>NC_135253.1:21815571-22420761 GCF_964204865.1 Styela clava | reverse complement strand
ATCCGGAAATCGGTAGAAATTCAACCCTACGCTGAGTAAGGCACATCGATACACAAAAACTAAATTTCAATTACACGACCTGTCAAAGGCCCATCATGCCGAGAATACGCCATAATAAGATATTGATCAAATAAGAATTTATACGTTGGAAAAATTTGATAAGATATAATTCAATCATGGGCGCAATAGGAAGGATCTACATGAATTGTATCCAGAACCAGTATATGATGCTACACAGACAAATCGCGAAAATCGATGCTTCTTAAAAACAGTCATTACGAATTTAGCGCTAAATTTCAAGTGTACGGCCTGTCAAAATCGAGTGGCATTAAGAATGTAAAATGAAAGATTTACATGAGATAAGCTTATGAAATATTGTGTGGGTTCGATTGTTTGCGATATACATCCTATGCGCGTTACACCGAAACTTCGAAAATAGCAAATGAGCAATCGATGTATTTAATCACCTAAATCAAACAATGCCACGGCATTTGAATATTAAATTAAAACTTTCTCAATTCGTAAAATAACTGGCAACAAAAAAAAAACTTCAATTTGAAACGTGGCTCATCAAATTGTATGAAATTTTTCCAAATGAACGAAATCAATTTTATCAAAAGAATTGCGATAGTTTATATATTTTTCTAAAGATATATTCATCAGATAAACGAATGCTTACGGGCGATTGTATTATTGGTTTATGTAATAACTTCATGCTGGCATATATGAAAACTTAATTCTTTGAAATACTTAAATTTTCATTTTGCATAAACGCTTCAGCTCGATACAGATGATTCGTGCACTTGGCCCGCGGGCCAAATGCGGCCCACAAGGTAAAAGTGGGCGGCCCGCGGAAAAACGAGTTTTTAATTTAGTTTAATCTGATAGTGCGAGTAATTCCAATTCCTTTGCGCTGCAAAGCCGGCTATAGCCGAGTCCAATTCATTATCTATGACGTCACAATGCCCTAACAGACAGCTTGTGCGAAGCCAACAACGCGTGTCTTATGATCAACAACTAAAATTTTATACGTGCAATTACTAGAAAGCCTATGTTAAATAAAGGTGCGGCCTGCGGTTTCACCCAGTTATTTGTATCTGCTCCTTCTGTATTAAAGGTTGCACACGCCTTAATTATTAAGACTTTACACATTTTTTATAGCCCGTATCGTATATCACTGAGTACAATTTATCTAAAACGCACTCGCGCATGAGGTTTCGCGTAAAAGTACTGCCAACAAAATAAGGAAAAAAAATACTGAAAAAATAGCATTTAGAAGATCCGTACATGAAATTGTCTCAAAATTACCATCAATTTTACTTATTTTTCAGCAGGGTTTCTTTAAGCTAAATACTAAACGACCGAAAATCGCAGATTATTATCTTGACGCGTTGTTGTGAAGGACATAGGAAAGTGTGATGTTATCAGGCATATTTAGAAACATGATTTGTGGCTTTCTTCGAAACTAAGGATATTGTTTACAGGAAACCCATATTCAATGAATGAGTAGCGTATTAAAATTATTTCACTCTGATTTAGCAAAGATGAATTATTGAAAAAATAACAAAAGTAACTGATATTTACAAGTAATGACAACAAATAAAATTGAGTTTAGTAGGGCATGGATTAATTTCCTTTGACAAAACAATATTTAATCCATCAATATTGGATTTTGGATTAAATCTTGTTATGTCAGAAGAGTTAGCAGACTAAAAAGCAGACTAAAGATTAAAAAGCAGAATATTGTTACAAGTAACAGGACGTTTGCCTACAAGTATGTGGCAGAAGTTTTCCACGCGAAATTCAGTTACATGAAGAATTCACAATTTCATAAGTGTTTTTTTAATCATATAGGATTTAACTGTTTTCTCGCCAATTGACATTTACTAGTGCATAGTGTAACGCCATAATTCTACTTGACGGTAAAATTTGCTTAGAGTTGAGTGCCCTTCAGTGTCCACTATTAGCAAATTTTTTGCGAAAACTGCAAGGAACTTTCGCATTTTTAGAGATGCGAAATCGCCATAGTACATAGTGCATTTAAAAAAGTTTAAACAAAATCTAGGCCATCGATCTTGCACTAATAATTTCACTGCTGCACACTGGACTTCCCTTGTTTCTGAGCGAGTCCGTGCGATTATGATTAAAGTAATTCCCATTATGAAGACTTAATTTAATCATATGTAATTTTAACAGTGCAAGAAATAGCATTGCAGAAATACATATTCAAATAATATCATTATCAAGAAATGTGCCATCCAACTTTTAATCAAAGACCAATATATATATCAGGCAGAAACTATTCTAGTATAAATGACATGAATTTATTATTTTTCATCGAAAAGCTTGAGTAACACCGAAAACCGTTAAATCCTTCTATCGGCGTCACCGTGTTATTTGTTTAGCGCTTGACATGTTTACAGTTCCGCGTGTACGAGGCGTCGAGTTTCGAATTCGGAAGCAATTTTAATAACAGTTTACATGTATTTGTAAACACATAGATAATCCTCTCTGTGGTATCGTTTTCGATAATGTAATGTAGCGTTCTGTTTCGCCTTATCATGATTTTAACAATTTATATACAGTAATCAATGGTAATTTTATATGTTTTTAACGACGTCCATCTACGCATTTCGTTCAGGCAGCAGCAAGTGCGAATCTACTATTTTTGTACATACTGAATCTTTCCAGGTCGCCATTGTGTGTCCAATTTATTACACTCTTGGTGGAATGGTCAATACAGGGTTTGAACCGAGGTGTGCAATCTGCGAACATAGTTAAGTCAAACGTTGTAACCACTAGGGACTAGGCCATCAGCTTTGACTGTCGTTGGACCGCGAATTTCGCAAGATAGTATTTCGGATATATTAGTCTATGGCGTCTGTCGGTTATTTATATTGAAATCCTCTTTTATTATTTGATGATGTTTAGGTATTTATTTTTAAAACAAGTTGGCAAATGTCATTAACCATGGAACAACCTTTGCATTTCCAGCCGATTTTAATAAAATCTTTCAATTTACTATCTGAGAGTTTTTAATTCATATAAGGCTTTAAAAAAGCAACATGCGACGACATAATCAGGCTAACTGTAAATAAACTAATAAATTTATTAACGTAGAAAGGCGAAACTATAGAATACTTTGCTCAAAGAATTACGACGAGTAGTTAAAATTTAAGTTTCAAGCATATAAACGCGATGTTTTGTTGATTTCAACTTTTCGAATTTCTGTATGACGCAATTAATGACATCATCATGACAGCACAATGGGTTAACTATATTTAAAAAATTTCATTTCGCTGACATCTGTGCATATACTAAGACGATTGGCTCGATTTCTGATTACGAGCATATGAACACGATTTTTTGTTGATTTTAACTTTTCGATTTTCTGTATGACGCAATTAATGACATCATCATGACAACACAATGGGTTAATTAAATTTAAAAACGCTTTACTTCATTTTGCTGACATCTCCACATGTACTAAAAAGTTTCAAAGCAACAGAACGCAGTATGACTCAAACTACTGCTACTTATAAACAAACGATCACACAACGACGGTTGTGCCAATCTCCACAACCTTGTGTCATGACTTTCCTGACACTTCAATTTCAAGCGGTCATTTTATTTAATGAAAATTGGCTAAAAAATAATTTTACAACAGGACGATCCCACTTGATGCGAACAAAAAAATTACAATTCAAGTTTAAATGAGAATAATAAATAGTATGATACAAATTATATAAATAAAATGAAAGTTCAACGAATCAGTTTGTCATGACTTTTCGAAAGATGGCTCGAAACAAGGTCACATGATCCGCGAATAAATATAGAAAGATTACGAATAAAAGAGCCGTAATCCATAACGGATACGCTTATATTTGCCTGGGGAATTATTTGTGTTTGAAATTTGCGAATATAATAAAGTTCCAACATTCGACTGTAGTGCGTTTGTTTCTTCTTAT
This sequence comes from Styela clava, assembly GCF_964204865.1. Classification (NCBI taxonomy): domain Eukaryota; kingdom Metazoa; phylum Chordata; class Ascidiacea; order Stolidobranchia; family Styelidae; genus Styela; species Styela clava. The sequence goes on along the minus strand of NC_135253.1, from coordinate 22,416,793 downwards.
ATATTCTTTTTTTTCAAGTAATATAAGTGTATAATACTCTAATAATCAGCCTTGACACACATATTCATTCAATAACTGCGAATCCCATTCATAACAGTGACTTTGACTTGGATATCGCTCCATTCTGTCTTTACCAAAAACAGTGTTTATTCAATAGTATGTGTGACTTCATATTTATGAATGTTTTGTTGACAAATTAATAAATCTATCAATCTATTTTATAAGTTCTTTAAGTCTCCTGTCAGACAATATTTAGTTTCGAGTAATGCACCGTCCTATTTTAAATAGTACGCAGTGGCATTTTGAATTTTAGTAGTAGTTTACGACTTTGCTCATAGATAAGGTAGTAATAGAGAAATTGCAACCGATCACTGACTCGCAATTTTCTCACATATTGGTTTATAGACATTTCATGTTGATTAGAATTTTGAAAAATGCCGCTCGGCGGTGTGGCACATCGTGCTAAGCGTTATAAATTCGCTCGCCATCTCTGATTATCTTGCGCGAGTTAGCAGGTTCGAATCCTCATGAGTAAATTATGAACGAGAGGATTGCTGGACTCCTCGCCTCCGACTCACGTAATCGCTGACCGGTTACGGCATCCTTCATCAAGTCCATGTACCTGAAACAAATACCTGGCTAACTAATCCTATATTTGATATGGACTGGTAACCGTACGAGAGACCGTGGTTCGCCATATGATTAAGTTGTTTTATCGACTTTCCATCTCCCCCGGGATAAATATATAAATCGTATATTTTTCAATATAATGTCACACTACCTGACTTCTTTCCGGCTTTGGTGTTGATATTTTTCCACAGTATATCGGTTTGGACATATCTGCTCGAACATCAATCTCATATGATTGTGGGGAATCTGTTTGGAAGAATTTTGAATCGTTATTTTTACTATTTTATTTATGTTGTTACTTTTGCTCACCTAATTTAAAGCACCCTGGGTACGGTGATGGGCTTGGGTACCGTGGGTGTTTGACCTGGTCCAGTGTTGCAAATTTTATGGTAAGTGGTTCGGAAACGGTGGGGCGCGCCCCGCATGGGGGCGTAGACAATTTTCGGTGGGGTCGGGTATAATACGGGTCCATCCACGTATTTTCAACGTGTTTTTGAATAAAACATACTTTCGTCTTACTATCTGTAACTTATTGTTAGCTAGTTATATTCTTGAAGTGGGGCACGAGACTTGACAAATTCGTAAACGGGGTAAGACGAAAGCATGTTTTGTTCATAAACACGTTGAAAAAACGTGGATGGACCCGTATTAGACTTGACAAATTCGTAAACGAGGACGCGGCTTGAAAAGTTTGAGAACTAATGTTTTACATACATGAACATCAGATATACGATTTATTATATTTTATATTATTTTTGAAAAGTATTCGCTTCAACAATAAACTCGAATTTAAAATTCTAACATAATATAAAATCAGAAATTATGCCGTATTTCAAAACATAAATATTATTTGAATTCAAATAAAAATAGTAGCCTAACTAGATATATAAACATTGGTATCTGAAACCTAATTCTATTTCAGAATACACTGCATGGTATCATATGAAACCGCCCATTGAAATATATCCATTTAAAAATCGAATGCGGGAATGACGGTATTGATACCAAGTCGGCCAAAATTAGGACGCGATACTCATTACTGGCAATCATCATTGTTATTTTTGTGAATCATAGACAAATTAGACCATTCATACTGCTGAAGTTGGACCGGGTTTAGCGAGTGAAAATATATAGATTTAACGACTGATTTATAACTAGTAAAACACCGGTTACATTTTGTAAAAAATATCAGTTTTTGGTTATTACAGAAGCATAGTAAACACATTTACGTAATGCAAGTTTTACCCCGATGAAATCACCGATTAAAAATATATCTTACAATTTTAATGTGCCAACGTGTTGAGAAACCGTAGGAACTAACTATTCAGGCGTCGCAAAATAAAGTTATCGAGTAGCCTACAAATCCCTACGCCAACCACTGCACACATTGTTTAATTAATGTATTGCATCGATCCCAAGAGATTACGGGCTTCTAACAAACAGTAGCGACATTCAAAACATTAATTTTTTTTTGACAAACACACAAAGAGCGCATTAAATGTTCATTTTTTAGAAATTGCATCATTTCACTCTTTCTATAAATAATAACTATATTTCAAGGCGAATGTTACTCGCATGCTTCAATAAATATAAGTTACGATACTCACTCGGAGAAAGTGCATCAAACGCAATATTTAATGCAGGATCGCCAGCATTTGTGATGAAAAGAGTAACTTTTATGTTTTTAATCTTTGCTGGTGATGTCACTTGTTGCGCTGCTCTATTAATTCCAACGTACATCCCACAACCTAGAATAGAAATATTTAAATTCATAGATTTTTTGAACTTCTGATTTCCCTGCGTTAACCACCGCAGAGTCTCAGTGGTCCCGTAACCGCTGGTTGGCAGCGTCCAAGTTCAATTATCTGGTTAGATAAATTACCCAACCTGACCACTTTTATCGAATTTTCTATACACCAGTATATGAAAATTTTACAATATTCCCCAAACGCATAGGTTATAGCCTTGAACATCAAGGTGCTTCAGGAATTGAATGAAGACTAAATGAAAGTCTTCCATGATTGAGAAATTGGGTAATTACTTCGAAGCCAAGCCACGCAGAAACCTTGAAGTGGTCCTCAACTTAGTCTAACCAAAACGTGGTCAGCCCATCACCTGAAGCTCTATAGTGCTTTACGTTTGAGTGATAGCTTGCATATAGTTTTTCGGTCTTTCTAAGTCCTATGGCACCTTACGTATTACCAGTACGTTTTTAAAGGAGACACAATAATAGGCCTATTTGGAACCTATCATATCAACTGCATGCGTAAAAGTTAAGAGTAAACAACGGCAAACTGATTCATGATCATTGCCAAGATTTATAGTGCCCTACGTATGAGTGATTGCCACAGTTTTGAAAGTAAGAGTTCTGCATATTTCCTCAAATAAAAAACTAGAAACAAAGAAAAAAATTGTTAGCGCAGTATTACCTTTCAATGATGCTCTGTAGATCCCGGTAACAAATTTTGCTTGGCAGACCGACTCCCACGGCTGCGTAGGAGGGTACAGTGGGAAAAAGTCCGGAAAATAACTCCCGCATGCGTTGGACGTAAAGAATAGTAAAATCAAATATTCGATGAACATTTGCATCGTGATTGACTAGGTTTTCAATGTTAAATAGGTTTAATTAACTGAAAATTATGTTGCAATTGTAATATAAATTATTAAATATAGTTCTCAAATATATGGACACTAATGGGTTTCATTGGTATTGGTATGGTAAGGCAAGAGAACGCTAAGTTTGTCAAAAAAAAAAACGGCGGGAAAGCAATACAGAGGAGGTACAGCAATAAATCCATATTTAATTGAATAAAAAACAGCAAAAAAAATTAGTAAAGTATAGGCTCAATTGACTGAAAAATAATTTTAAAATTATCATATGAACTACAATAGAGAATATCTTGAATACATGGATACAAAAGCAAACCGGTGCCGATAATATACGCTAATGTTTGGTTTCTGCGGGACTTATCCTTCTTCTATGCTTTTGTGCCGGTGGATCCGTATGCATATAATGCAAGGATGCTTGTATATCTGAGGAAGTCTGATCAGACAAAACTTTAGAATTATATTTGTGTCAGTGTGCGCAGGACTCTTGAATCACTACCGATAACATAATCGCCATTTCCAAAAATATCTTTCTCTCCCGTCTAAACTAGAACTAAATCTGTACAACAGTTTCGGCGGGTTTGTCTTCAATACTCTCGCACATCACGTTATATATGACCGACGTTCATAAAGTTCTTTTTTCGCTCCCTTTTTTTTCACTTTTTTCGTAAAATAATAACCGAAGTCAATTATACCATTCATAATTTTACACGCCGTGATTATGTTAAGATTTCCCGCGCATTGGAAAGCTTCACATTCCCGCTAAATTTTAAAGCGGTTTCGAGGTGTGTTTGGACGCTTTAAAACAAGAATATATATATTATGTCGAGCACATTACCGCTTTTTATACATTAATACAGTGGTTTCAAAACTTTTTTTCAAGCGACCCAAACTTTGTAAAAAAATAAATTTTGTAAAATTTCGCGACTCAAGGATTTGCTCAAATACTAGCCGGTATGTAATGATCATGCCTTAAATTGTCACAAAATTAACTGACTGAATAATACCAGCAGATGCCAAGTTTTTATGCTGTGATACTTTCCATATATACAATTACTATTGTGCAACACTTCAATACAAATATAAAATGAACATAAAATTTACTCTAAAAAAAATAGAAGTAATTTTCAAACAAGCGCCCCAAGAAAATTTTCAAGCGAACAAATTTTAGGTCGCGACTCTTATGTTGGAAAACACTGCAATAATATATATGTGTATCTGTCTTTCGTGTCCGGAACAACAAATTATTCAACTGAATTGCTCCGATCGCCATTTGAATGGCTGCCTGTGCTATTCTACTCTAATTTAAAGTAGTCATCGCGAATAGAACGAAATGAAAGAGACCCGCTCGCTGCTTGAATTCAGGTGGCGATGACCCATCGAACCCTCATCAATTGCCATGAATCAATGTTTTTCCTCTTTTGTTAGTTTTATTATGTGTGTTTATTGCTTTACGTTGATTCTTGTACGATGAAAATGAATATCTGAATCCGTGCTCGTGACCCCGCAGAGAATCGCTCCACGATTTATTAATATATTAAGCCGCAGGTCAGCAATTCTCAATCGAGGGCCCGTGGCCCGACCTGGGGGCCACAAAGCGGTTAGAGGGGGCCCACAATGCTGGGAGCTGAACTGATTTTACATTTCTCTCTACAAGAAAACTCCCCGTTTTTTCTAGTTACATTGCTTGATAAGGTCATTTCCCAGGGTGTTTTCATTTCGTTGAGAATAAATTGTTTGAACATAATAGAATTTGGAATCTACCAAATATATATACCACTGGATAAAAAGGAGACCATGAGTGCTAATAGACTCGGAGAGGGGTCAAGAGCCATAAAGGCTAGGAACCACTGACATAGGCTTTCAATAAAGCCGCCATTCAGTGAGAAAAACTGCGCATAACCAATTGTTATGTTTCTGAAGAAGTAAACAAGACCGCCGAATCACACAGAATGATTGAACGTATATTTGTTTATTTGGTTCAGCTGGAACAAACATGTGATGATTACTCATTGAATTCGTGACACAATTTTTACAGTGGCATTAAAACAGTTCCGCGTCTATTTAACCACAGATTCCCTCGCAATGATTCATCTACGCTTGAACCATGATTACAGAATCGTGCGCAATCGACCGAGAACCGCAGGTAAAATTTACATTGAAAAACCCGCATTGAGGGCTTCAAATTTCCAGCAGTTTATATAATTATTCTGACTACGCGATGTATCATGTCTGGCGTGAAATGTTAAAACAATCATAATAATTTCAATTACTGCGCGTAGGCGCGTACTATTTGTGCTTAATAATAGAAATACCCCAACCAATTGCAAAGGTTAGATGGCATGACGCAAGTGCAATTTTCCATCGGAATAATTGCGGGAAAATAGTGAAATTTTTCAAACGATTTTACCCTGGCAAATCAGCGCTATCTAAGGAACGAAAATTGCATGAAAATTATGAAATATGCGTAGCCGGTTATAAGCAAATGACACACGTTGTCAAACGTCCCTAATTTCAAAATAGGCAAACGAGGTACTACGCCACATTTATAATGTGGCGTCAATAATAGTAATTTTGAAACTCTAAAACTCCCAATCTAATAAAATAGATATTAGAACCTTGGGTGTCGCTGCTTTGATTTCCAGCATCCCCCAGTAAAACTGTAATTATCATTCTCTCGCAAATTGTGTACAGTTTTTCACCGACTTTGTGTTCAATAATGAAAAATACCCAAACCATTGCGTGCAATTTACAGTTGAAGTAATAGCGCAAAATAGTGTAATTTTCTAAACGATGTTCAAGTTTGAATGTCCGCAGTGACGTCTGCACGCTGATTACTTCGTTGTTTCTATTTTTATATGCTTTGTGATTTCGATTCGGATAAAATAAGCTTACTCGATTTATTATTATATATAACAATTGCTGCCAGACAAACTATTACAATCATTTCATGGGGCCGGGCAAAACTTCTGTTTCTACATAATAGTCCCTGAAATAACAAAGTTGACGCCACAGGGCGATAAAAATTGAAAGACACATGAAATTGGACGATCAGAGCTTCGTTTGTGGAAAGACAAACAATCAAACTAAGGCTCGTTAGCTCAATTGCAATACAAATAAATGCATTCAATTGATGCACTTTTGCGTGGGTGAAATGTTAATAAAATTGGGGAGATTCGCGCGCATTCCAAGAACTTGCATGGCGCAGGTTCAACTTTGCGTTGGTGTAATTGTCCTTTGAGGAAATTCCGGTACATTAACGCTGTCTAGTAATTACTGAATACGCCATCACAGTAACTTGCGTTTCTAGCTGATTGGACTGGCTTCATGTTGGGTGAAATTGGATTGAAACTTGTAACAGACACTGAACACAACAAGGTAATATCCCTCCACTTCTTACACACTACACCAGGGGTTCCCAACCCAGGTCATGTGGCCCACAGAGCAGGCGGACAACATGCCAGGCGCGAAACTAATTTAACTTCCCTTTAACAAGAGAACTCGCTTTTCCTAGTTTCATTGCTTGATAAAGGTATTTCATTGGAGGTTTTACATTGTTGGGCATGAATTGTTTGGACATAAAGGGATTCGGAATCTACCCATAAAAAAAAATACTATAAATACCACTGTAATGTTGAACAGGAATGCCATGAGTGCTAAAACCCTCCGAAAGGAAGCCACGAGCAACAAAAGGTTGGACACCATGCACTGCTCTAGACTCTACCCGACGAAACTATCCTTATCAAAGCAATCGAGAGGTTGCAAAGTCGAAAAGAATTGAGTTGAATTAATTAAAATATCGCTGCGTAACTCGATCACAATTTTTATACATTAGAATGGTTGCAAGATCCGGGTGCAAATTTGCGTTGGTGTGATTGCCTTAAATTTGGGGAAAATTCGGCAAATTAACGCCGTGGAGTTATTACCGAAATGCGCCTTGCAGTAATTTCTATGCGGCTGCGATTAAGAGAGAGATAATTAAAGTATGTCCTGTGCCTGCCTACGCAAATTGATCTGATTCTATGTGTCTGGAAATATTTTTTCAACATCAGTTTTCCGTAATAGTGCAACAAAATAGCAGAATCCCATTCCACGTACTTCATAGAACACTTTCTAAGACTAAAGACTAAGCTCTAATAAAAGTTTGGGGAAACCTCAAATACGCTGAATAAATTATTTTTATTGTCGCCATAAACTCTTGATTTTATCTTATTCACAGGCTTGTCCATGGGACATATTTTTCTGTCCCATTCCCATCGAATCCCATAGCAAATATACCCGTCCCATCCCATCCCATGGGATCCCATTGGAATACAAGTCAACAAAAATTGTTAAACTTAGGTTTAGCATCTACTAAATAGGACTACATGTACGAATAGACATGCAAAACAACTAGATTTATGGACTTTGTTAACTTTATATTCATATCTATTATACATGTGTCCATCAGCCCCCTTCACAAAGTATATTGTTAATGCTGAATATATTTCGCTCTTTATACCTAACAAGAGAGCTATGCTCGAATATATGGACACCAAGTCCATAACGAAGTGGTTTACCATAATTTCCCCGAAAATCATACGGTTTTCCTGTCCCACGTGTCCCATGGGAAATACAAATGTGTGCTGTCCCATCCCATGGGACGTTTCTTATGGGCGATTCCCATGGACAAGCTTTCTTATTCAAGCTTTTTGTTTTGTTTGTCACATGTTTCTGCAATACATTCCTGAAATTTTCTTAAGAACAAGAGAGCTATGCTCAAATATATGGACACGTAGCATCGCATAATTTTGATGACGTAATAGCAAAAAAATAAAAGTAATAGCCCTCTAGCAAAAAATATAATCTTTACTCACTGAAAATTCAAAAGCAATTGGTCCAGCAATCAAAGAGAAAAGCGATTTTAAAAACGTGTCATAGAACAAGAACAACAAGAACAAGAGAGCTACGCACAAATATATGGACACGTTAGACCAGAGCGAATCAGTCTTTACCGGTACCTTTGACGCTACCGGTACCCTCAAAAAAGTTCTGAATTTCCAGTAGCAAGAATTTTGCAGAATCAAAACGTACAGCCAGTCATGACACTGACTAAAATCCGTGTTCCCATGGATAAAAAATAATACAGCGAAATTTTAGACGAAATATCAAATTTCATAGAATTCACGCAAAATTTTAAAATAATTAAAATTAAATGCCTTCTAACGAAGAAATTAATCTTTAACCACTGAAAATTTCAAAGCAATTGGTCCAGTATTCGAAGAGAAAAGCGATTTTTTAAAAACGTGTCAAAGAACAAGAACAAGAACAACAACAACATAATATTGAAACGATCGTTATGGCCACTAAACGTAGCCAATAAGAACAACAATAACATCATATTGAAACGATCGCCATGTCCACTACGTGTCCAATAATTAATGTTAGATCAAACTCCTACCTCGTCCTAAAGATCTAGTTCGAGATTGCTGTGATATCAGGGGCGAGCAGGAATTTTTAAAAACGGGAAAACTGAAATTTCTAATTGTGAAGTTGGACCGTAACAGCTCGCGGTTCCGTTGTTTTTTGCTTTTCAAAGAGAGGGATAGCCTGGCCCGCGTGTGTATCAATACAATCGACAAAATCAGAACGATGTCAGTTGATAAAACCATGGGTCAATGTCCCATCCCCTCGCATCTGTAGGGAAAACACGGCGTTCCGTATTGGCGATATTAATGTACATTGAAAAACAGTTACTGCCTCTATGTAGCGATCTTATCTTACAAAACTACCTGCAGAATTTTGATGCTGACACCTCAAAACAGTTACAAAGAAGAAAACGACTTTCTACGAAAGTTATGATGCTATTTATCATAATCCAAAAGTCGTGACCACCGCTTAAACATAGCGGGAAAAGTGCACCGAGTTAAGAGAATATATACAATAGCTTTGCTAAAGCCCGCAATATGTGATCAGGTAAAAACAACAGGTTACCATTACTTAGGCCTTGCCCAGATTTGGAACAGAATATTTGATTGAAATGCGTCGAATTTAAAGTGGCCACGTATGAAGAGAACGCAAATTCACCAAACAAGGGGTTCTAAAACTTTTGATGATATGGAGCCCGTGAAGTTGTTTATGCTTCTTCGGACATTTGAAATTTTAACAAAGTCAGTATTTTATTAAGTAAACGAAAAGCTCGCAAAACTTCCGTACGGAGCATTTTAAGAACATATACACTAGTCAACCACCATGTCCCACATTGGGGCATTCCAAACACTTTTCTAACTGATGGAGACATCAAGGATTCGTCTGTACATCCTGAGTTTGAATATAGACAGCTGTTCCATTACATTTGAACCCATGTACATTTAAACCCACGACAATTGCACCTGCATACTATTGCACCTATGGATTTTTTGTTTTGTTTTGCGGATATTTGAACCCATACTAACCCTCCCCCATGGGTTTTAGCACCCGCATACAGATTGAACCCGTGGGTATACTATACACATGGGTTCAAATGTACGTGGGTTCAAATGTACGGTCACCTGGATAAACATATGGTTCGGTCTCACACTCCATTTGAATGCTCTCTTCTGTACTAGGCTTTCGGTTTGTCATACACACAGCAGGTATATGCATGGATATATGTTCCCAATTTATCGCAGTCTCAACAAATCCCTTAAGCTATTGTTTAGCTAAAACATCAACATTTGGTTTTAATTTGGTTGTGGCAGCATCAGGCGGGCCTGACTGAATTACTCAACGGGCAGGATTTGGCTCGGCGGCCGGAGTTTTCCCATATCATCATATTGAGTAATGAAATGGGGGGACGGAGTCTTCATGAAAAAATAATGCGGACCAGCCGTGATATAATTTCAAATATTACCAGTAATTGGTAAAAAAGAACCAGTTTTTCTACAGTATACAAACAACAGACTAGAGAACGTTTTCCTTGGTATTGATCGCTTTCGCGAACCTATTTTTTGTTTTTTCTGCGGTGGTTTGTATTCAGCAGATGTCTCAAAAATATTTACGCAAATTCTAAATATTTATAGAGATTTAATGTTTCTATTTACTGTGAATTGTTTCTGCGGGCATTTGCTGGAGCCAGAAAAGGGAGAATCGAATCGCTCATGTATCTAGTATAAGCAGTACATGGATTTCATGTTTAAATATGCATAGTTCTGCTGGTTGATTTGTAAATAATTCGTCTTCATCGCAACGTTGTGGTTAGCTCTCCACGTTTATGCTCATAAACACAACGTGTTAAAAAATATGACATTTGCATTTTGGAAAATAAGTACAAAGTCCTCTGCGCCTTATTATTATGCGTTCACAGTTTATGCATTGAACTTAGGGCTGGGCATTTCGAATCAAATATTCGAATCGAATATGAAATTATTCGAATCGGTTCAGAGCAAAATTTCGAATTGCCGCCATCTTGTTTTTTTACTTTCCGCCAATGTTCGAGGTGAATTTCCCACTTTTTTTTATTGAAGCCATACTTTTTCAACGCAATTCTGACATATGACTCTTTTCTGTAGTGAAGTATTGATGAAAACGTGTTTGTTATTGTGTGTGAACGCTCAGCAATCTGCCTGAGTGATGTATTCTATGTTTTTGGTAATTTATGTGTCTGGAGGACCTAATACAATAAGAAAGTTACATACAATTTTATATCTCTCAAGTATTCGAAATTCGATTCGATTCGAAAAAATTATTCGATTCGATTCTGAAATCCTCAGATATTCGAAAATGCCCAGCCCTAAACTTAAACTTCTAGCAAAGTCATGCAACCCTCTACACTATGCATTTTTTTCGTGTGGAAATTCTACACTCCCAAATAAGTACAAGCAAGTGAAAGGATTCTAAAAACGTAGGTTTTCAGAAATCTTGAGGGTCTAAACAGCGTTCCAAATTACGGAAAATTGCTATGTATGATACAAATTTTTTTTACATCCCAAAAGGGGGGGGACTTCTCATGGGTACGCCCCTGGTGCTGGGCAGTGTAACCCCTAATGTGAAGACTCATACAGCCACCGTAGTAAGGTCTAACTTTTAAATCGCTCGGATATCGCACCCACAAAAAAATGGACACTTATAATAATCAACAAAGAGACGCATTGCAGCTTTTTCATTTTGGCACCACTCATCTAAACTAGCTTATGACACCAAATCCAAGTGCGGTTTCGGAACTAGTATTTGAAACAGAAGGATAAGCCTGGATTACTTTCTGTAAACCGTCATTCCATATATATACAACAAGTTTCTATTTTCTTCCTTGGAAATCGAAAATAACGATTTTACCTAATAACAACTCGTGACGGGTTATAAAGGTAAATTCTAAATGTAAATTCATGAAAACCAGAAGAGAAAAGATTGAATGGATACTTATGACAACGTATTATTAAGAGAATACGGATAAATATTGTTCCGAACGCCATCCTCATGGACTGGTTCCATTATCTTTGTACATGGGTGCAAATGTCCGTTGGTGCAAAAGTTCAGGGTACAAATGTCTGTGGGTGCAAAAGTTTGCAGATGCAAATGTACAGGGGTGCAAATGTAATTGGGTGCAAATGTACGAGGGTGAAAAGTACGTGAGTGCAAATGTACCCGGATGCAAATGTCCGTGGGTGCAAATGTCCGTGGGTGCAAAAGTTTGCAGATGCAAATATACAGGGGTGCAAATGTACATGGGTGCAAATGTTCAGGGTGCAAATGTACATGGGTGCAAATATTCAGAGCGCAAATGTACATGGGTGCAAATGTTCAGGGTGCAAATGTACATGGGTGCAAATGTGCGCGGGTGCAAATGTACGCGGGTACAAATGTCCGTGGGTGCAAATGTCCTGGATGCAGTTTACGGATGAAATTGTACGCGGGTGCAAATGTACGCGGGTGCAAATGTCCTGAGTGCAGTTTACGGATGAAATTGTCCGTGGGTGCAAATGTACGCGGGTGCAAATGTCCTGAGTGCAGTTTACGGATGAAATTGTACGCGGGTGCAAATGTACGCGGGTGCAAATGTCCTGAGTGCAGTTTACGGATGAAATTGTCCGTGGGTGCAAATGTCCTGGTTGCAGTTTACGGATGAAATTGTCCGTGGGTGCAAATGTCCTGGGTGCAGTTTACGGATGAAATTGTCCGTGGGTGCAAATGTTTTGGGTGCAGTTTACGGATGAAATTGTCCGTGGGTGCAAATGTTTTGGGTGCAGTTTAAGGATGAAATTGTACGTGGGTGTAAATGTGCTGTCACCACATGGCGTACTTTATAGCGGTTTATCGGACTATCGCATAGATAGCTTCTTGGAGACATCTCAATATTTAACCGGTGTAAAATTGAAAGACATTAATTAGGTGATTAAAGAGAATAGGAATAAAATGAGAAACCAATCTCATTTTTCTTATTTGTTATGCTTAGAACTAAGCTCGCAGACTAATTCGATGATTGTTGGGCACAAAATGGGCCTATGGATCGTTTTGTCATTTAGTATTTTTCTTCTTGATGTTGTTCCCAAGCGCTTTGAAATTCTCAATGGTTAAAGATTGTTGTTGTCGCTAAAAGGCAATTACTTTTATTTATTTTAAAACTTCCTGTGGGATTTGTTTTTATATTCGACGTTCTGTCTGACGACGTCATTGAAATTAAAAACTGCGCACACCGACGTGGTTTCGTGATCGCATCTCAATGATTTGGTGGTCATACTACCGGTACTGTAAAAGATTTGAGGTTACTTCGTTTTGGCTTTATTCTCTAGTTCCATGTAATTGTTCGCGAACGGGAACCCCAGTTACGTACACGGAGCCAAATTTCGTTTATTTTTTTTTTCTTGTTGATATTGTGGGATTTCCCTTTCTCACTGCTAATCTTATCGCTTTCCTTATTTAAACGTGTTTATCTGACTTTTGTAACTTGTTTTGATTGCGATTTCAAGTTATCAAAGATGTGATGGATTCTCTTATACAAATAACAAAAGATATAGTTACAAGGATTAAGTGCAGTATAGCATCACAAAACATGTTGAAAATCAATTTTACTCTTTTCTTCTAAGTTACAGACAACCGAAACCGTCCATCATTGTTTGTTTGACATAAATCTATTGGTTCAAACTCAAATCCGTGGCGATTATTGCGTAAAAGTTGAAATTCCGTGACTTTTTTGTGAGATAACAATACGATTATGACACCACATTGATACTAATAATAAAAAACACGATTCTGTCATCGATAATCAAATTAATTGGTTCTTTGAAAAACGAAAAATATTCAAAGCGAGTTGGATCAAAAAGCTATTGCGCAAAAAGCTTTATCACAGGAGACCTTTAGTTTCAGGCATGTTCTGAAATTTAGAATGAATAAAAAACATTTTTCCATGCCAGTTCGACATTGCATACCGAATTTATAACACTATCAGCAAAGTTACGGCGAACACTGAAATACCGAAAGTAAATGGTATTCTGCACAATTGCAGTGACGATTTACGCGTCAAAATATCATTGCTCAACACGATACTTGGAAAAATTCAGATCGGATAGTAGAAAGGGTTGAATTACCTAGATTACTTCGACTTTTAGGACTACTGCATACCTCCATAAAAACACTATTTTGAGTTCCAGGGTATTACTGTATAGAAAATTGAGGCATTTATGTCACTTTAAAAGGAAAAAAAAGTATTTGCTGTAAAGTTTTAATAAAATCATGGTATTTGTTGAACAAAAAGGGCATTCAGTTGTTTGAGATTTCTCTACTTGACACAAAGGCAAAGATATTTAAGATCTACTTCTCCTGAAACACTATTCACGTCCCAGGCTGTTCAAGTGTTTTTAACATAAATTTGTTGAAAAAAACAAATAAACCGATATTTGCGGAATTTATTTTAGATAATCCTGTTATTTATGGAACAAAAAGTTAATTATTATTTCCTCTACTTGACACGATAGCAAAGATATTTCCTAATCGGATTTATAAATGTTTGTATTTAGAACAGTCATTGGTTTTGTGTTTCCAGTTAATAATTACTTCTGCACAAAGCTCCTGTCGTAAGCGTGGCAAAGTTATTATGTTCTTAAATTATGTTCCATTATGTTAACCCTTTGTACAACGTATTATTAATCTTCTTATGAAATTCTTAAACAAGTATTGTTTGGTGATACATGGGTTAATATTTTAGTTTGACGAAACTGAAGCAGATGTCATATTTACAACTTGAACAGATGAAAATGAAAAAATAAAATTTTTTATTAGCATTTAGGTGTAATTATGTCAAAGCAGTACATTATACAACTACCGTTCGGCTATAAGCAAAACCCATGCAGGTAATGGCAGTTAAAATCCCGTATGACATTTTGCCTGGCAACGTTTGCTTACAAATAGATGTGCAGCAGAAATATGGAATTACTTCAAAATTAATGTTGTTTTTGCTTCATGTTTGTTGCAGTTTTGGTACAAGACGTTCGCGTGAGAGTCCCATCATTTTGTTTCTAAATCGTCTAGATTGTTTGCTTAGGTATTGTTTTGCAAACATTCACGTTCTGGGCACAAAACAAAGATTTTTCTCTTTTATTAATATTTATTTCAACAAACTTCAGCGACCCGCTTATTCCTTGATACAAAGAGCAGTTTTTCAAGTTTGGATGTTTAGCTTCGAATGCCATTCTCTCACAACCTGTATCTAATGAACGCCAAGCAGTGTTTTGTTGCGTAACATTGTTGTCGCCGAGAAAAAAGTAGTTTTTTCTTAACTGCTATAATGACGTTCAAATTTGCATTTCGAAGTATTGAAGTGCTCTTAAAGGACTATCCTTTCATTTTTTTACTGCTTCTGATTCCCCAAGGTCCGTTGTTTTACTTAAAGTTAAAATTTTATTTTTTTTTTAAATAAATTGTGCCCCAATGCCGGTTTTCCAAGAAGCATGAGAATTGTTTTTTCCATAAATTGCAATTATATGTCAACTGAAACATGATCAAAGACCGTTGTTTTTGGTAAAAGTTTTTTTAAAGTAAATTATGCCCCCCGCAGGTTTTCCCGCATGCAGAATAATTTTCTACCATAATTTGTAATTATATCTCAACTGAAACATGGTAAACCCATAGGCTGCAACTTATTTGCAAGCTATAACGTAAAAATAACAAATAGCAAGCCTATGGGACGACCATTACCTTGTATATACCAACTGGTCGCTACCTATTCCAATGGTTTGTATATCAGACAGAATTCATGCCAATCGGTGACCGTATATACATTTGAACCCATGTACATTTGAACCCATGCGTATATCCACGGGTTCAATCTATATGCGGGTGATAAAACTCATGGGTTAGGGTTAGCATGGGTTCAAATATCCGTGAAACAAAAAAAATTCCATAGGTGCAATAGCATACAGGTGCAATTGTCATGGGTTCAAATGTACGTGGGTTCAAATGTAATGGAACCATGTCAATCAGTTAGCATTCCAGTGAATTTAAACTTTTAAAACAACTTTGGAAACAACTTAATATTGCTTACAACAACATTATAATATCCTACGCTGTGGATTAGTTCACAAAAGCAGTGTTTATATAAATACGATAATGCATGTAAACATGGGAATACTTCACAGGATTTACATATTTATCATGAACTTTATTCTGAAGGGCGCCGTCACCGAGTAACCGACTCACGTGAACCATCTTACAACAGCAATCCTCTCACACATAACCATCACTGCTTGGGATTCGAACCTGCGAACCCATGAAAGATAATCAGGTACGGTGGCGAGCGTATTCCTAACGCTTCCACACCGCCGTTCGTATTGGCGTTGCAGTTTTTATGAAAGATTCGATATGCAGAAGTTCGTGGCGTTATGATATCGTTTATAGCACGAGAGGAGAAAGGAACTAGCACTGGGCATTTTAAATCAAATCCAGTAAATTGTTTAATTAAATCGGTTCAGATAAAAATTTCGAACCACCGCTTTCTTTTTTTTTTCGTTTGCCAAATGTCGAGACGAATCTGTCAATTTGTTTTGTTAAAGTCATAGTTTTAAATGCAAACTGACATGTGAAACTTCTTTTCCGTGTGATTTATTGATGAACCATGATTATCATTGTGTGTGAACACTAAGCAAACTGCGAGTGCCAGCGAGATTCGATTCGAAAAAAAATACTCGATTCGATTCTGAAATCACCAGGTATTGAAAAAGGCCTAGGAGAAAACATGCTCATCCCCAGCCCCTTACCCCAAGCTTTTAATGAAAGCTTGTAGTTAAACTTTGTAATTAAACTTAGTCGTTCAAGAAATAAGGATAAACTACAGATAACTTTGACATAAGTTTGTAAATTTTGACTGTACTATAAAAACACAAAGTATTTCATTTAAGCAAATGAACTGGTTGATTGTTAGCAAAGAAAACGAAAATTAAAAAGAAAACCGCATTACGAATATCAGCAAATCCATTTTTTATGTTTCATAATTCTAAGTCATTATTTCAACAGAAAAATAGATTTAAATCCTCGTATTTAACAAATGCTTTTTGTTCTCAACAAACCGAAAAACGTGGCTGAGCAGATCGGTGTCATTCGCCGTGACATTTAAAATTGTCGCGAGGAATTATTTTAAATATTCTGTAAACAAGCGTAAATACTTCTAAGTTAATCAGATAATACTTTGCGGGGAACTTTTGGATTTCAATTTTTTTTAAATGGCATGCTCTGATTTATTCACGTATTTGAGCGAATATTGTACCTACCCGTACCCCAAATTTCCTGAAATAATTGTCACCTAAGTTCTTAAATTGAGTTCAAAGTGCAAAGGTCAATTTATATTAAAAAAAATGTTTATAAACACGAAATTCAACAAGTAAACACAATGTAATAATATTTATGTTTCGACATCCGTATGAGGTTGGATTTACGAGTGAATTCATTCGTTTGAAGTCATAATAACATAACTGAGTCATTTTGTAGCTTCTCAGTTCTCATCTTCGTAAATGCGCCATTTTGTTAGTTAATATTGAAAAAAATTTAAATGTGCCGTGATGCGGAATCTTAAATGAACAGGATTTGAGCTCAAGTGAAATATTTGGCATGCCAAAAAACAGTAGCTCCCGACATATCAGTGGATGTCAGCAGAGGATCTTGTTTGAAACGGAAGGCGTGAAATAATCGTCGTGATCTTTTTTCTGAAAACTAGAAAAGACAAATAAAAAAGTTTTGGGTCGCAGTGGCCATACGGTTCGCGCGTTATGCTTAACTACGTAAGCGTCCACATTGAGGCCGGTTTTTGGTTCAGATCAGGGTTGCCATATTGGCTTTTTTAAACAAGTTTGGCGTCAGAATTTCCGTTTGGCTTTTTTAAGTCTCTTTTAGTGTCTATTAATAAAATCATATGAAATTCAATATTTAATGTGTAACAATAGCCTATTGCTTAGCTACTTAACATTTGGATTTCCCCGAGCATCGATTTCCATGTTGATTACCTTAACCATAACCATTTATAAATAATTGCAGTTTCTGCAGCCGTTCAGGCAGGGTTGTAAACATTTTCTCGTTTTTATAGTTTTGCGTGTTATTCGTCAATTTTTAATTCTGTTTCCAAAAAATAGTTAGATAACTTAACTCAGTAATTTTGATTATGCCTTCCCAGGAGCTTTAGAGTTTAGTTGCAGTAATCAAAATTTAATCTCACGAACAATGTGATTAGCTACGCTAAAAATAACTATCAGTAGTCCACCTGGAAGCGGCAGGCGGTTAGATAACACTGGCCAACACATTTTTTAATGCCCAAGGTTTCTAAGCTGATTTAAGTTAATTTAGGGGTGCTGAGTACGAGTTACTATATAAATTGTGTTTTTTCCTCTTCACATAAAGCTTGGCAGTTTGCTGATGCTCTTGAGAAAGATGGCGACTGTTTCAAATATATATATTTGCAAGAAATTTTCAGGTCTAACCGCAGAAAAAAGCTGGTATTCTTGATGGACCCCAGGTTCGATAGTTAATGAATGACGCAACTTTCTGTAATTTATGAATGCATTAATGGCGTTTACAAATGTAGTAAAAAATTACAAATGTAGTACGGAAATCATACTAGTTTTTTTCCTATCAGGTCAAATTGTTGAACTATTTTCTATTTTTTACTATTACTAATCAATTGGATGGATCTACAGATATAGATAGTCTGTCACAACTTCTTGTGTTTATATGCTATATTTACAATGAGGCTGTATCAAAAGATTTGTTTTTGGACACGTAGTGTACGTATAGATCGTTTTGTTATTTTGTTGGTATTTTTACGAAAAAGTCGCTTTTCTCATTAACTACTAGACCAATTGCTTTGAAATTTTCAGTGATTAAGGATTGGATTTTATTTTTTGCTAGAAGGCTATTACTTTTATTTATTTCATAATATGCAATGGGATTTGTTATTGTGTGTGATGACGTAGTCAACAATTACGCACCTGGTAGCGGTTCGTCTATCGCGTTAGTCGTGAAGACTGCGGTAACGGTAGAGTACTGTGACAGATTGCAAATCTGTACTACTTCGTTTTGGCTTTCATGTCCATATATTTGAGCAACGCTATCTTGTTTTGAAAATCGTTGGAATTGCATATCAAGGGTGGGGATAACACAGACAGTCCCCGAACTCGTAATAAAACTAAAATAAGGAAAATCGGAATAAAATTATGCCTTAACCTGGTACACACACTATATGTTTGCGGTGACACCTGTTACTGAAGAGTTATCGACATGACGGCTGATGTGACAAATTACATTTCCTTTGTCTTTTAAAGAAAAGTATCCAAAAGATTCGGCAAATATCTACTTTTGGGCTTCCAGTGTAACCGACAGTTTCAAACTTTGTAATTCGAAAATTGATTCGATTTGCAACAACTTGGTTATGTGAGACTGGATTCAGTGCAATGTGTGTATTCAAAACATCGAAATCGGTTGAAACTTGAAGATGACTTGCGCCTTTGCTTAAGTGAAGCCGCGCCACGATTTCAAAAACTCTCTGATGGCGAGCAAGCGCATTATCCCATTAATGAAATTTTGAAGTAATTTCTGTTAAAATAGATGTTACGTAAAAGTGATTGTTTTCTAAATAGTATTTTAATTTTTTGGTCATAAAATCATGCCTTTTAGTATTTAGGAAATCCTTGGGACGCGATAATGTCAGAAATTTTTAATTTGAAAAATTTGGGTCACCTGAAAAAAAGTCGGGAATCACTGGTTCATATGCGATGGTTTTTTCATCCCACAATAGCTCTTTGATTACAGCCTTGTTCAGAAATAGTGTGCTAATAACCTGAAAGCTAAATAACTCACTTTTATAAAAATCGCTTCTTTACAAATATATGCCACCATTTTGTTTTCTAGTCTGTTTCAAGTAACGTTGGATTCTCATAATAATGAGGCTATTTATTATTCATTATGATGAATGAATCAGCTTTATACGTTCTAAAAAGACAGCTGCTCAGAAATTTGGCGATACTAGACTAGATTGACAATATCCAGAATGGTTTTTGGTTTTATATTGGATGATTCCCAACGCTCATGGTGTGGTAGAAGCTAAACGCTAATTTGCTTCGGTTTTTGTTTATGACAGATATAAAAGTCAAAAGCGTCGAGCAGGTTTTAAAATTCAAATCAGAGCAAATATTAATTTGCGACACATACCGTTGTTTGCTTATTAAAGAAGTAAAATAATAAATTTATCAACATTTCTTTGATCGGTTACCGGAAAGGTGGTCTGCTAGTCAAACGGTTGACAGTTGTTCACTTTTCACAAATTGATTGGCATATGTTGAGTAACATTCACCATTTTGGTCGATAAAATCTTAAAGCCTTCTCTATCTAAAAACCACTTGTGAAATGCCAAAACGACGATGCGTATTTATAAAACACTTCTACAGGTATATTCAAATTACTGTTTATATTCACGGTAAAGAAAAGTAAAACACATAATACAGATTGAATGTATTAGCAATGGCTACATAATTAACTACGGATTTACGATGGATCAACAAACTGAAGTTACCACGAACCAAAAATTTCTCATTTGTGAAGTAATCCGAAGAACAATGTTCCGTTTCATATAAAAAGCTAGAAAACGAAAACAAAATAACAAGTGTATTACGCATTAGAACGGACTTTAAGTTAGTGATATATCATCTGCTTTTACGACATAGTTAAACCAAAAAACACCCACAAATTTTTGTGTCCAATTCATTTGTTTTTGAAACAAGAAATTTATTTTCTGTTTACTGCTACTACCACTTTTATTGAAAAATGGCATTTCGACGAAACAAAATCACATAAACATGTCAAAATTACATTATGAAAAAGATTGTATTATTTTCAATTAGAAGTATCGATCAAATAAATCGTTCCTGTCTCAAACACATTTTTCAAAAAATGTTAAAAGTCATTTTTAATTAAAAAAAAAAAATTACGCGCTCAGCAGACATTTTGCACCAATGTCAAGCACCAAAGAATATGATTTACTTCTGTCTTTTTTTTTTTTAACTCTTTTTGAATATTATCATCCCGTATTTCTCACTGTACGATTGACTGGATTTTTTTCCGTATAAAAGAAATGTCAAATTGATCTTGATGTTTACCAATAAGTCAGCTATTCGACATAAAAGTATTGCAAATGTCTTATTAGGAAAATCGTTCTTGTGTCGATAATTTTAACGGATTTAGACATTAGTTAATGAAACTGGGCGAGATATAGTTAATTGTACAAAAACGTCAATGTTATGTCGTGGAAAATATCGAACCCTTTTTAATTAAAAGAGGAAGCTGGAAAGCCGTTCGCCTTAAACTAGAATACCAAAATATGTCGAATTCATATTCAATTATATTTGACGCCAGATGTCATCAAATGTAATAGATTCATTCACAATTTTATTTTATCTATTTTAAAAGTATTCTGAATCTTACCAAGATTATATTTCGTATAAAGCAAGGCTGCCCGGCCCGCGGAACTGTTTTTTGCGGCCCGCCCTATAAAGTTTGTGAGCAGACTTTTTATGTTTTTACCATGTTATATATCAATATATATAGTGTTAAGTACGTTTCTGTTTTTGGTGTGATTATTCCTGCCATCTATCTACATTCAAATGCCGGTTCCTATTATTACGTATGTGTCAAGTCTTGCACCCTGGTGGTGGACATCGACGTCAGTTTTTTTTTTATTTCTCGCAGAACTGAGCGTTCTGTTCGACGAACTCGAAGGATATTGTGCCATCATTGAAGACGAACGCTGAGCGTAATTATAGGAATGAATTTGGAGCCTAAATTTGCGAATTAATTTTATTCTGATTTTTTTCTTACGTGTCTGCTTTGATCGTCTTTATCGCCAGCGTAAGATAAAATGTCAACAATATCTTTGGTACTGGTCCGGGGACTCATTGTCCTTTTATGTTGGTATTTTCTTTTATCAAATGTTTGGGTTAAATAAGATTTCGGAAATATCGTCACTGCGTATCCGTCAATAATTCTGATAAAATTGACTTAACGGCATCGCTGCATAATGGTCACGAATCAGTATATATAGGATAGGCTATTCGCCCAAAAATCTTTGTAATGTTACTTCATTAAATATTTGTATTTGTGTTTCAAATTTTACGAAACGACCCACTTAAACTAAATATTCCCGCAACAGTGGCGCTCATTTAAACATTGTCCACGCCCCGTGTTACCAGATATTCGAATTGTAAACTGCTATTCTAATATTCGACTAGATATTCGAATAATTTGCCAGCCATACTCAGTAACAAGAAAACAGTAATAAAACTGATTGATTTGATGTTAATAAACTTGTCTTTTACGTATTGTGAAAGTTACCTACACCGAAATCAGGACTTTGCTGGTATTAATGTTTGATACAAACGTTTGCGGCCCGCAACGAATTTCGACACATGAAAGTGGCCCGCGAGACGAAAAAGGTTGGGCAGGCCTGGTATAACGGAATGTCAAATTGAACTCGTTTACAATGGCAAGTTAAGTGAGTCATCTCTCAGTCAAATATTTTATGCATATATTGTGAAAAACGGCTTTTGGCAGATAATTGTTGTGAACGGTAAACTATTTGCAAGCTGTTTTTTTTGTTGGAAGTTTCGATTCGTAATGTTTTATGGCGTCAGCGAAATTTTGCTAATGTTGAAATTGCGTTGTCATTGTTTTGCATATTCACCAACGAAAGTTGGATTACCTTGTTGGTGTTTTATAACAAGAGAATGAATTATAAGTTTGCGGTGAAGGCTTATATGTACTGAATCCAGTAGTTCTCAGATCTGTGGTACGAGTACCACTAGTGCTGTGGTATGCGACCAGAGTAAAAAACACAAAAGTGGTACGCATTAAGTAAAAGGTTGAGAACCACTGTCGCAAAGCAGAGATAATCGCGATAAAAAAAATTTCATTAGGCGTTACAAAGACACATTTTAAAGGCATCCGAAAAATTTGTAATCCAGAATGACATTTTAATGTTTGATTGTTTATTACAAAATCGAGCCATTCCTATATTAATTGAAACACGAGAGAAACGTTTAAATATATGGACACAAAGCTCAAAACGAGGCGCTCCGGAAGTATGTGTACCAATATGGAGGTAGCTAATTTTATTCGCTTATTTTGCATCAAGTTGTGTGAAGGGACTGAAACCTATGGGCAGGGGGTATATTCACTTAGCTAACAGTCCCCGAACTCGTAATAGAACTAAAGTAAAAAAAACGGAATAAAATTATGGCCTGTCCCTAACCTCGAACACACACTACGGGAGTACCCAAAACGATGTATTACGGGAATGTAATTGTTTTCACGACTGACCACCAGAACGCAATGAGCGCGAAACCGCCGTAAGGTGCAAACTATTCAATTGATGACGTCTGGTAAGGTGCAAACTATTCAATTGATGACGTCTGCACACACACAAAAACTAATCCCAAAAAGCCCACAGAAATTTTTGAAATATATAAAAGTAATAATAGACTTCAGTTAACAACAACAACTTTTTCACCACTAACAATTTCGAAGAAAGTGATCCAGTGAAGAAAAAGAAAAGCGATTTTTTTATAACGATAAGAACAAGAAAAAAGGATGAAAACAAAGAGATCAACAACATTACACCAAAACGATCCATAGGCCCACTTCGTGTCCAACAGGTATATGGGCATATCGTGGAAAAACATGACAAAACAATGTAACGATAAGTGGTTTACCACTTTTGTGATTGGTGTGACTTTTCCAAATAATCTTGACATTTTGTGGTCCCCTACTTAGAAAAAATAATAATAACTAGTCATATTTTCAAAGCGTTACAATCAGTTATTTTATTGGTCACGTTTAAATATAAAAAGCCAACATGCGGAAACAAAATGATAAATGCATCACAGGCAAAGAATTAAACAAATCAAGGTTAATCTACTTCAATTTGGTGTAGTCACCGTGAGCAGTATATCGTAAACCCCGAAAGATATTTATCCTCGCTAAAATATCAGATCTTTAAACTTCAGCAGTTATTTGTTGAAAGCTTTAATAATCTGAGAGACGTTGCATAAATGCCGTATAAAAATCACTATTAATACATCCTGTGCCGCATAGGTCATTGGATTGTTCATTTCATGTTATGTTGTAAACTTATTGTCTGAGGAAGTCTGATTTTTGTCGGACGAAACGATAGAGAAATACATTGTGTTGGTGTGCAGCATGAATGCAGCTTGAATTTAATTATAGAATAAATGTTTGATGTCATCTTTTGAACAAACCTCGGATTATAAACTGCATTTAGGACGGGATCCTATTATAGGGTGGTGCGCGTAACAGCTGGTCGGTTACAGCCTCCTCCACCATCAAGTCCATGCTTCCGAAAACAAATAACTATCTAATCCCATACCCGACATGAAAAGGTGGCCGTGGTTCGCCATATGGTCAAGCCGTTTTATCGGTTTTCCTCTCCCTCGGGATAAATATGTATATCTCATCCCATGAGCTAAATGTCTCTTAGAGGGCTATTTGTTTCCATTTTTTTCGGTTCCATAGAATGGAAATTTCCTAAAATCATATTCTGCGCCACAAAGTCTACTTTCGGTAACATTCACGCAGAACGATTTAAAAGAATGAATGTTTGTTGTCAGTTTTTAAACAAAACTCCCGTATATAAACGGTATTTAAGACGTGCCCTTCTTAATCACAACACTCCCCTATTATATAAGCTAAATGTCTCCATTGTTGTTATTATATTTCGTGTCTAAATTTTATAAATTGTTGTGACAGCCATAATCTTCTAAGACAAAAAATACTTTATTCAACTAGTTTAAATAATTATTTATAGTTATTTTTATATCTTATTTTGATGAACACTTCTGATTATAATATAAATGTCTGCTCTTATATAAATAGTTGAAAGGATTATTCAAAATATATCAACTAAAACTGTGTAAACTAAAAATATTTATCACAAAAATCGGTGTCAATTTTAGGTCATGATAACTCGAGTGTCCGGTTTTCAGAAGAAATTTGCTCACTCTCTTAATTAAAGACTTTGTTATCGCAAATCATTTTTCTTTTCATTTTTTTTTTCTACAGCTGGGTAAATATCTTGGTGGACTTAATTTCTTACGAAAACCATGTTTTTAGAATCACGAAAACAAACTTTACACAGGTCTTGCCATAGTTATCATCCCTTTGTCATAATGGTTCGGTTTTCTGGTGCTAGGAGCCGTTTATTGTTTATCGGGCGTCTCCTGAAAATTCAGGTCGCCTCGACTGTAATTTCTTCCCATATTTTTTTTGCCATTTTTCCGACTTTTTTATGCTATTATCAATCACTGTTAGATTTATTTTCTTGGGTGTCGATGTTCGACAGCCAGTGTCGGTTTTCTCGCGGCTCTTTTCACCTCGACTTACCAGCTTCGCCTCTTTTTTCATCATATATTCATTAGTGTACGATATTTCATGTATGTTGGATAAAATACTGATTCCGTCTCCAAATACGCTCACTTTCTCAACAAGAGACTTGGTTTAGTATTTGTTTTTTTCATATCTTTGCATATATTTTGACAAAGTAAGTAACTTATTTTTGTAAACTTAACCTCTTAAAGCAAATCATTTTTAAAAGCTTTGCCTATACCATGCCACATCTTAAGACTTTTTCACTTGGGCGTTGAACGCTGAGGCTAAATTAGGCTTGCCCTCTGAATACGTGCCTTGTTTTACAAATATTTTTTTTATATTTTATTATTTAAATTGGTTTTCGTGAACTCATCTCTTACGTGAACCTTCTTAGCATGAATTCTTTTTTATTCAGGCTTTGGTTTCTGAATCTGAATATGCTCACTCAAATAGAAGAATTTTTACATTGCAGACAATTTTTGAAGTTTTCATTTCTTCTTCGTATTTTTTCTGTATATTTTGACAAAGTAAATAAATTGTATCTGCGAACTGAACTTTTCCAGAAAATCTTTTTCGGAAGCACAAACTTTACACAGGCGCGGCTCATCGTGCTAAGCGTTAGTAATGGGCTCGCCACCTCAATCCTGATTACTCTGCGTGGGTTCGAATCCCATGCGGGGATAGTTTTGTGCGAGAAGATTGCTGGACTCTTCGTCGCCGTAGGGTGGTTCACGGCTTCCTCCACCATAATTATGTCCATGCTTCCAAAAAAATAATATTACCTAACTAATCCCATACCCGACATGAAATGGTAACCGGACGAGAGGCCGTGGTTTGCCTTATGGTTAAGTCGTCTTTCCTTCTCCCTGGAATAAATATGTAACTCCGTTAAGTCGTCTTTCCTCCTCCCTGGAATAAATATGTAACTCCTTATCCACAGATCTTGGCACAAATTCACCCTTTTTTGATTTTGTACTTGTATTTCAAACCCAGATATTTACCGAGGCCTATCAAATCGTAATTGGGTTTCATCCTGATTGGCCCTGGAACTGAAAAACCACTTATCGGGCACGAAATGTACATATGAATTTGTTATTATGTTGTTGTTGATAGAATTCTTGTTCTTGTTGTTATAAAAAATTGCTTTTCTCAATACCAATACCTACTGGACCAATTGCTTTGAAATTTTCAGCAGTTAAGATTGTATTTTATTTTTGTATGAGATTCGTTTTTTTTTTGTGCGATGACGTCATAGAAATTGCGCAACTTGTGGCGGTTCCGCGTTTTGAAGGTCGAGCAAAATCGTTGAGACTGCAATACCGCTAGTCTATAGCACAGGTCGTCAACCTTTAGGATTGAAAGAGCAATTTGAAATTCATTTCATCAAAATCAAACCTAGACAGAGCCGCAACATCTACTCTAATGTCAGCGGCTATCAAAACTCTCGGAAAATCACTTTTGTGATGCAATAATTTAGTTCTTACTGAAAACAGGGCAAATGAAATACAGTTTGAATATAGTGTGACGCTAGAGCCATTGTGACTTTGAACCAGCGACGCACCCCTGGGTTTGACAGAATTAAATCACCTTAATGCAGTGGTTCCCAAATTCTTCATACCACGGCACACTATTGAGCCATATTCGCGGCACAAATATCACAAAACATGAACATTTTGCACTCATAAAGAAATTTTGCTAACAAATAATGAAAAACAAAGATGATCTGATAAGATTCGTCTATATTTAAACACATGTCATTTCCGAAAAGTGATAGTCGATAGATAGTCGAGCGCGAACAAATGGTGAATAGTTACCGATATTATAACTGTTTTCTTACAATAATGTACACGAGAGCGCCTTCGGAGCACCTCACAATATTGTAAAAGATGCGCGGCCGCGCGGATAATACGTGGTCTTCAAACGCACCGCCGCTCACGTTTTGCTCACCATGTTACGCCCTTATTATTGTCACAAGTATTCTCACTTTTGCACAACCACAAAATGCGCGTCTGTAGGTCGATATGCCAACATTCAATTGAATGCTAATTTCTAATTGAAAATTGGAATCACTTGAAATAAATAAAAAAATGAAATCTTGTCGCGGCACACCAATGCGACCCATTTTTACCGCTCGCGATTTATACTTTAGGAACCGCTTTGATGTGTATTTATTGAGAAATGTGACCACTTGGAATCACGGGAGCCAGAGCTCCGAGAACAAAGAGCCTGTGTACTGTGTCAAATCGCATACCCGTACTACTTTCTTTCGATTGTCGTGACAATATATTTGAACATTGGGAAGTTTTGTCTGCTTAAGAAATTTCAGTGGGTCTATTTGGTCTGTCTGTTCTCAATTAACTCTGTGTCACTACGTACGTATTCCTGTTTTACCGAAACTTGGTTATTTTTTTATTATACATGTCTAGCTTCACTTATTTTTGGCATTGATTCAACCACTAATTACGTACTATTTCTTTCCACAAATGTAGATACCATCGAATCATTCGTATCATGAATTCCCTTTCCCGATATAATTGGCATTTTTCAAACGTTTACTTAAATGTCATCGGGCAATTTACTAAATTTATATAATAAACTTAGATATGATGGAAGTGAAATACCATTTTCTAGGTAATTTTCAAATTATTGTACGAATAAGCAAAAGTAATCTGATATAACTTTTTTGATTTACCGAGAAAACATGGAAAAGTTCCACAAATGAGCCAAATTTAATGTTCTTTGTGTATCATTAAATAATCACAGAAGTTTCGAGGTTTATAAAATCGTCATCAGAATATTTCGATGGTTTAATGTATTTCGGCTTCTTTTTAAATACGTTTGTTGTTCTGGACCAGCGGTTTCTTTCCTTTTTCGATACAGTCATTTTTTCACTAACCGAAAATCTTTTTAATTAAGTAGTTTAACTTAGAATATCATTAAGCAATTTGCCGGATTTCTGAAATAAACTTAGAAATGATGAGAGTGAAATACCATTTTCTACGTGATTTTCGAATTATTGTACAAACCAACCAAAAATAATCTTATATAACTTTTTTGATTTACCGAGAAAACATGGAAAAGTTTCACAATTAAACCAATTTTAATGTTCTTCGTGTATAATTAAATAATCACAGAAGTTTCGAAGTCGTCGGAATATTTAGGTGGATACGGGTACTGCAAAAACCGTTTCAATTACGTGTGCTTTACCAGTTCAGTGTACTCTTTCCTTTTTCGATATATTCAGCCCCATTTGCACAATATCTTCACCAAAAACGTGAGGCAATTAATGAGATATCTGTAAAGGTTGTCATTTGGATAAAATTCCCACTCGTGTTTTCGGAATGACGCTCCAGAAGTGAGTGTACAAATAAAGAGGTAACTAATTTTCTTCGCCTACTTTACATCAAGTTGTGTAAAGGGACTGGAACCTATGGGCATGGGGTATATTTACTGGGCTAGAACAGACAGTCTCCGAACTCGTGATAGAACTAAAATGAGGAAAATCGGGATAAAATTATGGCCTAACCCTAATCTGGTACACACACTACGGGAGGGAGTACCTTCGGAATAATTTGACTGAATGCACTTCATCACCAACGTGTACGACATCATATAAATTTGATGAATGAACGCAAAATCATTTTTACTGACAAACTTATAAAATACTATATAGTAGTTTTTTGGACATGATAGAATCGCTTTTTCTATATCAGCAATTTTTTATTATTCAATAAATTATAGTCGCATATACTTAAAAAAAAATTCTGAAAGTTTTCGTGAAACAGTTTATCATTCAAGTTGGTGTGTAGGCCTATGAACTCTCTCGAAGTTTGCACCCTTATTCTTACTTTAATATTTTACCATCATTTTGTGTCATTACACATGTATTCCTGTTTTTCTGAAACTTGGTATTTCTTTATTACATGTCTAGCCTCACTTATTTTTGGCTTTGATTCAACCACTAATTACGTACGATTCCCTTCCACAAATGAAGATAATATCGAATCATTCCTATTATGAATTTTTTTTTCAGATATAATTGGCATTTTCCAACTTTTATTTAAATGTCACTGGACTAATTTGCTGGGTCTATAGAATAGACTTAGATATGATTGGAGTGAAAACACCATTTCTACGTAATTTTTAAATTATTGTACGGAATAAGCAAAATAATCTGATGTAATTTTTTTAATTTACCGAGAAAACATGAAAAAGTTTTGCAATTAAACCATATTTATTGTACTTCGTGTAT
The DNA here is from genome assembly GCF_964204865.1 of Styela clava. NCBI lineage: Eukaryota > Metazoa > Chordata > Ascidiacea > Stolidobranchia > Styelidae > Styela > Styela clava. The sequence continues at coordinate 22,387,440 of NC_135253.1, read as the reverse complement.
AATTAAATAATAACAGGAGTTTCGGAATTTATAAAATCGTCATTGGAATATTTCGATGGTTATGGGTATTTCGTCTTCTTTTTAAATACGTTTGTTGTTCTAAACCAGCGTTTTTTTTTCTTTTTTCGATACATTCATTTTTGTACTAACCGAAAATCTTTTTAAGTAGTTTAACTTAAATGACATTGAGCAATTTAATGGATTTCTGGAATAAACTTAGATATCATGGAAGTGAAATACCATTTTCTACGTAATTTTCAAATTATTGTACAAATTAACCAAAAATAATCTTATATAACTTTTTTGATTTACCGAGAAAACATGGAAAAGTTTCGCAGTTAAACCAAATTTAAAGTTCTTCGTGTATAATTAAATGATAACAGAAGTTTCGAAATAATTTTCCCCGGAATCTTTCGCTGGATACAGTAATTGGGGACTACCTTTCAGATGCGTGTGCTTCACCTATCCAGAGGTTTCATTCGTTTTTCGATACATTCAGCCACATTTGCACAATATCTTCACCAAAAACGTGAGGCAATTGTTGAGATATCTGTAAAGGTTGTCATTTGGAGAAAATTCCCACTCGTGTTTTCGGAATGACGCTCCAGAAGTGAGTGTACAAATAAAGAGGTAACTAATTTTCTTCGCCTACTTTACATCAAGTTGTGTAAAGGGACTGGAATCTATGGGCATGGGGTATATTTACTGGGCTAGAACAGACAGTCTCCGAACTCGTGATAAAACTAAAATGAGGAAAATCGGGATAAAATTATGGTCTAACCCTAATCTGGTACACACACTATACGGGAGGGAGTACCTTCGGAATAATTTGACTGAACGCATTTCATCACCAACGTGTACGACATCATAGGAATTTGATGAATGGACGCAAAATCTTTCTTACTGACGAAATCATAAAATATTATATAGTAGTTCTTTGGATATGGTAGAACTGTTTTTTTGTTATCAGTAATTTATAATATTCAATACATTTTAGGGTACTCCCAAAGTATTCACACCAAGATGGCGCACAACCTGAACATAGTATGAATAACAGTTTGGGTTGTTCGTCATCTTGGTACGAATACTTCCGAAGCGCCCATTATAGTCGTATCTACTTGGAATATATCTGAAAAATTTTGTGAAACATTCTAATATGCATAATGGTGTGTGTAGGGCTGCTCATGAACTCTTTTTGAAGTTTGCACCCTTATTCTTACATTAATATTTTAACATAATTTTGTGTTAACTTGTTATTTCTTTATTACATGTCTAGCCTCACTTATTTTTGGCATTGATTCAACCACTAATTACGTACGATTCCTTTCCACAAATGTAGATAATATCGAATCATCCATATTATGAATTCCCTGTTCAGATATAACTGGCATTTTCACCTAAATGTCATGGGGCAATTTACTAAATTTATAGGATAAACTTAGATATGATGGAAGTGAAATACCATTTTCTACGTAATAATTATTGTACGGAATTGGCAAAATAATCTGATGTAACTCTTTTAATTTACCGAGAAAACATGGAAAAGTTTCGCAATTAAATGAAATTTCATGTTCCTCTTGTATAATTAAATAATCACAGAATTTTCGACGTTCATGAAATCGTCATCAGAATATTTCAATGGTTTTGGGTATTTCGACTTCTTTTTAAATACGTTTGTTGTTCTAAACCGGCGGTTTCTTTCCATTTTTTTTGGCTTTTTAGTAATTTAACTTAAATGTAATTTAAGAATTTTCTAGATTGAAAGAATAAACTAAGTCATGATTGAAGTGAAAACACCATTTTCTACCTGATATTTCGAATTACTGTACGGAATATGCAAAATATTCTTATGTAACCTTTTCAATTTACCGGAAAAACATGAAATGGCTCAACAAATGAGCTAAATTTAATGTTCTTTGCGTATAATTAAATATAACCAATAGTTTTGAGGTTTATAAAATCAACATGAGAATATTTCGGCGTTTACTTGTATTTCGACTTCTATTCAATATACGTTTGCACTTTTGAAACGGCCGTTTCTTTCATTTTAAGATAGATTTATTGAACATGCATTCAAATTCATCCATATATATATTTAAATACATTCAAAAATCCTTTCTCCACCATCTGATATTGTATTTTTAATTTACGAATCAGAATTTTTCCAGTCTCGGATCAATGTCTGAAAGACACGTCATATCCGAGTCGTATCGGTCCTAACGCTTCGTGGTCATGTCGCGGGGTGCAACAGTCATACATACTTGGGGGCTTTCGTATTCGCTATGTATTGCAAACACGCTAGTAAAAGACACAAGTTTACCCTCACTTTTAAAACAAGATATCTACACAATTAATAACTTTAGGTCAAACGCTCTCATTCAAAGGGTTACAAAACGAGCGTACCATCCTAGCTAGCACTTTCGTCTACGTGGTTTCATGAGTAAAGTTTAAAACGAGACTACTTTTTCGAATCAAATCTCAATAATCTGATTTTGAAACCAATTGAATTCCCTAAAGTTTTCTCCCAGCATTCGTTATGTTTTTGAATTAATTTTCAGTGTTCGTCGTTCTGTTCCCGAAGGATTATTAGAATATCATACTTAATATGCATTGAATGGAATGAAATATCACAACTAAAAAATATTATTGAGTATCAAAAATTTAGGATTGTCAAAATTTGGAGTTTTCCAAGTTATGTTAATGATTTGGTTCCTGTGAGACTAACTACTTCTTTCTATACTTCCTATCCTTTCCTTCTTCTATGCTTTTGTGCCGGTGGATCTGTATGTATATAATGCAAGGATGCTGTAACAGTAAAGAACAAAGATAACTATCCTGAGTGATTCAATACATAGTCTGAATGTATTCTGAAACGTTGTAAAAATATATTTGTGTTAGTATGCAGCAATACTCTTGAATCAATTAGGATTTCCAAGCTATGTTCCTAATTAGGGTTGCCAACTATGAAAAGTTTCAATAAAGGCCATAGATACCGTCATCATTTGTTTTGTAACTTGCAGATAAAAACAATAAAATGAAAATTATATACAAGCTAAAAGATATATTAAAACAATCTTCATGTGTTTTTCATTTAATGTTTATTTAACATTGACTCAACAATGTTAATAAAATTGTTATTTCTTTGGCTATTTGATCCGGACCAAAGCGAAGTTTAAAAGAATAATTAAAAGCTTGCAAATACATAAACGGCAATTTAAGAACGAAACAATATCGAACACAGTACTATAACTATCGGGCCAAACGACGTTGGAAAAAATGAAGGACAATAAGCATATTTTCTAAATACTAAAAATGACAAGGACCGAAAAGCTTAATTAAAGGATTGTCATTTGAAATAAAGGACGGTTGGCAACCCTATTCCTAATTGTGGCAAGTCAGACCGAAATTACCCGAGTTTCGAACAAGCCACAAAAACCTATAATTATTAAATAATATAAGTATATTCTATCTTCTTATGCCGCGAATACTTGATAACCCACAATTAAAAAACCTAAAAAGTTTTTTTGCTCTCAATGCCCAAACAATTTCATCTAGTGTTAGGATAATACCATCAATCTACTGAATGTCAAATTAATTAAGACGGCGGATGATGTAGGTATTGACATTTACAACGTCGTATTTGGAATATATTTCTAGGATTTATAAAGAACTTCAATATTAAAATATGTGCAACAAAAATGGGGGGTTTAAATGGGAAAATGTGTCCACCCAACTTCCGAGAAATTCAGAAATCGTCCCCAACCAACACATATTTAGACTCTAATATCACTCCATACCCCAGAGCATACAAAATTTAATAACAAAAACTCCGTCCTTGTGAGCTTCTTTACCTTTAACGTTCAACTTCCTAATTACTAATGTAAGTATGATAATATCAAAAAATAAAAACATTTTACCGATTGAAAGATTTCAAAATTCAACTCGAACATAGCGCTTTTCACGTTACCGAGGGGAAAGTCTACCGGAGATATTAAATTGCAAAGTGTTACTTTATTCAAGATTCGGACAAGCCACGAAAACTTAAAATCCAACATTTAAATGACATGAAAATAAAGACTGTTTCATTTCTTCTCAACTATTAAAAACTAGGACTGCGAATTTGGAAAAGAGTTTCTCCCCGAAATTGTTCTCAGTAGACAAATATATTGTCTTCAGCACATATCTCCAAGAATTCCGAATTTTTAAAAACAAAAATTTGGCGCTTGCAAGGCTTTGTATCTTCTTCTAAGAACACTTCACTACATAATAACTTCGGTGATCTGTGTCTTAAAATCTAGCAACGCATAGCAACGACATTTGACCCTGCTGGCTCTTTTAATAGCATAGTGTTTTGATTTGAAAGTCACACTTTGGTTTGTAATGCTTCAAGACTCTTAGTTGACGATTGAGCTAATAAAAGCCTAGTGTACAAGTTTGTTTCTTTCTGTATTAGGTTCATTACAATAACTATGGTAGGTAGAGAAATACGATTCCGGTTTCAATATTAGAAAAACTCTTACTTCACATTTATGCGATATAAATAGAATACACCAAACACCCAAAACAACTTTCTAATGCTACCTAGTGGTTTAAGTCAAAATGCGCCAGTGTTCATCTTATCTTTGTCCATTGTTGAAATCAATTCATATGTCCGAATGCCTTAACATCTTTATTACATCTCCCAATATAGTAATTACATCGTGGTGAAGGACACGTGCATATTGACTCATTAAATTCAACGAGACTCTTCGATTTTGCTGCGGGTAACTTCCGAAAAGGCTGAAAACTACTGACGTAATGCATGAACCGTTACCAGAGCAAAGGTGCGTGCAAAACTAGAACGACGATCCATAAAATTGGAATATATCTGAGTAATCTGGCTTCTTGGCAAATATTATTTGAATTCCTTTGAGGTTTTCGTTTTGATTCATATCTAACTCTCAGATAGAATGCGTCGTTCGAACACGATATGTATTGAAAAAAACACTGCTAGAATATCACAAACTAATAAATATATTATAAGTATCAAACAACAGAATTGCGAAAAGTTGGAATTTTCAGAATTAGGTTCCAAATTGCTGGGTTGTGGTAAGATCGACCTACATTATTAAAGCTTTGAACTAGCTACAAAATCTCGATAACACACAATTAAAAACCAAATATTATTAGGCTTTCCATGCCACAAAACTTGATAACCCAAAATTAAAAAATCTAAATATATTTTGCTACGTATGCACAACGATTTCGCGTTTTTTCATATTATAATATTGGATAACAACATCAATTTATTGAACGTCAAATAAATTATGACTGCGGATGATGTAGGTGTTAACATTTTTGGCGTATTTAGCAACTATTTTAGGAGACCAGAAAGCCGATAAAAGTTATTCAATTTATTTTGCACTATGTATCGCAAACCAAGCGTTTGGAGTCGGGGAAGAATTCATTCAGACTATGCAAGTATGAAAATACGATTCTGATTTCAATAACTGCAAAAACGCCAAACTCCACATACTTAGGACTTATCAAATCCCGAAATATTTAAAAGTAACTTGCTACTGACCTCTGTTAATCCACGTCATGCATACATTGTTAAAAATATCCTAAGCATTAGAGCAGTGGTTCTCAAACTTTTCAAGTCGTGCCCTCTTTTTAGAATTTGTTAAGTATCGCCCCCACCTCAAAAATAACTAGCTAACAATAAGCTACAAATAACAGATAGTAAGGCTAAAGTATGTTATATAAAGTATTTATTCAAAAAACACGTTTAAAACTTTTTGATGGATCGTAAATGATAAAATGAGTGAAAAGTAGACATTCAAAATAAGGCGGGAAAGATCAAATCTAACAAATATTTTTATTTTCAATTAGCTTCACGCCCCCTCAAAAATTGTCTAAATTGTCTTGGAAAATTTCGAAAACCACTGTATTAAGATCGCGAGATCTTATGAGATATATTTTGAATTGTTGTAGTGAGCCAGATCAGAATCTCAAACGAGCCGCAAATAAATAAAAACTACTATTTTATGCGCAACAAATTCACGAAGTATCATATTATTATTGGATAACAACAATCTGGTTAATGTCAAATAAATCATTACGGCGGATTTTGTAGGTGTTGGCATCTGTAGTTCCTCATTTATAATCTATAAAAATTGTTCCAATTTATATCATGTATTGCAAACTAGGAGTTTTGAATCGGAAAGAAAAATACTCAAAAACTAAATCAAGTTGACAAATATTTCGACCACGACTCACAAGTCTTCAAATTCTGACAGAAAAATTCGACGTTTGCAAGTCTCTTGTAACTTCTATTTGAAATATTCAATCATGAAGCCCGTCGAGAGAGTATAAAAATACGTACCGTGTTTTCCCTGAAAATAAGACCTACCCTGAATTTCAAAAATGATTTTAATATAGGCCCTTCAAATAAGACCTAGTCAATACCGCAATTTTTCTTACTTGGTCGATAGCAAGAAATCTCTCCCATACGTTTTAAATGATTAATCTAAAACGTGTGAGAGAGGAAAACGTATCTTTCGAGTAAATGGATATCATTTTTCATATTTTTTTTATATTTGAAAATCTCCTCGTTCTGTACTTTCTAAATACTTACCGATCATAAGATCGGTAAGTATGTTGATAGGTATTTGTCTGTTAGATACACGCGATATCTCACGAAAGCGAGGTTTAATCTGCTCCAAATTTTGCATGTGCAATTATCATATAGATTTTGGATGAATTATGTCGTATAATTAGCGATCTAGCTAATTAGCGGTGTGTGTCTAACCTAACTAACTTCGATCGATAAGTCTTCGGTCTCCGACCGATATTATCGTTTTGTTTTCGATAAATAAAATTATAAGACATCCCCCGAAAATAAGCTCTAGTGTTATTTTTCGAAAGAAAATTAAAATAAGACACTGTCTTATTTTTGGGGAAACACGGTATCACCAAGCTTAGGATATATAATAATAAATAAAGATCGTTCTATTTTGGAATATGCACAAAAAACATCCACATTTTCACAAACAACAAGAGGATTTTTGTAGCATCTGTTAAGAACATTTAACACCGTAAAAACTATTACATTACACGTATGGAATACCAGGAAAATTTAACAAACTCCACAGTCATCGAATTTACAAAGCAAATTTATACGAAGGCAGCTTTCTACTGCCATCTATTGGTCCGCGTCACACACACTTTACTCGGTACTCCCGAAGTATGTGAACCAAGATGGCAGACACCGGAACATAGTATGTGTACCAGGTTAGGACATAATTTTAGATACAAATACTACGGGAGTCACTTGGCTAGTCCCCAAACTCATAATAGAACTAAAATAAGGAAAATTGGAATAAAATTATGGCCTAATCCTAACCTGGTTGACATTCTACGTTTCGTTGTCCGCCATCTTGGTTAACATACTTCGGGAGTACCCACACTTTTATCAAAAAATTAGGACTGCCGAAAATGTTACAAGTCAGGTATTAAATTGCTTGTTTGCGGTGACTCAGACCTACATTATGTGGGATTCGAACCGGGCACAAAAACTTGATGATCCACAATCAAAAAACACAAAATAATATTTTACTTCTAATGCTCAACGATTTCACAAAGTATCATAAGAATAACATGAAATGATAATACCAATCCATTGGATCTCAAATAGGTTATAACGGCGGATGATGAAGGGCCAATGTATATTGTTGATATTTTTTGTTTTTTTAACAAGAAAATGGCAGTTTAAAATACGTTTCAGTTTCCTGTTTTTGCGACACTGTAAAATATACTGGGAATTTTTAAACGATGAGATTCCACTGTACGTCATCTCTTTTGCTTTTCTATTGGCTACAGTTTTCTCTCGTTTTCAATCAAACCAATCACATACGGCATATTTTCTCGCGCCAACGCCAAAACCTGTACCGCGCGCGATTGTCTCTAATCACGATCCTGCATTTTCCGCCGTTGACCAAGAAAGCGAGTTGCGGATGATCGTTGCCAGTTATTGAGAATGTTGATCACTGTAGGAGGTTTTAAGCTATTGTAGGCTATACCAGTATATTACCGACCTATTTCATAGCTATATGTCAGAAAGTTATCGTGCCTATTTCTAAGAAAAGTGCTTACTTTTTGAGTTGCGTGCTTATTTTGTCCTCGAAACAGTGGTGGGATTCAGCCGGTTCGCACCGGTTCTATAGAACCGTCTCACATCTTTTCCAAACGATTTCACCACGCAACTCATCAAAACAATTGTTCATGATTCAGACATTGAGTTAAGAAATTCACAAGTGCCAGAGCAAAGTCTGCAGCTATTGTCACAGGAGTTTTTGCTCCATATGCTCAGAAAAAATGCTGTCAGAACTTGGAGATCAGCTCTTTGCAATATCCGTTGATGCTTCCAACCACAACGAAGTGAAACCTTTACCTTTGGTTATCAGATTCTTTAGCCCTAGAGTGCGTCTGGTGCGTATTCTCGACTTGTGATCCACGCCCTGTGAGGCTTCGGCCCCTGTGACTTTAAGTGTGTCTCCATGGGCAATATTACTAGGACGCAGTAGGACTCACATTCCTTATAAGGTCAACAGGATGACGTCACAGCGCGTCCTTGTCCTCGGTTCTTCGTCCTAGTATTCAAGGCACTCTCATGCGTCATTTTTCGTTATAGACATTTCCGTACAATTTTTCTCGGGGATGCACCTGTGTTACACTGTTACATCTGTTGGTTAGTTATATGTCAGTATGGCCTGGCGTTGCAAAATTTGGTATTTTTGGTTAGCGGTACGGTAGGCTATATTACTGTACCGTGTTACCTACAAAATGATACCGATATATAAAATACAGCTGGTTTTCTGGTACCGATGCTGCACGGTACGTACCGTATTTCAACTTACTGACTTACAAACTTATGATAACGAATACGGCAAACGGTTTAAATTACGGTACGTCGATACCGATAAAGTAAACAACTTGTAATGTACGCACCGGTACCGTATCAGTGCATCACTTTGTCCAGGTAATCAAATCATTACTCAAGCTGTGTATTCTTGTTTTTGTATTACATGTCTATTAGGACAACTAATATAATTTTTGTAAATGTTGGGATTGTTTCAACAACTGACATCTCTGCATCTGATGGATTAGTAAGATATCCTTGATCTGATATACCAGGTACTGCTGTACTGTATAAAACGAGGTTTTACCCAAATATTGGATAACAAGCAAATACCCAGCAAGTAAGTAAACAAAAATTCTACATTAACTTTTTTAGTCTACCAAGGCAGCTGGACAGCCAGATGCCGATGAATAACTGAATAAAGTAATATTTTGCTTTATTTTTCGGTAACCTATCATATAAAAATAGTCATTGTTTCCAGAGCCATTGGACTTGCCGCAGCCACCTGCTTTGATTCAACTTTCATTTTTAGGCGTGAATTTTGTTTTTTTATGTGTCTGTACATAGTACATATATTCATGAACTATTTTATGTGCCTTTCATTACGAAATGTGTCCATTATAATGCTGTGCCTATTTATATATATATATGTTTTGTTACTTGGCACTGTTGTGAAGTTGTGTGCGTTCAGTGTATCTCCATGTTTGTTTTATTTACTTGTTTTTTTGTTGCTGTTGTGTGTTTTCAAGCATGTTTCTGTTTTATTGTATGTATGTTTTCAGTCTCCATCTCCATGTTTGTTTAATTCGTTTTTTCCATGTTTTGTGCGTGAAGTATATAATATTGCTATTAATAGCAATTGCTTTTTCTGTGGACCAGTGGGCAACAGATGGCAGAGCAAATATGTTAAGGTAAGGTTATTGATTTTTGTTTAGAATGTTCAATTGGTCACTTGAAGCAACATTCGATCTCATTGATGCCGCTAAGCAGGTGAAGTTAGTAGACAAAAGCGATTGCACTGCAGTAAAATATGTGGTAGTAATGAGGAGGTGGCAGGAATGTTAGTGGAGAAGGGATATTGCGATATACACGTGTAAGTTTTACAACAAAATAGAAAAATTTCGATGTTAGCCCGGTTTATAATAGGATTAAATTTTCTACACTCGCTACAAAAATAAGTTGCTTGAATAGTGTTACTGTGAAGAACAAGTGGAAGCGGTTAAAGGCGAAATATAATCACATTAGAACAAAAATATCACAATCTGGAGAAAGTTCCAGGTCTGCATTAATTTGGCCATATTTCAGGGCCATGCATAAGCTTCTTGGCTCTAGACCAGGGGTGTGCAAAGTGCGGCCCGCGGGCCAAATGCGGCCCGCAAAGGAATATTGTGCGACCCGCGGAAAAGTTGAGAAAATGACAGAAAGCTGAAAGTGAAGCAATTGCAGGAAGAATTAATAAGCCAGCGTTCGTGTTTATGGGAAGCTGGAGGGACATGACAGAAAGCTGAAAGTGAAGCAATTGCAGGAAGAATTAATAAGCCAGCGTTCGATGTTTCAAAAAACGCATAGCGATGGTGAAAAAGCAGTCCGATGTAGTTACCTAATTGCACATTGAATACCTCAAACTATGAAACCCTATTCTGACGGTAATTTTGTGAAGCAGTGCCTTATCGACGTCGCAGAAGAAATGTGCCCAAAAATTAAGGGGGAGTTCGAGAAAATAAGTCTGTCACGGTGGACGATAGCGAGGCGTATCGATGATATTGCTTGTGATATTAGTGACACACTCAGGGATCAGGTGAAGAACTTTGTTTCATGGAGTTTTGCGATTGACGAAAGTACGGACCAGAAGGACACAGCACAGTTAGCCATATTTGTAAAATGAGTGGACAAAGACCTAAACGGAAGAGCTACTGTCATTACAGTCAATGAAGGACACGACAACTGGTGCTGATATCTTTACTGAAGTATTTGATGCTTTTGACAAGTTTGGACTGGACTTGTCCAGCTTATGCGGTATGGCAACTGATGGTGCTCGATCCATGTCCGGAACTGGCATTGGATTCGTGGGTCTCTTGAAGTCTGCATTGAGGCAGAGAAAAATCAATGACGATATAGCAATATTTCATTGTATCATTCACCAGCAAAACCTGTGCGCGAAATCCTTGAAATTCAAACACGTCTTGAGCCCGGTTATTAAGGCAGTAAATTTCATTCGAGCACGATGGCTCAACCATCGCCAGTTTCAAAAGTTCCTGATTGCTCTCAACACCACTCATCAAGATTTAGTGTATTTTTCCGAGGTGCGTTGGTTAAGCAGGGGCTGCATGTTGCGACGATTTTACGAATTGAGGAAAGAAGTCGTAAATTTTTTGAAACTCAAAGGGCAACCAATAGCTGAAATGGAAGACAAAAATTGGTTGTGCGAGCTAGCATTCTTGGTTGATATAATTACGCACCTCAATGAACTCAATACAAAACTGCAGCGAAAAAGCCAATATGCTAATGAAATGTATAATCATATAAAAGGCTTTATGAACAAATTACGACTCTGGAAAGCTCACATACAGACAGATAATCTTTTCCACTTTCCAACTTTGAGGGACTGTGAAATGCATCCCGAGAAAAAGACTGATTTTGCAGGCCAGCTAGAAAATTTGTTGCATGAATTTTTGGATCGTTTTAAGGACTTCAAATCTCATGAACATTTGTTTGATATATTCTCTCCGCCATTAAACGCAGACGTTGTCAAAGCACCAGCTGATATCCAATTGAAACTGATTGATCTCCAAGAGAAGACAGATTTGAAAGCAAAATATTTGCAAATGAATCTGGGAGATTTTTACCGAAAACATCTCAACCAGGATAATTTTCCACATTTTAAAAAATTCATGGCTTCAAAAATGGCAATTTTCGGTTCAACGTATTTGTGCGAACAATTTTTTTCTAAAATGAGCGTCATGAAATCCCCCCTTTAGATCGGTTCAAACAGACGAACATTTGGAAAAAGTCGTCAGGAAAAGAAACCAGTTGCAAATTGCTCACTGAATTCATTTAAAGTCGTGTGAATAAATTAAATACAAAAATAAACTATTATTGGTATCTAACTAGTAACTACTAGAGCGCCTATGTTGCATAAAGGTGCGGCCCGCGGTTTAACCCAGGTTTTTATATTTGGCCCGCCTGTAAAATAGGTTGCACACCCCTGCTCTAGACCAAGAGTGCAGGTGAGCGGTGTGAGTGGTTAAATGATTTTGAAGCTAGCAAGTTTTGTAATTTTATGATTTTTATGTTTCACACTTTTTTATTATTTGCTTCTACTCAATTTTTTTTATCGCCGTGATTGGTATTTGAATAATCATTTATTTATGTTTTCAGGCTTTGGCCTCCATGATTGGTGTTGATACCAGTGAGCCGTCAAGCGTGCAAGGCCATAGTTTCGACGCAATCTTCACTCAGTTTGTGACTGAAATAGAGGGTCAGTACAGGATATTATGCAATGAAATTGGTGGGAGGGTTGGTGGCATCATCAAACACTTTTTTACCTAATACATTATTTTTAGTTGACAATCCGAATTGCAGCCTCTTGCTGAGTCGGAAGGCGAGTTGCATGCAACAGGAACTGCCTCAAGGTTTGTCGAAGAGTCATTTATAATTTTTTAGATTTATGAATAGCGTCTCCAAATCAAATTACGGTTTGAGGCAATGTATTTATAAATTGTTGTAATATGCTTTATCTTCAGTTGATGAAAGTATCAGTCATGCTCCACCAACTTCAAGGCAGAAGAAAGAGTAGCAGGGAAAATTACGGTTAGTGGAACCTAGATATATACGGTAAGAATTACTGGCTGATGGCGCATCATTGCTGTACTGATGTTTTATTTTATAACTTTCAGATTCCAGAACTGAATTATCTTGAGAGTATTTCGGGAAGAATGTGAAAAGGATAGGCTTGCATTCGCATCAGCTTCGGAGAATTTAACAAATAAAATATTAGAGAAACTATAATATTTATTCAACTATCACAAGGCAAAATTGAACAGAAATTATAAAATAACAAATTAGTCACACACGTCCATACAGTTCAAAAAGGTAGTCGGCAATGACCCCCTGGACGTTATTTTTAGCACCTTTGTCTCGAATGTTAATAGTTGGAGGTTGTGGCGCTTTTTGTATCTTTCCATGGCCTTTTGCGATTACGGAGCTGCATATGCAACCTTGTTCGAAGCGATTTGTAATCAAAAAAAAATTTGAGTGGATACAAAATTATAGTGCGAAAGAGACTAGAAGATACTAAGTAAGGGTATGATTCCTTTGTCATTTTAATTCTGCGTTCCTGCCGTTGTTAAGTACCTCCCAAAATAACCTTTAACACTCGTGCTTATTTTTGGCTCTAGGTAGATAGTAACCATGCTTATAGGCCTAACGTTATATGTAATTGCTCCAAATATGGATTTAAAATGTTCATTAACAACTTGTCAAAAAAATTTTCAAACTTCTAACGTTATTGTCAAGCATGTGAAAATTCATCTACGACACGGCCATAGAATAAATTTTTCAGTCACTGTGTGTCTTTTTTTATTCTGTGAAACCTTGTTTTCCAGAGGAATGGGCGTATTTACATTGCATTAACGGGTGGATTATATCTTGGCATTTTTCCATGAATTACTATTATTGCATGCGAAATGTCAGCGGTTTTTATCAACATCTTTGGCGTCTTTGTTTCCGAATTTCTCACAAGAAGAACTCGAAGATTTTCCGCAAGTTTTAAGTTATGTTACTGAAGCTGATCTAATAAAAATGATGAAGCCTGTCTCTGCGCGAAAACTATTAGGGTGCGGAAAAAGTGGAAACAGTCGACTAATGACGATTTGATGGGGTTTGGATAAGCTTCATCCACATCCTCGTCAATTACTACAAATAGCAGTGCGTCATATCATTTGCACTCAAACGAAAGCAGCTTATCAATGGCCGTATACCTGTAATAGTCCATGGCAGGAGTTTCCACAAAATTTAATTGTGAAAATGCATTGAGAGACTAAGGCCATCTCCAGAAAACAGGATGGAAATGATTCAGATTGTCATGAACATGTTTTTGAATGTATGAAAAAATCAAGCAGTAAAAATCTAGAACTAATAGGTCTTTCAATCTAAAAAGATATTCTAGGTCTTCCATTGATATGGTGGTGGTGAAAAAATTGGATCTGGGTATGGATCTTTGACAGATCAGTTGATCAACAAATTAAACAATTTAACAAGATTTCAAAGATTCAATCCATTGGCAGAAGGCTCAGCAAAGAAGCAAGGTACAAAAAGCATAGGCTGCCAATTTCGGGTAATGCATCAAAATATCGGGAAAAATTAGAATTTACGAAATCAGTAAAAGTTGCTATGGTGGGAGATATGATGAAAGTATCATATGGGGAACAAAGACGTGATATCAATAACGATTTGCCGGTTGTAGACATTCAGACAGGTTAGCCCTTCTAATTTGTGAATGAATTTCTAGACTAACTTTTCACCTACCTAACAGGGCAGCAGAATGAGTTGCTAAACAACCTAGACAAAAAATCGATCACAGTCAACAAGAAAGTAACATCAATAATGGATGTTCCACGTAGTGAATTACAGAGAGAAGTGCTTTTAACATATGTGGTCTAACTAAAAATCAAGTGAGACAATCACAAAACACCTAATAGGTCTATTTCCTCTGTATCAAACACCCCAATCTTGTAGGGACAAGCCACAAATTTGGGATTGGATTCATTTGTCTAGCCGTTTCCATCAGACTCAGATGAATGTTGACACCGCTGATAAGCTTATCGTTTAAACAAGTGTTTCCCAAAATGCGGCCGGGTAACGATTTAATATGGCCCACTGAAAGGGAAATAGTTGAATACTTCATGTTCTTACCTTTTTGCGTTCTGGATACCGCTACTTGTTACGTCATCATCAGTTTAAGCGTGTATATTCGTAACAATTCAGTTACAGTATACTGGTATATCAACAATACGTATCAGCTTCGGACCGAAATATCCTTTGCTTTTAACTCTGGCCAGGTCAACCAAGTTTGGGACTACTGGATTTAATTATCTTGCAAAGCAATCATGATGGCATGTTTAGCAATAAAATATGCCACTTCATACGGTGCTGTTAGAATCGATTTGTCCACCGGAACAAACCCGTGAGATACGATAACAGCTTTTGCATCAGATCTCACCCTCTTTTGTAGGAATTCATCCAAGTAAACTTTCTTAAATTGTTGGATGTCGGGATCAATTTTGAAAATGCCCAATATTTTTATTGAACAAGAAGATCTACTTTATCTTTGACGCCGCAGAATATCAGCACACTCTGACAGACAAAGATTTATCAATGTCTCACCGATGTTATGGGGCTTTTTGGTCCTTGCTATTCGCATGACAACTGCATAAGACGCAGTCACTATCGCTATTTTAAAAAAGCTGCGATTTTTTAGCAAACTAAGAATGGATTTTTCAAATACGTTGCTTCATTTAATAGGGATTTATAGAACCATTGGAAAAGTTCTTAAGGCAAACAATTGCGCCAGAGATCAAAATGAGTTACATGAGCAAAACGCGATCAGAATATCATGACCAACAACGTGATATTTCACCAAAATTTCGACTGGCTGAGTGGGAATCTTTTTCCGCTTCATGCCCTATATTGTGGTTTTTATTGTGTAATATTTATTAATAGGGTTATTGCGCGTACATTTTTAGTAGAGCATTTATTTCCCACCAGCAACCGCCAAATTCCTCGCTAATTTTCCACCGGTTGGGAATCACAAGTCTAAATAGAACATGATAAAAAAAAGGAGAAAAATTGAATTGTGATGATCCAAGATAATGAAATAAAACGACTCCCAGCACCGACAGTCAAGGTAATCATAGAGATAGCAGTCTCGCAATGATACCATTGTGAGGTACTGTGGTCTGCTTCAAGGTAGCAGTGCAACTGAGTTTCATCTACAGTGCGAAAATCTACTAATTGTTGAGCATACACACAACTGCACTAGAAACAAATTATTTAAACCTCTATTATAAGAAATAGGCGAGCTAGAACATGACAAAATCAGACTAGCTCTGACAAGCAGTTTACAACAATGCATTGAGAAAGGATTGGGAGCCTCGACTGATAGTAATGTTGTTACATCTTGGCATTCATTTGCATTATTTATTAGGTATTCACTTATGAACTATTTAAATATTTCACATTTATGTAAGTGTTGGATGTTCATTGATATGTTGACGGAAATAAAATTCTGCTGCTTGCATGTACGCTACAATTTTGATATGCCATATATGTGTGTTTCATTGTGAACTCCTTTGTTTCGGTCTCTTTCGTGAGCAATTGTTCAACTACTTTTATAGCATCTCTGATTTTCGACTAGCTAAAATGCATTTACTGTGAAGAATGTTTACTAACATATCCTGCTATGTGGTCTAGAATTTCGATTTTTTAGGCTGTGAGATTGGTGGTTGGTACGCTTTTAGATTTTTTAGTATTATAGGTCTGGTGTAGAAAAAACTAGTGAAGGGTTCAAGACTAGGGAAGGAGACCAACATTCTGTGCGGATAAAAGTTGTTTTTTGTATAAATTTCATAGTATTCTATTTCGTCGCCGATTTACATATATCTGTCTGACATCTCTCGCAATGCATCGCGCAAATTTAATGTCATACTTTCTTCTTGATCATCATGGTCGTTTGTAGGACGATTTCCATCCAGCCTCACATGCTGAACCTCTTCTAAGAATATTCAGTATTGATGAAGCATCTCCGCTGTAGCAGCCAACATGATATCATCGCGGACACACATCGAAGCCAAACTTTGAAAAAGTCAAAATAACAGGAAATAAAACATTTTGACTAAATTTGGCATATCGTAGAATGCAGACTTATCACGTTAAACAACCAAAAACAGCCGCTGGTTATCTGATCAGGTTAGACGAGTAAAAATGCAGAAAATTGAATACTTTCCACTTTGTGTTTGCTATTAAACCTTAATCAATTAATAAATAATACATACCCGACACCTGTACATCCTGCACTCGTGCATAATATCATCCTGGTTGGTATATATTGCCCAGTAGTATTAAATAGTTACCAACTGCCACAATTCCAACCACGTCGGATTGAAAGTGGCACTTGCGACAACTCTAAAAAATTAACAGACGTTTTATTACAAAAATTTTAACTTACCCTTTCCCGATATCTTCAAACAACACCGCCATCCTTTAGGGTAAATTTGCCTTCCATTCATGGAAGCACCACATTCATGACACGAACCAGAACACCACGAATTCTAGAAAAGTAGATCGTACGATGCGGCCTACTGTAAAATGCTTCGCCCTTTAAAAAACCTCTATGGTAAATAATAGGCTAGCACATAGACCTGTTACCATACGGTATCGGTACTGTATTCAAGTGCTTTGGTACCGGAGTAGTAGTTTTACATACAGAAACGAAGAAAACCCGAATGAACAAGAATAAAGGATACACACAATTAAACAACAGTTATGCAACAAAATATGTAGGTAATATTAAATATCGTGGCGAATGTGTTTTTCGACATAAGCACTACTGGTGCAACTACTCTTAAAATCTGCTTCCTTGCAAATCATCTTGCGGCAAAAAACTTGTTTCTAATGCAAAATTTTATTTAAAATTAGGATAACAGTTTTCATGTTAACAGGATGAAGAAAAGATTTTTTTGCCATAAATTTTAATTTTCAAATCTTAGCTGCTACATTTTTTATGGTTTTCCCATGTCATGGGGCGTTTTGTCATTTTTGCTGCAATATATTGAATATTTGTCAAGTAATGTTGCTACATTTTAACATTCAGTTGTTGGGTTGAACTATTTAAAATATTTTTCATTTCATTGATATGTTGAGGGAAATTTATTTGGTTGCATGTATTGAGATAGCTATTTCGATGTGTCCCACAAGCGTGTTTCATTGGGAACTCCTCAATTGTTCCAACTTTCACAGCATCTCTGATTTTCTTTCGTCAAAATGAGTTTTTGACTACCCGAAATGCCTTTACTGTGATTTAGCATATCCTGCTATGTAATATAGAATTTCTGTGCGATTGGTGGTTGTTACGCTTTTAGATTTTTTGTATCATAGGTCGAGTATATAAAACACTTCTGTAAAGAGTTCAATACTCGTGATGGAATGAGACCAAAATTCAGAGTTTTTTTGAACAATGTGGAAAGTATTCATTTTTGTCGGCTATTTGCGCATACATATCTATCCAACATCTCTCGCAATGCATCGCACATTTTTAATGCTTTGCCTGCTTCCGACAAGTAACTTGACACGATTCTGGTTCTTTGTAGGACAGACTGTGTCAACACAGGATATTTCCACAATTTTTAGTCCGATATTATCTCCTCAACAATCTCGACTTGGTCGGCGGCCCCAGCCACAAACGCCCGACGGAAGTGATTTTAGATGTGGCACGGGGACAGCATCACGAATTACGATGCGATTCCGTTCGCTTAGCAACTGTGCAATTCGGATACTTATTACAAGCAAGCAGTTCAGTTTATTTTTTGTAGCCGCAATCCCATATCTTTTCGGAAAAATCATCAAGCTTTTAACAGATTCTATCGCATTATATCATTCAAAGTGTGTTGTGGCATTTTGCTTCACCTGTGTGAGTAGCAAAATGTGCGGTTATAGTGGAAAAATGTTTATAAACATAAAATTTTCTAATATGACCGAAACAAGCTTACCTAGTCTTTGTGCACAGGGCTATACGGGTTGGGTTGAAAGGTATATAAAACGCAGTATAAAAAATAGTTATTAATTAGCGTGTAACGAATGCTCTTACTTTTTTTCACAATCCTTAACACAACTTATTCATAGATCTCTATGTCGCAATGCAATCCTCTGTTTGAAAAATGCAATCCACCACTCCACAGGTGGTTTGGCAGCATTCAAGTCGACAAGACGAACACAAAAGTAATTTGCGATCTTCTCCATTTGTTTATTGGATTATTTTCAATAATACCAATATAAAAATTTGTCCAACACAGAAAGACTACAACTCTATTTTCTTCGCAAATGAAAATTTCCCTAAAAGCGCGAGATAAACATTTTCCTGGGTATACCAGCTAAATCGCTCAAACGATGAGCCAGGCCCTTTTTTCCTTGCAGTTTTCGTTTCATAAATAGCCACAATATGACCAGCCCCAACAGCAACTGCTGGTTGCCTCATCTGATCAGACTAGCATATCTGCAGCAAATTAAAGACGTTTTATACTGTGTTTGATATTTAATCGTTTTTTTAAACAATCGATAAATACATCACCATGCATCCAACCAAACCGAACGTAGCTTTTGGCATTCAGCACTTGTGCGTGATGTCGTCTCGATTAGTATTTTTTCCCAATACGACAGAAGCGTGACTAATTGCCACAATTCTAAGTGGCTTCCTTCAAAAAAGTCCCCTCAAATTAAATATAATTTTGTTGAAGTGCCGATGCGAACGCAATCGAAACCTTGAATACCTGGTCTCCGCGCTAATTCTAACGAAACCTCATTGGTAGCGAATAGGCCCTTGGCGAGGCCCTTTTTCTCCTTGCAACCATCGTTTTATCAATAGCCACAATATGACCAGGTCCAACAACAACCGCTGAGCAATGTGTTGGCACAAGGCAAAAGAAGCATTCTCGTCATGTCATCCAACGACAACAAGTCATCTTCAGTTCCATCCATTGCATCCAATATGCCACATTTTTTATAAACGATTTTTGTACAGCGTCAACACTAAGATCTTCACAGGATCTCAAGACCCACTCACAGAAGGTGAGTGGTGCAGCGCGCATATTTCCAGCAGCAATGAAGGTTTGATGCTTACATTAAAATCCGTTTTATTTCCATCTAGCCCCACATCTCCAAAGTATACTCTCTCTTGATGTAACATCTCCGCTGCAGCGACCACATGGTACCATCGCGGACACACATTACAGTCAATCTGTACTAATTTTTATATCAAATAAAACTTTTTAAATTTCCATCTTTGCTTGTTGAAATTTTTTGCATGATAATCTTCTAACCTGATCAATATCCAAGCTAAAAAAAGACTCACCCAGCTTCTCTTGCACTTAACTCTGTGGCGATGTGCACTATCACCGACTATACACAATGGAACTGAAGATCTATTGAAGATGATATCACTCTGGGCCAGAATACAGTATTTAGTAAGAATCAACAGAATTTCAGATTTTGAAAGGCTCAGCCAGTCTCACCGATGGCACCATTTCAGAGTTTTTCTACTGTCCGGACTTTGGCATCGCGGACGTTACCTGTCATCTTGACACTGATGTCTCTGAATCTGATATTTACAAGACAAATAACACTACTAAATAATATTAAAACTGTAACTACTATTGCACAAACATGAACCAAACAAAACACATTGATTGCAAACACAACAGAAGGCAACAATTGGACGATAACAAAAAACATGAAATTCGATTTATATGAACATAAAAAACTGTAGCGTGATCGCATATTTATAATTTACACGTTGAACACATAACAAGAAGACTAAATGTAATCAAATACCTGTCAACTGAGAGGATACTAGCAAATACACATCAAAACAAATCATACAGTGGAAAACAAAAAATCTTTTTCCGAAAGTGAAACATGATTCCGGGGAATTAAAAGAAAAGTTACTATCTTGTACTTGTTGTTTGCTACAGCCTGAAGGACTATAGATAGGTACATTTTCCTATTTATGTAATCTCTTAGACCAGATCTCGGTGGTTTAGGATAAATGTGGCTTCTATCTATATTCTATAGCCCCAAAACATTGCAGAAACCCGGTTACTTGCTGGTTGCTTGTAGCAATGTTGTTTGCTTCAACAGTGTTGGGTAAATATATAAATTTCTTCTCATGTTCAACGAGACATTCAAAAAATCTACTCAGAAATGAATAAATTAGAATACAAGCAATCGTAAAAGTAATACAAACTCAACTATTGTTCAAATATACATACCTGTGCCGATACCTATGAACAGATATACGATGGACCCCAAACATGTTTCCCGTGATTCTGAACTCCGCTGCCATCTGATGAATTGCTATGCCGATTCTTTTGTCGAGTGGTATTGGTGTACGCATGCATCTTCTATCTGTATGATAGGAATGCAACAAAATGAGTAAACATATTGAATGTCCCATTGGTGCCTTGAAACTGTAATTTATTGCTTCAATTATTGTATGTAGTTTGCATCGTTAACATAAGACCATTCAATAAATTATTTCCCCGGCTTCAATTCGTCACGCAACAGTCTGGCTAACATATAAAATGTTTCTTTTCTTATTGTAAAGTTTGCAATCCAATTTTCATAGCTGTAATTATTTATCGCATTTTGCCACCAACCATCCGGTCATATTGTCAAAATTATTTTATATAATAATAGGGTACCGAGTTTGTGTAGTAAAGCGTAAATAGCATAAAAAATATACCGGTACTCCATCCATATTTTCCTGGGTATTCTTTCTGTTCCCCTGAGTCTGATCTGGTTAGATCTCGAACGAGCCTTCCTCACATGTCTCCGTTTCATAAATAATCTTTACCTTACTATTTCACACCGCTTTCTTCTTGGGCGGGAAGAATGTGATTAAGAGGATCAGGGGTATACATCAGTTAGTCCATCGCTCCCATGGAATTGTTGAAATGCATAATGGAACGTATACTAGTACAAAAATGTTTTTATGTAAAATTTGCCGACTTGGCACAAGGCAGTACAAGAACAAAAACCTCTGACAACCATCCAGTCTATAACAAATTCATAACTAATGAGGTGGATTATAAATCTATTGTGACGGGTAGCAGTTTGTTTACTCAAAAAGTAATTTCTAAAACGAAACCATTTGTTTTTATGTACTTTTATTTTAAATTACCAATCGTGTATTCGGCAGTAACCCTCGCTTCCCTTACGCGGGGTGGCTAAAAAGGTATTCATGAAATAAATACAAATGAGATTTTAACCTAATTAAAGTATTAAACATCTAAAAGTGTAACTCGTTAACATAAAAAACACGTACGGATTATCTAACTGAGTCCGCCCCTCAAAGAAACACTTCTTTCAGCCACATTAAAGAAAAAAAACAGCTGTATGCTCGCTTATGTTCATCATCTCAGGTTCGCCTATACTCATACAAAGATCTTTGTCGTGGAGGCAAGGCCAAAATGCTATTCCTCGTTTTTCTTCAATTTACGGAAAAGTATTCGTCTCAGATGAATTAGGATCCAGCAACTTGATACCGTATGGACTGAGTAGAATAATATGATAATTCAGCACCGCAGCAGAAGCTGAACATTCCTCCGTTGACTTTTTCATCTCCAGATGCACGCCTGTGTTGTATACACAAGAGCAAACAACTCACTATTTGTCTTGTTCGTGGTTGCAATTCCATATCGTTCCAGAAAAATCTTCGAACTCTCAACATTTCATCGCATTATATCATCCATTCGATACTGTGGCATTTTTTTTTGGTAAATTATAAGCCAATCTGTGTACAACCGGTTTAGCACTCGAAGTTCACAATACAACTGTTACTAATCTGAAAACACTAGAAGGATTTCTGAAAACTAGAAGAATGTTCTCGATTGGCAGGTTGAGAAAGTTTGTTGTTGGCCCACCCATTACCCAGTTAGAACGCCAAAATTTCTTCATTGGTTTTTGCACAAATATTAGTCATTTCCAAAAAAGTGCGCACACACCAAAATTTCTGCGCACACATATTACAAAAAATTAGAGGGAACATTGGTGTTGAGGTTACAATTATTTGTTGCGTCGTCGTGATCCCGCCAAATATATTTTAAATATATTCGTAACACATAAAAAAAAGTACCACAAATCAGTGTATACTATATATTTGTGCCTAATCTGTATTAATATTCTAGAATCTTGATCGAACAAAACTTTCTGGATTACCATCTTTGCTTGTTGGAATTTTTTATTCGTTTATCTTCTGAAGGTGTGCACCAGAGATTGTGCAAGTATCTCACTCAGCATCATCTTGTTCTGGAAATACCACGAAAAAGAGCTATTGTTACCTCACCTTGTAATATTACGTATCTTTCTTGCAACTGTTTTGTTCATCTCAAATATTTCTAGTTATTGATCCCTATACTTTTGAATCTATCAGTGTTTTGCATAATGACCTGATCAATATTCAAGCTGAAGGAAGACTCTTCCAGCTTCTCTTGCGGTTCGCTTTGGACTTGAATGTCACCCTCAATTTTATAAACGAGGGTGACATCTTCAGGCAAACTGCTAGATTTTCTTAAGTTAAGAAGGGGCCATATGTCACCTCATACTAATTAGAGCTAGCTCATACTAATACATTTAGCTTTTGTAATAATTACATATAAGTATAGCAAATTGTTTTTTCCACCTCCTTTTGCTGTATGAATTCAAAAACTCTAAACTACTCATTAACTCCTGTCTCTTTTTTAATTCATCCATTGCCCTGCTCCGACTTTCAAACGTCTCCTCTCTTTTCTCATCTCGTGTACCTATCTTTCAATGGCATCCACTTTGTCTTGCATTCTTTCACTGTTAAAACAAGAATACCGGTACTGTTATTTCAGGTTACATTTGACCTAAAATGACTGTCCTCTCTAGTCTCCGAATTACGAAGTACACTTACCCCTCCACGCCAACCTCTATCCATGCTTTTTCCTTCAAAATCTTGTTCCTGTAATCTATCACCTCGACTGCCCACAAAAAATTCTTCTCCCTCACCAACTCTATTAACTTTTCAACGTCCATATTTTCGCTCTGCGTAATTAACTAGGCTGCGATAGTTAGTTCATTTCAGCAGATGACAAAATGAAAATTCCCCGTCATTGTTAAGTAACAAGCTAAAGCTTTCGAGGTATGAACACCCTCAACGCAATTACGTTCCTAGCCAAACCTGTGCGTCAGTGTGAACGGGACCTAAATGCGTAAAACCAGTAAACAAACGTGAGTGAAATGGTAGACTGTCAATCTTGAACGGTACTAGTTTCCATGGCGACAATACCGGTACTGCATTTCTTTGTTTCAAAAACGTCACAATTGTGTTTCGCAAACCATAAGACCGTTGCAACACCGCACCGCGGCTTAGCCATCTAACCTCGCAAAAATACACCAGATCATTATGCTTATCACTCATCTATACGAGTAAACTTAGAATTGGTGTTGATTATGGCCTACTGTCTACAGTTTCCTAGTCAAAGTCATCTATCACCCATTGCTTAAATGTAACTTTTACGTCACGCTAACATGACCCGCCAGTCTGAATGGGCAGAATTCATGGCCTCATGTCCAAAAACCTTGCCCACCCCCGCTCTAGCATCGGGTTCCTTTCTCCCCTGAATGCGCGGGATATTTTGCTGCAAACGTGGTCTCATCCTTAACTCTTTATAATTTGTTGCCGTGCAGTGGCAGAAAGTCCCGTATCCAATTTGCAATATCCTTTTGCGTGAATATTTAACGTTATATTGAGAAAATGTTTTAAAATTTTGAAAGCGGCGTTGTGGCAATCACCAACATTGGCGCGGAATATAGTTTTTACTTCGCGTGAATATACGATTGCTTTCTTAGATGGATCGCACAAATTTTGAGGAAAGAACTATCAATTTTTAAATATCTATCATGCATGTAAGGCCGAAAAAGAATTAGCATCGATTGTGAGATTCAGCACTTTCCAAATAAACCAACGCATCTGTGCAGATTCCACAGTTTTGTTTTTTGTAAAACCAGGATCAGCTGGAGGCATTTGGTACCATCTCATTATGACATTAGGGTGTGATATAGTTAGATTCAAAACTTTTCTCACATATTGCTCTGCTTTATTTGAATAAAATTATTAAGTGAAGTTTTTTTCTCAGAGACTTTAACTCGAATTCAATGGATTTTACATGTTTGCGCAACCGATATAGTTTCATCTGAGAATACATAGGTCTTTTTTTAACTTGAAGGTGAATCAATGATCTGCGAGTATTGTTTAATTTCTCGGGCACTGTTTGCTGTGCAATTGAATGTAGATTTCATTCCACCGTCGAATTTGTTCATCAACCTGCAAGTGATATTTTAGATAGTAGTAGTAGTAATTTTCATCCATCAGTTCATGACTATGTTAAAATTAAAGATCTAGCAAATTGGGCACAACTGGTGACAAAAATTATTATTATACGACAGGAGTGGCCAACTTCTGATCGTTCGCGATCGACTAACTGGCCAGTGACGCTGTCGACAGAAACAATTATTAATGAAAATTGTTTATTTTAATAATTGGTCTCTTCGTTTTAATGAATGAACCAGTTTATTAATGCTTAATAAGAAATGCACACAAAAAAGAATGCTCCATTCGAGTCATCATATTCATATTGTTGATCTGCTTTTCAAAATCAGGCGTATATTCCATCAAGGACAGCTTCAAACAATCGGCCAAGTGGAAATTGGCTAGTACGGAACGTTGTTTAGTTTTTATAACATTCATAAATGAAAGAGCGGATTCACATAAATACGTTGACACAGAACAAGCATGAATATATTCCGCACATTTTTCAAGTTGTTGTATTTCGAACCAACGAACCTCCATAAGTCTGGTTCAGATGCTCGAGCCTTGAGAATTACGACTGCTTTCAGTGCTAACATTTCAAGATCACCTCTATCTAACGCAAATACATTACCTATTTGTTGAGAAACAGATGGCACGTTTGATCGCACGGTCACTTTTTGTGTTGTTAATTGGGTTAGTACGCCGTTGTCTTCCGCGTTGCCATCCAACCACAACAAGTCATCTTCAGTTTCATCCATTGCATTTGAGATGGCCCGTTTTCTAAATGACTTTTGTACAGTTTCAACCCTAATATCTTACCAGGATTTCAAGACCGACTCACAGACGGTGAGTGATGCAGCGCGCATCTATCCAGTAGCAGTTTGATTGCTAGAAACCATCCATTTATTACACTGAGTGGACTTGTGGATCTTTTTGGGACACGTTAGTGGACATAACGATTGTTTTAATAATATGTTGTTTTTGTTCTTTGACACGTTTCTAAAAAGTCGCTTTTCTCTTTGATTAGTGGACCCATTGCTTTGAAATTTTCAGTAGGTCAAGATGGAATTCTTTTCTAGAAGGCTATTACTTTTATTAGTTTCAAATATTCCTGTGAGCTTTATGGAATTCGTTTTTATTTTGAGCTTGAAGTCATCAGAATTTGTCACCTTGTGGCGATTCCGCAAACATATATTGATCCGTGATCAGCGAACAAGTTCCGTGGTCAAGCCTGCTTATAAGTTACCGTACCGTATCACAGTGAATTTCAGCGTAACGTGTCCATATATTTGAGCATAGCTCTCTTGTGTTATTATGTTCTTCTCCTTCGTATTTTTCTGTCTTCTCGTCGTTATGAAAAAATTGCTTTTCTCTTTAACTACTGCACCAGTCGCTTTTATCTTCAACTACTGCACCAAATGCTTTTCTCATCAACCACTGCACCAGTCGCTTTTCTCTTCAACTACTGCACCAATTGATTTTCTCTTTAACTACTGCACCAATTGCTTTTTTCTTTAACTACTGCACCAATTACTTTAATCTTTAACTACTGCACCAATTGCTTTTCTCTTCAACCACTGCACCAGTCGCTTTTCTTTTCAACTACTGCACCAATTGCTTTTCTCTTCAACTACTGCACCAATTGCTTTTCTTTTTAACTACTGCACCAGTCGCTTTTCTCTTCAACTACTGCACCAAATGCTTTTCTCTTCAACCACTGCACCAGTCGCTTTTCTCTTCAACTACTGCACCAATTGCTTTTCTCTTTAACTACTGCACCAGTCGCTTTTCTCTTCAACTACTGCACCAATTGCTTTTCTCTTCAACTACTGCACCAAATGCTTTTCTCTTCAACCACTGCACCAGTCGCTTTTCTCTTCAACTACTGCACCAATTGCTTTTCTCTTTAACTACTGCACCAGTCGCTTTTCTCTTCAACTACTGAACCAATTGCTTTTCTCTTCAACTACTGCACCAATTACTTTAATCTTTAACTACTGGACCAATTGCTTTGAAACTTTCAGTGGTGAAAGATAGTATTTTTCGCTAGAAGGCTACCGGTATTACTTTTTCGTATTCATATATTTGTAGCTCTATTGTTTTCATTCACATCGCGAACTGTTCCAGTAACCAACGATTTCGAATCTTTATTCTGATCATGAAATTTCCTAATGTTTTTCACTTCTTTGAAAGGGTTGAAAGAATTTATTACATTTGGCAAAGTAAGCAGGAGCAATTGAAAAATGCCAACAATAACACCTCGCCGTGGAAGACAAACCACGCAAATTGGTTGTAGCTTCCCATTCTGTGCCAACGGAGCACAAGCTGTCAATGTAAATTAAAACATGGAGAGATATGCCGCGGAACATAATATACTCTAGCTTTTTCCCACAAGGATTTCACCTTCATATCATACAACAATTTGCCAAATATGAAATAATTCAACTCAAGCATAGACATTCTAATATTTGATTACTGGCAACCAGTGTTCACTATTAGCGCACTTTTTTGCGAAAATTGCGAAGCACTTTGCAACTTTTTTTAGGGACTGCGAAATAGCACTTTTTTCCGATTTTGAAGAGAAATAGCACTTTTTTCCGATTTTGAATGGAATAAAAATTCAAAGTTAACAAATATTTTCGAGTATTAAGTTGACAAATAAGTAACATACTAGTACTTTTGTAACTCAAATCTGCATATCATAACGATATTTACCGGAATTCTAACCTATGAGATACAGACATAGGAGATAAAGCTTTTGCATTAACGGCAAAATTCTTGTTTATAATATGATTATTATACAAGCACACCGATTCCGCTTCTCCCGCAAAAAACGCTCCCGGGTGATTGAAACCAGATGTTGGAATAATAGGCAGTGCGTTTCTTTGAAGAGAGTGGTCATGTGACTATCAATGATATCGATGAATTCAAAATGACTATAAAAGTGTTACGTATTATAGTCACTTTGGATGAATTGTGACCAAACTGCACGATTTTCAAATCAGACCAAACTTTTAGCAGCATGTCACAGATTTGCAAAATCACCAAATTCACAAAATACCATTAAGTGCCATTTTATTGTAATCACAATGTTGAAAGGGATGTCATTTTCCGTAATTTTGCAATATTTACATAACTATTTCTCATTGATATGCGAGGACGGGTGGGCAAAATTCAATATTTTTTTGAATCGAATATTTTTAAGGAGTACCGAATAAACGTGGTGGAAACATTAAAAAATCGGCAACAAAGCCTTTTAACTGGTTAATTCCGTTGTAATCGCTAATTGTTCTTGTCACCGATCGTTTTGGCGGCGATATCCAGGTTTTGGGTAATCTATATTCCCGCCCTCTCTTTTTTACAAATATGAATTCTTGTGGGTCGGCGGACATCGAAGTTTTATATTTCGGGTTTACCCGTTCGTTCACATCGGCAACAGCTGTTGAAGACATTGAGGACTCAAATTAACATTTGCGTTGGCTTTAATATTACCTATCAAGATTTGTAAATTTACCGTCCCAATTTTATGCGAATGGTAATATTATTGTCCATACCGTGATGCAGATATTTATTAAGACGATAATTAACTTTCTCATGTATTTCTATGGTGATAAACTTCGCAAATCTGAAATTGTGGCAATCCTGAATGTTGATTTAAAATAGTGATTGAATAATTCGGCAATGAAGGCATTTTTGCTGGTCATAAGACGAGATGACGTTAATGAACAGCACTTCTTATACAGGATATTTTACGTATGCGACTTAATGCTAAAAAGATTGGGCTCGAGTGCTTTTTTTTCCGAGTGCTCGAGTGCCTAATAGAGGTCAGGCGCTAATTGTAACTAATTCCCTCAAGTTTCAACGTGTTTTCAACAAAACAATACCCCGGCGATAATTATAGCTAAAATGTTACCGAGCAATTCACAATTTTATTTATGGAATTTGCAAATTCACCAGTTTCTTGACGATTTTGATATTGTCACGCCCTAATTATTAGTGCAAAAAATACTCCCTTCCTTCGGCGGCGGTTTGGCGGGTTCTTTGTTCCATTCTTCAGAAAGTTCTGACAGGGGGGGATATAGAATACTGAATCCGGAGGGTTGAATCCCTGTCCACTTTCCGTTTTGAAATGCGTGAAACATTCTCTATTTTAAATTAAATGACGTTTCGCGGGCTAGAGTTCTCCCCGAAAATGATGTGTTCCAGACGTTAGTTAGACCATAGATAAAACATTAGATTAATAATTTTCGTGAAGCCCCGTTTTCGAAAATACAAAGTTATATCGCAAAAAATGCGTTATGATACATTTGGGATGAATCATTATTTACGGTTAATTCAGATCATATTTTACTCTTCATGACACCCGGTATCCGATAATACAGTTGTATCTCGAAAAATGTGTTTTGTTACTTTTAAAATAAAACATTTTTGCGATTAATTTAGATCATATTTTACTTTACAGGACACCAGTTTTCGAAAATACAAGGTTATATCGCAAAATGTGTTTTGTTACAATTAAAATAAAACATTTTTGCGATTAATTTAGATCATATTTTACTTTTCAGGACACCCGTTTTCGAAAATACAAGGTTATATCGCAAAATGTGTTTTGTTACATTTAAAATAAAACATTTTTGCGATCAATTTAGATCAAATTTTACCTTTCACGGCAACCCGTTTCCGAAAATACAAAGTTATATCACAAAAAAATGCGTTTTGTTACATTTATTTTGCATTCCCAATAAAATACATATTTTCCCTAATTAAGGTCGTCGATGAATCTGTTCCTGTCGTTCAAGCTCGACACACGTTTGGACGAGTGTGGGGCGGTTTTTTGGTCGACGATAAATTAAAAAGTTGCCACACGTTATTTGTATAACGATAATAACTGAAAATTAAGATGTTATAATAGAAGTGAATTTGTCTCAAGATGGTATTTTACGATTCCTGCCAACAGAAAATAAACACGCTGACAGGCTTGGTTATAATTGATATTCGTTTAATTTATTTTACACTATTACTAAACGCGCCAGACCAATTGCGACCATATAAATTGCAGTCGCATCGGTATGGACTGTATGTTTTCGGCGCTCTCGCATTAATAATAATTTTTAACAAAACAATACCCCGACGGTCATTAAAGCTGAATTCGTTACCGAATAATTCACAATTTTATTTACGGAATTTGCAATTTCAAGATCTCACTTGACGATTTTGATGATGTCATGCCCTAATTATTACTGCTTAAATGCCTCAAAATACAACAAATGTAATCATTTTCGACAATAACGGGCGCAACAATTCGTAAACGAGCCGTTATAACGAAATTCGCGATTGATTTTACCTCTCTCTTGTTTACATTTTTAACATCCCGCCGGCCACGTATGGTCGAATAAAATGTTCACATATTCGAAACATGACTTGGCCAAGGATGGAAGGGATCACTAAAGAGCTAATAGAAAGTACATACGCGAGGGTATGATATTAATATCGAGAATATTTGTGAGCATATCACAGGACGGAAATATTTTGCACCCGGCTGTTTGTTGGCAGAACAACGATACGCTAAAGTTAATTGATCGAATACAGGGAAGTATTTATTTATCATCTCACTTGCGAACATCGAGGTTTTGGCGGAATTGTACGATCATGTTGACTTTCTTAAATAATAACTTTTTCAATAAATGTTCATTTTACTTTTGCGTCTTTATTATATGTCGGGTTTTCATTTATTTTAAATTCGAAATTGTCCGAAATACTCCAACAGGTGTATAAGTACAATAATAATAGTACTTACCAAAGTACTTACCAGGGAAGTTTAATACACACGATGTGTAAAGGGCGTCGTAACTCCCGTTTATTAATTATAAATTTTTTTACATTCTGCTTAAAAAACAAGGGCAGTCATCTCACGTAACTCTCGCGACCAAATCTTTTTTGTTTTGTATGGCATCGTCTTGGCGACGAATTTATTGCCGACTGAATTTTAATTGTGTTTTAGGATAAGTTATTTTCTGTTTGTTGGTTTCTAAACTTTACAAACTTGGGTAGCAATTACTATTAATGTGAGATTTGTGCATATGAACGATTGAATATCGCGACTGGATGTCCGATATCTGAGAATGCGTACTTCTCTTTCAACAATAATTTTCAGGATATCAGCGTTCATGTGGTCGAATAAAAATTATTTATCAAATGGATTGGTATTTCGAGACACTCTCAAAATTATTTGGGATCCACTATCATATCATTCGTTTATTTTTTATATTCATGTTTTTCTCAAGAATCACCCTCGTTATATTTAGTGTACCTTCGCAAAAGAAAACTCTTATGTGTCATCGTTCCTATTAGTGTAATTGAAATACATGGAAACCTCGCAAGTGGCGTTGTGATGCGAATCTTTGATACTAGGTCAGCAGCATTACAAAGAGTGCTATTTATGAATACTGAAAGTACATGACATTACTAAACATTTTGCCAAAATATTAAGTTTTCTGCCCGATTTAAACAAACTCGCACACAAACCAAGGCATGTCGACATTTAAAAATTACTTGTCTTTGGGTAAGCTCTGAAATAGTATAATATAAATGTAAATGAGAAATTAGGTCACGCTAGTTCACGAAACGGGAGGATTTTCAAAGTGATCTTGTGTAATATTTCGGAGAAAAAGGTTTGAAAGGAAAGTAGGTCAGCCTATCTCCTAAAACAGGGGAGTATCCTGCGTAATATTTCGGAGGGAAGGTAGGTGAACTTATCTTTTAAAACAGCGGGTGGCGACTTTCAAAGTGGTTCAAAATCACAAATTTATAATTATCAGATTAGGTTTAGGGATAAATCCAAAGTTGAATTTCCAGCGCACCTAACCCTAATTAGTTGATTACTATTTATATTTGGGGGGGGGGGGGGTTATTTTGCACGGGATTTGTACAAACGATCCACCCTGTAACTAATATGGTTTCCAGCCTGCCTCGTGTCTGTTAGATGGTAGGAGTAACAAAGGTGAAAGTCTTTGCTGTTTAGGCGAGTAAGCAACTGACACCGTGATACATTGCATGAAAGTTTTGTCCGGGCAGGTGTTAGCAGATGTCATTTCGTTGCCGATGAATTCGCTTGTTTTAATTAAACATGAATTCGCTTAAAGGGAACTCGGTTAACGAAAAGGCTTCACTTTAATTCATAATATTAACCGGAGGAGCGCTTTTTTGAGTATCTATGCCGTTTTAAATGGGTTATATGAAAGGCTAGGGCACCTAACTTGTTAAAATCGGCAAAAGCACTTTCGCACTTTTTTTTTCGACTGCGAAGCACTTTCGCACTCATAATTTGCTTAGAGTTAACACTGCTGGCAACCATTATTCCATACTAGCATTGACGGAGCGTGTCTAATAAAGGTGTTTATTCAAACACACATCTGAGGGCTTTATAATGGAAGTCGGCCCACCGGGAATAGCTGCAACATCGGTATTACACCATTTAAAATCGGCTTTAATATTTTTACATAGGTGTGTTTCAATAAACATATCCAAACAAACATTGCTTTCAACAGTCATCCAGGACTATGCGCACACTCTCAATGCATTTTTGGTCATCCATCCGTTTTCCCTAATGAAGAAATTTCTCTCTAAGTAGCATATAGAAGATTTAATTTAAAATCATACTACGTTTCTTTATCACATTCTTCTACATGAGCATAAATTTTGTGGGACAAATATCGGAAGATCAATAAACGTTTGTTTACTGGTCATCCCTGTTCTCCTAGAGCTGTTTGTGCTGCTCCTACTTCTGTCAAGAAAATTCCGTTTCCAGTGCTAGCATCTTGCTACAGCCTAGGCAGCTTCTGGATCCAACACCAGCGGTTCTGGCTTGAATAGTCTATCCATAGCTTGATGTTTAAGTTAATTAAATTGTGGTAACCTAATTATTATTATTTTCGTTGCCGATGGGGCAACTTCGGCCAGATTTCAAATATTTAAATTCGGTCGTCACTCGTTTGCAATATCTTCACGCGCGGATGTTGGACATAATTAAAGGCCGTATTAGAAAAAACTCGTTGTGCCTTGTTCTCATTAGTTTTTGAAACAAATTTTCCTTATTTCTGATAATGATGGGCCGTCAAAGTATTTATTCTATTACTATTTCTTCGTTATTTGAACCGCGACATGAAGAAACAGTAATCATCAAAATACCCAACGAAAGTACATGAATACCAGTTTTCATTTTCAATCTGCCATTCAAAACTCTCTGCACTTTTCGGTTTCACATTGCATTGCAGCTTTTTCCAATGCCTTTAAAGACGTCGACATTGCAGCCGTTTTCTTTTCCAATGTCTTAACTACTGCACCAATTGCTTTTCTCTTTAACTACTGGACCAATTACTTTGAAATTTTCAGTGGTGAAAGATAGTATTTGTTGCTAGAAGGCTACCGGTATTACTTTTTCGTGTTCATATATTTGTTGTCCTCTTGATTTCATTCACATCGAGAACTGTTCCAGGAACCAACGATTTTGAATCTTTATTCTGATCAAGAAATCCTCTAATGTTTTCCCTCTTCTTTGAAAGTGTTGAAAGAATTTATGACATCTGTCATATGTAGCCAGTGAGCAGGAACGATTGAAAAAATCATCTCACCGTGGAAGACAAACCACGGAAATTGGTTGATATAATAATTGTTTAATGGAAGCTTCATATTCTGTGCCAACGGAGCACAAGCTGTTAACGTAAATTAAAACATGAAGAGAGATGCCGCTGCACAAGCTGCATAAATATATCCTCTAGCAGTCTAGCGTTATCAACACAAAGGTGTCATCCTCATATTGGACCACAATCTGCCCAATATGAAATCATTCAACTCAAGCACAGACATTTTAATTTTTATTTAAACACATCTAATGGCTTTATAACCGATGCCCGCCGGGAATAACTGCAACATTTATTTAGATTTCAACAGTCAGTTATCCAGGACTATGCGCCCACACTTCCTTAATGCATTCTTGGTCATCCATCCTTCCGTTTTCTTTAACATTTTCCAAACTAGAGCTAAATTTAGCAGTCTGCCAAGACGATGCGCCCACACTTCGTTGATCCATCTTTTAATATCCATCCGTAATCCTGTGCATGAGTTTTCATGAAGGAATTTCTCTCCAAACGTAACATATTTGGTTGCATCTGAAATCATGCTATCAGATTGAGATGATTTATGAAAATGATCATCAGGATAGAATATTTCCATTCCCTTCAAAACGAACATGGTGTCAAGTCTATTGTGACTGAATGAATATCTTCGATTGTTTTGCCTATCGCGTGAACTCTGTACCCCTTCTTGATTTAAATTTCATAGAATCCGATATCTAGGGTTTCTGTTTTTCTGGTAACACCTCCAGTACACTTGCTGAAGGGGGTGGGCGGGATAATCATGTAGGACACATGATAATTTCACTTTTAAACTAAAGTTCACCTTAAAATAAGATATAGATATAACGCTATTGAACTGCGCAGTAATCTGCATGTTGTGAGATTTGAGAAAAACACCCCCGCCGTTTTAAAACAACAAATTAGTAGTTATCTAGTTACAAATTGGTTATATGGCTTTTTATAAAAGATCCCTCCTATTATCTACCTCTATAAGTGACGCCCTTTAACCTGATGATATTTGAAGGCGACAATTACGTCCCGACCGAGATGCCCTGCCTGTAGACTATATAGCTGGCTGTATTTCTAAATTCCTTCGCCCAATATGATTGCCACTGACTTGCAATGTGTTAAATTTATTTGAAACCAATTAATCCAGTTCTTTTATTGAGTGACGAAAGATAATACTGTGTACTGTATATTATATTCTAATTCCGTGTGCCATTACCGTTACAATTCCGTGGTACCGTATATTTAAAGAATTTTTTGGGCTACCAACTACAAGTCTACATCTGTGAGAAAAACATGCTTGGTTCGAATTAAACTACGTAAATAAGCAGCTTACTAATCAATACACCTAAATGAACATCTACCGACAATAAAGCAAAGTCAGAGACCTAAATATTCTAATCTAAAACAGCGCTGCCAAATGCAAAGCGCAACCTAAAACAACTGGCTGACCTTGAGTCTGAGTCGTTCAAACGCGGGCTCTTGTCACGTGACATATATGTGACGTCATAATATGTGTTAAATGACCCCTGACATTGTTATGATTTAAAAAAGGGAAAGATTGATCGTTACAACCTCTTCCACTCCTTTCCTTGTGAAACTGCTGTAGAGAATTTTACGGCTTGTATGTCCACTGTTAAATATATTTGCGTAGCCTAAACTACTTTTCCAACTACTGTATTGTTAAAGTGTATTGTTACTATCAGAAAGGCACACACGTATGATAAATACTATTGCTTTTATACCTGTCATAGATATTTTAGGTCCTGTGACAATTGAAACATCAGTTGAAATATCTCGTGATATGAGTCAATTATGTACCGTATTATCGGATCAGGTACCGAACCACAGTCAAACATTTCACATAAAAACGTTACTAAATAACATGCGTCAACTTAACACCAGCCGAGTCGGGGTACAATTTTTGGTACAGTGACTGTCATATCATAGCCGTTTAGGGCTGATGGACAATTCGACTACACGGACAACTCACCAGGCCTAGGGTGGTGTAGCCAGTCTGCGGACAATTTCATTCAAACCGCTATAAAACAAAAACCAATATATCTAACCCGTTAATTTTTTCACCGTGGGTGCATTGGCGGCATTTATTCTACACGCTAAACCTCGTATTAACTTTCTACGACAAAGGGTTGAAGCTATACAAATCCCCAAAGTACGGCACTCGAAAGACGTATTTGCGACCGAACGACCAGTGTGCGACCACGGATTTCAAGCCTTGATCATCGTTTATGCTGCGTCGAAACTATCGCATACGCAGCCATACAGCAATCAAACAGACAAAACACGGTGGTCGCAAATTGGTTGACAATTGTTGGTCTTGTGACAGCGTGAAAACATTGGGCTTCTAATTGCATTTCTGACCGTCATATATTTCAAGAACACGGTTATTTCGAACAAAACTCGTTAAATTATAAACAAAGCACCACATCACAGCAATCAAACAGACGAAAACACGGTGGCCGCAAATTGGTTGACAAAGATATTATCGACGTATCGGAAATGCACACCCCCTATTCCCCCTCCTTCAAATGTAGAAACGCGAAACTTTCAAATATGGTTAAAAGAAACACAACTCTACCCACCTGCCAAGTTTCATCTTTTTATTTCTTATATTTGTATGGATTTTCAAGCTTTTGACAGCTACGAGTTAGTTCAGTGTCACCGCGCTGTGTTACGGTACCAGAACTTCTCTATCTTTAGAAGATCCTGTCTTGTGACAGCGTGAATTGAAATTGCAAGATGGTCCGTTGGACACAAAATGTCGTCCGATATCCGCAGAACGTTTAGTGACGTCATAGCAAACAAAAACAAATCTTACAGAGCTAACAGAAATATTTGAAATAAATAAAAGTAATAGCCTTCTGGAGAAAAATTTCATCTTCAACCACTGAAAATTTCAAAGCAATTAGTCCAGTAATCAAAGAGAAAAGCGACTTTTTAAATACGTGTCAAAGAACAACAACATAATATTGAAACGATCGTTATGTCCACTACGTGTCCAAAAACATCTTACATTGTGCTTTGCTTGAATCGGTGTCGTACAATCTTTTTGAAAACACGCTGGAATTTTCCGTCATTCACTGAATTGAAGGTATTATCCAAAAATAAATAATGCCATAAACACCTGGTGGCATTATTGATGAAGCCTAGTCACAATTTTCAGATGAATTTTTGATACCAACATCAATTTCAGATAATAAAGTAAGAATATGAGAGGAGGATTAATGAGGAGTGGTCGTTAAAATTATTAATCAGTGTAATGTATGTCCTTACATTTTTTTCTAAATGGGCATCCATGGATTGTTCTTACCTCTGTAAACAATATTCTTCAGAAAAATCAGCGGTTTATAGAAGTTTATTCGTTTACATTTTAAAATGTAACTGGCCATGGGAGGCGCAGTTCTTATCATTTCATGGTGGCTCCTGCCACGAACGAACGTGGCGTCTCTTGCCATGGTCGTATCTGAAATGCTGAGTAGTCAAGTGTTGTTTAAGGCCATCTGATGTTGCATATGAGACACAATGCAAAGATAGCATTGATGAGAACCTTTCATTTCGATGCACAAATACTCAAAGTTTTTAGACTTGAAATATGTATTAAACATCTCGTTGTTTCAATCCATTAAGGCAGGGGTCGGCAACCTACGGCCCGCGGAGTACTATAATCTGACCTGCGACGCTTCGTTGAAATATAGTAACAAAACAGCTGCTTTGACGATTATATTCTTTACATAACACAATTTATTTTGAGACACGTGTAGACTAAATTATATTATAACCTAACAAGTATATAATTCACAATTACTCGTTTAATGAGCCTATAATTTAGTTATAACTAGACAAAAAGCAACAAAACGCAGAAAAATTGATGCTAAGTGCAAAAGGTGCAAAAATGGCGCCGAAAATATTTAAATGTAATTTTTTGAGATGCAAGGCAATGAGAAAAAAATAAATCTATATTCTATTCGAGAGATGTAAAACTGCTTGATATTTATTACAAAACATATCATCCGTTGGGGTTTTTCAACTTTCTAAAAATATGTGCGCCCCACCAATGACTTGCAACCTCTAATTTTGGCCCGCGAGCGACAAAAGGTTGCCGACCCCTGTATTGGGGTATTTAAAGAGATCTTACTACATGCCTTGGTTTGTGGCAGTACAATTTTAGCCGTCATTGTTTCTAATTTGCTGCCGTGGTACCCACGCCTCATGCCATTGTTTTGTGGCAGCTAAAATGTCAGCCGGCATGGTCTGACCGTAGAGGCCATGGTTTGCGGCAGGTTCAGACGCCACAAAGTGGCGAAAACTGTACTTGGGCCATGGTGCGCTCCCGGTCTGCTGCACGCACTGAAGTTGTCGCTGCCTCAAAATACATGCTCGTCATCAAAATCATCTCCACAAAAATTAACATCGCATTCTATATCAATGCAGAATCCTTATTCAACCTTATTACGGATGCAGTTCATGACTCAGTTGTCAAATGATCGCCCTTCCCATCACGTCTTCTCAAGATTGGTTCATATTTGAATGACATGCAGCAAAACCAAACCCCCGATCCACTCTTCTAGCCCCTAACACAGGGGTTGCAAATGGCGTCCCGCGGGTCAGAACCAGTGGTTAGCTGTGGCCGGAACGGCGTTCCGGTTGTTGGACATTTTGCTGCATTTGCGTTTCTGTTGTTGAAATAAAATTGTGGTACAGTTTCTCTGATTAACTTAGTTATTAATTTATGTTTTGTTACATTATAAATCGTGTGTCTTTTTACGTCACATCACGCAAATAATTTAGTACAGCAGTAACGTGTAATAAACGTTTCCCAGTCCTTTGACCCCGTGGAAATTCTTTTTATACCTTTTTAATAATAAGTGTAGGCGCCAAATCGGAGTCGCTATCTAGCGCCAACACGCGTTAACGGACGGTTGCTCTCTGAATCGTTTCGAGACTCCACAATAAAAATACGCGTACAAATCGCCTTTTGAAATTTCTTGTTGTCACGAAAAAGGTACGTTTAAAATGCAGTGTACGTACGATTGAAATTCAATTACAGTTGAAAGTACGAATCAGTATACAGTTGTCAATTTGTACGGTTTTCTAAACAGAAATAAAAAACAGTCTCAAAATATGTCACACAATAAAACTTACCAAACATCTAACTAATTAGCACTTAAAAAACACAATATTTATCAATTTAGAATCACAAATTAATCGAAAAAGCCAAAAATACAGCACAATTGTTTACCTTAAAATTGCAGTTTCATATCACTAAATAAAACATAAAATACGATAAATCAAAGACTTACTTGACGATGTAGCCTTCAACTCAAAGAACAACCAATTATTTGACTGGAAGCTATTATTTCAACTAGCTCTATATTTGATCAGATCTAACAAATAAACACACAAAATATCATGAAATAACTACTTGCAACTGTTTTCCTAGCCTACTGAGAATAACGAACATCTAAACGCGAATAGAGCTGGGAAAGATTCAAAGGTAACTTTTACTAAATATATGATATGACTTAAAAACCCGGTTCCTGAGACCTCAAACAACTAAAAA
Source organism: Styela clava (assembly GCF_964204865.1). Lineage (NCBI taxonomy): Eukaryota > Metazoa > Chordata > Ascidiacea > Stolidobranchia > Styelidae > Styela > Styela clava. The sequence continues at coordinate 22,348,219 of NC_135253.1, read as the reverse complement.
TCTAACAAAACTGGAGAGCAGACAATCACTGCCAACATTCCCGCCCAGAAAGCAGCGAGCGAAAGAACGAGCGTTGCCAGAAATAAGCAACAACACAAAGAGAGCTGGCCTAGCAACACAGGAAAAATTAGCATAATTCTATGTTCTAATTTGTTAATAGTCTGTAAATCGGGGTAGGTTGTCATCAGAAAAATATCATAAATTACACTAGTACTAAACCCTACTTGAGCAGCATTAGATATGCCCAATACAAACCTAGAAATAACTACAAAACAATACTAGAAACATGGCAACATCAATGTGTGAAATTATGTTGCAATCGCAGAATACGCAAATCACAAAATCAGTCAAGTGTGAAATAAACGAAAACAAATGCGAGGCGGTTTCATCCCGGCCCCTTGGAAATTTAAAATTTGCATCCACAAATTTACAAGATTTCCACACACTCAAAACACATCAAACACACTCAACAAACATGCCAGAAAGAAATTCTTTAAAACGAAATTGAAAAGTTACCAAATTATGTTTCATCACACTCACGCAGAAGTACAAGTTTAGTCACAGGGCGTTGGAATATGGAATATTTGGTTTGAACACCCACGGAACGAACCCTACCCTTGCTATCCTGGTAAGTTTCAATGACTCGTCCCAGCAACCAAGTGTTTCGTGGTTGATTCTCATTCACAACAAGTACAATGTCATCCTTTTGAAGATCTCGTTGCACTTTGTTCCATTTTTGTCGACATTGAAGAAGCGGAAGGAATTCCTTTCTCCAACGTTTCCAGAAAACATCCGCAAGATATTGGACTTGCTTCCAACGCTTTCGAGCATACATGTCCTTGGTGTCAAACACACCTGGAGGAAGCATTGGTTCCTCTTTCATCAGTAATAAATTATTTGGACTTAATGGAGTTAAATCTTTAGGGTCGTTCGATACTGTAGTTATCGGTCGTCCATTCACAATATTTTCGCATTCGCACATAAGAGTTCTTAAACTCTCATCTGTCAACACTTGTTCACAGCAAACAGCATTAAAGATTTTCCTTATAGTTCTAATCTGTCTCTCAAACACACCACCATGATGAGATGAAGCAGGCGATTGAAATATCCATTTGATGTTTTTCTGTAACAAATAATCATGAATTTGGTTTTTGTTCCAAGATTTAATCGCATCTCTGAGTTCTCGTTCACCAGAGACGAAGTTAGTGCCATTATCAGATCGCATCTCAATAACTTGACCTCTCCTTGCTATGAATCTTCTAAGAGACATAATGAAAGCACTAGTGTCCAGACTGTTTGCTATTTCCACATGTACAGCGCGCGACACTAAACAAGTAAAAAGCACACCATAACGTTTAACCTCGCTCCTTCCTTGCTTGATCAAGAATGGACCAAAACAATCCACTGCAACATATGTGAAAGGAGGTTTATCCGGTATCAAGCGATTCTCAGGTAAGTCCGCCATTAATTGAGATTCAGGAGGACGTTGTCTCTTCCTGCAAGGAACACATCCTCTCAAAACACTTCGCACCAAAGCATTACCTTTTACGATCCAATACTTTTGATTTATTTCAGCTAACACATATTCACGACCGTTATGACCAGTTGTTCTGTGGACATAATCTATTATTAAAGAAGCAATTTTACTTTCTTTTGGGATAATAATTGGATGCTTTGCATTAAACTCAACATTTGCTGCTCTGTCCTACCTCCTACACGAAGTAGTCCGTTTTCCAAGAATGGTTGTAAATTACATAAAGAGCTTGATTTTGGAATTTGTTTTCCTTTGAACAAAACATCAATTTCTTTTAAAAAGTATTTTCTTTGTTCATGCTTTATAATTTCCACCTCAGCCAGAATCATTTCTTCTACAGTTAAAGATTCAACAGGTCCAGATTTCAAATTGCAGTTTGATCCAACAATTGACTTTAATTTGTTTATGTAACGTAACATCCAAGCAATTATTTTCTTCAAGTGATGCCAATTTGAATATTTAGCAACGACATCATCAAGAACACATGGTTGATCTTTCACAACAGCAAAACATTTTTCAGGCAATTCTTTCTTAATTTCCAAATTTCCATCAGACACAGAATGTAAGAAATCAGGTTGTTCAGGCCACTCATCATGACATTTCCATAAAAAACTTGGACCAGATTTCCATTCCGGATAATTCAGGAAGGCATCCACTGACATACCTCTGGAGGCAACATCAGCCGGATTCAATTTAGATGGCACATAATACCATTGGTTAATTTCAGAAACTTCCTTGATTAGATTTACTCTGTTAGCAACAAAAGTTTTAAATACTTTATCCTCATTAGCCAAATAGCGTAACACCGTCGTACTATCTGTCCAAAAATAAGATGCAGAAATTTCAATTTTAAGCTCATTTCTGAAAAATTTATCATTGCGCGCAGAAATAGTTGCTGCACACAGTTCGAGTCTAGGTATTGTCGAGCCTTTCAATGGTACTAGCCTAGATTTTCCACAAAGTAACACACAGTGTATTTGTCCAGATGAATTCAACATCCTGAGATAAGACACAGCGCCATATGATTTTTCAGACGCATCCGAAAAATGATGAATTTGAGTTTCTACAACTTCACCGTAATCCACGGGTACAAAACATCTTGGTACATTAAATTCCTTCAGTTTAGGCAACTCAGAAAGCCATTTTAGCCATTCTTGTTCAACTCCCGGTGGTATTGGGTCATCCCAACTGAACTTCTGTCTGCAAAGCATTTGCATTAGAACCTTCACAGGCTGAAGCACTGGTTGTACCAGGCCCATTGGGTCAAAAATAGAATTCACGACACTTAACATGCCACGTCTATTACGAGGTCTCTCTTTAGGATTAACAGAGAAACACAAGATGTCTTCATCAACGCTCCAAATCATACCTAGAGCATGTTCAAGAGGTAAAGCGTCAACAGCTAAATTTAAATTTTTCAAATTCTTTGATCTCATATCTTCAGGAATTTCGGCAATAACATTGCGATCATTACTGATCCATTTTAAAACTTCAAATCCGCCTTTTGCGCAGACAGCAGAAATATTTTTCACGAGAGAAACGGCACTTTCGGCATTTGGTCTTGAATCGAAAAAATCATCCACATAGAATGAATCGTTAATTGCATTTATAACACTCATATCAAAATCATGTTTATTGTATTCGGCAGATTGTTTCAATGCATAATTACAGCAACTTGGGCTGCAAACCGTTCCAAATGGATAAGCTGTCATGCGAAATTCTTTCATGGGTTTATTTATGTCGCTGTCTTCCCACCAGAAAAATCTAAGATAATTTCTGTGTTTTTCGGGTACCTTCACTTGTAAAAACATTGAGCGAATATCTCCCTGTACAGCAACCACATTTTTGCGAAACCTTGACAGAACACCAACCAAGTTATTGGCCAGGTCCGGCCCCTGTAACAGAACGTCGTTAAGGCAGATTCCTTGAAATTTAGATGAGCAGTCAAATACTACACGAATTTTCTTCTTTTCAGGGTGATAAACGCCATGATGATTAATATACCAAATTTGACCTTCACTTTCAGTAGAATCAGAAACTTCTTCTGCATAGCCCATAGTTAACATATTTTCCACAAAATCTTTATATTCAGAATAAAAATTTGGATCCCTAATAAATCGACGCTTGAGCGATTCGGTTCGCTGTTTCACTTGCAAATAATTTGAAGGTAATTTCGAATTTGGATTTATAAATGGCAAATCAATTTCATAGTGCCCGTCATCTTTCAACTTAATAGATTCGCTCACCCTATCAAGGAACATTTGTTGTCGAGGGGAGATTTCTTCCTTTTCATTATTAGCCGAATCAATGACATCCGTGCACATTTGACACAATGGATGCACTTCATTTTTCACAAAATAATTACATGGATTACCTTGATTGTCATTCTTCTTAGGTGGACAACTAATCATCCATCCAGCAACAGTCTTAGATGCAAAATAGTCATGAGGGCCATAGGCAACTTCCAATGGTTTGTGCAATTTAGGATTATCCTTGCCAATCAAAAGACCCACTTCAGATTTAATATTTGGTATAACAACATTCTTAAATTCAATAAATTGATCCACGTCCTTTTGAGAGGGAATATCAGATTGCTCAACACCAATTTTATCGTTTGAAAATAATGGCGTCAATGACACATATTCAGATTCATCAAAGTCCGAAATTTCAAGACCTTTCACAATCATACTTTGTTTACTTTCAGTTTCATTATTTATTGTACGAACATTCAAATTTATCTTGAGACCATCAACATTTAACTTGTGCATAAGAGACTCACTTATGAATGAGCAAGTGGAACCATTATCAAAAAATGCGTTCGTCACAATAGCATTTTTGTCACCATTAACACGTACTTTAACAGGAATCACATTGAGCAAAACCTTTTCATTTTTAGATGTATTAACAAAAGCATTGAATTTGGTTTCAGTTTCAGGTGTTTGAGAGCCAAAATTTTTCAAAACAGGAGATTCATCACCTTTTGTCCCAGAATGATTAATTTGGATTTTGTCTGGAGGATGAAGAACCGTTGTATGTCTTCTCTTGCATCCTTCAACCTTACAAGGCTTTGTTCGCTTACAGTCTTTGCTCCAGTGACCAGGTTCGAGGCATGAAAAACAAAGCTTTCGGTTCCTGACGAACTCAATTTTATCTTCATAGCTCAATTCACGAAATTTAACACACTGATTCAAAAAATGATCTTTATTGCATTTAACACATTTTCGTACAGGCCTATCAACAACTGATGTAGCAAATGTTGATCTATAGGGTTTCAGACCTTTCACAGGGTTCGATTGCTTTGGAGGTGAGTTTGAATCATTAGAAGGCAGATTCGTGTTTTCACGAGTTCGTTTTCGAACATAATTCGCCAAATGTTCAACTGTTAAATTCACCTTCTTTTCATTTAAAACATCATCAACTACAGACAGCCACCCTGCCCTCCAAGAATGAGGCATTCTCATGGCCATCTTATCAATTGTCATAATAGATACATTATTATATTCAATTCCTATCAATGTATTCATACAGGACATCAGCTCTGCGGCGAACATTGTTAGGGCATCTTTATCAGCCAATTTTAAATTAGGACCACAGGAAACTGAATTTATACAAGCTTCCCCTATTTGATATTTTCGTCCATATGTTTCATCAAGCAACTGAATTGCTTCATTATAACATTCAGATCCACGATGCTGGCAACCTTTGACCAGTGCATGAGCAGGACCCTTTGTATATTTGAGCAAATACACCATTTTTTCTTTAGGGCTTTGAACTCTACTTCCAATTACAGTGTCAAATATATCCAAAAAATATCTGTACTCCGCAGCATCTCCAGAAAAAGTAGGGGGTTCCGAAGGTGGTAAACCAAACTGAGGTTGGGGTACATAAATTATTTGAGGGTATGACAAAACTTGATTAGGCATAACAGGCATTTGGGTCACACCTGTCAAAGGGACACTATTTGACAAAGTCACTACAGGTACAGAACTTGCTTTAGGAGCAGTATAGATTGGAATCTGACTAGCAATTGAAATAGGTGAGGTGAATGGTAAACTCACACTCATTTCAGGTATTCGAGTCACATCGTTCATAGTACACGCACTCACACTCACCCGGGGAGCTACGGTACTATCATTCAGCATACAAGAACAGGTAGTAGCCACTCCTGAACTAACATTCAACACATTTCTGGGACACATTCTCAACTGCAACATCACCACCCATAGTCACACTAACATTTTGTGGATTACAAATTTCAATTTCAGAGGCAGGAATAACCGACTCACCATTTTCCCCGGCGATGGTCCTCCTCCTACTCATGGTACTCAACATATTCGTTCTGGTGACTTGTGTGATCTGCGGTTGTGAAAATTGTGCAGTTGTTACAGGTAACATTACAGGTGCATTTTGTACATCGGGTTCAGGTTCTGATGGTGTAGTTACAGAATTTTGTGTCGATTGTTGGTTAGTAGTATCATTAGCAATAACAGCAGATGGGGATTTATTAACAATTATCCCACTTTCTGCTAAAGTTTCATTAAAGTCCATGTCCAATCCCAGCAGTTCTCGTCGACTTCTGTCTTCGATTTCTTGCAGGGTTCTTTGTTTACGTCGATCGAATGTAACGTTTTCGATCTTTCTTTTTTGTTGTATTTCCTGGCGACGACGCATAAATGCTTCTCGCTTACGTTGGTTTTCAATTCTAATTTCTTCCTCTTGACGTTGCTTTTCTTTTCTTATTTCTTCCTCCTCAACTTGTTGTTGTTGCAGGAGTTCTTGCCACTCCTTTTCCAGCGTCAAGTCTTCAATTTGGTTATTTTCTTCCCAAATTTCTTTTTCTTGTTGCAACCGGTTACCGAGCTGTTGTTTCTCTAGCTCAGTTTTTCTTTGCTGACTTATTTTTCGTGCTTCATAGATGTTTTCTATTTGCGACTCACTAAGAGCTGATTTTTGTGACTGGACAACAGATGTTGATCGATAACTTGCACTACGAAACGTTTTCAAGCTTCTTCTTTTTGAATTTCTTGACAAACAATCCCGAGTTAAAACAGTTGATTTCTTTTGTTTCACTTTTGATCTTGTGGTCATTACATGTGTGTTTGTTGACATTTCTTCAGCAACACAAGATGCTACAGACTTCTCTTTATTAATGTTCTTTCGCGAACTTAGGTGAGAAACTGAATCCACATCAGGTATTCTTAGGAACAAGTCTTTACTCACACCACTAGAATGATCACTCACAACATTTTCACTTGCCAATGCAAGACTTGATTTAGGTTGTGTTTCAACTGACATTGCAATTATTGTTGTTTCATGAACGTCTGATTTTGCAGAACCGTCATTTGTTGTTGAATCATCTTCATTGTCCTCGACATTTAAGTGAGCATCAGCCGTTGCCATTTTTAATTTAACTTCAACCAGGCAACTTCAGAATTAATGTGCAATTTTCTTTTCAGCTTTTGTGCAAACGTCAAAAAACTTATGTAGGCGCCAAATCGGAGTCGCTATCTAGCGCCAACACGCGTTAACGGACGGTTGCTCTCTGAATCGTTTCGAGACTCCACAATAAAAATACGCGTACAAATCGCCTTTTGAAATTTCTTGTTGTCACGAAAAAGGTACGTTTAAAATGCAGTGTACGTACGATTGAAATTCAATTACAGTTGAAAGTACGAATCAGTATACAGTTGTCAATTTGTACGGTTTTCTAAACAGAAATGGAAAACAGTCTCAAAATATGTCACACGATAAAACTTACCAAACATCTAACTAATTAGCACTTAAAAAGCACAATATTTATCAATTTAGAATCACAAATTAATTGAAAAAGCCAAAAATACAGCACAATTGTTTACCTTAAAATTGCAGTTTCATATCACTAAATAAAGCATAAAATACGATAAATCAAAGACTTACTTGACGATGTAGCCTTCAACTCAAAGAACAACCAATTATTTGACTGGAAGCTATTATTTTAACTAGCTCTATATTTGATCAGATCTAACAAAAAAACACACAAAATATCATGAAATAACTACTTGCAACTGTTTTCCTAGCCTACTGAGAATAACGAACATCTAAACGCGAATAGAGCTGGGAAAGATTCAAAGGTAACTTTTACTAAATATATGACTTAAAAACCCGGTTCCTGAGACCTTAAACAACTAAAAATCTAACAAAACTGGAGAGCAGATAATCACTGCCGACATTCCCGCCCAGAAAGCAGCGAGCGAAAGAACGAGCGTTGCCAGAAATAAGCAACAACACAAAGAGAGCTGGCCTAGCAACACAGGACAAATTAGCATAATTCTATGTTCTAATTTGTTAACAGTCTACAAATCGGGGTAGGTTGTCATCAGAAAAATATCATAAATTACACTAGTACTAAACCCTACTTGAGCAGCATTAGATATGCCCAATACAAACCTAGAAATAACTACAAAACGATACTAGAAACATGGCAACATCAATGTGTGAGGTTATGTTGCAATCGCAGAATACGCAAATCACAAAATCAGTCAAGTGTGAAATAAACGAAAACAAATGCGAGGCGGTTTCAGATGCTAAGTGCAAAAGGTGCAAAAATGGCGCCGAAAATATTTAAATGTAATTTTTTGAGATGCAAGGCAATGAGAAAAAAATAAATCTATATTCTATTCGAGAGATGTAAAACTGCTTGATATTTATTACAAAACGTATCATCCGTTGGGGTTTTCAACTTTCTAAAAATATGTGCGCCCCACCAATGACTTGCAACCTCTAATTTTGGCCCGCGAGCGACAAAAGGTTGCCGACCCCTGTATTGGGGTATTTAAAGTGATCTTACTACATGCCTTGGTTTGTGGCAGTACAATTTTAGCCGTCATTGTTTCTAATTTGCTGCCGTGGTACCCACGCCTCATGCCATTGTTTTGTGGCAGCTAAAATGTCAGCCGGCATGGTCTGACCGTAGAGGCTATGGTTTGCGGCACGTTCAGACGCCACAAAGTGGCGAAAACTGCACTTGGGCCATGGTGCGCTCCCGGTCTGCTGCACGCACTGAAGTTGTCGCTGCCTCAAAATACATGCTCGTCATCAAAATCATCTCCACAAAAATTAACATCGCATTGTATATCAATGCAGAATCCTTATTCAACCTTATTACGGATGCAGTTCATGACTCAGTTGTCAAATGATCGCCCTTCCCATCACGTCTTCTCAAGATTGGTTCATATTTGAATGACATGCAGCAAAACCAAACCCCCGATCCACTCTTCTAGCCCCTAACACAGGGGTTGCAAATGGCGTCCCGCGGGTCAGAACCAGTGGTTAGCTGTGGCCGGAACGGCGTTCCGGTTGTTGGACATTTTGCTGCATTTGCGTTCCTGTTGTTGAAATAAAATTGTGGTACAGTTTCTCTGGTTAACTTAGTTATTAATTTATGTTTTGTTACATTATAAATCGTGTGTCTTTTTACGTCACATCACGCAAATAATTTAGTACAGCAGTAACGTGTAATAAACGTTTCCCAGTCCTTTGACCCCGTGAAAATTCATTCTATACCTTTTTAATAATAAGATTTGTATTGAATTGCTATGGATACTCTTATAATTTTACACAAACATATTTTATATAATGTATTTGCAGTTCTGTAAACGTCCGCGTCGTGTTGGGAATATTTTACATTTTTGTGAATTAGGGCGTTCCGGTTGTTACAATTTTTCCAGCTCATCGCTGGTTCACAACCCGGCCCGCCAAACTATCGATTTTGACGTGGGCAAAAAATGCATGTTTTTTTTTTGTTCTTTTCACTGCGTTAAATCTTTCGACGTTTTCCTCGACGCCTTTATTACTGCAAAAAAATTGTTTTTTGACATGTTTTAACACATCAAAAATAATGAATCTGATCCAAGATTATCGAGTTCTTTGCCCTGAACGTTTTTACTCCCGTGACTCCAAATTTCGTTTCGTGTTTTCACTCGAGCGTAGTGAGCACGTGATGTTGGAGAATTTTACTCTAATGACGTCACGGGACAGCTGACTTGCTATTGTTCCTTATCTCAGTACGGTATATCTTCGGCATTTGTTTACTGATTCAGCTGTTTCGCTTTAGCGGAACCTAGTTCTCTGTATTAACGTCCTTATCAGTCTGATCTACTTTTAGTATTAGTTACAGTACGTCGGTAACGTATGTCTGTATGTGTGTTATAGAATTCTGGAGAGCCAGCAAACCAGATGATCAGAACTTGCTGAATTCAGGATTTGGTTAATTTGTTATTGGTGCTAAGCTAACCTTTTTGCTCAATAACAACTGCTAAAATCAGAAAATGGTATATACAGACATGGCAGTCTGGTCAATTAGTACTACAGTCTGACAGCAGGATGATAAGATCTAGTCTAGATAGTGAAATATCAGAATAGCCACAAAAGTCAGTGAACCACCGCGGTAGGGTGGTTCACGTAACCGCTGGTCGGTTACGGCTTCCTCCACCATCAAGTCCACGCCTCCGAAAAACAAATAACTAGGTTAACTAATCCCATACCCAACATGGAATGGTAACCATACGATAGGCCGTGGTTCGTCATATGGTTAAGCCGTCTTATCGTTTTTTTCTCCCCGAGAATGAATATGTAAATTCTATCCTATAATACTAACAAGTTTGGGACTATACTATTTTAATATTTTCGTATTTCAACTAACAAATAATGTGTCAGCGTCTGTTTAACACTAACAGTATTCGTATTTGTACTTATAGATATAAGTGTAATATTTAATAAATATACTTCTAATGTAAGAAAGCAAATCTGTAATCTGGATACTTTAATACCAGAGTTAAAACCCTGGAGTACAGATTTTGAAAAAGCAGCAAAAATGACTGAGTGGCAGTCAATCGTTTCTACAGGAGTGATACAGAATTCATACGGATCATTTGTGCGCTCAGGCAGAAAACCAGCGGAACCTCTCTTCCAACATTATGTCGATCCAGGCGAAACATTGCCAGGAATCGCACTAAGATTTGGAACTTCGACCGAAGAATTAAGAAGGATAAATAAACTTCATTATACGGATTCGATACAATCTCGACAATATTTATTAATACCAGGACAGAAAAATGGTGAATCATCACAAAATTCAGCAGTAAATAATGCAAAGTCAGAAAGTCCAAAAATTCTTTTGAAAAAGGGTAAAAATTCTGCGGAAAATGAGTCAAATTCTACGCCGCAAAAACCAACAGTAGCAGAAGACAGTGTCCATGATTTTCTTCAAAAACTTGATAAACAAATAAACTCAACAATGAAAGTGACATCAACGATGCTTTCTGAGAAAAGCGATATTGAAATTCGTAAAAATACTCACGCACCTTGTGCCAAATTCATGAGGAGAAAACCCTCGTTTGAATCGGCCACGAAAACAACTTTTTCAAACTCTAATTCATTTCATCAAGACACAGATGAGCTATTCCAACTTTAGTATTATTTATCTGTGTTTTTATAGCATATCTATTAGTTCAAACATTGAAAAATGTCATTTTTTACTTCACTATATCGCTGACACTTTTGGGCGTATGATCTGTAATTTGTTGTCCTTTTTTGATAAATCTCGTTTTAAAACAGCAATTTAGACATAGAACACAAACCTTTGTGCTACACTTTTCGCGCAGTATGTAGCAAGACTCTGTATATAAGGTGTATGTTTTCCTGTGCATTGATTTTGTAATCCTGACCAATCTTCAAAAAGTCAACAATGACATAACAATTGAAATTTCCGCTCAAACAAATAGTTGGCGTAGCAAAAATGTTAAATATATGGGGGAATTATTTTTGGAACAAGGGAAACGTCCATGTCCACAAGGTGACCCAAAAACAGATCTTAAAACAGTTTATTTGAAACATATTCTAGAGGGAACATAACTTTTGGGCAACGCTTCTTAGATTACTGAACCTTTGAGTGAGTGTTGAATAAATTGTCATAAATAAGTTTCATGGAGTATTAAAAAAATTTATAGGTTTTTTTTTCGAGTCTTCCTGAACACAATCATATTCGTCCAAATGTCTGAAAGAGATTCACAAATTTATTTATATGGTTTTTTTGGGTAGCAACTTTGGTTGTCACTATCAATTATGCTCCATTGTCCTCCTAGTGGTGAAAGTGGCAGAGACTGCGTAATAAATTTTTTAATAGTTTAGTAGTTGAAAAATATCAGGTGTTAGTTATGTAGTTGAAATGTGTTTTGTTCACACACATTATTATTTTCTTTTGATATATTTAATACTCACTTATTAATCATGTTGTCCTTGTAATTTTGTTTTTAACGACCATACCTAAAAGACTGCTTTTTTCACTTTTGTCAACATGCACTTGGTTTACGGGCATATACTGACATCCAGTGTTCCCTCTAAGGTGTGCGCGTGTGCGCGCGCACACAGCTTTCGGAGGGTGCGCACACGAATAGATTTACTGCGCACAAACATATTTCGATGTAATGTAACAATGTGCTCGATTGGCAGGTTGAGAAAGTTTGTTGTTGACTCACTTATTACCCGGTTAGAACGCCGAAATTTCTTCATTGGTTTTTGCACAAATATCAGTCATTTCCAAAAAAGTGCGCACACGCTAAAATTTCTGCGCACACATACTACAAAAAATTAGAGGGAACATTGCAGTGACATCCATTATAAATTCACACCTATTATGAATCACATGTATGTTAGTGATTGCTAAAAACTCCTCTGCTAGTGATTTAGATAGTTTTGAGTGACAGATTGTGAACTTTTGGGGTTAAACTTACCTTAAAAGAGAGAAAAATTTGTTTTATTGTTTCACACCAATGATGTTTTCAACATTTCAAATTTGACAGGCATTCATTAACGCGTAATATAATGACAGGGTAATCTGTATAGTCTTACTAGACTCACCTTTAGACTTGGCATTACAATGGTCATCCATAATAACTTTCCTCAGAGATGAGCTCCCTCACTTCCACATGACTTTGCTTTTAGTCAATTTTCATTTGTACTATATCTTGTATTCTAAATATTTTGTTTTGCATGGAGATCTCTAGCAAATTATTTTTGTTATTTTCTGTAGCAAATATGAGTTTGACGTCATTTGGTTTATGTATCCCCACTCGCCCAGGTGTTTAGTGTTCGATGTTTTGTTTACACTTCATTTTATCTCTAATGTGGTTTTAGGATAGCAACCATTGAGCCAGAATCCGACTTTTTGTCATGATTAGGGCTGGTCATTTCTCAATACTATTAGATTTCAAAATCTGGATGAAATATCTTTAGGATTTGATTTGGGAGTTAATAACATTATATCGGTTTCATTCAACTACAATTTAAGATTCAGTGAGATTGTATCTATTTGATGTCAAATAGCGTTTATTATGGTTGTTGAATAAAATAGGATTGGTTGGGCATTTCCAAATACTATGATATTTCGAAACTTGTGAAACCATTCTGTTGAATCAAATACTTCACTACGTCGTAACTTTTATATACGTTTTGAATCTTTCCGTGGAATTGGGGTAGTTGATATATTTTCAAACTAAAAAATAATTTCAAATATATTTAAAAAAGTAACCCCATATAAGGTAGCTGTCCCCCTGTAACCCTAGGAATGCAGGTAGATGGGCCAGCCCCTCAGAACTGCGCCCTTGCTCAAGAGAAAAAATACATGCTCGTCATCAAAATCATCTCCACAAAAATTAACATCGCATCGCAAAAATTAACATGCAGAATCCTTATTCAACCTTATTACGGATGCAGTTCATGACTCAGTTGTCAAATGATCGCCCTTCCCATCACGTCTGCTCAAGATTGGTCCATATTTTTTCAAGTTTTTTTCATACAACAATTAATACTATTCAAAATGGGTGTTTTTGTTCAAAAATACTGTTTTGTAATTTCATCATTTCTGCAGTAAAATCATGAAATTCAGGAAACTGACCGATAAGATATTAAAGAACCATATTTTAACAAACTTACTAAAATTTTAGCTTCAGTTACTAATTCTATTATGGAAAAATTATATGATTGAATCATTTTGAATGTTTTCTATACGCACATTGTTTTTTATTTACTTTTCCAAATCTACCTATATATAGAGTGGCATTTTGTGTTCTTCATCATGTTCAATTTTTGATGCTCCAGTGTGTTTACCAATATGGACTTATGGAGGTAACTAATTTTGTTTGCCTATTTTACATCAAGTTGTGAAAAGGGACGAAAGCCTATGGTGATATTCACTTGGCTAACACAGACAGTACCCGAACTCGTGATATAACTAAAATAAGGAAAATCGAAATGAAACTATCGTCTAACCCTAACCTGGTACACACACACAACGGGAGTACTTAATTTTTGACTAATAAAAATAGCACTAGAAAATTTCTTCCTCGTAAAGTTCTATCCTCGGATGGTTTTCTCTATGGCAGGGCTACTCAACTGGCAGACCGCAGTCCAAATCCGGACTTTTCGAGTATTTGATTCGGACCGGCCCCAATTCTTTATTTTGGATCATTAGCCCAACTTTACAAGTTTCATTTTATAAAATGCCCTTTATTGTTTTGAATATATATGAAAAGAACTATACCACCATAATAAACAATCTTGATTAGCTGATAATCATTAGCCGGTCGAGGAAGTGCGCGTTTAAGGATGCCGAAATATAATTTCTGGAAACACCGGACCCAAATAATTTTGAAGTTTTGTATGCGGATCTTCAGTAAAAATAGTTGAGTAGCCCTAAATTCTATGGTTCCGATTATCGCATTAGGTATTCTTTACAATTAATTGATGTCAGTGTTTGGTGCTCCCGAAGTATGTGTACCAGGTTAAGGCTAGGCCATAATTTCAGTTACAAATACTATGGGAGTCACTTTGCTAGTCCTTGAACTCGTAATAGAACTAAAATAAGGAAAATTGGAATAAAATTATGGCATAGCCCCAACCTGGTGCACATACTACATTTCGGTGTCTGCTATCTTGGTTCACATACTTCGGGAATACCCAGTGTTGATCCTCAATCCTAGATCTCTAAATCAAATCAGCATTGAGTAAAGTCTTAGTGGCATGGTTACTTTGTCACAAGTCTGAGTGATTCAATTTAGATCATTGCTCCCTAACCTTTTCCAGTTTTTGACCCACTTTTCTTGCCATTTTTTCTGTGCGACCCGCAATGAGATATTACTAAAAGAGAAAAAATAAACAATGTATCTCATGCAATTTAAAATCAATGTGAAACTTGAGTTCGCATATTGGACATTTTCAAACAAGTCCCCACATGATGACGGTGCCACAGTTTCATGATGTAATTGAAAACTGTATGTAACATTTGGAAATGCTTAACTTGCCCACCTTGAATAGCTTCGCCACTCACAGGTCGGGAAGCACTGATTATCATTGTATCCCCATGAAATAATGCAAAACTCGAAGTTGCACAATGGTTACAGACAAGCCCACACGTGATGATATTGACAAAATTTTTATGATGTAATGGAAAACTTTATGTAACGTTTGGAAATGCTTGATTTGCCCACCTTGAATAAGTGACTCACTATTTGGGAAGCACTGATTTAGATGACTTTGATCCATAAAAAAGGTGACTCTATTCGCCCCCATACTTGCTTGTATCCTTATAAAATTATATTCTTGTACTATTTCTTATTTTAGTCATGTATGTTTCATTTATATACTAATGTGTATGATTATGCTATTGTTCTTGTCAATATTATTATGCTGTCAGAATAGCTGTTTTCATGTACTTTATGATGTCATAATTATTATTTCTATTATAATTCATGAACACAATTTCATACTGTAAGCTGTGTAGACTGTGAAATTAATTTTTTTTAAATAAATTTTAGATCTATCGGTAGTTTTTATTAAAAAATAAAGAAAATGGCGAATGTACTGCTTCAATCGCCCTCTCAATTGAACATGGTACGGACTGCAATATCTTGCCCCACCACTCCGAGGGAGGTAGGTGACGGTATGGAAATGGATAAATCTGAAAAACAAGAAAATTTACTTCCCAAATATATAACCCCACTTTCAAAGACTTCGAGCGGGTACTCTACCCCAGTTTTACTTCCTTCTGACAAGATCACACTCTCTGCAAAATCACAAGTTCAAAGGTCAATAAGTCAGAGGTCAATTATGGATCAAGAGGAAGAGTTCCTGCACAGAGATTCCCTACCAAGTCCTGTCCCATCTGATGCGTTATCACCCAATATTGAAAAATTTTTGATCGAAGAGAAAGCGGCTCTAAAAGATCATCTGGAAATTCAAGTACAGGTGAGACTGGTTTTGTCAGAGTTTTCATCTATTTGATGTGTTTAAAAGAAAAGTATGTACTTCAGTTACCATATTTCTCTATGTATAATACTCACTGCCGGTGTCGAATTTTCATCTCTAAAATTAAGGGATGCGTATTACGCATTGGTATAGAATATTTCAAAAAAATCTGGACCTCCTGAAGTATGCGTACCAAGATGGCGCACAACCTTAACATATTATGTGTGTACCAGGTTAGGGTTCAAGTTGGACGACATCTTGGTGCACATACTTCAGGAGTACCAAAAATCTTTTATCACTTTTTTACACGCAATTGTCAAATAGGTATCACATGCATCCGTCTCATTTCTATTAGTTTTATGTGACAAAGTCTGTAATAACCAGATCACACCAGGGCAACGCAATATATTTCAATAACTTTAACTCGTTTTGACCACACGCCATCCTGGGGCTCCTGATTCTTGTTTTGTCCGTTTTTGACTGCGGGTTTCTTTTTGAAGTGGAACCTGTGCTTCGTCGCAAAAGCAGCGGTTTTTATGAAAGATTGAAAATAAATTTTATTTACACTAGAATATACAAATTCAAAAATGGAAATACTAATAAAATAAACAATTTTACAGATTTAAAAGCTCTTGAATTTTATTTGCTAATTTGGATCAGGGGTGTGCAAGTGCAACCTGCATATGCGGCCCACAAGGAAAAATTGTGCGGCCCGTGAAACAATGCTAAATTTAGTTTAATCTGGTTTAATCCAATTTTCTCCCAGTGATTTGAATGTGACCTAGCTGTAAAGGTTGCACTGATTTATATATTTCAATAATTACTATTCTAAAGCGATCATTCATTTTTTATTTCCAGGTTAATCAAGAACTCAAACGACTTCTAGTTGCTTCCATTGGTGAAGACATGGGTTTCCATTACGAGAGGATTGCAACAGAAAAAGCTCAACTTGAAATGGAAAACGAAAATTTGAAGAAAAAATTAGCTGCTCAGGTCTGTGTGATGAAGTTTTTTTACTTCTTGCTTTTAAGCAATTTGTCTAAATTGTTTTGCTTCCGTGTTAGTACGCTTTGAGTAGGAATGATCCAAGATTGTTTTTTCAAGAGAAGCAACAGAGATTCATCTCGTTACGAGCATCTATGACAAAATCCTGATTTTTTTGCTCTCGTTTTTTCAAGAGTTATATAATAGGTCGGGATAGACGAATAATGTCTTTTAAAAGAGCACTTGCAAAGTTGGGGACGGCACCAAGATGCAAAGATCTGCAACTGTGTAAAATTATATTACAGCATTTCCTGTCAGAGATTGCCAATTGAATAGGATAAGATTCACTGTATATCCTCGTGAATAAGCCGAGTTTGAAAAACTAAAAAGTTGCCAAACTAAGGGGTCGGCTTATATGCGCATGACTTTGATCACTCAGCGAAATGACATAATGCTATTTTACCGGTGATTCCAAGAGCTACAACTCAAACCATGCTAAGTTCTCACAATAAAGAGCGTACACACACGCCATTAGGATAGGATTTATATATTTATCCCAGGGGAGAAAAACGCCAATAGGATGGCTTGTAACTTATAGGGCATACCAAGTCCTCTCGTTCGATTACCAGTCCATGGGGAGTTTGTAGACAATTATTTGTTTCAGATACAGACTTGATGGTCGACGAGGAAGCCATACCTGACCATTTCAATCATTGATGCTTTACTTGAAGCAGATCAAGTTTACAATACAATTAAAACAACTGTGATGTATTTAATTCCACAGTTCTGTTGGTTCATGTTTAATAGAGACGTTGGCAGAAATCATTGTGTTTTTGGATTCATGCAAATTTAATTTAGTTTGATTCCCTGCTCCTCCGTTTATGTAAAAACAACATTTACTGTAATAATATTGTCAGACGTTAAAAGAAAGCTACTTTCCGTTCCAGCATAAATGTCAGATGCCTGAGATGAGACAAATTTTCAGACCTAAATATTCTATAAAGTTTAAATAAAATCATATCGAATATAACAAATTTTGGTGCTTCAGAAATATGTGTACCAATATTGAGGTAACTAATTTTGTTCACCTACTTTACATCCAGTTATGTAAATTGTAAAGGGACTGAAACCTATGGGCAGGGGGTATATTCACTTAGCTAACACAGGTAGTCCCCGAACTTGTAATAGAACTAAGATAAGGTAAATCGGAATACAATATGGCCTAATTCTAACCTGGTACACACAATACGGGAGTACCCAATTTTAAATCCCATAGCAAACACAAGAAACCTGCTATGTGACGCTGATCCATTTTTTCCACTTTATTTTATCCAGGAAGAAGAGGCTGAAAGACTGAACATTTCATGTGATGTCTGGAGAAGTAAATTTCTTGCAAGTAGAGTTCAATGTGATGAAACACAGGAAAACTTAATCAGGTTTGTTTAATTTTTTCCCATTCCGAAATATTCAAAGTGTTATAGCAGGGGTGCACAATTTTTCAAAATAATCTTGTCGCGTGCTACGCACAATTGTGGTATTGTAAATTACCTCCCGTAAAACAAACAAATTTCAATAATATTACATAATAACGAATATCTATTCATTGAAACAATTTAATTTCCTGAAAAAAAACTGCTGATTTCGATATAAACGTGATATTTCAATGTATACCATAAATATTTTTTTTTACAAAATCGTTCGCGTGCCACATTTGAGCGTATGGCGTGCCAAATTTGGCACACGTGCCCCGTGTTGTGCACCCCTGTGTTATAGTAAGAGTAAATCCTTGAGTAAAGCAAGAAAACCAGTTGGCTTCAATTAGTTTTGAATGTTCTCATCTATGACGGACTATAAATCTCTTCACAATTTCGAAATTTGCCCTTATATATATATTTTTTTATTTTCCCTTTTGCATTTAAGTATACTTTTGCACAGGGTTCGGGGGGATGTAAATCCTAGGGGGAGGGGGGGTCACCCACTATACGGGAGGTGTAGATAAATCTCTGGTTACATCAAAGGTTATATTGAATTTGCAGTCATCACTCAAAACACGCATTTCATAAATCTTGTGGACGTGGTATATACTTCTAATATAGGGTGTCCAAAATGTCTTACAAGTTCCTAAAATTGCAAAGGTAATTTATCGATACTTATATTATTTTGGCTCTCATAGATGTATTAAATGAAGTAAAATTACTTGAAAAATTACTGATTTAAAAACAATAAACTTGGTTAAGTTATAACAAAACATAACAAAATTGAAACTTTATGAAAACCCTGTAGATATTGGTTTTACTATTCAGTTTTAACAATTTTTCAAGACTGCAACGACGTCATCGTGAGTTGGAGACAGCAATTCGAGGATTATTACGGGAACATCGCATGAGATCAGAACATCTTGAAGAGATTCTCGAAACTTTGAAACAATTGCATGGCGCTTTGCAATGGGGGAAGAAAGGTTGGATTTTTTATATCTGGTAATTTTTTTTACAGTCAACTGTTCTGCAACGTCGTCTATGTGCCTGATGATTTCCAATGTGTACCAGGTTAGGGTTAGGCCATAATTTCAGGTACAAATACTACGGGAGTCACTAGGCTAGTCCCCGAGTTCGTAATAGAAATAAAATAAAGAAAATTAGAAATAAATTATGGCCTAACCCTAACCTGGTACACATACTACGTTCTGATGTCCGCCATCTTGGTTCACATACTTCGGGAGTACCAAGTGTTCTTCAACATGGTCTATGAGGCCTGAAGATTTCCAAAGCCTAGAGTTTTTATGGGCTTACAGTAGGTCCCAAGAAAAACGTATGGCTGAAGTTAAACCAAAGTTTGGAAGTTCAAGCTGATAAATATACACAAGGGTTTGTTTGGCCATTGTTTGGATCAATACTAAAGACCTGAAGTGTGGAATTTGTGCAGGGGCATCCCCGGGGGGAGGGGGGGTGCTTCCATTTGAAGTATAAAAAAAAATTCTGTATCATACAAAGCAATTTTTCATAGCTTGAAACGCATTTTAGATGTTCAAGACTCTTGAAAACCAAAGTTTTTTTGTCATCCGCCCGGATACGCTAGCTGTCCCCAGCTCAACTGGAATAAGAAATTTCAGAAACTCTCATTTAAATACTCTCGGCTACGCCTCTGGATCTATGTACAAAATATACAATATGCAAAGTTTCAGCTTAGTATTTACAACATTCCCTTTTTAGAAAACCAAACGAAATCAAAGAAAAGGGATTCAGAAATACCTGTGGATGAAGACTGTTTAAAACTGTCTAACTTAATATCGTCCCAATTACTGGGGTCGTCTCGGCCCATTACATCGAGGACAACAGGATACAAAAAATTCTTATCGTCATGGAAACGTATCGGCTCAACCGGAACCAGTCCACACACCATGCAACCCGAATATGAAGTCAAACCAACGCTTGCGGAAAAATATGTCTTACAATTGTTAAGAGAAAATGGCCCATCACCGACACCAAGTGTTCCAAAAAATTTAGAATATTATCCGAGTCCCGTTAATCGCAGAAGTAGTGGAACTGTTACCGGGAGGTTTCATCCGCACACTAAATATGATAACATAACTCTTGCTTGTTGCAGTAAATGTAAGGGAGAAATACATGTTATATAGTCTGGATTTTTCGCCCAATTCAATATAAATAAAATTGTCTGACCCTCAACTCACATCGAATATGCCCCTGTCTACGGTCCTTGTTATTGCAACATTTTAAAGCCTGTATATATATATAATTTATGGTGCTCCCGAAGTATGCGAACCAAGATGGCGGACATCGGAACGTAACAGGTTAGGGTTAGGCCATAATTTCTTTCCAATTTTCCATATTTTAGTCCTATTATCAGTTTGAAGACTAACCAAGAGCCTCCCGTAGTATTTATACCTAAAATTATGGCCTAACCCTAACCTAGTACACATATTACGTTCCGATGTCCGCCATCTTGGTTCGCATACTTCGGGAGCCCCTAATTTATAATATACATGTTTTTCTTCGATTTATGAATTGCTTGCACAAGTGCCTTGTGTGAATAAAACTTGTCAAAAATATGTGACAAGCGAGAATGTCGAAACGCCTTTCTAATGGTCTTTGGGCTACTTTCATTGATCTTAAACTGACTAGTACCGTAGGTGTCAATGTTTTCTTTTTCAAACGAATTTCGTTAAACAATGAGACTCATTTCTAAGTATAGTTGTGGTCAACCCCTGCATTGCCAATAGATACTGAAACTATATATATAAATGCGGCAGTACATACATTACACATGAGAACCACTAAAAAAGAAAGATATTTCAAAATGAGAATTAGATATGACTCCTTTAAAACTGATTCTAATCTGTCATAAGTTTCCAAACTTACTGATGAAGACTGTAAGCACTTTAAAATTTATATTCATTAGTAATAAGAGGCATCAAGTTCAATGTATTATTTTCAAGTTCCCAACATTACTCGGAAACTGAAATTTTTGTAAGATTATCCACAGTTCAACTGTTCGTGTATTTTATTCAACAAGTTTTATAATTTCTTATGTTGGAGATGTTATTGTTTTTGTGTAGTTTTAAATAATGATTAATTTCAAACTAGTTTTAGTTTTTCATTTCCAAGTTTTATTCATGTCAAATTTTTAAAATGCATTTCTGAGGTATGACTTTTTTCTTTCGAACATGGTATTGATATGTTATTTGGTGTGTGAGAACACTCATCGAACTGTCTGAATGATAGATTGCGTGTTTTCACTGATTTATGTCTCTTGAAGACCCATCAAAATATACCATACAGCTACATATCTTCCAATACTATGTATTCAAAAAATGCCCAGCCCGAAATTCGATTTTTTGTGACATGAAAATGTTTTGCAATGGCAATTTAAATGGTGATAAATGGATAAGGTGTGTCATGATCAAAGGTAAGGATGCCACTTTTGGATTTATGAATCCCATCTTTTTCAAAGCGAGAGACTTTGATTCAAGATTCGATTAAAAAAATATATATTCAGAAGCGAAGCGGCAAACCTAATTAAAAATATGCATTGCAATAATACTAATTAGGTATAGAATACTGTAAAATCTCCCCCCCCCCCTCCCCCTTCGCTCATCCCAAAAGGCTCACCTAGTTGGAAACGCCTCTACTATTGCATAAAATATGTCCAAACATTTTACACTGTTAGATATTTTCGTGAAGGTGATGATACTACGTGTAAATACAAAGTAAAATACCTTCCTTAAGTCCTCCCTGGTTTCACTAGTGTATATATTATGTCCAAACAGTAGAATGCGTAATTTATAACTTTTTTTAAATTTTATTCAAAGGTGCTAAATGCCGATGGTGCAATTATTCATATATCAGTGTTATGATGTAATAAAAGCTTTTTTTTGTTTGTGTCTACATATCTTATGATGTAATAAAATCTTCCCTTTTGTGTTCATATATCTGTGAAGGTTTTTGTAGGTTTGCGATTGTGACATCAGCAAGGATTTGTGGGCATTAGGTTTGAGATCTGACCGAGTATCCCGGGGGAGAGGAAAGCCGATAAGACGGCTTATCCATATGGCGAACCACGGCCTCTCGTCCGGTTACCATTCCAAGTCGGGTATGGGATTAGTTTTACTGTATTGTTTGTTTTCGGAAGCATGGACTTGGTGGTGGAGGAAGCCGTAACCGACCAGCGGTTACGTGAACCACCCAACCAGGTTGAGGTTAGGCGTTATTTTATTCCGATTTTCCTTGTTTTGGAATGCACCAGCACGCAATTCAAATATTATTGCCAACTTGATCGTTCCAATTCTACAGTGTCTCGTAGACGTATGGGATTTGAGGTACAATAATATTTATCTCAAAGGAAGGAAACTGTAGAAAATCATTTTATCACTCGTTGACCAAATTTATTAGTTTAGCTGAATGTGCCAACATGAAACTCATAACTACTTTATTTCATTATAAATATTTCTATAGTATACATCGAATTCGCTATTTCGAATAGTTTTCGTAGCACTTAGTCTTTCATCGGTTGCCGTAGCGTTCTCAGAAGTGAGTAGCTATTACTTCTGAGTGGATCAGCGCGCGACTCTGCGTAGAGCAAATATTCAAAACAGGGTGTGCAACCTTACAGAAGGGCAAGATACAAATAACTGGAAAGCTTGTTTCGTGCCGGACTTCATCTTCGATAAAAAAAAAACTTTTGCGTATGCAAGCCTTATTTAATATATATACTCTTGAATGTTAAGATCGCTTATTAAACTTAATGCTCTGAGAAAATAAATTATACTCCAAACCGTGGATCACTAAGGGAATTCGCAAGTCCATCATTCACAAAAATAATATGTTCAAAAAAAATTTTTTGAAAGGTAATACACTTCAGCGTCTCCACTTCAAAAAATATAAAAATATCTTAATGCACTTGCAGAGAAAATCGAAACAACTGCATTATCGCTATGCCCTCGAGAATAACCGGGGAGATATCAAACAAACTTGGAAAACTATTAACGAGATCATTAAGACTAAGTCCAGAGATGATACATCCATCTCAGAATTGAAACTCGAAAATGGTACCACAGTGACAGACCCCATCATGATGGCCAGTGAATTTAATGAATTCTTCTCAACGGTAGGAAAGAAACTTGCGAATAACATCCCTGGTAGCTCTAACCCTTCTACCGATTTTTTGGGTGTTCCGCTGCAAAACACCCTTTTCCTGGAGCCAACGACACATACAGAGATTCTTCAAACCATATTGAACCTGAAAAATGGAAAAGCAGTTGGCCCAGATGGTATTCCAACTTACTTTCTAAAACAAGTCGCTGATATCATATCGCCAACTCTGTGTCATTTTTTCAACTCATCTTTTAAATTAGGTATTTTTCCTTCATCGTTAAAGATTGCCAGAGTGAAACCAATATTTAAAAATGGCAAAAGAAATGACCCGTCAAATTACCGACCAATTTCCATTTTACCCTCCCTAGGCATCATTTTAGAAAAATTAATTCATAGTCGAATGCTGAATTTTTGTAAAAAATTTAACTTGATCAATAAATGTCAATTTGGATTCCAAAGCAATCACTCGACCAGCCACGCTATCTTGGACTTAACTTCATTTATTTATGATAAACTTGACAAAGGGGAATTCGTCTGTTGTACTTTCTTAGATCTGAAAAAAGCTTTTGATACTGTCGACCATGCTATTCTCTGTCCGGACGTTATCAATATGTGGAGTTAGATTCTCACAGGTCTTCGTTATTACCCATCCATTACGGAATTCCACAAGGTAGCGTATTAGGACCTTTGAATTTTTTAATCTTCATAAACGATCTTTCAAATTGTTCAAATTTCTTGAGCAAACTCTTCGCCGATGATGCCTGTCTGCTCGACAGTGCAAAGAATCTAATCTCACTGCAAGCCGAGGTGAACACTGAAATTAACAAAGTGTATAATTGGATGGTATGCAATAAACTTACTGTGAATGTTAAAAAATCTAAAGTTATGTTGTTTGGTCCTAAAACTCGAACCAGACATGAAAACTTTTCAATTAAAATCAGGGGTGTCACACTCGAAATTGTCCACTCTTTCAAATATCTTGGGCTTCTTATTGACGACAAACTAAATTGGAACACTCATACTACTGAACTGCATAAGAGACTGTCAAGAGCAGTTGGAATCCTGGGTAAGCTCAGACATTACGTCCAGGACTCAACTCTCCGAACCATATACTTCGCACTTTTCCAGTCTCATATACAGTATGCTATAACTGCATGGGGCTCCGCCACCCAATCAGCGTTGCACAGTTTGGAAGTTTTACAAAATAGAGCAGTTAGAATTCTCTCTAGAGCACCCATTCGATCTAACTTAAACACCCTATACTATAAGACCAGGGTGTTAAAATTAGCCGATATCTATCAACTAGAGATTTCCAAGGTCATGCATCAGTTTCATAGCAACCATTTGCCCGCTGCTTTCGACGATTATTTTTTTTCGCTCAGTAAAGTGCATGATCATAACACACGCTCTTCGACAAGGTCTAATTTATTTATACCCAGATTTTCTCTAAGCAAATCCCAAAACTCCTTGAAATATAAAGGTGTGGTAACTTGGAATAATATTCCCTTAAACTTACGTAACTGTAGTTATGACACTTTCAAATTCAAATACAAAAAATTCATGCGCTCCCTTTACCTTTCCACTGCCTCTACATCCAGTTGATGTTGTCCCAGCAAATCTTTTCGTCATTGCCAGCTCATCATTTGTCTCGATCCAAATCACCTGTAACAAAACAATGTCTCGTGTAAATATTCGTATTGTATTTTAGCTTATAATTTTAATTGTGTATTCCATACTGATGGGCTCAAGCCACTTGACAAGTATTTCTGTCACCAACACATTGTGGGTTGAGGTAAAGCCAAAAATTATATTACTAAAATTATATAACAAAAAAATATTGCAGGCATTTTGTCCTACTATTGAGCCCGCTTCTCAATGATCTTGGTCTCCTATTTAGTGTGTAATTTCTTGATATCTATTCTGTTAACTGCCAATGACAAATTCATGCCTACAGTCCAATGCCCATAAGTACACTTATTGTTACCATGCCATTTTACATGCCTCAACTGGGATCCAAACTTAATTGGCATCCTGATTACTTTCATTATGGGCAGTCAAGCCTAATGTTGTATTTGTTTTTACTATTTATAATGCTTCGGTAACAGTGATCCAGGTCAATTGTTTTTATCCTTTTGATTAACTTAATTTTTATAAATTTTCCTAGTCTACTTCTATGGTATGATACTCACTTCATTGTGTTGTATTAATACTGCTGAATATTTCGATGTATATTTTCCTCATGTCTATACAATTCCCGTATGTGAATCTTTGACTCCAGCATCAAAACACTTGTTAGTCCAGGTCAACATTTTAGCTTTTACACTACTAGCTTGTTTCTGCCTCTAAGTGTCAATATTTTGTTATTTGCATACTTGATTGGTACGGTATTCTATACTTTTACAATTTGTGTACTCTTAACATCCAGTTTTATTTCAATCTGGACACTTATATGCACACAATCGACTTGTGTTGCACCTTACCGTAGCCGAACTATTTACCTGCTATGACAACACTGCAAGTCTGTTTGGTTCACTTAATAATTTCCATGGTTACCTAGACTGTGGTGCATGGAGTCGATTTTCTTATTTTTAAACGGCGATTGCTTGGTTTTTACCGGGTCGCCTTGACGCATCGATTGCGTTTCTTTATTTATTTATTAAGTAATATATTTTGTTCGATTTAATTATATTTATCACGTTTTTGTTAGACTTCCCCGAGGGTGCCGCCGCTCGATAACCAGAATTGGTTTTCGGCGTCTCCTTTCACCCTGGAATGCGGTCTTTTATATTTCCTTTACTTGTGTATGTATAATTCGTACTTTCAGCTTGGTGAAGAAATAAATTACTGATACTGACTGACTGAGTTTTTGTTTCAATTTTCGTTTTTTTTGTACGAAGCCGCCGCCGCCAAAAAAAAAAAAAACCCGGCTAACGCTTAAAATTAGTAATTAATCTAGCCAGTGTTCCATCTCTGCCACTTCTCCGCAGCCGCATAATTTTTCCTTGTGGGCCGCATGTGGCATGTGGTCCGCAGGTTTCGAACCACTGACTTACACCAATAAAAAAGGCACTGTATTAATCAATCATCAATGCTCTATGATAGGTTTTCCATCTCTGTGTGAGGGAATGTTGCAAAACAACTAGATAAAACATAAATCTGATAGGAACAATGACTGGAATACAATCAGTAATTCCAGCTAGTGTTAGGAATGAAGATTGCGTTGGAAAGTTACATTTTTAAATCATTTCGAACCCTAATTGGATAATTACTAATTTGTTATTATGAAACGTGGGATAGTGTTTTCTCAAATCACACTTTTCATTAGCGGCGGGGGCTTTTTTGCAAAAAATCCAGTTTTTCTTCCGGTGCGGAAGGAAAAAAATCTTATCTTGATTGCCCGATCAAAACAATAACATTGACTGCGACGCTAATGACGCACAGCAGTTAATAGTGAATTGTTATGATTAACTTGTTCAGCCTTACTTCAAAATTGCTTCTATCGAAACCGCTATTTTGAATAATTTTCGTAGATCTTGGTATTTCATCGGCTGGCTTCTTAGCGTTACCAATGAGCCTTTACTATTGAGTGCATGCGCGCGCGACTCGGCATCAAAAATACAAATTCTTCAGTTATTCCTAAATAAGCCTGTTGCTGGTGATAGCTTAACAATTTTCGCATTTGTCTGGCCAACGACAAAAAAATAAACCAGAATATCGGTCAGAGACCGAAGACTTATCGATAAAGCTAGGGGATCCCGAAACAGCGCTTTTACTCCATAGTGACAACTTGTGTCCCATCACTACTTAATTAATAACTCGCTAATTATACGACGTAATTCGCCCAAAATCAATAGGCTTCTGGTCCGATGTGATGAATGCACATGCAAAATCTGGAGCAGATTCAATCTCACTTTCGTGAGATATCGCGTGCATCTAACAGACAGACATACAGACAAATACCTATCAACATACTTACTGATTAAAATCGATAAGTAAAAATGTCCGCTATGACGCGTGAACCAGTATTACTTGTGAGATAGGGAATCTGTCAGTCACCTGCGTAGATCGGATGCCTGCGGAGCATAAAGAAAATAAACGCTGACTGAAAAAGCAATTATAACTTAATTAACAAATATAAGTGTCGTCCCTTAGTGCCACTTCTCTCCCGCGTGGATTAAACTATCCGGAAATCTCCTATTTATTGAAATTATTCTATTCTATGAAAATATTTGGTCATTCTCAGTAACTATTGTTCTGTAGGGTATACTGTATTAGTTTAAATTTTACCATTTCATAAGCGTTTTGACGTAAGTCGATGAGATATATCAATATTCGCCTATTTCACATCAAATTGTGTAAAGGGATTTAAGCTTATGTGCAGGGGGATATTCCACTTGACTGACACAGACATTCCCTGAACTTGCAATAGAACTAAAAACAAAGAAAATCGGAATAAAATTATGGCCTAACCTGGTACGCACGGTACGGGAGTACCGAGCAGGGCCATCCCTTACACTACGTGTAGGTGTCTATAAAGTCTCTATAATTTAAAATATTACTAATATAAATATATATAATATAAAATATTCTTTTCTAAAATTGAATTAAAAACAATGAACACTTCGTATTCCTGCGACATCTCAATCAGACTTACTCACAAGACCAGCACATTAAAGAAGTAAATATCAAACATAATTCAAATTTTATTTTCCTCATGATGATTTTTTTTTGTAAATTAAACCAGTGCGCACTTCTTTTTCCTGTGACATCCCGATAGACTCATTCCAAAAGACCAGCATTGTTACAGAAGTGAATTTCTAACGTAATTCAGGTCTTATTTTTTTGTGAAGAAAAATTTTTTTTTTTTAATTTCAACTAGTGCACACTTCATATCCCTGTGATATCTCGATCAAACTTCCTCAGAAAACCAGCACATTACAAACGTTAAATTTCTAACATAATTGAAATTTTAGTTTCCTCGCGAAAGGTTGGCTATGATAACATTGTAAATAAAACTGTACATTGGAGGTTAGAAACGAAATAGAGGAAAACATGAAATAGCAAACGAAGCTGAACTGTCACACATTTTTTTAGGTTTTGGCTGTTGATGGGCGCCAGATGCTTCCAGTCACTTCTTCTCTTTTTTATTGGCCTTTGCTGCTGCCTTGGTTTCTTTCACATTAGCGCACTTTTTGATTGTTTCCTTGATGACTCCAACAGCAACAGTCTGTTGTGGAGTTATACCAGGGGTGTGCAACTTCTCATACAGCATGGCCGGATACAAATAACTGAGTGAAAGCGGGGGCGGCATCTTTATTTAACATAGGATTTCTAGTAGTTGCAAGCACAAAAATTTTGGTTGCTTGCACGTAACAGATTAAACTATATAAAAATTCGTCTGAATTCACGCCATTCAAAATAGTCACATCTCTGCGGGTTGCGCAAGTTCTCCTTGTGAGCGTATTTGGCCTGCGGTCCGCAGGTTGCACACCGGTCTTACACCATAAAAATAGCATTGTATTGACAAATCTTACAAAATTTTCAGCCAATGCTTTACGATAGAGGGTTCTCATCTCCACACAAGGGAATGTCGCAAAACAATTAAGATGAAAGATTATAAACTGATAGGGACAAGAACTGGAAAACAAATCAGTAATTCACGCACATCGCTGATTATAGTAACAGCAAAATATTTAGCTGCTTTATCATCTATTCATGTACTATTATTATTATAAACAGCTGGGATGTTTAAACATCGAGAATTAGAAGCCAGTGGTTCCCAAAGTTAATTGAACATTGGTCAAAATTAGAAGTGGAAGAATATTCGCAGGCCAGGAGAGCGGATTGTCCGCAAGGAGCCTATACCGGTATGTATATTTAATTTTACCGGTATATTCGAATTGATATGAATATACACACGCTCAACATGTCATAATAATCCAACAACTGGCTGTATCTAAAACGCAAAGAGGTAAAACATAAAGTGGGAACCACTGCTTTAGACGAACAGTCATTGGCACTGAAAAAGCTCCTGATAAAAATGTTTCGAAAAAGGCCAAAGTCAAAAATATGTTAGTTATCAGTTCAACAACCTAATAAAATTGTTAATAAAATGAAAAAACGAACAATCTATTAATGAATCTTGCACGGCCTGAAAGTTGAAAAATACAAGTCTTCAAATATCTTGATCAGTTATTAACATGAAAGCCTCTGCAAGACATACGCTCGCTTGAATTGACCCCAACAATTCATCTCAATAGAACAGGAACCGTTTATTTATGTCTTTTACGAGGAGGGTGGAGGGGGAGGCGGGGCTGGGGGCATCCCGAAAGGCATCATCCCCATACCCATATTATAACCCATGTTATTGTACCCCATACTATTGTCACCCATTCCCCACTGACTTATGTTATTAGAACCATCCGTGCTTGAGTTATTATTGCTTCCGCTACCACCAGGGGGCGGTGGTGGGACTGGACCGGGCCCTGGGGGCATGGGAGGTTGACCCATGCCATTACCCATGGGTCCCCACATGCCGTACCCCATCCCCATACTATTGCCGTAGCCGCCCATCATTCCTCCTCCCATCATGTTGGCTCCGCCCATCATATTGTTGGCTCCGCCCATCATGTTGTTTCCTCCGCCTCCCATCATGTTGTTGCCAGAATTCTGGTTACCTGAATAATATAATAAAAATTCTGACTTCATACTTGAGTATGAAAACATAATGGTTAATCCATTTCATGGAGTCTCAAGGTAAAATTGAAAGTCGGAGCCACAGTAGTTTATTTATAATTACTACGGAATTTTTAATATTTATCCGACATGAAAAAATATGGCAAGACAGACAGCTCAATTTTACATTTAACCACATACTCGTGAATCCTGATAGTATAGTTGTTACTTATCGATCTTAAGATCGGTATAGGAATTTGTCTGTCTGTGTGTTAGATGCATGCGATATCTCACGAAAGCAAGTTGAATCTGCTCCAAATTTTGCATGTGCATTCATCTTATCTCGGACCAGAAGCCTATTGATTTTGGGCGAATTATGTCGTATAATTACCGAGTTATCAATCAATTATTGATATAGTGATCTAGATTTTTGTAAAGCGAGAGAATTTTGAGAACCGCCGAGTGTGTGTGTGTGCGATGCACAGTGCACAAGTTACAAAAGCGGATGAATCGAAACTGCAGTTTCTGTTTTGGGGGATCCCCTAAATATCGATAAGTCTTCGGTTTCTAACCGATATTCTAGTTTAGTTTTTAAGAAAATTTCACTCTGAATTTGGCTCTGTTCAAGCAACCACTGGTATGTAAAAACATTGCCACTGTTTACCCAATTCGTTACACCTTGTTACCTTGTGAAGTAAGGTATAAACCCGACGCCAACAAAATTGATAAAAAAAACTAACCTGAGCCATCTTTCTTATCACTCTTGCTTCCTTTTTTATTATCTTTATCATCATTTTGGCCCCACTGATTCTGCTGCCAGCTCCCACTGTCCGAACTTGGGGGAGGTGGAGGCTGTGGGGCATTACTTGGGGGTGGAGGAGGTGGGGGGTTATTAAAACCTCCCATATTACCCCCACTACCTGAATTGTCCATGCCACTGGGTCCATATCCTCCCATATTGCTGTTGTCATATTGATTACCTCCCCATCCCATATTGCCACCACCTGAAATAATAATACAATATTATAAGACACAAAGTAGCAGATAGTTTTGCTTTTATTGTTGCTGCTCTTAGTTATTACTTATCGATTTTAATCGGTAAGTATGTTGATAGGTACTTGTCTGTATGTCTGTTAGATGCACGCGATATCTCACGAAAGCGAGATTGAATCTGCTCCAGATTTTGCATGTGCATTCATCTTATCTCGGACCAGAAGCCTATTGATTTTCGATGAATTATGTCGTATAATTAGCGAGTTATTAACTAATTAGTGATGGGACACAAGGTGACACTCAGGGTTGTCCAAAACGAATCGAATATTCGAAATTATTCGAATATCAAAGTATTCGAATACCTTTTCGGCTCATTTCCGAATAATTACGAATAGTAGTCACTTTCCGCCGTAAACACGGTGTTTCGTTTTACCGGAATCCTCAAACGACTTTTTACGCTTTCTCACGTATTGTAATGACGATGAAATAGAATCGGCATTTTGATTATTTATATTCAGCGCGAATGTACGCATAGTGTTTCGACACGTTTGCGTTGGTGGACATTGCCGACATTCGTCTTTTAATTCACAAAATCATTTCCATTAGTCGAAAAATCGACAATCACCGTATTTCCCGGATAATAAGTCGCTTTTCTAGACCCAATTTTGGCTTGATTTTTTGGGGGGAGGGGCGCCTTATTGAGAAAGTATGTTTATTTTATTTCTATGTGGCCTGCTTATTTTTCGCATTAGTCTTCTCAAGCATAATTTGTGTTAACCTTATATTTGGTTCTTATGGGTCTGCCAATCATGATATATAATCGTAGGCCGGTTATCGTTACTCAAAAGAGAAAACACGGCCACCGAGATAAAGTAAGTGATTTATGACCCTTTGGTTTTGCCGATTCAGCAGAAAACGACAGGGACATGAAACACAGCTGTGAAATAACCCGTGGACGTACCGCGTGGTACTTATCACATTCCAAAATTATTTCAACATTCGGGTTGATAGGTTGTCCAAAATGATTGCCGCTTTATAATTTAAATTTACCGCTTCATTGTTGAGAATAGATAATTCCGTGAGTATGGTTCTACCAAACAAACATGATCTGGTTCTGTTCTGACCCAATAAAATTATAGATTGTTCAAAATGATTGTGATTTTTACCTTAAAATTACCGCTTTATTGTTAAAAATAGTTAATTCTGTGAGTATGATTCCACTAAACATACGTGATCTGGTTCTAAACATTATTATTAGCGCATATTAGCATAACTGAACAACAGGGAACAATTTTTCTACCCGTCTTCTTGGTAGACTTATTAGCCGGGAAATACGGTATTCATAGCCGTAATTATTACGATATCCAATAAATTGTCACAAGTTGGGAAACAAGTTGATTTATTAGAAAGATACTTTCATCCGCTTTCTGGCAAATAATTTTGATAATGATGGTCAAAAGTATCGATAATGAAAGTATTAATACCAAATACCACAGGTATTTGTGGGCATGAAATGTGTGGTAAACTGCCCAATTATAATTAATTTCGGATTCGTATTTACAAAATATTAAAACTATTATAACTCAAAAATACAACGGCGATTTGTGGACTTGAATGTGTAATAAAGTATAAATTATTTTTCCGACTTGTTCCGACTTCCGACAATTTTTTCGTGAGTACGAAAATAAGAATCAAAAATTAATTATATTCGGGCACAATATCACGGCATTCTGTGGACATAAATTGTGAGGCAAACTCGCGATTGATATTAATTTTTGATTCCTATTTTCGTATTCACAAAATACAACGGTGATCTGTGGACATTGAATGTGTGGTAAACTACCCGATTATAAATAGTTTTTGAACCTATTTTCGTATTTATGAAATAATAAAAGTATTATTACACAAACATACAACGGCGATCTGCGGACTTAAAATGTGTGGTAACGTTCCCGAATATAATTACTTTTTGATTCGTATTTTTGTACTCACGAAAAAATTGAAAGTCTGAAAAAGAATTGAAAGTCTGAAAAAGAACTCATACTTTATCCCGCTTTTTGACAAATAATTTGGATAATGGTTGGTATTTAAAAGTATGAGCGTTTTACTAGGATGATTTTGTGTTGCGCAAGCATTCAAATCCATCACCGATACCACTATTTAAAATGCCTTGTCGTATTATTTTAATTCTGTTAATTAACATAACTCATGTTATATAAAATATATATCGCAATAATCCGCAAACATGAAATGCCTGGTAATATAGCCAGGTTGTAGATAGAAGTTATTCCATTGTTTATTGTATGAAAATTCCTTCATACACTTAGATTCTATCACTGGATTTTATTTTCGAAGTATTCGAAATTTCATATTCGAAAATAATAATTTCGAATGTATTCGAAATAGTGAACTATTCGGTATTGGCCATCCCTGGTGACACTATGGAGTAAGAGCGCTGTTTCGGGGGATCCCCTAACTTTTGATCGATAAGTCTTCAGTATTCGACCAATATTCTCGTTTAGATGTTGGGGGAAAACTTTTTCTTGTGAAAAAAAAACAGCTTTCTTTGTAACTAATGGACCAATCAATTATCTGAAATTTGTTTCGAATCTGTTTAGTGATCTAACTAAAAGAATTTAATCGAAACTCAATTTCAAATTGGTCAGAGTCGGAATGACCGAGTCAGTTTAAAATAACATTTTAACATCTTGTCAAAGATTATATAATTTCCACCGACATCACTTTGAACAAAGATTACTTTGACACTACTGTCCTTAATTAAAAGGACCCAGCTTTTTTCCACTGCCTACCTAAACACTAAATAAAAAAGCATTCCTACCTTCCATATCATTATTTGAGTTGAATCCACCATATCCGCCTCCTGCATTTCCGTATCCGTCTCCTCCAAAATTGTTCCCCCCACCTCCGTAATTATTCGGTCCTCCCCCTCCACGTCCACCATAACCTCCTCTACCCCCACGGAATCCTCGACCTCTGAAATTTCCGCCTCTTCCCCCTCGGGGACCCCCCCTCATCCATGGTGGAGGGGTTCCCATTAAACTCTGAGATGGTGGCCTAAAAAAAATGAAATGTCTCAATGAACTAAAATAATGGAAAGGAAGATATTTAAAAAAAAAATCTGGTTTCATTTTAATGTCAGATGGGGAGTTCCGAGTCATGGTGTTAATTTTATGAAATTTACTATGACCCGCACTCATCCTATGACATCACAAAGTCGCTTGCAAGTAGGAATTTGTGTGGCGTAATGATGAATTTCGTCGTATTTAGTGGGTATTTAGTGTGCTTTCTAAATGTTTCATTTTGATGTCAGTTTCATGTCGGTATTTGTTCATTTCACTGTTGTTTATGAAATTTACCATGACCCGCACTCTATGTGGGAATCGAGCAGCAGGTTTGGACCACCCTGGACTAGGTATTGATGTTTTAGATGTGGGGATTGGAACTGTTAGTACAGTTTTCATGTGAGCTTGTTAGGGATTCGTTCGCCAGGGATGCCTCTATTTCATTTTAAATTATTTTTATAGTTTTTCTGCAACATTTACTGGGGAATATCCCAGAATATTTTGATATATTGTATCTGGAATAACTTACCCTGGATATGGACCGAAATTAGTTCCCATCAATGGAGGAGGCTTATCATCATTTTTATTCTGCCCTCCACCGCCACCCCATGGTGGTCTTTGACCTCCAAAACCTCCCCCACCACCAGAACTCTTGTTCCCGCCTCCGGTGTTACTGTTATCAGAGGGTGGTGGTCCTTCTCCAAGCTCAGCCATGAGCGACAGGTACTGGAAATGGGAAAATAGTGTTAAATAGGATTGGGGTTGGCAACCTACGGCCCGCGGGCCGTATCGAAAAAATGTAATCTGGCCCGCGACGCTTCACTGAATTATAGTAACAAAACATTTGTTTTGACGATTATATTCTTCACGTAACACAATTTATTGTGAGACACGTGTAGACTAAATTATATATAATATAACCTAACAAGTATATATATATAACCTCACAATTATTCATTTAATGAGCCTATAATTTAATTATAATTAGACAAATCACAACAAAACGCAGAAAAGTTGATGCTGAGTTCAAAGGGTTCAAAGGCGCCAAAAATATTCAAATGGAATTTTTTTGAGATGCAATACAATCGAGAGATGAATCACTGATTGATTTTTATTATAAAAAGTATCATCCGATCGGTTTTCAAGTTTCTAAAAATATGTGAGGCCCGACAATGACGCAACCCTAATTTTGGCCCGCGAGCGATAATAGGTTGCCGACCCCTAGGTTAGGGGCTTGACTGTTGATGAATTGGCATAGGACACTTTCTATCATGTCCTGAACACCCCTGGGCACGAAGTCGCGAGCCTTATAGGAGATGATTTTGATTAATATATCAATAATCTTGTTTTAAGTGAATATGTAAAGTGCCAAATAACAATAAGGCTTTTATGACAAGAGCGATTCATTTGGTCTACATACATTTTTTTTAACATGTGATAATGGCAGTGAATAAGTTGGGATCTGGTTATCATATCATTTGCATCCAGTGGCTGCTAACACAGATATTCTGGTGCTCAAGAAGTATTCGTACCAAGAAGTATCGTACAACCTGAACATAGTAAGTGTACCAGGTTAGGGTTGTTCAGGTTGTGCATCATCTTGGTACAAATACTTCAGAGCGAATGACATATAACATATAAACAGAATATCGGTCAGAGACCGAAGACTTATCGATCGAAAGTTAGGGGAACCCCCAAAACAGCGCTCTTACTCCATAGTGACACCATGTGTCCAATCACTAATTAATTAATAACTCGCTAATTATACAACATAATTCATCCAAAATCAATAGCCTTCTGGTCCAAGATATGATGAATGCACATGCAAAATTTGGAGCAGATTCAACCTTGCTTTCGTGAGACATCGCGTGCATCTAATAGACATATAGACAAATACCTATCAACATACTTACTGATCGAGATCGATAAGTAAT
Source organism: Styela clava (assembly GCF_964204865.1). Taxonomy (NCBI): domain Eukaryota; kingdom Metazoa; phylum Chordata; class Ascidiacea; order Stolidobranchia; family Styelidae; genus Styela; species Styela clava. Next base: position 22,312,128 of record NC_135253.1, on the reverse strand, counting down.
AATGAACATACCTCACTGTCCATTTTAGCTTTGTCAACCTGGTTCATGGGGGCTTGAGGGTTTTGTTGGAGCCCCATACTCGGAGCCATTGCCATACAATCTTGTGAAAGATGACCTCTGCCCCCACATTTTGTACACACGGTGGTGTTTGTGACATTCTGGTTCTCTGGTTTAAGCCATTCACGTTCTCTGCAATATAAAAAATAATGTTTGGTTGATGGTGCTTCACAATTTCTTCAGAGTATTGTAGACTTGATTGATAAAACTCAAAAATTTTAACAGGATTTGGTATACTCTACACAAAAATTCATAAGTCGTAAAGAGTGTTTCTTGAAAATTTGAATCACCATTCGGGTCACCACCTTTTTGAAGTAGCAGTATTACAAACTCTCATGACCTCCCTAACCTGGTACACACATTACAGAAATACAATTTTCTCTGGACACCCGTAATGGATATACCAGTTAATCACCTCAAAACACTTAAATCATTACCTTGGCAAAGCATCATCTCTCAAAGTTCCATTCAATCTGGCCAACTCCATGAGCTGGAGTTTTCTTAGATCGTTCTGACCTTCTGGCTGTTCAATTCCCTGTGTAAATGATATTTAACAATTTAATAAAGATGATACTATGCAATTCAAGAGTCTGCTGCACACTAACACAAATGTATTTCTGTAATGTTTCGTGCAGTTTAAAACCTGTTGATTTTGCTCAGACGAAACGTTACAGAAATACATTTGTGTTAGTGTGCAGCAGAACTCATTGAATTGCATATTATGGTATTCTTATTCCTGCTACAACATCCTTGCATTATACACATACAGATCCACTAGCGCAAAGGCATTGAGGAAGGATTGGGAGTTACTATCATGCAACCTCTACAAATAGTAAAAATAACACTATACCTGCTTTATAATCTTGTGAATCTCTTTGCTGGCTTTCTGCACACTTTCAATAGTAGTTCCAGTGATGAGGGCATGTAGTGGTTCATCTTCACCAGGTAATGGCAAACCATCTTTCCGTCCGATCTTTCCTTCTTTCACTGATCCTTTGCCACGAATCATGATTTTACAATTGCACTGGGATGCAGAATTAAATTATAGAATTTTAGGTTTTAAATTTGCACGAGAAATTAGCGTTTGCTGCTGTCATATGGGTGGTGTTTTATTTGGCTCTTATTTATAAATCTTGAGAATACTTATATACAGGGAGTCGATTCCTTGGCTTACGACGTTGTTTCTTTCTTGAGACGAGGTGTAACCCGAATTTCAGTGTAAGTCGGGACATTATACTGTACAGTACATAAAGTACTCTATACATATTGTACTGTATCAGAAACATCTGTTTTACGCTTTGAGTCCATAACAAAGGGCAAAAAGTTTAAAAAAAAACGATCAAACAAGTTACGAAAAAAAAGGCTCAAACAAGCAATATGGCGTACAGTATCACTGAAACTGTGTACCAGGTGACTGAAGCTTAATTATTATTCGTTCATAATCGTAATAGTTCGCAATTGTCTAGGTCGTTCACGATGTAAATGAGGAAAACCAATGAGCCCAAAGCAGTGATTTTCTTGATCACAATGATCCAGTTTAAGGGGCTTAGATATTACAGTACAGTATTAACTTTTATATTTTTATGGAGTGCGTTCGTAACCTCGAAACAGCGTTATGGAGAAACAGCGTAAGTCACGACCGCCGTAACGTGGGGACTCCCTGAAAATGCTAGGGATTAAATATTAGAAATTTTTCATATAACATTTTCATGGCTAGTAAACATCATACTGAGGTTCCAAGGATCGTGCATTAGGCATTCTAAAATGACACAAAGTCAAACTTGGTCCTTGGTCGCTCAAAGGACCATGGAGAAGTTTCCTGGGCCACAAAAAAGGCCACTAGATAGTAGATACCATTTGTGAATAAATTAAAATATAGAATAAACTCAATACGATTTTGTTCAATTCTTTGACTCTAAGTTTCTTTGCTCGGCTTTTTAATAACTGATGAAAAGAAAATTTTTCCTTGCGCAGAGCAGGGGTGATGAGTGATTAAGAATAACTGTACTAAACTGTCCCACCCACCTCTTTTTCAATCTTCTTCAATGTATTTCCTCTTGGTCCAATAAGCAAGCCAACAAAATTAATGCTCGGATTCAAATCAGATGGAATATTGATCTGCTCGCTAATGCGTTGGACGGGAGGCCTGGAATGGAGCAAGAAAAATTCATCAAAATTCTGATAGAAAACATAAAAAAGGCGGCTATCACACTTATTATCGTTATCAATTGAAGCTATTGATATAATATAACCGAAAAATATTATCAAATCACTGATCTAGTGACCAAATTAATACACAATTATTGTGTTGGCATAATAATTTGAGTTTAAAGAAAAACAATTCTTTCTGTCAATTATTGTTTAATTTTTTTAGTTCGGCCCCTGTAAAATCCTCTGCATTCACTCCATCTCGCATATAGTCCCTCAATCAAAGACATATGCTCTACTAATACACGTCAATCATTTTCTGTCTGGGCACAACTCTTTTGTCACATATGCTCTAGTATTATGGAACCAGTCAATTAAACATGCAGGAGTTGCTTTGCTTCAGTAATGACCAACTGCCTATTTTCAGAGAATTATTCAAAAAAATTTGACAACAAAGGATAATAGTTACATATTTATCTGGGGGAAGAGCAAAGACAGCCTCACGCCCGATTACCATTCCATGTTGGGTATGGGATTAGTTGGCTATTTGTTTTTCGAAGCATTGACCTGATGGTGGAGGAAGCCGTAACCGTAAAACTTACTTATAATCGACAGGTGGCTTATAGTTTTCATTTATTTTGATCATATCCTGTATCAGTTTATGACGTTCTTCTTCCAGTCTCTTTCTTGTTCTGTATTCCCTGGTATTCAGCCTCTTTCCCTCGTTATTGTAAATCGGTTCCGGAGAAGGAGACCTAAGAAAAAACAGGAATTACGCGCGTTATTCCAGCACTTCTTTCAAGTTTACTCCAATATGTAAGAGGGTCTATTTTTTATCTCTTTTTTTGACAGGAATCTTTCCATTTCAACAACCCCTAGTCCACTGGTTCTCAACCAGTGGACATGGCCCACTGCTGGGCCACGGGAACATTTCATGTGGGCCGCAGACCTATTAAAATTACTGGTCTTGTCGGTAAAGTTAGTTAAATTTGATGGTAGTAGCAATGAATGATGCTGTTTTTTGTTACAGGGTTGTAATTTCTCTCCTAATTATTATTAGTGTCTATTTTTCCAGAAAGAATTCTTTGTTTTTCTTGTAGATTTTATCTAGCATGAAAAAGTTAGTGGGACACACAATTTTTGTGCAACGAAAATAGGCCGCGAAAGATAAAGGTTAAGAACCACCGGCCTAGCCAATTTCTTACACCCTGGGTGATGGGATTTGAACCTCAGATTTTTAACACATTTTAACGGCGCTCCCGTAGTATGTGAACCAAGATGGCGGACAACTGAACAAAGTATGTGTACCAGGTTAGGGTTAGGCCATAATTTTATTCCAATTTTCCTTATTTTAGTTCTATTACAAGTTCGGGAACTAGCCAAGTGACTCCCGTAGTATGTGTACCTGGAATTATGGCCTAACCTGATCCACATACTACGTTCTGGTGTCCGCCATCTTGGTTCACATACTAAGGGAGTACCTTTTCAACACATTCACTGTTAAAATCAAGTGAAACTTCAAAAAATTTCTCAAGAAATGACATAGAGGCTATTGATAAAATTACTGGTAAAAATGCATAATTGTAAAAAACACAATTTTTTAGATGAAAATTGACGACCCATTGAACCCAAGCACACTTAGCAGCTGTAAGAAAGTTAATTTTTGTCGTAATAGAAGAAAAAAATCCTGAAAAATTTGGAATTAAGCCTGCTAGACCTGTAGAAAGGTTAGGCTGTAGAAAAAATAGCAAATTTAAGAGAAAAATTTAGGTAATTTGCTGTGAATAAACTGGTATCAGATTAAAATCATTTTTGATACTCTGCAGAAAAATTGATTATAAATTTGGGGAGGTACTTCCACTAAGAAAATTCATAAAGTTATCAGAATAAAATGGTTATTTAATGAAGAGGTCTTCTGCTGCGTAGCTCTCTTTGAAGTAGAGTTCTGCAGAATTCATGGTTGACTGGCCATGACGAGCGTTCTCACAATGCTGCAATGTAAGTGGCTGCATAAAGGGTTTTTGGGCACAATATGTTAGGTTATATTAAACATGGTTGGATTGTTAGAAAATAGATCAAAAATATATAATATTTACCATCTCTGACTACTAGAGTTTCATATTTTAGCTTAAAAAATAGGCCCTAGAAAAGCAACCTCTGAGATGGCTGGTACTTTACAATCACTGTAACCGTATATTCTCGCATATAAGCAGAATTAAAAATTCCAAAAAAGTTTCCAAACTAGTGAGTACGTTTCTATGCGCATAACTCAGGTTGGCTTATATGGGAATTTTCATAAATACCCCGTTTCGGGGAGCTGGCTAACATGCGACGGTATACAGTACTCAAGATTACTTAAATCTTTCTTTTATATATACTTACAGTTTTATATAATCTTTCAATTTATATTTCTACCCCTCAAACTAGGATATTAGGTTACGTTAGAAATTATTAAATAAAATGGCCATTTTATGGTTTCTTAAAAAACAAAAAAAAATTCATTTGCCTGATTGGTTTGTCAAAAAATGATCAGAGAATCGTATTGTTGCTTTCATAGTGGGATATATTTTTAATATATGCTGTACTTCGAATTAACTAAGAAGTGCTTCGCCTACAACTTTACAAAGTGACGAATCTCTTTTATTTATGAGTATATGCACATGACTTTGTTTTAGATAAATACCAATAAAAGGGTTACTAAGTAGAAAGTTGTAAAAAAATAATAAATTAAACAAAAATAGCAAAAAATTAATGTCACCACAAAATATGTAAAAACCCAAAGTGCTTGTTGCACTCAGATTTAACCAAACCTGTCTTCAGGGTTAGGTGAAATACCAAGGTCGCCAGATTTCAACTTTCTCGTCACATCTTCGATCTGTAGCTGAACTGTAATTTTCACGGTTATGAAACACGTTGAAAAAGAAAAAAGAATCGTTTGTTAGGGAGACACCAAGTGGAGCACCGATAGTGCCTCTGGTGTATTAAAAAAGAGTAAAAATCTATATTAATACGAAAAAATAAGAATTGAGAGCGTGAAACTCCTTTGAGACGTAATTCTTGAAATCCTATCATCCACCTAAAACCTGGCATCAGATACTTACCCAAGCCCTAGAAGTTAGAGACAGTTAATTGTGAATTTGAAAGATAAAAAACGTGTATAAAATGTAAAAACAAACTTTTTCAAACCTAATTGGGCCAAGAGAGATACAAAAAGATTCAATCTATTAAAAAAAAGCACAAAAGCGGAAAATTCAAAAAAATGAATAAAAAAGGAAATTACCTATGTATGCTTGTTGCTGTTCTTTACTCAAATTAGCAGGCATCGTGGATGGGATACCAGGAATGTCAGTTTTCACTTCCGGCGTCGACCAGCGGCTACGTTTCTTTCTTGGTCGGCCACGTTCATCAGACGTCTGCTGCGGCGTTGTAGGCATAGACGGCTGAGGTGGTGGGGCTTGCATTAGCGGTGGTGCTGGTGCTAAGAAAATATATATTACAGAGTTTATTGAGTATGACAATACAATCAAGACTTCGTTAAGTATCATCTAGATGCAGTAAGGCACAGTTTCCAAATTCCAATTATGTCCCCTCATTTTGGTTCAATAACACTAAACACTCCATGTGTCTCACAAGCGAGGGGCGAGTCGCACGACGGCAGATGTGTCATATCGCATCATACTAGTCTCGAAATATTTTACGTTAATCGCAGCCGTCACATGACCAAAACTGTCGTTTTTGCTAAAAACTGTATGCCATAGTAAAAGTAAAAAATTTTTTCCTTCTGTAAATCGGATTATTTTTTACAGAGGAATTCAATGATGACGTTTTTAGATCGTGCATTTTTTTAGTTTATTGTACAACTTCGTTTTAACAATGTCCAGACGTCGCCTCGCTCGACCTGTTAAGTGTACCGTACTGGAATGTGACTAATTTGAATATTCATGTCTTAACTAATACACTTTTAAAATATCAAAAAGCATTTCAAAAGTTGATAAATCATATCCACTAGTTTTAACGTTTTTATTTTTATCAAATGGCATGTTTGTTTCAGATACAAAAAATAGATGTTTACAAGCTTACCAGAGCTAAATTTCTTTTGTTGCAAGCTGGCAGCAGCAGCCTGGGCAGCCCTAAGTGCTGCAGCAGCATTACTGCTGACTGAACTTTGCTGTGGTGAAGGCTGGGAATGTTGTTGCGGTGGAGGCATTTGCGGTTTCAAAAGCGATGGTTGTTTTTCCGACGGAGGCGTCGCAGAAAATGTCCTTTTTGACCCAATTGCGGGGTTTCGCGGTCCCAGCGGAATCGCATTTGCCCCTGTAAATCCACTACCTCGTCTTGACATCTCGATAAACTTCTAAATCTACTAATGAATAGAGTTAATACGCTTATTTAAATGACAACAGCTCGCGAAAAGCTAAACGCAAATGGCGACGAACGATGCTTTGCGACGTGTGAAGGAAAAAAGCAAAGTCACGTGATCAATCTTCGACGAAACGTTCACAACTTTCGATCGCATTTCATTAATGAATATTACGAAGTATGTCAATATACTCGTTATTGATAATCTCTAACTGAAATTGTTTTAGGAAAGATTTCATTTTATAATTGCATTCGATAAAAGCTTTCATGAGGCGTTTTTCATGTGGATATCTGCTGTATGAGCGCTCGAAAAATCTAAAGCATACGGGCCAAAAACCTTGACCGTTCTTGTATACTGTATACTGACACACGCAACATATTGTTAATCAACCTGTGTTTTCAATTACAGTATTGTATATATTGGCATTTATTAACAAAGTAATAATATTGTTTGTTATTTAAATATCTTTGCTTCTCTGCATTTTACATCATCACACGTAACATGTCCAAATTTACATCACTTATATAAACGAACCTTGCTAAGCGGTTAGTAACTGATAAACTACGGTATGGCTATTTTTCAAGAATAAAATTTGAAATAATTTTCGAGTTTTTGACTGTTTCTACATCGAATATATCCATTATATTTCAGCTGAAACCGTCACACTTGATAGAAAACCGTTCTCCGGTTCGTGACGTAATATATCGGTCCTTTTCGTGTTGGTAACTCGAGAGTTTGGAAGCATGGCGAAGTCGAAGAATCATACGAGTCATAATCAGTCAAGAAAAGCTCATAAGAATGGAATAAAAAGACCAACTTCACAAAAATACCCTTCCCTAAAAGGAGTATGTCCAAAGTTTTTAAGAAACATGAGGTTTGCTAAGAAGCACAACAAAAAAGGAGCAGGAAAAGTAAAAGCCGAAAAATAAACTTTGATGTGACTTCAAGATTGGCTCGTGTGAGTTTTCGAAGCAATTGACGAATTTTGGACAATTTAGCCAAGATATTGAACTCGAGAAAATTTCGTGCTATGTAATTGTTTGTCATCAGAAATTCGAATATTGTGTTAGAAAATAAAATATGAGCTAATGGATCTGGTTTGTCTGTGATCTTGCTTCAGTCATCTCAAGTTGTGTAGTTTAACATCCTGACGGTACTTTTAGAATCAATTTCATTAATGATGTGGTCAAAGTACCAACAGTGTACAAGTGTGCCACCCTTTGACTTTCAGACTTCTCTGCATCTTGACTTAGCATTGACAGACTGGATATTTAAGAACTTAGGATCCAAAATAATTAGATAGAACAGTTGTTTATTAGTTGAGTTTTTCAAAGTGATGATTAAGATTATTTGAACGCAATTCAGAAACTGAATTCTACATATTCAATTTGAAAACAATAACAAGCAACCTAGGCATAAACCAACTACAGACCACAGGACCACCCATCGGGCCAGCTGTACGGACTTAACCACTTCAATTGCTAGTACTGTAGTACAAAATAAATCGAGATAAACGTTGGGTTTGGGCTGGCTTTACATCACTGTGGAATATCATGTGTTTGTGGCCCGCTAAATACCTAATGCTGCTTTCAAGGTTTCCTCCAGTTGTTTTTCTTGCCATGTTTAATAATGGATTCGAAATCGTTGCAGGGATAGTTATGTGCGAGAGGAACTACTTGCCACTGATTGGTTGCGGCTTCCTCCATCGCCAAGTTCATGCTATAGAAAACTGGCTAACAAATTCTAAAGCGTATATATGAATATTCCCACACCCGACATGGGGCGGCTTTCCTCTTTCCATGATAAATATGTGTATCCTATCCTACTGTACCAATCCTAATATTAGAAGGCCAATAAGCGAATGTAAAAACATAAATGTATTCGAGTTGAAGAATTGAACAACACTCTGGTTATTGATATAAATTAATGTAGTAATCGCATTAAACCCTTTTTCTCATGGCCCTATGGAACTGCTCCATGGACTCTTAGTGGGGATGAAGGCCCAGTGCAGCAGTTGGAGAAACCTAGGACTAGAGCTTTTGAACTGAAAAATTTACCTGTCATGTCTACGACTTTTGTAACTCCACGACTGGGATAGATATGTATTGATAGAACTTAAAAAAATATAGCTTAATCTGTTGATAAGACTCGCAGAATAATTTATAACTTTCATACTAGTTGAATAAAATTATTTTCAAGGAACAAAATAGTAAAAAATAAAATTTGTTACAAAATATCCCAACATTATATACTATGCATAGAGCAAATATATCACAGGATAAAACATAAAAGAGAAAGTCAACTAGGTGAAATTGTTATGCAGACCAGGGACAGAATAATACATTTTTCTCTCATTGCATTAATTGCTTGCTATATATCGATCGAAGAATTCACCATCCCGATTTTTCATTACTCCCATGATCGTCATAAATTATAAACATTTAGATAAAGCTTGAGAGGAAATTTTTTGAAGATCATTCATAGACTTATGAGGCATTTAAATTGATATACACACACTTATACACTTCATAAATAACTTTAATCAGCTGGATGATGAGATGGCCCAACCAAAAAAAAAAAAATGACTTGATGAATTCGGCATTTTTCAGACTTGATTTAATAATATCCAATTTGCAAGATCATGTTTTGCATTAAAGGAAATGGCATGGGATTAACATTTCATTGTGGTTTGCACAGAGAAGATGGCAATAAAAGTTGGTCGCAAACTGAAAAAGGTAGGGAAGCACTGGTGTGTGGAGACGAAGTCATTCTAAATTTCCCTGAGTTGGGCCAAAATTTTTTGGGTTTGAATGGTGATGAAAAAGTCAAACTTTTCAACAGAAATAGAGTCTCGATATTCACTTTGGAGGAACATTCAAAGCCAGACAAGACATTTTCTTATCAGATTTTGCTTAAATTAAACTCGAAGAGTATTTTCCACGTTCATCAACCACAGACTCTGACATATATTGAGTGTAGAGGACAGGTATATAGAGCTGTTCTGAATTTCCCCGAGTTGGGGCCAAATTTTTTGACTTTGAATGGTGATATAAAAGTGTAAACTTCTCTACAGAAATAGAATCTCAATATTCACTTCAAAGGAACACTCAAAGCCAGACAATACGTTTTCTTATCAAATTTTGACTTGGTAATATTTTCCACAGTGTTATCGTCAAAAGTCTGAGTCATCGTCTAAATTCTGAATTTCACCAAGTTGAGGTCGAAATTTTAGACTTTCGGTAATGGTGATAAAAAAGTCGAACTTCTAAAGAAACTCAAATAGCATAAAGTCTCAATATTCACTTCAATGGCACATTCAACGTCAGACAAGACGTTTTCTTATTAAACTTAGCTGAAGCGTCATCTTCTGATATTGCTGACGGAAATGTCAAAGTAAAATAGTATTTATCTTCTACAATGAGTTCCACTGATTCCTAAATTAAGAAAAAAAATTCCAATTATACTTTGTCATGCAAAAAATCACAGTAAATTCAGACAAACAGGTATATCATCGCAATTACCGAGAATAGAGGTCGCAAAGATCCAGATCTGGTCATCAGAAATCACTGACACCAAGATTTAAAACGGGTCAAAAAAAAAAAGTGGAAGAAAAATGTACACAAAAAGAAACTTGATGATACTATTTTCAATCAAAATTACCATTATTGCTAAGGTTTTCAGCTCGGCAGTGTGACGAATCGTGCTTGCTAAGCGTGAAGCACCTCTGACCTGTGTGGGTTCAAATCCCCTGATAGTTATGTGCGAGGGGATTGGCGAACTCCTCACCGTCGTAGGGTGGTTCACGTAACCGCTGGTCGGTTATGGCTCCCTCCACCATCAAGTCCATGCATCCAAAACATATGACTGGGTAATCCCATACCCGACATGGACTGATAACTGGACAAGAGGCCGTAGTTCGCCATATGATTGAGTTGTCTTATCGGCTTTCCTCTTCCTCAGAATAAATATGTAAATCCCATTCTAACAACATTAGCTAGCTACTGTTACCTCTGATATATTCAAATCACATTCTGCAACACTGGATACTGTAGGTAACTTAATCTTCAAGACAAACTTTGCCGGTCTTTCATTGTACTTTGGCATCTCTGTCAGTGTGTGCTCTGGTCTCGGCAGATGAGAGAAGTCTGTACATGAAGTTTGTTAGGTAAATGCAGTATCGTATCTACGTAAAATGACACCCATGGCGAAGCCCCTTATCGTTGGTTGACAATTTTAACGGCTGCTGTTGAATTGAGATATGTTATTATTTGAGTAAAACTATGAGTGTTAATTGTTTTCAACAGGAATATTAAAACATTTTACGAAAAACTTTAGTCGTTTTTGCGCCCATGACAATGGCGCCTTGCGGATACACTGGGTAAATGTGGCCCACGGGTTAAGGTGTTAGATTAAGTAAATGCAATTACAGGTTACATCTCGATTAGAATCCCATGGCCACTACCTTGCCGCGCGCGGGTGTAATAAATAGAATTGAATAGATTAACATCTATTGCATTTTCTAACCAACTTGTCAATGTCCAATCACAGGGAGTACCCAGAAATTTTTAAGGGGGAGGAGGAGGGGGGGCGAGGATTCTAAAATTTCTAATTGCCAAGTTAGTTCGTAACCGCTAGTGCGCCGGTCGGAAGCCATAAAACGAGTGTTTTTAAGAGCCATTGGGTTCTAAAGCAGTGGTCGGCAACCTTTTTTTGGCGGACCACCTTTATACAAACGAACTAATCTAATGTGATAAATTATATGCCCTAGAGAATTTATGTTGAAATCAAAAACAAAGGTGATACTATTCACGTAACGTATTTTTTTCGTTAAACCCACTTCGATATTTCGTTTTTGTATTTGTCATTTTAAAAACCCAACCTCACATAAAGATAACAATGGCATTGTACGTTTTCATGACATCTTTTTGCGGACCGGTAGTGACCTTTCCACAGACCGGCGATGGGTCGCGGCCCGGTGGTTGCGGACCACTGGTCTAAAGTTGTGAGAAGTTGCTATGTATCCGAATGACCCACCACACGATCACTCGCGTATTCTCCCGCAGTTTTCATTAACAAACAGTAAAACAGATTCAAAAAACCATTGTCTTGGCGATGTTTTTTGCTTTCTTTTTGGGAATTATTCAATTCGAAGAGAAATATTTGATATCGCTCACCGCTACTGCTAAGTGGGACTATGTGATCTTCTTTTGAGCAAATTCAATTAAAATCTACCTGTGTTAGTTTCTTTAATTTCTTGTATCAGATCCTTCTTATTCTTGCTTTTCTTTTCATCCCTTTTCCCTAATAATTCATCCATTTCAAATTTTGTGTCAATTTTTGCAGTATCGAGTCCATTTTCAGTTTTTTCATTCATCGATAATTTTTTTAGAAGATCTTCAGGAGAGTTGACCGTTTGGGCCATTTGTAAAATGTCTTTTTCATTTTGGATTTGGGAGTTCGTGATAAATAAAGTCCTTGGATCAGCCGGTAAATCCCCTTTATAAAGCTCTTTGTAATTTCTGTAGTCCCTTGAGATTTTCGTCTGAGAAATGAGTAGGATTTACATATTTATCCTGAAGGAGAGGAAAGTTGACAAGACGGCTTAATCATATGGCGAACCACGGCCTCTTGTTCGGTTACCAGTCTATGTCAGGTACAGGATTAGTTGGCCAGTTATTTGTTTTCATATGCATGAACTTGATGATGGAGGAACCAGCAACCGACCAGCGGCTACGTGAACCACCCTACGGCAGCGAAGAGTCCAGCAATCCTCTCGAACATAATTAACCCTGCATGGGATTTGGACCTGAGAACCACGCAGAGTAATCAGAGGTGCGGTGGCGAGCGCATCCCTAACGCTTAGCACGATGAGCAACAACGCGGAGATAATCAGCTAATCCATACCGATTTCATATGATCCTATGTCGGATATGGAGTTAAGAGTTTTAGTTTAAGAAAAATTGTTCCTAACATGTCACTATTCAGTTGAAATACTATCCTAGCAGAAGCTGTTCTTTTTCTCTCAGTTGGGAACTCAGAGCACAGGTTTGACCAAACTTACATTTTGAAAACTATATATTTCTCTTTTTAATGAGTTAGTCGTCACTTGCCATATTTCTCTAACAGGCCTTTGTTCGCTTTTAGCTGAGGACCTTGGTTTGAGCATATGAAAACCTACCTATAGCTCTTAACACACCAGAAGTTGCTTGTCACCCTTTTTTTTTCATAGTATTCTTACTGGATATGGATAGATGGAAACATGAATAAAATAACTTTTGAATTCAGAGAGATTTCAATACCTTTAACGTATCTTCAGTCAAGTTCAAAATTAATCCGAATAAAGCATTTTTATTCAGATCTGTATCGGTACATTCTTCGTATAATTTATCATTTATTGCTACAGGAAGAACAGTTTCCGTTTGTCCTAAATATATAGAAACAATGTGATAAATTTTAGGGAAAGAATCCCGATACTCATCTGTTATAACAGGGATTCTCAAACTATTTAAGCTGCGCCCTTTTTTAGAATTCGTCAAGTCTCGCGGCAACCGCAAAAAATTACTAGCTAACAATAAGCTACAAACGAGAATATCGGTTGGAAACCGAAGACTTATCGATCGATAGTTAGGGGATCCCCCAAAACAGAAACTGCAGTTTCGATTCATCCGCTCTTGTAACTTGCGCACTGCGCATCGCACACACACACTCGGCGGGTCTCAAAATTCTCTCGCTTTACAAAAATCTAGATCACTATATCAATAATTGATTGATAACTGATTTGATCAATAATTGATTGATTGATTCGCCCAAAATCAATAGGCTTCTGGTCCGAGATAAGATGAATGCACATGCAAAATCTGGAGCAGATTCAATCTCGCTTTCGTGAGATATCGCGTGCATCTAACAGACATACATACAGACATACAAATACCTATCAACATACTTACCGATTTAACAGATAGTAAGTTGAAAGTAGGTTTTATCATTCATATTTTATTATTATTAAAATACTATGGGGCGAATATTGCTTCGAATTATGATTGAATGCCAGTTTAGAGAACACCTATATTTATATATTCAAATAAAATTTTGACATTCCCCCCTATAGGTAATGCTGCTTGATAGCCATCACTGGTCTGTCGCGTCTCCCTCCCTCACACTGAAATCTAAATGTATATTTTCGGCCTGTGAAAAAATTAATTACTGACTGATTACTCTTGAAACATCCTAACATGGGCAAACTACGACCCCTTGGGTAATTCAATCTGGCCCGCCTGATGCTACCACAACCAAATTTAAAATAAATTTTGATGTTTTAGCAATAAATACCTCAAGGAATTTGTCGAGATTGCGATTACATTTAGACTTGGCACGAGGCCTATTGTATTTCACTTTTGCTCTTGTAACACTGTAAATATTGTTCATAATTGTAACGTTTTACACACACTTACATATGGCCCGGCAGTCTAGATGGGCAAAATTTTTGGCACCAGGTCAAAAAACATTGCTCACCCCTGCTCTATTCACATCTAATGACATTCAGTATTTAATTTAATTTGGACCTCCCTAAAGTACACACCGTTTTTCAACTTCTTAGATGTTTTCATTCCAGCAAATAATTTGACAGGTTCATCTTCAGTTTCAGGATAAGGAATCTTCTTCCATGCACAGATATTAATGAAAACAATTTCTGATTCATTTCCCTTCAAAAAAAAAATTACATCATTTTAAATTATTTTAAAATCTGATTTATGATGCAAAACTCTAATGCAGTGGTTCCCAATCTTTTATGGCTCATGGCCCTCACTCATGGCCTCCTGCTCATCATTTCAGTTCTATTTATAGTGATATTTTGGTTTGTAGATTCCAAATCTCGTTATGCTCAAACAATTCATGCTCAACAAAGTGAAAACACCCTGTGAAATAACCTTACCAAGCAATGAAAATAGGAAAAACAGCGAGTTTTCTTGTAATATAGGGCCACAGGCCCTCAGTTAGGATCCGCTGCAATAGGCCATCATATCCACAACTTCATATACCTAAGCGATAATGCATGAACACTCAAAAATCTATCTTTAAATGTTCTAAATCCAAAGCAGGGCATCAAAAATGCAGAGAAAAAAACGCACTGATAAAAGTATTTTGTTTTAATGGGTCCATTTATCTTTGTCAATGCATTCATGATTCCAATCCTAACCCATTAGATTTTTGTTACTATAAAAGTTTTCTTGGTATTAGTGGGTGTGAGGGGGGAGGGGTAGCTGAAAAAGGTTTATTATATCTGTACAAATACGAAAATATGTCCAGAGGAATTAGAATTACTGTTTTCAAAATTTTAGCTTTTCAAATATTTGAATATCAGTTTGATTTGTGGAAGTTTGCTATTTTTGAAGTGACGTAATGATTTTGTTATTAAGCAATGAAACGAGGAAGAGGGGGAGAAGGGTTCCCCGACTGGGAACCACTGCTCTATTGGAACTCTGAATAGCAGGGCACTGGGGATAAAAAGTTTGTGATCTAAGTTTGGCATTTTCTACTTTACATCAAAGCCAAAATCATCATTTTGAACTCCTCAGAGTCAACAGTTGGAACTGAAGTATAACTAACAAATATTTTGGTATAAAGCAGGGGTTCCCAAACCAGGGGTCGCGACCTCAAATTGGGTCGGAGTGATATTTGGGGAGGGTCGCAATCAGGTCATGGGGTCGGTGGAGTCGCTGAGGTATGGTAGAGGATGGATGTACAAATCATCTAAGATTTGACAAACCATGTTGAATTTAGCAGTTTGTAGCATGGCTTAATTAATGTAAAACAGGCCCATAGGCATCGCTCTATGCATATGCTACAAAAAATGTAGTTGCTTATTTTACTTAATACCACCACATGACCAAACTCAAAAGTCCAGTAAAAGAAGCTCTTCTAAAGTTTCATGAAAAATATATATATATTGACTTGGGGTCGCACTGGACACTTGAAAGTTGTGTGTTTGGGGTCGTCCTGAAAAAAGCTTGGAAAGCCCTGGTATAAAGAGTCTGAGCTACAGAAACTTGAAAAAATTGAGTGGACCAAGCCTTCTTTTTAACAGTCTACTAAAGAAGGCTCACTTATGCTCAAGTTTTCGTATTCAAAATTTGGTTTTCTTAGATTTGAGAGCAGGAGTCTTAACTTGGGATTGGGATCTAGAGTCTAAGACACTGGTTCTCAACCTGTGGGCCATGGCCCACTGCTGGGCCATAGAGTCTTTTCAAGTGGGCCACAAGCCTATCAAAAATTACTATTATTATTGGAAAGTTTGGTTTCATTTGTGTCATTATAGTCAAATTTTTATTGTAGTAGCAATGAATGATGCTGCTGCTTTTCATTCTAATCATTAAAGTGAAAGTATTTATTTTGGCAAAATTAGTCTTGTTTTTCTTGTAGTTTTTCCCTTGCATGAGAAAGTTAGTGGGTCACAGAATTTTCTTGCAACGAAAGTGGGCCACGAAAGAAAAAAGGTTGAGAACCACTGGTCTAAGATAAAAAAAATTTGTCAAACAGGAGTACGGAGACAAGACTAAAACGAGTAAACTTTTGTCAACTAAATGGACCTACAATTAAAACCAAAAATTCTGACACAAAGTGGGTAGTAAATAATGGTTCAGGTATTCAATGGTCGGTTACAAATTCGCTGACCATACATCTGGAATATTCAACTAGCTAACTATCAAATGTATTATGCCCTTAAAACTTAAACAAGATAGTTTCAAATAAAGCCACGTTATCGTCTTTTCAAAAAGAAAAATATTCTAATAATGTTTTGTCTTACAGTTTTGTTATACAATATATTTTGCTTTCATACTCACAAGAGCTTTTGTCTGTAAACAAATCCTTGGTTCAGGAGACGACGTAAATATTTTCTGTTCCTCCATTTGTTTTTCAATAAATTTTTTATACGCATCAGGGTCATTCTTCGCCAAGTCATCCAGTCGATTCCAAATATATTCAGCTTGATTTTTCATCTCTTTAGAATCCATATTGTTCTAGTGATTTTAATAATATTTCTGTAACTAAAATGCACGATATTGAAAGTTGGTATCGGGAGCATGAAAAAATTCAAATTAAGAAAAAACGAGTCTCGTGTAGTTTCGTACCTAACGTACTTCTAGTAGGCGTAGCATAATAATCTTTTGACATGCCAATCCTAACCCTCACGTGACTACGCCTTCCAAAAATTTCGTCACTACAACGTCACAATCACGTCATAGAGCTTGCCAAATACTCGTACGATCGCCTGAAATGGCATCCGCGCCGACGATAAAAAACTGACTAACGTCAGCAATCTCTCTCCTATCGGGATCGTTGCGACGAGAAAACGAGAGAAATTACTGTTCGATTTCGGGTTCTCATCTGCGCATCTTGGATGACAGTTCGCATAGTTTGAAGGGCTCTATTACGTCGTAGTGACATAATTTTTGGATTGTGTAGTCAGGTGGGGGTTAGGATTGACACATAAAAAAATTGTTATGCTACGCCAACTAGAAGTAACGTTGGGTACGAAACTACATGAGACCCGAAAAATCCTGGTACTCTGGATGTGAGAAGGATGAGAATTTTCAAGCTCATTTCAAACGAGAAGAAATACTGAAATAGATAAGAAAGTTCAAAGAGTGGGCAAATTACAGCCTGTGGCCCCAATCCAGCACTCCTGAGTGTTTCATCCGGCCCACTTATGCCTGCTGCTCAGTTTCATATTGAGCCTCCGGTCACCAAGCAAGTCTATTATCTGGAACCGGCCCACTTAGCAACAAGCAATTGCCCACCCCTAGTTCAAAGTTCTTAAGGTTCTTCTAAGGTTCATCACAGGATAAATATAATAACACTACCGGTATCCCTATTCTAATACAGTACCGGTAATACGGCTGCTGGTCTGTATTGACAGAGCTCAGACTTCTAAAAAATATACAGTAACTATTATAAGCTTATCGTTTCTGCAGCAAAAACTGAAGTATGACGTTTTTATCTTTATTTCCGATAAATAAATAGCTACCTGTCTATGTAACAATCTTACATCAAACACACGGCGATAGGAAGCAGTATTGAACAAAGCGACATGAATATTCCTGAATTCAAAATTCAAAGCTGCAGCGTCTCTTCGTCATGACAATAAAGAGTACCAAAACAGAACCGCGAGATGGGGATGAAGAGGTAATAAGCTGGTGGTGGTCGGAGTACAATAGCAAAACTAACCCATTATCCAAAGTTGCAAGAAATGACAAAATTATTTAGAATACTTGACTACAAGAAGTTAAAAAAATATTACATAATTTTTTATGGAGTTTTAATTCAGTTGCGATAATCGAGAATTGTTCCCAGATTTGGTAGACTAGATGGGACAACACTCAGCTATCATTATCTTCAAATGACAAGTGATTATTTATTTTGAATTGAAAAAGTGTTTAAAATATGAAAACTAGTTTATAATTGCGAATTTATGAGAAAATTCACAATATAAGCATACAAAATTGCAAGCATATTTAGGAATAAATCTTCTGGGGTCAAGGGTTAATAAGCGAGTTCATTCAGCCGTGATTGTCGTCTGCACCGTCTGCACCACAACATTCGGAAACTGCTAGTTTTTTGTTCTGATATTAGGGCCTAATTGCTTGCGAATCTAAATAGATTTATACCGTATTTTATATGCCACATTCGGTAGGATATGTAGTTCCTCGGACAGCTGTCAAATTCTCGATAATGAGGTAAGGTTAGAGTTGGCGCGGCGGTGTGGCTCAACGGGCTAAGCGTTAGGAATACGCTCGCCACCGCACCTCTAATTACTCTGCGTGGGTTCGCAGGTTCGAATCCCATGCAGGGATGGTTATGTGCGAGAGGATTGCTCCTCGCCGTCGTTGGGTGGTTCACGTAACCGCTGGTCGGTTATGGCTTCCTCCACCACCAAGTCCATGCTTCCGAAAACAAACAATACAGTAAAAACTAATCCCATACCCGACTTGGAATGGTAACCGGACGAGAGGCCGTGGTTCGCCATATGGATAAGCCGTCTTATCGGCTTTCCTCTCCCCCGGGATAAATATGTAAATCCTATCCTATCCTAGTTAGTGCAGTTACTTTGAAGAGAAACGGCTGCGTGCTGGTAGGATAACAGCTGTAGCCTAACATGTACTTCGGAAAGTAAGTGAAAATATTCTGGTGGGATGTTTCAAATGGAAACTATATATTTGTCAGAATTATGAATTATACTAGGAAAAGATCCGAAATACCGTACCGCAACATTATTTGTTGAAAAAGAACCCGGGAAAGTCAATATCTAACAACATTTTTTGTTATTAACAGTTTAGCATGCCCGTGACCAAGACTACCCTTAGGCTGTAGGCTACTACCGTTATTTCCTATATTTTATTTCAGTGAAGTTTTGACGATATTTACTTGGTTGAATGCCGCCTGCTGACGTTTGATAATCTTGTCTCTTTAAATTAGACAACTCGGTGTATAATCTGTCAAAACTCCGAGAATATCCGCAACACAAGCTCTGAATAACTCTCCTACTTTTCACCAAAATATAAACAAATAATATGGATATTACAAGAATGTGTGAACGTTTCAAAAAAGCTTGGTCAAAGAATTCCTCAGATACCCCAGAAGCTGTTTATTTAAGGTTAATCAGTATTAAGAAGCAAATGCAACTACTACAGTCTAAGATTGTTTATTCAACAAAATATGCCGATGAAGAATATGAATACAGGTAATGATTTATTTATCTATCACGATCTTATTGCGCTCGGATATTTGAGGAGACACTATTTTTGAATCTTTTTGACTTCGCAGTTTGCATTCCACAACAATTTATTGAAAACCTTGGGTGGGTGCACTGGGTGGATGATATGGGTTTATGAGCGACAAAACTGCTAATTAGAATTAAATATACTGACTTTGAATTTTAAGTGAAACTGCTGCTATCATTTAGTTCATCAGTCCCGCTTCCGCAAAGCAGTCGAATCAATTAAAACACACCCGCTCTTGTTGTTTCTCTGACTTGCTCTGATTTTGTTCTTCCGACTACAAAAAACAATGATGAATGGGTGGATGATGATGGAGACTTTTATAATTTTCTTCTGTTTCTTCTTCTCCCTTCCTGTTTTGTCCACTGCCTTGTGTCCTTCTTCCACTATCGTAGTCGGTATTAATTTCATGCTACTCGCAACCTCGCCAACTCGGTCATTCCGCTCTTGTTGTATGTACTACGTTCGCATTTTGGGCTGATTTGATAGGTCCTAAACCTATTTTGGATTACATGTTATTTATTAACTGCTTCTTCTTAGATTTACTTCCACTACTTTTTTTTACGTTTACTTAGATTTACTTCTCTACTAGATCTTCTTAGTAGATTAACTTAGATACTTCAGATCCTGCCCACGCCCACTTGGCCATCCATCCGGCTCATGAAACAGCTGCTCACTTTTGTTGTTGTCAGTCTCTCTGTCTTTGCACTCCTCACCTTGTTTTTGTTCTACCCTTTGGACATCTTCTACATATGACCTTCGTACTTTATAACTAACTATGTTTATTCTTAGCCACCTGTATCATAACTATTCCAGTTTATTAGCTGCTCTATCTACCTCATTTGGACCTACTCCTTCCCACACCCAACAACTCATTTTTCTTCGTAGCTCTTCCGTCTACTCCACTGTTTTTTTCCTCCTGAGCCATCTCTTTTCTCTCTTAGGCCTTTCCTCCGACAGCTCTCATTACGCTGTCTTTCCATTCTGACCTTTGCTCTCTCTGAACCTTACCTCATCCGACCTCAATCAGCTTACTATGGGTTCGAACCCGCTTTCGTACCTAGCCTACTGCCTAACAGCCCTGCACGCTTACCCTGCGCCATAGTTCTCGACGAAGCTCGGCGTGTAAGATTGGCCTTATAAACAAATATCTGCTAATTAGCGATGCATGATTGCACATGATTGCCTAATCAACACCGAGCACCGATCAGGGGGCGGAGTCAATTTTATTAAATCCGGAATCAGAGTTATTGAATAAAATTTTGCCCAATCCTCAGTTGGGTTCAATTTTATTTAAAACCAGAGCTGGACTCCGAGACAAATTTTTGTCAGCCAGATCCAGGGATCCTACTTTTTAATGGTCAGCGGATAGAAAAATTTTTTGGTCACACATTCCTGGTATTATTGTTTTCCGGACAAAGGTACGGTAGTTGAAGTTAGACTTTGTCAAGTTGTGGTCGGAGTCAATTTTATTTAGCTCGAAGCTGGAGTTATTTTTCTTCTACCACACAGTATTAATAGTCATATTTTCTTTTGATATTCGTATTATTGTTTTTGTTTTCTTGGGTTCTAGGCACACTCTCTCTCTACGGAATTATCATGTGTCGGAGTCAATTTTTCCCTCCAATCGGGGGTTGAAGTCAAATTTTGACAACCATGGGCTAGGTTCAGTTATATTCAATCACTCACCGTGAGCTTTCTCTTTTCTTTCGCCGCATAGTTTTAATATTGATATCATTCTTCCGAATTTAATCCTGAGTTTTTTCAAACCAGGGTTATTACTTTAGTCAATACATTTGATCAAAAATTTTGGCGCTCCAGAAGTGTGTGTACCAATGCGGAGGTAACTAATTTTGTTCGCCTACTCTGCACCAAGTTGTGTGAAGTGATTGAAACCTATGGACAGGGGGTATATTCACTTGACTAACACAGACAGTCCCCGAACTCGTAATAGAACTAAAATAAGGAAATTGGAATAAAATCACGCCCTAACTCTAAACTGGCACACATACAACATTTTTAATGACTTGTAATTGGTTTCTTTTTTCTGATGTTCATATTGTTTTTTCTAGACACGCGTTTCTCCCTCCAGAATTATCAAGAGTAATTCCCACTGGCCATCTATTGACGGAATCGGAATGGAGAAATCTCGGAGTCCAACAATCCATTGGCTGGGAACATTATATGATTCATAACCCAGGTAAGGTTGTGCGACTTTAAATTTTATTGATATTCGCACAAGTCGAATGTGATTTTTTATATTGGAATAGACTGTGAGGATGGTATTCACTGTGCTATATCGTTGTTGCACGGACTTCAATGATACAATAAGCCGTAAACGGCAAGTGTGTGCCATTCCTTTTTTTCAACTACATGCATTTGAAAATATCTGGCTAACTACCATATCCTGCATGGAGGTCGTTGTTCGACATATGATTAAACCGTCTTATCGGCATTTATCTCTCCGTGATATATATGTAAATCCTATTCTTCGGCACCTATTTTCGAACCTCTTGAGTTGTGGTTGAGCCCAAGACTTGAAGCGGACAAATTCATTTTTATTCACAGATGACTATAATTTGGATGTTGCAAGCCATTTTTGTAGAAACTGTTGAATGTTTTTAATCAGATTCAATATAGAAATATTCAACAGCACTGGTTAAATTTTCTAAATCTAGAAATATGCCAACACCCGTAAGTGAAATAAACAATTTTGTTCTTGTTATTTCAGAACCACACATTCTATTATTTCGACGATCGGTTCAAAGATGGCGATGATAAAGTGAAACCAAATTTTTATTTTTTATTCGAAGTTTATTTTTAAAATTACTTTCTTACGGTCCCGTTGCAAATCAGATAACGTCCACAATTTTTATAACGGTAGTACGGCAGATGTTTTTAATTTATCTTCATGTGATAAAGTTTTTTACATATACCGGCCAAAAAAGAAGCCACAAGCCCAAATATACGAGAGACATTTCGTCAGTAATGAGTCCAGGCTGTAAATTTGGAAAAACCTATCATCGATTCTAAACTTCGGACTGATATATCTTCGCAGGGGCATAGCCATAGGTATTGAGGGTCCCTTTTGAAATGTAAAAAAAAAAAACATTTTTGTGTATCATACATAGCGACTAGCTGTTACGGCCTAACATGGAGATTTAGATTAGAGATTTCACAACCCCCTTCTTCCTTAAATATTCCTGCTACATCCGTTGTCCTGGCGGTTATAACTCACATTTGACGAATACTTTCCTAATTCTAATATTAGACCTTGGGAAATCAGCGGGTTTATTTATCAGACAAAGCAAAAGCCCGATACATGATTATTCTTCCTATTTCCAATACGCTTGCTGCATTCCGTGATTTGCTTTCTTCCAGTTTTGTCATTTTATTGTAGATAGCCATGAATATTCTGTATATAGCGAATATATAAATAAACAGATAATATATTTATATGTGAGAAAAAGAGCGCCGAGTCCCAGATGTTGATTCTACCAGTCTACACTTCATTGATTTCCACTCAAAAAGCAATGAAGCGTATTTTCTCTAATGATTTATTTCATTTCTGTCATTATATTGTAGATAGCCTCAAATATTGTGTATATAGTGAATATATAGATAAACAGATAATATATTTATATGTGAAAAACGAGCGCCGAATCCCAAAAAATGTACATAGTTTTAAAAAAAATCGTGGCTATATTTAAGCCGCCGCGCCCCCTCTTTAGAATTTGTCATGTCTTACGCCTCACCTCAAAAATAACTAGCTAATAAGCTAGAAATAACAGATAGTACGGCGAAAGTATGTTTTATTTAAAATCCACGTTTAAAATACTTGGATGGAACGTAAAAATGCAAGATAAAGAATATAAATATCCAAAATAAAGCGGGTAGGATCAAATATTGCTTTCGAGTGAATTAAACAAAAATTCAAATTTGCAAGAAAACTTCAACTGTTTACTTAATTTTCTGAATGTTTTCTTCCTAATACCAATTACATTTGAATTCACATTTTTTCCGGATTTTGGCGCTTGTTTTTCATGCATGAGTAGTTTTGTAAACATAGTATATATTTAAGTGGGATATAATATATATATAGTATAATGTAATGTTAGTAATCTAAATATTTTAATTAAATGGAAAAATAGAATAAAATAGATTTTATTTATGTTATTTATTTCTGAGAGTTTAAGAAAAGTTTTTTAATCTTTTTTTATTTATTAGTTTTGTATTTTATTTGTTGCCCCTTTTACTGTTTTTGTGCTTTTTTATGAATTTGATTAATAAAAATAGAACGTTTTGCAAAGAAGATTAGTTTTGAATGAAAATTTTGGATTCTTCTGATCCGGACAGGTAGCCGAGATGCCTTGGTTTCCCATTTAATTTATCAAGCCGAATTATCATCTTTCTGCTCAACCAATATAACAATAAAATGCCGATCAGTCAGTAGTGCTGAATATACACATTGTGAAAGATGTTAATCGAGCCATTTATGGTAGGGATCTCAACCAGGGCTCTGTGATTCTTCAAGGAGGGCACATAGCAGTTGGAGAGGGGGCACAATTCCTCCTAGTTTTATTCCTTGATAAGGTTATTTCAAAAAGTATTTTCACATTGCTGAGCATGGATTGTTTGATAATAATGAGATTTGGAATCTACCAATCAAAATAACGCTATAAATACCACTGGAATGATAAACATGGGAGCCATGAGGGCTAAAAGTATCTGGAATGGGGTCATAAAAGGTTTAGGACCACTGCCTTGTGGGGCCACAGAAACTAAATAAAAAGTAAGAAATCGAATCCTCCAATAGTAGTATGCAATTCAAGAGTCATACTGAACACTAACACTAGAATATCTGTCAGAGACCGAAGACTTATCGATCGAAAGTTAGGGGATCCCCCGAAACAGCACTCTTACTCCATAGTGACACCTTGTGTCCCATCACTAATTAATTAATAACTCGCTAATTATACGACATAATTTGCCCAAAATCAATAGGCTTCTGGTCCAAAATAAGATGAATGCACATGCAAAATTTGGAGCAGATTCAATCTCGTTTTCGTGAGATATCGCGTGCATCTAACAGACATACATACAGACAAACGAATACCTATCAACATACTTACCGATAAAAATCGATAAGTAACAAGTGATCTTTTCTTGCCATTGTTGTAAGTAAACTGCTTGTCGGAGGAAGTCTGATTTCGGTCAGGCGAAACGTTACAGTACCAGGTATGACATCATGGACACCAAATCTGCGTTGACACAAGTCATGATTTCAATCCAATAATACCAAAATTTTGATACATTCGTCGTTTGCAAGACTTTGTAAAACTAGGGCAGGGGTCGGCAACCTACGGCCCGCGGAATAATATAATCCGTCCGCGACGCTTCACTGAATTATAGTAACAAAACAACTGCTTTGACGATTATATTCTTTACGTAACAGAATTTATTGTGAGACACTTGTAGACTAAATTATATTATAATATAACATGTATAAAATTCACAATTACTCGTTTCATGAGCCTATAATTCAATTATAATTATAGACAAACCGCAGAAAAGTTGATGCTGAGTGCAAAGGGTTCAATGGCGCCGAAATTATCCAAATGGAATATTTTGAGATGCAATGCAATGAGAAAACAAGAGAGCTACGCTCAAATGTATGGACACGTAGCGCCACCCAATGGCAATAATTTTGATGACGTCATAGCAAAAAAAAAGTAATAGCCTTCTGGAGAAAAATTTTATCTTCAACCACTGAAAATTTCAAAGCAATTGGTCCAGTATTCGAAGAGAAAAGCGATTTTTTAAAAATGGAGACGGAGACAAATAACAATAACAACAAAATTTTGAAACGATCGTTATGTCAATTTCGTGTCCAATAAATCTATATTCTATTCGGGAGATGTATCACTGCTTGATTTTTATTATAAAAAGTATCATCCGTTCGGTTTTCAACTTTCTGAAAATATGTGCGGCCCGTCAATGACTTGCAACCTTTAATTTTGGCCCGCGATCGACAAAAGGTTGCCGACCCCTGAACTAGGCAGGTGTTGCTTCTAGTTAAAAAAATTGAAAAAAAATCCCTTTTCAGCCATGAGTATACTGGACAAATGAAGTATAGCCACCAGAAATATTGGTTATATATATATTTATTTTTTTGGGGTAAATTTACCAATTTTTCAAACGGTCTGTCGATGACTCTAGTGTTGTCACGCGCCAGTAATAATTCTACGCAGAGGCTCTGTTACAATTTTTACCAGTTTTGTCATACAATTCTCGAGTAATACGGATCGTTTCCAATACCGGAGAGTCACGACTAAATTAATCAAGTGGCAAATCACGGCCTCTCGCCTGGTTACCAGTTCATGTCTGGTTCTGGTATGAAACCAGTTAGCCAGCTATTTGTTTCAGACTTGGAGACAGGGGAAGCCGTGGGCGACCAGCGATTACGTGAACCACTCTCTGGTGGCGATGAGCCCAGCAATCCTCTTGCACGCAAAGCAAGGTAATAATCGAAGGTGTGATAGCGAGCGTATTCCTAACGCTTAGCACGATGCGCCGAACGAAATCCGCTTCTACTGTAGGTCGACCCACGACCTAATATTTATTTCTCTGGCCCAGAAACAATTATGAACTAGCTATCGAACCAGTCCATCGGAGTTCTCCAAGACCTCGTTGTATCGTTAATACAGATTATGATCCAATAAATCATCCATAGGCGTGTGGTCTGAATCGGTGATATGGTCCAGGGCTACTCAACTGGCGGACCGCGGTCCGAACCTTTTGACCACTCAATTTGGACAGTCTATACTTGTTTATATTGGCAGCATATGCGAGGAGTCATAATGATGATTTGAAACACATACGCCATCGACCACATACCACAGGCGCGGCGGTGTGGCTCAACGGGCTAAGCGTTAGGAATACGCTCGCCACCGCACCTCTAATTACTCTGCGTGGGTTCGCAGGTTCGAATCCCATGCAGGGATGGTTATGTGCGAGAGGATTGCTGGACTCCTCGCCGTCGTCGTTGGGTGGTTCACGTAACCGCTGGTCGGTTACGGCTTCCTCCACCACCAAGTCCATGCTTCCGAAAACAAACAATACAGTAAAAACTAATCCCATACCCGACTTGGAATGGTAACCGGACGAGAGGCCGTGGTTCGCTATATGGTTAAGCCGTCTTATCGGCTTTCCTCTCCCCCGGGATAAATATGTAAATCCTATCCTATCCATTTTACCGGCGCCAACTCGCAAAAGCGCTCTTAAAATAGCCCCGAAAATTTTGCAATGATAAAGTATAGGAAAAATATTTTGGGGTTCAAAGGTCGGGGAAAGGTTCATGCCATTCCAACTTCGAGAAAAATCTTCGATGCGCCTAAACTTCTTTGAACCTCGCCATTATGGACAGACATCAAACTCCGGACAAATTTTCCAAATTGTGATTTCATAATATCGAGATTCCATGATTTTTCAATCAAACGCACAATGACTTTCTGTAATATAAATCAAGACACGTTGCAAATAATATTCCATTTTATTAACATTTAACTAGGATAAGGAAATGTTTTTCAGGATATATGCACATTCATGATGAGGTATCATATTTTATCCCGGGGGAAGGAAAGCCGATAAAACGGCTTAATCATATGGGGTATCATACCACACTCACCACAGTCTTTTGGTCGATTACTATTACTTTTATTTATTTCAAAATTTCGCGTGAATTCTATGAAATTAGATATTTCGTCTAAAATTTTGCTGTATTATTTTTTATCCATGGGAACACGGATTTTAGTCAGTGTCATGACTGGCTGTACGTTTTGATTCGGCAAAATTCTTGCTGCTGGAAATTCAGAACTTTTTTGAGGGTACCGGTAGCGTCAAAGGTACCGGTAAGGACTGATTCGCTCTGGTCTAACGTGTCCATATATTTGTGCGTAGCTCTCTTGTTTTTTTAGGTTATTGTAACGCGGCTGATACCAGTTCTAAACACGGGCAGATGTGAAGTTATTTGAAAATGAATCGATTTTCAAAAGGCACTACATCCATGATTGTCAAACTGGGCCTCCAGGGGGCATGAGCAATAGCCTTTACTTGGTAGCATTTGTGACTTAATTCTTTAAGTGAATTAACTATTATTTGTTTAATTTTTGACTTTGACTATTTTGTTGGTTTTTTACTATAAACTAAACTACTTAAATAACCATTTGGAACATGTTAAAAGCAGAACTAGGTATAAGCACTGGAAGTCATGAGAGGGTAGAGGCCAGTGGTGGGATTCAGCCGGTTCGCACTGGTTCTATAGAACAGTCTCATAGAATTTTATGAGATCAGCAGACCGGTTAGCATTACTGGTTACTGTCAATGACATTTTGTAACAGAACCGGCTGAAAAATATGACTTTTGTGATGAACCGGCCGACAAAAATTTTTAATACCACCACTGGTAGGGGACCCGAGGATCTCGTAAGTTTGAGATAATAAACTAGACACACAGTTTAGGAACCGTTACCAAATCGTTTTTCCACTAAACTAGTCCACATTGGAACACAGTAAAATAGTACGTGACACCCGGAAATATGCAGTAGTAATATTGCAACACCATCAATAATATATACACAAAAGAAGCTTAGAAAATCCTCGGCAGGAAATCTTTATGAAGCATGCTAAATTCAACTACAAAACGAAATAATGTATTAGTACTATTTGGAATGTCTCAAAAAGTAGGAATGTCATTAATTCTGAAAGGGCTCAATCACGAGTACACCATCTTTACGAAGCATGACCAAATTC
Organism: Styela clava; assembly: GCF_964204865.1. Taxonomy (NCBI): domain Eukaryota; kingdom Metazoa; phylum Chordata; class Ascidiacea; order Stolidobranchia; family Styelidae; genus Styela; species Styela clava. The sequence goes on along the minus strand of NC_135253.1, from coordinate 22,283,977 downwards.
AACTACTTAAAATATCAAAAACCCAACGTAAAATTCGGAACGTCTAAAAAAAGTAGGAATGCCATTTATTCTAAAATGCTGCTCATAAAATATTTAGTCGCCACATTTCATAAAATTTGTGTAGCTTGAAAAAAAGACCGAGAGCCACCGCCCTAACAAAAGGCAAGCAGCACAGACAAAACTTTGGTGTGACATAATGCTGAACCATAAAGATTCTGGCTCTTTCAAAATAATAGCTCCTTACAGCTGTGTACATGGCAAATCTTGGATTCAAAACAATTAACCAACAATTCGCATAACAAATCAAGTAGGCAATGTCCCAGACTGGAAAGATTCCATTCTCGCCAAACTGTCCAAAGCGATTTCCCAACTCGTGGGGAATTTTACTGTTATCAGGGAGCTACTTTTTACTAATCGATCTTGATCGGTAGGTGTGTTGATAGGTATTTGTCTGTTTGTTTGACACTTTCGTATGTTACGCGATATCTCACGAAAGAGAGGTTGAATCTGCTCCAAATTTTGTATGTGCATCCAGCTCGGACCAGAAGCCTAATGATTTTGGATTATGTCGTATAATTAGCGAGTTATTAATTAATTGGTGATACGGAAGACCAATAAGTCGGCGGTCTCTGATCGCTATCTCGTATTTTATATTGGTGCGATAGTTGCGCACAGCATCAGAAAATGATTCATTGATGATTGAATAGCAAACGGTAAAAGATTTTTTCAGGTATGGGGGAATGAAAGTTTCAAAATAGCCGAAGGCAGGAATGCATCGAAATAGGTTGATCACTGGTCCAAAGTACTGTTCATGGCAAATCATAAACCAAATATAATACTGCAACACCATCAAAATATATACACACAGAAACATTCATTTAATTTTGTTAGCGAATGCATATTTTAGAATATAGATTAGAATATCCTCACATATACAGCATGAGCGCGAGAAAAGCTGAAAATTTAAGGTCAGATGAGATCACGAATAAAATGTGTATCGGTAGGCTACAGTTTGAATTGAAACGAGTTAACCTTCGAAACGCTACACGAGCTTGGACTTCTAGGTTAAGGCACTAAAGTGCACGGACGACATTTTAAGCATCTGTGAGTGTGACATAACATATGTCTCTATAAAACTAACTGTAAAAGTTATTCTTTGAAAAAAAAAATATTTGCTTTACAAATGAGAGCGACCACCCTGTATTATGAACTGCCTGTCTGAAGTCTAGTACATTGCAAACCATAAAACCGAACGTATTATTGCAAATTATATAACGATAATATTAATCTGGGGTTACATATGCATATTTAGTTGCATATTTATTTTACCTAAAACCTTAGTAACTAGTATCGTACAACTACGGGAGAAAAATATTCGTTCATTCCTTGGGCGCATTTGTAGCAAGATAGCGACAGAAATCCACTGATGTCACTATTCCATAGATCTGTGATGAATGGCCATCTCCTGCAAGAAAAGAATCATATTAGATTTTTCACACAAAAGAGGAAAGATGATAGGACTGTGTTTTCAGACTTAAAATGAATTCCAAACTGGGAACGAATTTTATTGTTTTATTGGCAGAAATACAAAAATATTACTTTGTATTTGGTATGGTTTTAATAATATTCTTTAGTATTATTGTGATTCATATTTAGCTGTAATATACCAGTGACTAAATGAGCCATCCCCTGTGTTAAAAAGACATCCAACAATTTTTTTATTTCCACAGTAATTAAACCTGCGAACCTTAGCATACTAACTCCAAATGAGTCGATATAAAATGGTCCATCTTTAGAAAAAAATTTGTAAAAAAAGACATAACTGGACGCAGACACATGGACAGAGTAAAAACTAAGAACACTCAAAAAGGCATACATACGAATAAGATAAAATTTGGAATTATATAAATTAAATATAAGGAATTAAGATGGTACGACAGGAGCATAGCCAGGGAAAGTTGAGGCTAGAGGTTCAGGCCACCCTTTGTGAAATGTAAAAATAGCGTATTTCTGTCAAATACATAACAATTTTTCTTGGCTTGTAACACTTTTTAGACTTACATGACACTTGAAAACCCATGTTTTCTGCCCCCCCCTCCCCTTTTGGAAATTTTTGGCTACGACCCTGTAGTGTGGTATAGGTGAAATAGACAGGGCAACACTTGAGAGAAATGGAAAAGATAATTAAGTTAAATCTTATAGAAATCTCCAATACAAGAGTTTAAATTAATAAAAAAAAATTATCCGATATTGTTTTCTTGGACAAGACGAACAGGCAAATTATCTCACAATTACATGAAACAGTTAAAGTTACCATTTGTAATCTTTGCTCCTCCTTTAAACAAATATGGCAGGTTATTAGTTTTCCTAAGTGTTCAGTGAATTCAAATTAACAGGTTTAATATACGGTGATTCTCGATCAAATTGGCCTATACGTTACTGTTGCCACTTATGTGATGCCAATTATCCAACTCTCAGGTTTGTGACCTTCACAGGGCATCCATTCTATGGCAGTGTTTATTGATGTAGGGCTGGGGCCTCTATGAAGTTGGTATTACCCTGTGAGGACCAGACTGCCACAGAGATTTAGGCAAAAAGCTCTCGAGAGTTGTCAGTTTATCGGACTGTGAATAACTCGTTGCGCGTTCCATGAAGTCATTCGTAACTTTTGTGATGCATCACAAGACTTGGGACAGCTAACACTAGAGGGTGTGACTATTACTGGGTCTTGGAAAAATCTAAAAAAGGGTGCTAACTCGATATGGTTGCGAGTTGCTCTTGAATCCGAATTCGGGTAATGATTTTGAGCTATGGCCCGTACATGGGCACAGATAACTTGATCTTCATAGGTAGCAAACAGAAAAGAGATTTAGAAGAACTGCTCCGTAATTTTTATCCCAAATCAAGCGAAATTTTGTTGCAACTTTTTTATTTATTTCAGTAGGTTATTTTCTCAACATTTATAAAACTCTCTCAGAAACTTTTTGCATAGTTGAGATATTCACGTAACAGTGTCAAACATCATACTGAACTGATCAAAGACAACTTAAAGAAATTGACTGTAATTTACCTAATTCCTTGACTATAATAAATTTATTTTTCACTTGGCTTTTTATATTAAAATATTCTACTAAATTAAATTATGGAAATAGTTTAAATGATGAGCTGGGTATTTTTATTGATGAGTAGGAGCCACAAGTGTTGAGACACAACTATTCTATCACGTGAGCAAAATCTTGCTGTTGGTGGCTTGGTTAATGAAAATGCCCTCAATTTGTCAGCTTATGCGAGGTAGCCACATAGACACAAGTACTTTCAATTTGCTACGCATTTGAAGCTAATGAACCCCTTAAAATCTTTACGTGGTACTCTCATTGGAGGCAACTGAGTTGGAAAATGTAATTGCTTGGAGTGTATTAGATTTGCATATAAAACATACCGACAGGTTCAGCTCTCAAACTTTTTATGCTTGGTTTCAAGTCGGTCAATGATAGGTTGGCAATGTCACCTGAAAGTAGGAAAATATCATCAAAAATAAAATATTACAGGGCGATTTAGTGGAAAATAATGTTGAAATTGGACGAGATGGAAGCAAATAGTTCTGCTATTCTGGGTGAGAAATTACACATCAGAGTTCAGACTTATTCTGAGCTGTATTCCAAAGAAGAGAGAAACAAGAATATCGGTCAGAGACCGAAGACTTATCGATCGAAAGTTAGGGGATCCCCCAAAACAGCACTCTCACTCCATAGTGACACCTTTGTCTTCCATTCCACTAATTATACGACATAATTCATCCAAAATCAATAGGCTTCTGGTCCGACATATGAATGCACATGCAAAATCTGCAGCAGATCCAATCTCACTTTCGTTGGATATCGTGTGCATCTAACAGACAGACAAACAGACAAATACCTATCAACATACTTCCCGATTAAAATCGATAAGTAACAAGTAAAAAAAAACTAAGAAATCTTCAAACTTACATTGTAGCTTGCTATGCATCACAATCGCAAAATGATCAATTTCCAAAATTCGTGAAAGTTTCTTCAGGTTGTCTGTCATTTGAATCTGCCAGTAAACAAGAGACTAATGCTCAAATATATGGAGATGAAAACAGGTTCTGGTACTGTTAAGCCTTGGAGCTCTTGATTTTGCCAAAAAGATCGGCGGCAACGCTTGTACAGAGCCTTATAATTTCCTTATTTAGTATCTATTTGTACAGAGCTATGTTCCAGGTGACAAACGTATAAATAAATAAAATAATAAAATCAGACCACAAACCTCCTTGAATCCTTTGTACAAAGTCTTCGACACGGCATCGTTAGGAACAATTTTACCAGAAGTAAGATTACTCATCATGTTTCCCATTGTAACTGTGCCAAGAACAACACTGAAAACAATATTTTCCGATTACTATATATGCTCTTGCTGGCATTAGAATTTAAAATCTGAGAAGGCTATAATTTAGATTTTTCAAAACAGAAAGTTGAATTTCATAATTTTAAATTCATCAGTTTGATTCTAAATTTAAAGCAGAAACAAAGTTATAAATATCGAGAGCTGATTATCCCAAAGTCTGGAAACTGGCAACAAACAGAGTATAAACTTTTGCCAATCAGATGTAACTTTCTCTGAGAGCACAGTCCGAAGCATAAAAATTGCAATTCCGCGAACCAAACAGTTTAAGGTCAATCTCATATATTTGTTCGATCCCCGGGAATCTTATGATGATACTGCTTTTCCATTTAATTCTTGCAAATTCACAACCCATGGAAAACCCATACAGAAATACCCATTAACTAAAACATAAAATGGTATTGGAGGTACCGTGACAAAAAAAACAAAAAAAGAAATAGGCAACCAATTATATCACTGTTTATCTGCAACTGCAACAGATCTCAATTATCTGTTCAGTGTTCAACTTATTCAACTTTATCCATTTTTGCTCAAAACAACTCAGTATGAGCAGAATTAACAACAGCATCAAAAGAATAAAAATATTTTGTTTCTGAATTAATAAAAAATAGTAAACACGCGTTGTTTTATTCATGACGTGGCATAGTTAGTATTGGTATTGAGTATTAGGAGAAGTTGAAAGATCCCATTTTCATGTGTAATTTCTTTCAAATGCCTCGATTGCGTGAGAGAAAGGGGGCACTCCTTTAGTGTGTGTACCAGGTTAGGGTTATACCATAATTTTATTTCTGATTTTTCTTATTTTTGTTCTATTATGAGTTCGGGGACTGTCTGTGTTAGCCAAGTGAATATACCCCCTGCCCATAAGTTTAAGTGCCTTTACACAACTTAATGTAAAGTAGGCGAACAAAATTAGTCACCTCCATATTGGTACACACACTTCTGAAGCACTAAGAAAAGTTTACTCACGGTTACTTAATGCCTGTTCAATAAGGACTTTTCACGCTCCAGAAATAAAGTAAAAAATAAAAATTCAAACAAACCCGTTTCCGTCGACAACAGGTATCTGGTCAAATCCTTGTTCTTCCATAATCTGCAAGGTGGCGCCACATGTTGTTGTGGGGAGCACGGACACGGGTGTATGTAATTTTATCTTTGAGACTGGGACATCCCACCACCTAAGTATTTAAAAAAAATTATGTTTTTGGCAATGCTCTAAAAACAACTTTCACTTTAAAAAATGAGAGCATAGGATAGGATTTACATATTTATTCAGGTGGAGGGGGAGCCGATAAGACGGCTTAATCATATGGCGAACCACGGCCTCGTGTCCGGTTGGGATTACCTGGCCAGTTATTTTGTTTCCAGTTGCATGGACATGGTGGAGGAAGCCGTAAACGACCAGCTGTTACATGAGCCACCCTACAGCGGCGAGGAGTCCCCTCGCACATAACTATTCCTGCATGGGATGCGAACCCACGAAAAATAATCAGAGGTGCGGTGGCAACTGTACTTCTAGCCCTTAGCATGATATGCCACATCGTTGAACAAAGCCCTTCAAAAGTTGCCAATAATATGCAAAGTCCAATGATCAAGTTGGTGTTCTCACCATTTCTTTTCCATGTTCTTTTCAGGTAAGAAATTCCTCTCAATCATCCATTCTTCCTTCAAGAATTTGGTCCTGAATTAAAAATTAACAGATTGGGGATTCCCATTTTTCATGGCTTTTGAGGGGAAGCTCCCGAAGTATGTGTACCAAGATGGCGCACAACCTGAAAATGGTATGTGTACTAGGTTAGTGTTCAGGTTGCGCGACATCTTGACACACATCCTCCGGCAGCGCATTTGAGGGATATTTCATTTTGAAATCAGAGAAAAAGTTTTTCATGAAGGTTCGTTGACAAGAGTCTATATCAGTGGTTCTCGAACGGTGGGGCGCACCCCACAAGGGGGGGCGTAGATAATTTTTCCAGGGGGCGTGAAGCTAATTAAAAATAAAAAACATTTGATGATTTGATCTTGCCCGCCTTGTTTTGAATATTTACATTTCTTTACTGTTTTAGACTTTTAGAGATTGCAGAGAGCTGTCATGCTTGTATCTTTATTATCCTTGCTCTCTGTTAGTTCTAGCTTATTGTCAGCTAGTTATTTTTTGAGGTGGGGGGTGAGACATGAGATATTCCAAAAAAGTTTGAGAACTACTGGTTTAAATGTAGGACTACTAACTAACAAACTACTCAGGCCTCCTGATGGTCTGTATTGCTTACCCACATAATTGAAATCTTGAACAAGGTATCATTAAAGCTTAGTCTAGTCTGAAATTTAAGATTTTCTTTGAAACAAAAACAGGATTGTTCGTGCTGTTTTGAATATAATTAATATAATTTTTCCAGTGTATTTCGTTCATATGTGACAGCCATGTAGATTCCATCAATTAAAAACCTATTCCAAATTTAATTCCAATAGTCCAGTGTAGTTAGAAATCAATATCAAAAACTATTCTTCATTAATAAAACATTTTACAAACAACCTAGAGTGAAATTCTCAGGCCTTCATCTCATACAATGAAACCGAAATTTCAATATGTGACACCAACATGGTTAAAGACAACTCTCTAACTCTGACAGGGGCAATGTACGGGCAACTGGGTCATTCAATCTGTCCCATTTTGTTAACGTCCCCATAACGCTCTCTTGGTGTTATTATTTGTTAATAATTTAAGCATTTTTGCCATGTATCATTTACCGATGGTTCGAATAATCTGTTGCCGCCTTTGTTGAACCCTAATTCGTGGAGATTGATAGCTAAATTGTTACGTCACACTCACATGGCCCGCCAGTGAGAACCCTAATTCGTGAAGATTGATAGCTAAATTGTTACGTCACACTTACATGGCCCGCCAGTGAGCCAGTCTAAGTGGGCAATATTTTTAGCCCCTGGTTCAAAAACCTTGCTCATCTCTGCCTTAATTACAAGTCATACTTACATGTAATTCCTGACAGAATCAGGTAACAGCACAACACATTTCTGTCCTTCCTTTAATTCTCGACATGCTTGAAGTGCGATATGCATCGCTGCACCACTACTGCCACCTAGAAAACAAATCATACAATGTGATAGGATATCTCACATTTAGAGGGGAGATGGAAGTTCATAAGGTGACCTAATCATTTAGCGCAGGGGTGTTCAACCTGTCGCCCGCGGGCCAATGAGTCCCACAAAAAAAAATTGTGAGTGAACTTGCAAAGGGTACAATATATTTTTCTTCTGAGTACGTCTTTATGGTAAGCAACTTTTTTTTAAAAACGTCAATAAAGTGTAAATTTTTCAGGATAGTCCCAAGACAGGGGTGTGCAACCTGCGGCCCGAAAGCCAAATGCGTCCCACAGGAAAAAAATTGTGCAGCCCTCAGAGAAATGCTGATATTGAATGATGTGCGGCGCGCGAAACGAGTTTTTAATTTAGTTTAATCTGGTATGTGAGAGTAATTCCAATCTCTCACAATGTCCTAACAGCTAGCTTGTGCGAAGCGAACAACGCATATCATGAGATCAATAATCAAAATTTTTGTGCCTGCAACTACTAGAAAGCCTATGTAAAGGTGCGATCACACAGTTTCACCCAGTTTTACATATCTGGCCATCCTGTATTGAAGGTTACACATCCCAGATTCAGGGAATCACTGACATAAGACAACCACTGGCAATATATCCCAAGCAACAAGCAACTGGAAAGAATTAAATTTCATCAAACATACCGCATAAGAAACCTTCTTCTCTTATCAGTCTTCTTGCCATGATAAAAGAATCCTTATCAGCTGTTTTGTACCATTTATCAACAACAGACCTGATAAAAAAAATGAGTAGCGAGAAAACAAGAGACCAATAACTTAGCCCAAGGGCTCTCAAACTTTCATTGTTATCCGTGAGGTTGACTATAATTTACAAAGCCCACAATAAATTTGGCGCTCCTGAAGTGTGTATACAAATATGAAGGTAACTAATTTTGTTCGCCTACTTTACATTAAGTTGTGTAAAGGGACTATGCCCTATGGGCATAGGGTATATTCACTTGGATAACAAAGACAGTTCCCGTACTCGTAATAAAACTAAAAAAAGAAAAATGAAATAAAATTATGGCCTTACCCTAACCTGGTACACATAATGCGGCTACGCGAGTACCCAAAATTCAATTTGTAAAGGGACTTTATAGACAACCCGTATGGCAGTCCAATGGCTCTCTATAAGACCATTAAAATAACGATTGAGACCATATACATATCCTTATTCCTAACTACTTGACCTACCTGTCCAGTACCGTTGGAATGAAATCGTAGCCTGTTCCTTCCACTTCATAAAAACTAACGTCAGTTTCATTCAATTCGCCAGGTTGAGCTAGGATTGAGCCGAGAGGGTCGACCCCTACAACCTGAGAATGTTGGAATTATTATTAAACAAAATAGCAGTTAGGGTTAGGTTAAATTGTTACAAATATAAATATGTTTAAATTGTGATAACCACCTGACAATCGGCCGTATCTAGAACGCAAAACGATAAAACGATACAGTGGTAAACTATTTTACGGGCCATTTTAATTCGTTACACTGGCTGTAATAGGCCCACAGTCAACGGTTTGGGAACCATTGAGGATCAATCCTCATCATGTAGAAATGCTGAAATTATCATTAGATGGAATAGTTGTCAGGGTTACTTAATAATAACCCAATGGCACCCTTGTCCTGGGTGTAGTAAATAGGGTAAGCAATCCTGAACTGAAAATATTCTTTCTGGTCCTTCCGAAAAAATATAACCTTTCATATCAGAGACTGCTTGTCTAGAACAGCGGTTCCCAAAGTTGATTGCCCGGGGGCCAGAATTATGAATGGGAGGAAGGACTTCGCGGGTCGGGAGAGTGCTCGCAAGGGTCCTATACCGGTACGTATAATTAAGATACGGGCGTAATTGAATGTTACTGACATGCTTTTGATAATAACGTAACAATCGGCGGTATCTAGACTAGAACGCAAAATAACAAAAACAAAGTGTTATTAAACTATTCTACTTAAGTTCGACAGGCCCTATTAAAATAGATACACGGGTTATAATCGGCCCGTTGGCCATGGTTTGGGTACCACTTGTCTAGAACCTTGTTTAAAGTGAAGGCGTAAAAAAGTAGTGGCTCAAGCTTTCCAATAACCAACTATACACCATAGAAATTCACACACCATATAAAGAATTACGGTAAGTCCAATCATTACCTTACAGTTGGGAATCTTTTCTTTCATTTTTCTTCCAATCCCGCAGACTGTACCCCCAGTTCCTGCGCCCACCACCACCATGTCAACATGACCTAAGAATGGAACAATTATTTTGCTTTGAACTTAGCTTTACAAGAGGTGTTTTTTATCATCGTGAGAAGCCGAGAGTTGAACGACTCAATCGTACAAGAAACCTCTGTATATATGTTTCAGATGCATGGACTCTATGGTGGAGGAAGCCGCAACCTACCAGCGACTACGTGAACCATGATGTTGGAACCTACGTGAACCATGAAATCCAGCAATCTTCTCGCAAGCTTGCACATAATTATCTCCCCTGGCAGTGGTTTTTGTCTGGGGTTACGCTTCCCCAACTCTTTGTAGCATTGTATCGCAAGCGTTGAGTGTAGTATTACTTTAAAAATTAGAAGGAAAAAAATAGGAATTCAAACCTCCACATTGTTCAATTATTTCTTCTGCTGTTGTGTCATAATGGGCAACAGGATTCCCAGAGTTGATGTACTAGAAGAGAAAACAAATCTCATTTTAAGCCCTGCATGAAGATTTCACTGGTAATGTTAGGTTTGTTGCTCAAAATGAACAGTTTTCAAATGATAATTTGCAATAACATTTTAATGGAAGTGATGACATAATGGACTTAACTATGTTGGCATCAAAGGTCATAAATCTCAAGGTCAAATTCCATGTCCATCACCTTACCCAGGGTAAATTTGGCAGGCGATGCTGAACCATAAACATTTCAGGGTTTCCCAAACTTTTTGGGCTGCGGACCCCTATTTGCGAATCTTACCTATGACCTCTGACCCCATCATATGCCGTATCAACTACTGTGCTTAACCACAGGAATGGTGCTCCAGAAGTATGTGTACAAATATGGAGGTAACTAATTTTGTTCGCCTACTTTACGTTCCAGAACTCGTATAATAGAACTAAAATAAGGAAAATCTAAATAAAATCATGGCCTAATCATAACCAGGTACACATACTACAGAAGTAGGCTACCCAAGGGAAGATAATGTTTCATTTACAACACAATGACATTAATATGATAGATGAGGCTGCTTTTTAGTGCACGATTTCCACATATCTGATTGCAGGCTGTTTGCTTAAAGCACATACATAATAATTAAACATGATATGGCAGACTTCAAAGACGAATTTAATATTTGATATTGGATACTAACACTTACATCCCCTAAAACTGAAACGCTGCGACATCCAATGCAACAAAAAGCAACAGTTTGTAGGTTTTTACTATTGATCAGCTTACTATGAGGAAATAAATCAGGAAATATCAGATTTTAAGTGATCCCAACGTTAGGAAATGAAGTAGGTTCAAGTAAGCGTTCAAAAAGAGTTGCATAAGACCAAGAGAGGAATGCTCAAATATATGGACACAAAGTCCAAAAACAAAGTACTTTCCGTGACTACTGTTACTTACCGGTATCAATTAATCTTAGAGTCAAATCGGAAACAGCTGTCACACTTGACGGTTAAATAACTGTGTGCCCATGAGCAGCGGCATATCTACGCAACATTACGCCCATGGCAAAGTTTAAAAACGCGCCCCCTTGATAGTTGGTTGAAAATTTAAAATGACTGTTATTGAAATAAGATACTTGTAACTTATCATTTAAGTGAAAATACGAGTTTCAGTTTTTTTTTTCATTTGAAATTATTGTATATAAACAACATACGATTGAAACTTTTGGCCTTTTTTTTCAAACGACGTCGATGGCACGAGCCATGACTGCCAGACCCTAGATACACCACTGGCACTGCCGTGAATAAAAATAATTCAGGGGACCGACTGGACACCGCAAAAAAATTAGTTGTTTCCCTGATTGCATTGATATGAACTACTTCCAAGTCTAGCATCAAGTAGTACTTTATTTACGAATGCTCAGTTCTACACTGCAATTTTCAAACAGAAAATGATTGTACGTATTTCGCTTATATTCACAAAATTGGGTGGACAATAAAATAGGTAACCTTCATTGTATTTTCGGCGCCATTGAACCCTTTGCACTTAGCATCAACTTTTCGGCGTTTTGTTGCCATTTGTCTAATTATAATTAAATTATAGGTTCATTAAATGAGTAATTGTGAATTATATACTTTTTAAGTTGTAATATAATTTAGTCTACACGTGTCTCACAATAAGTTATGTTACGTAAAGAATATCATCGTCAAAACAGCTATAATTTGTTACTATAATTCAGTGAAGCGTCGCGGGCCGGATTATAGTACTCTGCAGGCCGGATCTGACCCGCGAGTCCTAGGCTGCCGACCCCTGGTGTACATGATGATGGATTTTGGGGCAAATTAACATACAATTATAGAATGTTACACTTTTATGCATGAGGATACATATCACAAATGGCAACCCTACCTGATCTAGAATAACTGCATTTTCAATCTCATTCTGTAACTTCTGAGCAACTCTGATATGAGATTCAGGCATTTCGAAGGATGCTGATGTCGGTGTACGAACAATTTCTGCTCCGAGAGCTCGGAGAACATTCACCTGAAATTGAAATAAAACAACAGAGTTACAGTGAGTTTCGCGAAAAAATTTCAGTGTTATGGGGATAAGTATTTATTGATATATAGGGTGTCCATAAAGTCTTAAACATTTCAAAAATTGCGAAGTGAATTTATCGATACCATTTATTGTTTTGGCCCTCAGATGTATTGAATAAAGTAAAAATACTGAAACAATTACTGATAAAAAAACAACAAACCTGGTTAAGATATATTGAAAACTGACTTCATAAGAAAATGGAAATTGTGAGGGGATCATATGAACACCTTGTACATTAATGATATTTTGTAATATTAGAAATAGAGATATCATAATATATTAATAAAGTGAGCCATATTCAACAGAGAAATTTATTATCGAAGAAAAATTAACCAAACATTGATTGAATTATCGATTTTATGCAATTTCAGAAATTTTATGAAGAAGATTTTGTGTGACTATGACATTTCAATTGCTCAAAATTACAAATTTCTGGATGAAAACATCCAAAAATATTCTTTGGCTTTACTTAATCATTAATCCCAATTACCTTTTCAGCGCTCATTTTTTCAGGCATTACAATAATGCATCTGTAGCCTTTCACTGCAGCTGCAAGTGCGAGACCAATTCCTGAAAAATATTTCATTTTATTTAATCTCCATTCTAATCTACTCAAGAAGATCCAAATGTCATACTATTGAACCACTGAACTACAAGGGAAACAAAAGTCCTATCTGCCAACATGGCTTTGCCCACAGCAGAGTTTCTCAATCTGGGCCCTCGGGCCCCCATGGGGCTTTTTAAACTAGGCCCTCGGACCCTAATGGGCCGTAAAAAAAGCAAAGCAATGGCTACATTAATTGAATATGCTCGATTCATTAAACGTAATGCTTTTTTTTTTTATATTAAATGAGGCAATAAAATTTTGAACAGCTTTTTCATTGAACAGCTGCTGGGGTCTGCTGTGTCATTACTTATCGAACTTGTTAAGTATGTTGATAGGTATTTGTCTATTTGTGTGTTTGTCTGTTAGACCAGTGTTTTTCAACCTTTTTCGAGCCAAGGCACACTTTTTTCAGTGAGAAAATCCCGCGGCACACCACCAGCTGAAATTATGGCGAAAATACCTAATATTCACAATATAAGTGTTATATTGTTAATATAACATTGAAGAAAGTTGTTGAATTGGACATCTTGAATAGTAATCAAATAAAAACAAAGACAAAAAAAATCGTCACCAGATGCTGCCACGGTCTGATATAGAACAGTACCACACGATTACTCTGCCGGACGCTACACCGCACAGACACACAACTTGGAGAAATTCCCACGGCACCCCTGACAATATTTAACGGCACACCGGTGTGCCGCGGCACCCCGGTTTAAAAACACTGTGTTAGACACTTTCGTATGTTACGCGATATCTCACGAAAGGGAAGTTGAATCTCCTCCAAATTTTGCATGTGCATTCATCATATCTCGGACCAAAAGCATATTGATTTTTGATGAATTATGTCGTATAATCAGCGAGTTATTATTTAATTAGTGGCGGGACACACGGTGTCACTATGGAGTAAGAGCGCATGAATCGATCGATAAGTGATGAGTCTTCGGTCTCCGACCGATATTCTCGTTAAGAATTATTGGAAATAGGGCTACAGATAATTTCAATTTTAACAACCTAAACCAGAGTGTGCAACCTACTCTGCGTTGCAAAGCATATAGCTGAGCTTATTATCTATCGTTACAATTCATAAGATCAAAACTAAAATTTTTTGTGCCTGCAGCTACTAGAAAGCCCATGTTAGATAAAGATACGATGCGCGGTTTCACCCAGCTATTCGTATCGGAGCCTCTTGTATCAGATAGCACACACTGGAAGCCGTGACCTAAACAAATTCTAACTTTGACTTTAGCTAACAAATAACTCCCTACCTGTATTTCCAGACGTAGGCTCGATCAAAGTATACCCAGGTTTTATCAGCCCAGATTTCTCAGCTGTTTCCACCATTCGTAAAGCAATCCTGTCTTTTACCGATCCGCCAGCATTAAAAAATTCACATTTTGCATCTAGAGAAATTGGAGATATAAATTTAATTACAGTAATAAAGAATGACAAAGTAGTAGTTAAAGATGACAAAAACTAATCAATTCATATTCGCAAACTTACAATTATTCTGTCAGTAGGCTATCCTTTATTTTATTTAGGAGCTCGGGACTTTGCTCTAAGGCTAAGCAAACATGCGACTCTTCTATCAGTATCCCTCATACTTATTGAGGGTTCGGGACCTTGTTTTGAGAAGATTCGTGAACAAGATATCAGTACTCTTTCCACTTTTAGTTGAGGGCTCGAGACCTTGCTTTAAGCAAACTCGCAACCTTTTCATCAGTACAATTTTTTTTTTGAGGGATCAGTTCCTTGCAGTGAGCAAACTTACAACCATTCTATCAGTTCTCTTCGCACTTTTAGTTGAGGGCTCGGACCTCATTCTAAGAAAACTTACAACTTTTCCATCCGTACCTTTTTTTTAATTGGGGGCCCCAAGACCTTGCTTTAAGCAAACTTGCAACTCTTTTATCATTAGGCTACTCTTTTCTTATTTCAGTTGATGGTTTAAGGCAGGGGTCGGCAACCTACGGCCCGCGGAGTGATATAATCCGGCCCGTGACGCTTCACTGAATTATAGTAACAAATTAGAGCTGTTTTGTCGATTATCTTCTTTACGCAAAAGAATTTACTTGTAGACTAAATTTTATTATAACGTAACAAGTATATAATTCACAATTACTCGTTTAATGAGCCTATAATTTAATTATAATTTAGACAAATGGCAACAAAACGCAGAAAAGTTGATGCTAAGTGCAAATGGTTTAATGGCGCAAAAAATATTCAAATGATCAGTCTACGGGCGCTGCTTAAAATTTAACTTCTGATCTGTGTGATAAAATGTGGTTCATCGGTCATCCATTCGATTTTTAACTTTCCAAAAATATGTGCGGCCCGCCAATGACTTGCAAATTCAATTTTGGCCCGCGAGCGACAAAAGGTTGCCGACCCCTGGTTTAAGACCTTGATTTGAGTAAACTGGTAAACAAAAAAAACTTATCACACAAAGTCTCCCCAACTTCCCTATTTGTAAGCTAATATTTTCAACTGTCAAGACAAAATTGTTTTTACAAATATCCTCAAGAAACACTCACATAGTTCACATTTCACTCCCTCAGTCTTCTCAATCCTGGACATCCGCACGAGAGGAGTGTCTCCTATCGCATCTAAGACAGATGTATATGCCTTTGTTCTATCAAATCGTCTGAAAAATAGGAATAACGAGTTAACGACTTAATATTTTTTAATGATTTTAGATAACTATTACAAGAAAAAGAAAGGGATGAGATGGCAAACTTAGGCAAGCAGTGAGATGACAAGGAAGTAATGTCAGGGTTAATAAACCGGCGCTCCAGAAGTGTGTGTATCAATATGGATGTAACTAATTTTGTTCGCCTACTTCATATCAAGTTGTGAAAAGGGACTGAAATCTATGGGCAGGGGGTATATTCACTTGTCTAACACAGACAGTCCCCGAACTCGTAATAGAACTAAAATAGGGAAAATCGGGATAAAATTATCCCCTAATTTGAACCTGGTACACACCATACGAAAGTACCAATAAGTCATGTATCCATAACTATAAAAAAAACGTGTAATCTTCTATTCTGAATGCATTATAAATGCAAATTTTCTTCTATGAAATATTTGAATCATTGCTGAATTGGAAAAAGTTCATAAAAACATATAATATTAATTAATATTTTCTTTCGTGAAATATTTGATTTCAATGCCAAATTTCGACATAATGCAAATTTATGAATGTGTCACTTGGAAGCCTTGCAAAGGCATAGCAGCAATGTCAATCACGTAACCGTGCAAAAGTGTCACAACAATATGCGGCACACGCTCACACAGCAGAAAAAAAACAGTCAATGTGCTGATTCCATTTCATCGTCATACGTGACAAAGAGCGGTAATTCGTTTAAAGAGTTTCCTCAAAAACGAAATATCTCACTGATGGCGAAAAGTGGCTATTATTCGAAAATCAGCAGAAAATGTTATTCAAATACTTTGATATTCGAATGTATTCGAATATTCGACTAGTTTTGGAAAACCCTGTAGAGTATGAATTCATATTTTATTCTATGAAACATTTGATATCGCTGTCAAATTAGGCATGTTCAATAAAACATACAGAACATAAAGAGAATCTAATATTGAATATAATTTTGAATCAATTCAAATAATCGTTTCAGAAATTCGTGACGGAAAATCATATCAAAACATTTTTTTAAAAGTTTTGGGTAATTATTGGAAAGGAAAGAGATTGAGACAGCAACATTTATCGATAACAATGTCAGATTTAAACTGCGTGTCCAAAATATGAAAATTAAAAAGTAGAAAGCCAATCATATACATATTTCTATGTCAAATCCAAACTTATTGATTCTCTCTTTTTTGTGTTTTCTGCCAAATACAAATCAATTCAGAATATATTTTTCAATCAAAATCTTGATTTAGAATAGGTTCACAAAAGTATACCAAACCAAATTGTTTTTACCTTGATAAGGTATTAATAACAGGCCTGGTATGAAACTAGGAAACCACAAATTTTGAGACAGGATGTACCGGTAATTAATTTGATACAAAACATGGCTTAATGGCTAGTTACAAATGCTCTTAAACTCTTATTGGCAATAATAGGGTACAAAATATAAATACATAGGTATTTGTTCATATATACTTTATAATATTATACCTAAGATATACCCCAGGGCTACTCAACTATTTTTACCGAAGATCCGCATGCAAAACTTCAAAATTATTTGGGTCAGGTTTTTCCAGAAAATTATATTTCGGCATCCTTAAACGCGCACTTTCTCGGCCGGCTGATGATTATCAGCTGATCAAGCTTGTTTATTATGGTGTTATAGTTCTTTTCATATATATTCAAAACAATGAAAATCAATTTATAAAATGAAACGTTAAAAGTGGGGTTAATGATCCAGAATAGAGATTTAGCTGCGGTCCGAATCAAATACTCTAAATGTCCTGACTCGGGCCCCGGTACGCCAGTTGAGTAGCCCTGGTATAGAAGACAAAGCCAAGGTTACTTCGGTTGTTTTAGGTCACCCTGTAGGCTATATATATATATATAAAATTTCACAATTGCGTCTCTTTTGAGCAAATACAAAAAAAACTACGTGCAAGATTGCAACATGCCTGTCGAAATATTGAAGCTCTCATCGACTTTCGATGACCTTAGTACCATAAGCAAACATTATTTCGAGTGTTGAAATATATTTAAACAGGAATATCAAACAGCAATGTTTGCCCGAGATAATATGACATTTATAAATTATGTGAAGTGGAAAAGTACAAGTGTTTTAACTTCTGGTTACTCGCGGTTGTGTACACAAAACCCGCATGCTGCAATGTAGCCGGCCTCGTAGATATGGAAGGGGGGTTACAATACCATGTGTTGATGATAAAGGAAGCCACCTAGCCATCGTTTATTCACCATACATGATGGTAATGAGAAAAGTTAAATGGGATCACATTCGTACAGATATGCACATCATGTTCGATTTGGAGGCACAATATTGGTGCTCCTGAAGTATGCGCACCAAGATGTTGCACAACCTGAACCCTAACATGGTACACAACATAAGTTCAGGTTGTGCGACATCTTGGTGCGCATACTTCAGGAGGTCCCAATTATTTATTAAAAGGATTAAAAGTCTGCAGGATGAAGTCCTGTGAAGAATCAATATGTGAGAGAGAAATTGCCAGACTTTTCTGGTGGTTCGCAATATACTCCTTTATCAGAGGTTGCGATTCACTCATTAATTAAGTTAGATAATCAGCGTCCTCAAACCACTATGACAAACATGAAAAAAACTTTCAATTGCATTCTAAATACAAAGAAGTTATGATTAAATATATAGACTTAGAGTAGGACGGGACACCACAGTAATAAAGTGAAGAGGGAATATAACCACATAAGAAAAGACAAGAGAATAATGTTCAAATATATAGACATGAATATACTAATGACTACCACGTTGCTGGCACAAATTTAGCTAAGTGTTCAAAAAACAGTACTGGATGTCATATGAAGGTGTGACCGCTAATTATAAAAACAATAAAAATTTGAATTGGAATACCTGGTCCTGTAATAATCGAAAATAAATTTAAAAAATAAAATAATACCCTTCCATTGATTTTCATACTGAAAACTTGAAATCAATTGGACAGTTGCAAGCAATTTTGTCACAACAAGCGACCCTAAGAAAAACAGCAATTTGACAAAATGATCCATTCATCATTTCCATGTCCAAAAAAATAAGTGAACTTGCTCAAGAATAGAATATTTTTGCATACTGGGTACGTCTTCTTGGAAAGCAAATTTATTTGAAAAACATCAATAAAGTGAAAATTTTAGTCCAAGACAGTGGTGTGCAACCTCACAGGAAAGGAATGTGAGGCCCGCGGAAAAGTGCCAGTTTTGAATGGTGTGCGGCACGCAAAGGGAGTTTTTAATTCAGTTCAATGTAGTATGTGCAAGTAATTTTATTTCCTTTACGATGCAAAGCCCCAAAGTTTCCCCAAGTATGTTCCCCAAAGTTTTTTTGCCAGCAACTAGTAGAAACTAAAAAGTTTATGTTTAATAAAGGTTCGGCCGCAGTTCCACCCAGTTATTTGTATCTGGTCCTGCTGTATTAAAGGTTGCACACAGCTGATCTAAGACAATAGAGCAGTGACAATGCTCTATATTTGACTAACTGGTGCGGTGAAATTACACAAAAACAAAAAAACTTACCTTTTATAATGCTGATGGGGCGAAGGCTCTGTTGTTCCGAGATGCCATGTACAACGAGGTGGACGATCGGGACGGATCCATGTTGCTTCATGCTGTAAGAGTAAATAAGGCACTTTAAAAAAAAAACAAGCCATAGTCGTACATATATTAGCCTATAAAAAAACCGAGTGGTATGAGTCGTACACCTATTAGCTTGACTATTTTACTTTTCAAAGAACTGGATAAATGGCAAATGGTGCATCATGCTAAGCAACTAGTTCACAACCAGTGGAGTATGGCCCACTGCTGGGCCAAGGAACGATTTTGAGGTGGGCCACAGAACTAAAATTGTTAGCTTTATTTGTATAACTATCCTTAATTTTAATTGGAGAACCAATGATTGAAGATGTTTTTTTTTGCTACTGAATGGTGTTTTCATTATAATTATTAAAAGAAAAGTGTTCATTTTCACAGAAGTATTTTGATTTTTCTTGTGGTTTTCCCCTCGCAATAAAAATTTAATGGGCCACAAGTTTTTTGTGCAACGAAAATAGTCCACAAAAAAAAAAAATTGCGAACCACTGTGCTAAGCGTTAGGAATACGCTTGCCACCGCACCTCTGATTACCCTGTGTAAATACGCAGGTTCAATGTTTGTGAAGGATAATTATGAGCGAGAGGATTGCTGGACTCCTCATTGTTGGAGGGTGGTTTAAATAGTGATCTTCAACCTTTTTCAGTTCATGGCCGCCGTTATGAGGTCATAGACTTAATGAACATCCGGTCGTTCAGGGGACATCTCGCTCTCACCAAGTTTGGTTGTTAGACAAATACCAGTAGACTGCTACGAATCAATAAGAGTTAAAAAATCCCGAATCGCATGCCTTCAATACTTTGTATTTTGCTTATAATATATTTAATATGCAATATATTTGGCAGACCGGCAGCAAGGTTGCCGTGGTTGAGAACCACTGGTTTAAATATCTTTTGGTCAGTTGAGGCTTCCTCCACCATCAAGTCTATGCATGAAACAGATAACTGGTAATTTATACCAATATTCGGCATAGGGTTCACCATATGATTAAGCCTTTTTATCAGCTTCCCTCTCCCCTAGAATAAATATGAAAATACTACTACTCCATAAATCTCAATGCAAAATTAAAATTCACAATTATTTAACATGGTCAACTTTTGGGTCGCGTCTAGTTTCGTACCTCTAGTACTTCTAGTGGATGTAGCATAACAGTTTTTGCACATGTCAATCCTAACCTCCATCTGACTGCGTCATTCAAATACAACATATCTACAACGTCACAGTGATTGTGACTAGAAGTACGAATCTAGACTAGACCCCAACTTTTAGTGATCGGGGCTCCCGAGGTATGTGAACCAAGATGGTGGACATCGGAATGTAATATGTGTACTAGGTTAGGGTAAGGCCATAATTTTAGGTATAAATACTACGGGAGGCTCTTGGATAGTCTTCGAACTGATAATAGGACTAAGATAAGGAAAATTGGAAAAAAATTATCGCCTAACCCTAACCAGTTACCCATGTTACGTTCCGATGTCCACCATCTTGGTTCGCATACTTCGGGAGCACCTAGTGATGTATGAATATGTTTTCGAAAATCTAAGAAATATTTCACAAACAAATTTCACAAAGTTTCACAAAAACCTATGATACCTTTTTACCCATACTCACACTCACACACACATGAAAAACACATCACAACAATTTTATTACAGAAAAATAAAGTTGTAAACAACACACGTGAGCACAGGAATATAATGGTCATTTGGTTAAAAATCCAAAAAATATACAGATATAAATACCCACAGTCACTGACAAAAGTATTTTCTTTACGATTTTTCTTTATCAATGCATTCATTCACCATTATTCGGCTGAATTTTGAAAATTTACAGCATTAGCAAGCAAAAAATGTAAATAGAAGAATTTATTGAAAAAGTTTGGTAACTGGAAAAGGGGTGCTTCCGAAGTATGTGAACCAAGATGGCGGACATCGGAACGTAACATGGGTAACAGGTTAGGGTTAGGCGATAATTTTTTTCCAATTTTCCTTATTTTAGTCCTATTATCAGTTCGAAGACTAGCCAAGAGCCTCCCGTAGTATTTATACCTAAAATTATGGCCTAACCCTAACCTAGTACACATATTACATTCCGATGTCCGCCATCTTGGTTCGCATACTTCGGGAGCCCCGAAAAAGCTACAAAAATGTTGATATTATTAAAACCATAACTCTAATTTTGAAAATAAATAGATTAAAACTAATAAACAAAATCTTACTCCATTTGTGCTTGATCCATTTTGAGCCATTGTTATATTTTCTGTGAAGAATGACTTTTGGATGAGAATGTACCGTACTTGTAATAATACTTGTAATTGTAATAATAAATTTTAAAGTATCTAGATGCTAAATTGAGGTTCAAAAAAATAAATTCATATAATTAGCTTCAGACATATTGCATATGAAAGTGATACCCTGTTTTTCAGTTATTGCACTACAGACAATTTTTTGATCTTTTTTTTTTATATATATTGTTTTTTTTTCTAGGTTTGATCATCTCCCCTCCCCCTCCAACAAATAAAAATCTGTGATAGATTTCATCTGTATTGCGACTATACGAAACGATATTATCTACTGAACTAGAACAACACATAAGACAGAGAGGTTCCACACAACAACAATTTAAAAAATAGTTTACGACGTGCCCATGTAAGACAAGTTAGATTCATCTAAGTCTGTAAGTCTAAATTAAGACAAATAGCAAAAAAATAAATTACAATAAATCCCTAACTCATCTATCACATTCACATAGTCATAATTTCTTCCTCTAGGGCAAATACAGAAATAATAAATGAGTCGCAAGTAGAATATTTATTTATGAACCCAAACAGTTTGATCAGATCAATACATTGTTTGAACTAGCTGGCGATTTTGATGACCTTTAAGCTAACCAGTTTTTTTGGCTGACATTACAGCATTAAGATTTATAGGTGTCACGATGACGATGTATACCCGAAAGAAGCAACAATGACATCCGCGTCAAGAGTTATAAAGGTCAATAAAAGTTATAAAGCGTCAATAAAAATCTAGATCGTGAAACATATACGGATATATACAAATATTAACACGCGCGAATTAACATTTCTATAACTATCTCGGAAGAGGAAAGCCGATCTGACGGCACTCCATATGCCAAATAATTATCTATGAATAAGGTTACATATTAAAAATATTATTGCCTACGGGCAGTGTAAAATTCGACGTCGCGTATGGGAATAGTTAACCTGTCCAAGACACATTGACTTGGCTAAGATTGATAAATTAGTTCAACCCAAAAATAAGTTCACTAGCGAATCGTCAAAAAAATTGTTAAGCTGCGTCCACTAGAAGTACGTTAGGTACGAAACTACATGAGATCCGAATCGTCCACGACGCTCGCAAAAACGCACAGGAAACGAACTTTTTCACAAGACGCTTGGATTTGCAGAGTATCTAACTCGACGTTTTTGGTAGCATCCGGATTGGTTCAAAATGTGGGCGGTGTCTTGCTCACTCATGCGATACTTTTAGAATTTCAGCGCCAAAATAGTTAATAATTTTCTAACCGAAGTATGTCAATTTTTCATAAAACTTTGTGGGTCTCGCACGTACTACAGCTTACTAAATTGTTGCGAAATATGAAGGATTGCGTTTCATCTTATGGCTTGATGCGACTGCTATGTCAGTGCTTATAAGTATTTGTTTATTTCGATTTCCGGGATACACAACACAACATACATAAAAAAAAAACATACACAAAACAACGAAGATTGAGTAAACTGGCAAAACCTCTTAATGGAAAAAGGATTTGTGGAAATACGTGTGTCAGTTCACCCATACTTGGGGTTACCATATTTTTGTGACCTCAAAGCGAGACGCCTACAAGGACCATAGCTGTGATTTTTTCAACTTTAAATTTACCGATTTCACATTAGGGGCCTACATTTGAAACCATCCGGACTGTCTTCATTGACCATATTGTCATCGAGAGTTCATGCGCTGTCTGTCTAAATTTCGGTTTCAGTTCGAAAAACAGAAAGGAATTTACATTGACGTTAAGCAACCTTTCGCAAGGAGGGCTCGGCAGTGTGGCACATCGTGATAAGCGTTGGAAAAAATGGCCACAGCACCTCTGATCAACCTGCGTGGGCTCGAATCCCATGCGGAGTTAATAATGTGCGAGAGGATTGCTGAACTCCTCGCCGTCGAAGGGTTGGTTACGGCTCTACCGTCAAGTCTATGCTGTCGAACACAAATAACTGGCAAACTAATCCCATATCCGACATGTGCTGGTAACCGGACGAGAGACTGTGGTTCGCCATAGGACTAAGCGGTCTTATCTGCCTTTCTCTCGGGATAAATATGAAAACCCAATTTATCTTCTTTCTGTACTACACGAATTCAGCAAAGATTGTCAATTCACGATATTTGATAACTCAAACATTTAATCGGAAATCCCATTGATCAGTCTCGTCGTTTCCTGAGATAGGAAACTTTTATAACAGCCAGCACAGCAAAACGGAAATATCGTTTTAGCAGCAAAACGCAGCAGAATTTTTGTGTGAAGAGTTCATATAATTCAATTCAATTTTATTACACCAGACCACCATGGTCAAATAACACAAACAAATCGATAAAGGATAGGATAGAACTTATCCCGGGATGAGGAAATCCGATAAGACGGCTTAATCATATGGGGAACCACGGCCTCTCGTCCGGTTACCATTCCATATCGGGTAAGGGATTAGTTATTTGTTTTCGTAAGCATGGACTTGGTGGCTGATGAAGCCGTAACCGACAAGCGGTCACGTGAACCACCCTACGACGGCGAGGAGTCCAGCAATCCTCTCGCACATAACCACCCCTGCATGGGATTCAAATCTGCGAACCTACGGAGAGTAATCAGAGATGCGAGAGAGGGACGAGCGTATTCCTAACGCTTAGCAGGATGAGCCACATGGCCGCGTTCGTTGTAGCTCACAGGTCCTCTTTATATCAAGAGGCCATGAGTGAGAAAGTATAGAATCGGAGATAGCCCGTCACAACATTCAATGTAGAGTTTTGCTGTCATCCATTGAAATTTCGTTCATAGCGTTGTGCGCTAGTAGCCTATTATATAGTCGAAGTCATGAACTCCCCTGTTTCATCGTTTTGAAAGTAGGGAGTCGAAAATATGACAAAACTAATCAAAGATTACCCATTGGGATGGTTTGATTACTTAATTTTTTCGACGACTCGATGACTTCATTTTGAAATTTTCATAAGAAATATATATATATATATATATATATAGGCCTACGGTACTTATGTTCTGTAATTAATTGATGCTGAAAGTTTAGCGCACGCTATAATTAATCTACCTCGCCGCATTAGGCTATGATTGAAAAGTGAAAGAATTACTCAAACAAATACTGTCCTTGCGAATTAGTGAATTGCAATGTCGAACGTCAACCGCATATGTTTCAAAAACAAGAAACTGACTGTAGAGTATATTCGACACAGAATATACCTGTAAACCGTCTTATACCATTTTGCATACCCGGGCGCGGCGGTGTGGCTCAACGGGCTAAGCGTTAGGAATACGCTCGCCACCGCACCTCTAACTACTCTGCGTGGGTTCGCAGGTTCGAATCCCATGCAGGGATGGTTATGTGCGAGAGGATTGCTGGACTCCTCGCCGTCGTTGGGTGGTTCACGTAACCGCTGGTCGGTTACGGCTTCCTCCACCACCAAGTCCATGCTTCCGAAAACAAACAATACAGTAAAACTAATCCCATACCCGACTTGAAAGGGTAACCGGACGAGAGGCCGTGGTTCGCCATATGGATAAGCCGTCTTATCGGCTTTCCTCTCCCCCGGGATAAATATGTAAATCCTATCCTATCCTATCTGACTTGGTATATACTTGGTAATAGAGTACACCCGGTTGAATAACACTGGGTTACGCTACCGGTACTGTGAATGGTTAGATGCTACCTTGCTTCGGCCTTCATGGTCAAATATTTGAGCATCGCTCCATTGTATTTTTGCACTATTGTTTTGTGTGGCATTGCTAGAGGCACTCAGTTTTCATAAACCTTACAATCGAGAATTGTCTCATTTGTGTTTTTGCAATGAATTAATCTTTTTTGTAAAGATAGCCTACAACAAATCTTTATGTAACTCTATGTATCTTCATTAAAAATATTGAATTGTATCGTGAGTGTTTATTTTACATTGTAATTGTAATTGTGTTTTCGGCAATGCATCAATCTTTATTTATTTAGATGCAACAACAAAATTTTCAAGTAACATTATGTATCTCCATTAAATAATATTGTACCTTATGACAACCAGGGTCATAATTTTTTTTATAAATTCTGATGCAGCATGACTCTTCTCGAATTGCATAGAAAAATTATAAATATTTAAACTTAATCGGGAGCATTATTGCTTTGTTCTTCTTTTAATCACTGTTTTCATAACTTAAAATCGAGTTACCAGTAAAAGTTATTGCCCTATTTCGTATCGTGTGTGTTTATTTTATTGTGTATGTTAACTGTTTTGTGCGCGTACGTTTTTAACTTTGCCATATTTCATACTTGTCTTATGTGTATCCCTGCAGTTTGTTCGTCCGTTTGTTGTGATGTTGTTTAATGCCAGAGCGACCAAAATAAAATTGCTAAATATTTCAAATCAATTAATCGTTTATTCGTCATCACAAAAAACTGATATAAAACATAAATATATATACTAATTAAGTTAATTGTGTGGCCGGAGTCAAGCAGCGACACCTACAACGCTGACACAGGTTAGTATGAAAAAGTAACTGAATGAGGCACAAATATTGAATGCCAGCAGTTGCGACGCCGTTCCTGAAATGTGTGTACCAATATGGAGGTAATCAATTTTGTTCGCCTACTTTATATCTAGTTGTTTAAAGGAACTGAAACCTATGGGCAGGGGGTATATCCAGTTGGCTATAACACTGACAGCGCACGACTCGTAATAGAACAAAAATAAGGAAAATCGGAATAAAATTATGGCCTAACCCTAATCTGGTACATATACTACGGGATTACCGTTGCGACAGTAAACTTATTTGCGACTATTAGGCAGATTAACTGATAATATGTAACTGTCTCGGAGAAATTCACTAAAAGCCAAAAAATGGGAGGAAAGAAAGGGAAAAAAAACGTGAAAAATTTATAGAAAAGGCGAATTCGGCTGAATGTAAACTAAAAGGTTTGACGTTAGGCAAGAATTGATTTTATCTTTAAATGACGTGTTACTATAAAACTGGTTACATTCTAACCCGTCATATGAGCACTTATATATATGAAAACCTGCCTTCGGGGTGAATAGTACGTGAGGATCGCTGCCATATAAAAGTAAATATCTCAAAATGGACAAACACAGTATTTTGGGACGACGAAGATGATGCTACCAAAGTTATTTACACTTTTTTGTTTGATTGCTCTAGCGAACAATGTTCAGGAAGCGACAGGAAAAAAACTGGTAAGTGACCTATGTTGTTAGTCTAGAATTCTAATTAAATACTGTTATAATCAGTGATGAGCTGTAGCCGGAACGCAGCGGAACGGCGTTCCGGTTGTTGGACATTTTACTGCATTTGCGTTCTTGTTGTTGAAATAAAATTATGGTACAAGAAGTCTAGTTTTTCTGGTAAATCTAGTTATTAATTTACATCACATCACGCAAATAGTTAGTACAGCAGTAACGTGTAATGTAAGTTGTTTCCCCGACCTCTGACCCCATTGAAAGTTATCCTATACTCTAATAATAACATTTGTATTGAATTGCTATGAATATTCCAGTAATTTTACACATGCCTATTTCAAATAATTTTTTATTAATTCAATTGCAGTTCTTTGACTCTATCTTAGGACAGACAAAACTTTCTGTTAACGTCCGCGTCGTGTTGTTATGATACATTTTTTGCGAATTAGGTGCGTTCCGGCTGTTACGATTTTTCCAGCTCATCACTGGCTATAATCAACAGCAAAAAAAAAATCGAACCATGAATGTTACATGACTGCTAAAACACCGATATCTAATTTACAATTTCGTCCGAATATGATTCTTTGCGCACTTGGGATTGAAAAAAATTGGCATTTTAAGTTAATTATTTGGGGTTTGCTATTAAATATACCCAACATCAGACGTGATCGACTACTCATGGCGATCGATCCGTGTTATATTACTACCGGCGCGGAATCATAGGAATCAAAACACTGACTTGGCTAATTTTGTAACTGTACAAAGAAACAATGACGGACATTAAAGGAATTTGACAACGGTCGCAATAAGGCGATAATTCGAATATTACATTATCTATAAGTTCCGATAGATAATGCCATATTTCGAATACCGCCTTGTTGTCACATTTCGACACTATTTTATTAATATTATTGTCAAGTGTCAAATCCATTGTGGGGCTTCGTAAATAGTAGTCAACCTTTTCACGGGCTCCATAACACCGAAAGTTTGAGAAACCCCAGCCATAAATAATTTGGTGATACTTCGTCATGGCTTCGTTTCCATATATTTGACCATTGCTCTCTTATTGTACACAAAATGGACCTATGGATAGCTTTGTTAATATGTTGTTCTTGTTGGTGTTTTTCTTCTTCTCTTTATACAAAAATTGCTTTGACATTTTCGGTGGTTGAAAATTGCATTTTTTGCTAAAAAGCTATTACTTTTTAGTGTTCATATATTTGAGCATTGCTCTCTTCTTTCCAGACGGCAAAGTATTGGACTGGCAAATTCAACATGGGCGTTAACCCCGCGGGAGGCTGGTATGCAGAAATATACAGAAGTCCGGAAAAGATCGGTCACCTTCCAGAGAGATATGGAATAAACGCAACTCGAGTCTTTAGCACACAAGCTTACTACCTATTGGAGGTAAAGTGGCGCCTAGTTCTATTACGAGTTCGGGGACTAGCCAAGTGACTACCGTAGTATTTGTACCTGAAATTATGGCCTAACCCTAACCTGGTACTAATATTACGTTCCGGTGTCCGCCATCTTGGTTCACATACTACAAGAGTACCGGTAAAGTTACTGAGATAAGAAGCTGTCGTAGATGCATAATTGGTATTTCAGATTGTTGGTGAAAGGATTCGCTTTTTTGTTGTTGTTGAAACGCGAGGCTACTGGGCATACCAGGTTGGCGTGCTACGACGTATTTTTATTTAAATAACATATATAGGTCGACTTTTTGTTACTATTTTCTTGTTAGACGTTCTTATGGGTACTGATCACTGATTCATATTTACCTAACTTTAGTTACCAGGTGGACGTGTTCGCTTTTTTGATTCTGTAGTCAGTTTTATTTTGTTTTTGTCATTTTTTTTCATCAACTTTTTTGCTGATTATGGAGTCAAAACTAGCCTATTACTCATAATTGAAAATTATTTTAATTTCGATGTCCGGGTCAAATTAGAATAATTTTGAGTTGAAATACGTTCAGCTATTAACTTAATATGCTATAGATGTGAATGCATAACAGTTTATGTATCTGAAACAAAATAACAAGCTAACTAATCCCAATCTCGACATGGACTGGTAACCGGACGAGGTATCATGGTTCGCCATATTATTAAACCGTCTTATCAACTTTTCTCCCTCGGGATAACTCTAAAAATCCTTTACTATTTCCAGGGCAAAGACTTTTATCCGTTCCATCAACTAAAATCGACACATTTATGGCATTTTTATCACGGAGCTAGAATAACTCTTTTCGTCATTGATCACGTGACTGGCGAACTTACTCGTCATCACATCGGAAAGTCGGCTAAAAACTTCGTCGTTGAAGTCAAACATGGTATGCCTTCTGTTACATATTAAATAGTTGACGATAGTTAAAAAAAAATAGAGAGCGATGCTCAAATATATGGACACGAAGACCAAAACGAAGTACCGTGTTACCCCGAAAATAAGACCTAGTCGATAGCAAGAGATCTCTCCTTCACGTTTTAAATGGATAAAAATCTATGTTTAGCTGGTATTTTAAATGAAAACGGAGTATTTATAAGTAAATGGATATCGGTTTTCATAATTTGTATATTCAAAAATCGCGTAATTCTCTACGTTGTAATTTTGTTTTTAATAAATGAAAATAAAAGACATCCCCCCAAAATAAGCCCTAGTGTTATTTTTCGAAAGAAAATTGAAATAAGACCCAGTCTTATTTTCGGTGAAACAGCGTAGCACGGTTATGCAATCTTTTGCAGTGGACTACCGATACTGCAGTATTCACGATTTCGCATGATCACCAGATTTCTAATTTCGATTACGTCATCGCACACAACAAAACGAATCTCATAGACTCATAGAGCATTTAGAAATTTTCGAAATATATAAAAGTAATGGCCCCCTAGCGACAACAACAATCGTTAACCACTGAAATTTCAAAGCAATTGGTTCACAATAAGAAGGAATATACTAACAAGAACAACAACATATTAACAACAAAACGATCCATTGGTCCATTCGGTATCCAACAATATACAGGGTGTCCATAAGTTCCCTCTTTACAATTTCAATTTTAATATGAAGTCAGTTCAGGTTTGTTGTTTTTTAATCAGTAATTGTTCAAGTATTTTTACTTCATTTGATCTGTGAGGGCCAAAACAATATATAAATATATATGTATGGTATCGATAAATTCCCTTTGCAATTTTAAAGTGTTTTAGACTTTATGGGCACCCTATATATATATATATATCCCTTGTCGCATTCTCAGTCGGAATTGGGACACGATAATTTTTATTCTTATTGTCGAAGGTGACTGGTCCAATCGGTGTCATCAGCTATGACGTCATATAAATAAAAATACAGTCGTATGACGTCACACAATTGAAATATACTTGTATGACGTCACATAAATGAAATATGCTCGTATGACGTCATATAAATGATATATCCGTAATTGAATTATAGACGTTTCAATCGCGATATCGAGACAATAATTTCTATTCATATTCTATTCAAAGGTGACTATTACGCTGCACGTTTGACATATCCCGGCCAGGGAAAATATTCGCTTCTTGGACTTACGACCACTCCTGGATTTGAAATTGAGGATTATTATCAACCAACAACTGAAGAACTGATTACAAAATATCCTCAACACAAGAAATTTATCAAGTCATTGACGAGAGAGTAGCACGGCTGAAGGATTTTTAGAAGAAAGCCCCCGCCCAAAAAATGGTACCCCCATAGTGTGTGTACCAGGTTAGAGTCAGGCCATGTTTTTATTCCGATTTTCCTTATTTTAGTTCTATTACGTGTTCGGGGACTGGCTGTGTTAGCCAAGTGAATATACCCTATGTCCATAGGTTTCAGTCCCTTTACACAACTTGATGAAAAGTAGGCGAACAGAATTAGTTGCCTCTATATTGGTACATACATTTCTGGAGCTCCCCAAAATACCCCCATCACCGAACAAAATTAAAAAAAAAAGTAATTTTATTCGGTTGGGGTTCGGGTAAGAAAAACAGATTCAAATTTCTAAACCATTCTTAATCTCAAGTAGAGGTTACGCGAGACTAACTCCCAATGCTTTCTTGTTGTTGTAAACTTCTTTTCCGAGGAAGTCTGATTTTGGTCAGACGGAACGTTACCAAAATGCATTTGTGTGTGTGCAGCAGAGATCTTGAATTGCATAGTATTCCTAAACCTGACTGAAAAATCACCAATTTATTTACAGTATTTTGAAACGCTTCGGGGATGTTTTTCTCCTATCTCGCATTCGAGTATTAGGGACGGGGGCTTTGTTGCGCAAATTCTACAAAACTGTTTTAATATTATGAAATTTTTAAGGATGAAAAGCCAATAAAAGAATTTTATCATTTTAAGTGGCGAGCGTTTTCTTAAAAACATCTAAAATATATACCACATTTACTTTACGGCCTAAGCGTTTTGTGCAACTATACCTTTAAGTTACGACAGTGTTTACCAACCTATGGGTCGCGACCAAAATCAGGATCGTCTGAAAATTTTCTTGGGTCGCTTGTTTTTTTTTTTTTAAAAAGCGTAAAAGTTACTAATATTGTTTTCTAGTGAATGTTGTCGTATATTTCATATTTGGCATTAAAATGTTGCTCAATAGTAATTGTATATATGAGAAGTGTCAATGTCTAAAAAGTTGGCAGCATCATTTTTTCTAAATGAAAAAAACCACCATTTCAAAAACACGCTAATGACAAACAAGCGCTGCCTTCTCACTTCGGTTAATTTATGAGGTAATAAGTGTTATGTTGAAATTATTGTGTTATATTAGTCATTAAGTTTGTGGCCATAAAAGTACTACATTCCGTTTAGTATTTGAGCAATCTTTGGGTCGCTTGATTTTACAAAATTCGTTCAAAAGAAAATTTGTGTCGCTTGAAAAATGAGTTACGACATACTGCTGTTTTCAATTTTAGCTAGAGTGAAATATATATTTGAGCATTGTTCTCGTGTAATACATGAGTGATATGAAATTATTCCGATAAAAAAAAATTTTGCCATATATTTGATTCCCAAATTATTCATTTTTATGTGAAATTCGTATTTAAAATTAATTCAAATTTTCCCCAAAACAGAATAAAATATCACCACCACCGAAACCAAAATGCACCATACATCTGAATTCTCCTGATATTATTCTGTCATTGCCCCTCTATTTTCTTAAGTCATGCAAAGTATCACCAGCCCCAAATTTAAAGAGAAAGGTAGGTTAATAATCTAAGACAGTGCTCTTCAACCTTTTTGTTATTGCGGAACCCCTGATATCATTTTTTGTTTTCTATGAAACCCCAAATAGCAAAAATAAAACACGAAATACTCGTAACACGAAATATTAATAATTCAAATAATTCTACTTCAACAGCGAAACAGAAAGAAAGAAGGTAACAAGCGTGAAATTCGATGACTAGGTTGTTCTTGCATTTCCTTTGGCAATCTACTTGAATCATGGCTCCACGGCGCTCAAAGCAATTCTCATAATCATGTCTACACTCTTTAAAAACTTCTTTTTTGTTTTCATCAGTTGTTAAAGCAGAAAATGCTGACTTATACAAATAGGTATTGAAAAACTGACACAGAATCTCATACTTCTTTTGCAATGGCTGTACCCTTTTTGTGCAGAGAAATCCAAAAATATTCCCTCCTAAGTTTTTCGAAGATTTTCTCCGAATTAATATTATTACGGATATCTAAGAGTCCTTCTTGCTGTTGCCCACTCAGGAAATTCATCCAAAAACGGAAAAGAAGAATAATCATTTTTGCAACTTTACTGGCCCAGCAGTCATTTTTTCCTTTACGCGGAACCTCTGAGGAACCCTATAAACTCACGGAACCCCACTTCATGTGTTGCGGGACCCTAGGTTTCCGCGGAACCCCTGTTTAAGAGCACTGATCTAAGATGAAGAGAGTCAACAGACCTTAGTGGCGCTATGAGAGCCCTCACATTGAAATTAGAATACTGAAACACTCGTAAGGCCTATGAAACAATAATATTCAAGCGGCAGCCTTTATTTATAAATTATAATTATTTTCAACTTTAATTAAACTCCATTTATATGATGCGCTCCGTTGCTCTTGACAGCGCCATTGGTTTTGGCGCCCCAAGTGTCAATTTCTGATAAAATATGCGGAAATTTCTTCTGGACAAATTCATGAACTTTGACCGGATTTCCTGTTGATAATGATTCATTCACTACGTGACAGCAAAGAGTCGTCCATATCGTTTCTCTTCCGACAACTTTTAATTTCGATTTACCTGCAATTAATGCGAGTATTAAATTTCTTGTATAACCTTAGTTGAAACAAGCGTTGAGTTGACTTGAGTCATTGATTATATTGAATCAGTCATCTAAATAAAATTAATGGGACACGTACTCCAGCCTCCCGCTTATTTGAAATTAAAAAAAGAAGCAAAACAGGGACCAGAATCTTTATGGCTTGACATTGCATACGAATTTATTACAGACATAGGCGTTTCAAACTTTTCTGCTGCCCTGATAAGGAAGCCCCTCTACTGTCCGGGACGAGTTACTGATAATAAAGTCTCTCATACCTAACTTCAAAAATAATTTGGTAGATAAACAAATTACAGATGTTGTAATACATGAAAATGAATAATTTGAAGGTCAAGTAAGAGTGAAATGTTTGTATTATTAATATTTGAATCATCAAACTATGCAACAAACTCACCCGTGCTGCATATGGCTCGGCACCTATGGCCCCCCTCTGGAAACGCCCATGGGTGCACCCAGGGGTCGACAAACTGCGGAAATAATTTTTGCGGCCCTCGAACTTGCATAAATGCATAAAACAAAAATTGGTCCTTTATTTATTATTTTCTCCACACCGATTTATGTGGTAACAAGTTTTATTGTACGGCGCTTTTTTGTAGTAAGTAGCATCAGTTGTATGTCGTTTACTTGGTGTTGCTTGTAATTATAAGTTAAGTACATTTTGATTTTTGAAATTTGCGACGAGCGTTAAACATTCATAAGTGCGTGGACGGAAAAATATTTTTCTTTTTTACGCATTTCAAATCAGTTTGCTTGATATGCCATGTCAGCATCGCAGTTATTAAGGGATTCAATGTAAACGTCATTACGAAGCACGTCATTGCAAATACGAAATTCGACCCCAAGAAGGTGCGAGTGCGTCATAATTTAAAGTTTAATGTGGTGATTATTCTTATGCGAAATAAATGGAACCCGCACGCTACCGCAAATGTGTATATTTAGCCCGCAAGTACATACAGTATGCCGACCACTGGTATGTACATTTTGAATAAAAAAAAAAAGAATCCCCACCTCTTACGACATCCATAAAGTGCATAACCTCCTGTCTGTATGATTCATTGTACCGGGACATACAGCTATCAAAAATAGGAGGAAGTGTGGTCCCGTGATCCCCATGAGTTTCATGGCATAGTGGACGAATGTTGCCGCCGCTTAGCATTCCTTTGCTACCGAAAACCTGAGGATAAAAGAAAAATTGTGTTAGGTATAGATCGATGTGAAATATAGCAATTTTGCAAGTATGCTACCAATAGACGTTTCCTCCATGATTGGGTACTTTGTTCACAGGACACGAAATAGACCTATTGAAGATTTTGCTAAATCGCTGTTGTTTGAATTGGAATGTTGCTTTTGTAGAAAATCGACTTTTACTCCGACTTAGGGTCAAGTCAATCAAATATTGAATGAGAAGAGACGCATTTTATTTTTCCAAATTTTTACAAATTCCTACGGGTACCACGAATTTTGTTGGTTTTTCATAATATACCTCACACTTTCATACGATATTAAATATTTAATAAAAAAATATTCTGACTCTGGTTACAGCAATTTTATGACCAAGTATATGACCAGTGTCACTTTTTCCCTAAAGATTAGAATAATGCTTCGATTCGGACTCGATTAAGTCGGAACAGAGACTTGACTTGGGCGTCTGAAATAATTTTGAAATAGGAAATAATTTTTTCTAATTTTAAAATAAAAAAAATCGGGTGGAGTTGTCTGTGATGCAACAATTGAAATTGCCGCTCACAGGCTTTTATATTTTTAAGCACGCTTGTAAAAGTTTGTTTGTTTTTAGTCTTATGTTTCATTTGGACGTTTTTGCTGAGTTTGGCTGTTGTACAGATTCCTGTTTTAAGCAAAAAGGTGTAATGTTCAATACAAGTGCAGACTAAACTTACTTTTAGGCCTGTGGTTCTCAAACTTTTTAGGCCACGCCCCTTTGTACAATTTGTCAAGTCCCGCGCCTCACCCCAAAAATGACTAGCCAACAATAGGCTGCGAATAACAGATAGTAAGAGAAAAGTATGTTTTTTTTTTCAAAAACACGTTGAAAATGCGAGGATGGAAAGTAAATATCCAAAATAAAGAAATGTAAATATCCAAAATAGCGCGGACAAGATCAAACCTGACGAATATTTCTATTTTCAATCAGCTTCAAGCCCCCTCAAAAAAATTGCTTACACCCCCCTTACGGAGCGCGCCACACCGTTTGAGAACCACTGCCTTAAAGAGAGTTCTCCCGGTGCTCCAGAAGTATGCGCACCAAGATGCCGCACAACCTGAATCATACCCGGTACACACCCACTATGTTCAGGTTGTGCGCCATCTTGGAGGTCTGTCTTCCCTTTAAATTACCTCAATTCTTTGGTCATGTCCGTACGTTGCCTCTCTATTGATGTCACTGTGACCAAGGGTGCCGTCAGGGAACTTCATCGTTATAAACAACTGGTCCACATCATCAATATCACGAATATCGTCAAAATGGGCGTGACCTGAAACAAAAGTGGGTGTGGTTAGCGTGAAACGCTTTTACACCCTTAAGACCCACGGTTCCAACCTCCTTCAAAATATTTGACATTATATTATACTTTTGGGGACAAGAAAATGGGGGCGACCGCCCCTCCCCCTCCCCGACTTTCGATTTTTTTCAAATTGTGCAACCATTATGCAACTTGCTGCAATATATCTGCCCAGGAATAGATCCACCGGAAAGGAAAATCCGATTAAAATATGCATATTATACTTCCAAGTAGTCCTACATATACTTCATAATTGGGCAGACTGCACCTCGCATGGGTTAAATACGCGGCTAGGATGTCATAAAAGCCGAAAAAATATTACACGCGACTTCGGCGCGCTCGTCATCCCCCTGGAGGCCGTATTGAATACAAATAAACGCTTGTACAGAGATATGTGTAGTAAAGCCAATTAATAATACGCGAGGAACGTAAAACGTGTCACGAACGGAATAACACACGCAAAAGGTGTCCTTGAGCGAGCGATAAGTTATCATCGTCATAATATTATTTTGCAAGATCGGTGAGCCATTATTGGTTAATAATTTTGTAAGATAAATTCTGATTGGTTAATTAGCCACACCCTTGTTTTCAGTCGATGACGCTTGTGTATTCTGTTGTTATCAAGAATTGACATTATTTGTTTCACTATTATGTAATTATAACTCTTTGAAAGCAGTGATGAAATTCAAAATTTCAAGAACGTTTTTTTTGTATCGAACTCACTAGCAGCGGGTTCACTTAATTTCAGGAAACCATGCCGAATAAATAGCGCTAAAACAAGAGCTGATATTGTGGAATTACAATAACGGGTTCGCTCCAGCACAATACAATTCTGCAACCCTTGGATCGCAGCACTGCTTGAACAACAAAATGAAAAAAGACGTGTGATATCCTGTTATTGCTTAACACGTCACTACATAGAGCCTGTGTAGT
This sequence comes from Styela clava, assembly GCF_964204865.1. Taxonomy (NCBI): domain Eukaryota; kingdom Metazoa; phylum Chordata; class Ascidiacea; order Stolidobranchia; family Styelidae; genus Styela; species Styela clava. Next base: position 22,247,571 of record NC_135253.1, on the reverse strand, counting down.
AGACAACACTTAAATCTTCCAAAATATAAATCTTCCAAATCCCATGTCCCACCCCCAGGTATTTTAAAATGTATTTTTCGCAATGACAAACCAGAAAGATCCTTCGCAAAATAGTAGTTTCTTACATATTGTTATATATCAGGGCTGCTTTTTATTCTGAGCGAAAGGCGCGAATCGTCTAAACGAGAATATCGGTCGGAGACCGAAGACTTATCGATCGAAACTGCGGTTTCGATTCATGACTCTATATTTATAACTCTATAATCAATAACTCGCTAATTATACGACATAATTCATCCAAAATCAATAGGCCCCTGGTCCGAGATATGATGAATGCACATGCAAAATTTGGAGCAGATTCAACCACGCCTTCGTGAGATATCGCGTGCATCTAACACACAGAAAAACAGACAGACAGACAGACACCTATCAACATACTTACCGATTTAAAGATCGATAAGTAAAAATGAAGTCTTACCTATTGCATGTATTTTATCATGGATTTGCCCCGCAAGCCATATTAACATATCCACATCACACTAATATCACATATTAATATACAAGATATTCATAAAGTACATTTACAATTTCAATTTTGTTATGAAGTCAATATATCTCAACCAGGTTTGTTGTGTTTTAATCAGTAATTGTTCAAGTATTTTTACTTCATTTAATACATCTGTGAGGACCAAAACAATATATGGTATCGATAAATTCTCCTCGCAATTTTAAAAAAATTGTAAAACTTTATGGACACCCTATACCCAGCATAACCTATGACAAGTGTGGCAAATCGGGAAGGACATTTTAAAGCAGTGCCTGAGAGCAATTTTTCATGAAATAAAATAGTCTTACCTATTGCATGTATGGTATCAGGGATTTGATCCGCGAGCCATATTAACATGTCCACATCATGTATGGCCATGTCTAATGCAATTCCTCCAGAAATTTTCAAATATTCTATCGAATTCCTTGGATGATCACGTGATACACTCTTCACGACCTTTAACCTTCCGACAACTTCCGGGATTTGGGAACGAATCGCTGCTGTTTGTGGATCAAACCTAGGAAAAAGGGATAAAATATATAAACCTTAGTTGCTAACACGGCTCCGAACAAGATGTTACCATTTGTTTTTTACAAGCGCTCTAGGAGTGTGTAACCAATACGGAGGTAACTAATTTTGTTCGCCCACTTTACATCAAGTTACAATTATGGGCGTGGTGTATATTCACTTGGCTAACACAGACAGTCCCCGAACTCGTAATAACTAAAATAAAGAAAATCGGAATGAAATCATGGCCTGACCCTAACCTGGTACACACACTACGGGAGTACCATCTTACACAAGAAAACGTCGCTCTGTACACGCCTTGAAACAAGGAACTACTAATACCTTGGTGAAAAAAAAATTATGTAATTGTGCGATATTAGTTTTACGGTGCTATTTTCACAGGAGCTCAAAGTTTCATGATTATGCCAGTAGTCGGAGTGATGAATCAGTTAATCAAAGTTATATTTTGCCGTAACAGGAAGTGAACGAATAACCGATGTTCATTAACCGTTGATTCATAAGTCCGATTTATTCATTTAAGTATTGTGATATCATTTTGACGCAAGAAATACAAAAATATTTTTCTTTTGAAGTACCGGTGTACCAGTACTTTACCGGTGGCAGTTTGCACAGAAACTTGCTCAAGTAAATATAGGGTGATTAATACTTTAATTCGTTAATATTTTATTTCACCGTAACCGAAAAAAAAAACGATTGACCGATGTTAATTAACCGTTGATTCATCAGACCGTTTGATTCATTTATTTGTAGCAATTTTTAAGACGCGATTTTGACACAAAAATACAAATTCGTGTTGCCGGTGCATCAGTACCTTTTTATTATTTTGCCGAAAATCTTCGGTAAACCGCAGTCATTTAACTGTTGCTTCATAAGTCTGGTTGATTCATACGTATAACGATTTTTATGACGTCTAGATACCGGTATACTAGTACTTTACCAGTGGGCGGTGGATATCTACCTGCACAGAATTTTGCTCAATATTAAGATGTAAAATGGCTCACACAAAAAGCGAATGACTTTTTGGCGCTCGTGAGAAATACACACATGCATATGACCGAAATACCCATTGCGTATGGGTGAGGTCCACGACACTATAGCGTGTATTGCATTTCTGACGAATTGACAATAGAGCTCAAAATTGACATTTCATGTTTTTTTGTCATGGTCTAAATTGTGTTTTACTCCTTTATGGTAATATACTTTCGTGAATGTTTGACGTCATCTGCTGCTGAAAAATGGTGTCGCTGACTCGCTGACTCTGATAGTCTTTTCACAGCCCCTCGTCCATTGCAGTTGAAACATTGTACGTTTTTTCGACAAATTAATTTTTTGTTATATGCACGCTGTTTGTTGCAGGTGAAAATAAATACCCGAATCTGTCGCTAATGGATACCACTTAATTTTATACGTTTAATGTAGCAGGTAATAGCATAAATCTCAACCTAACACGACCTCGGGCTGTCGGTGGGTAAGCGATATGGTGATATGGCGATATGGTGACTGGTGGTAGACCTCACGGTATCCATATTGTTACTTATCGATTTTAATCGGTAAGTATGTTGATAGGTATTTGTCTGTCTATCTGTTAGATGCACGCGATATCTCAGGGAAGCGAGATTGAATCTGCTCCAGATTTCGCATGTGCATTCATCATATGTCGGAACAGAAGCCTATCGATTTTGGTGTCACTATGGAGTAAGAGCGCTGTTTCGGGGATCCCCTAACTTTCGATCGATAAGTCTTTGGTCTCTGACCGATATTCTCGTTTATTTTAATGATACTTTTAATAGTGCTGACGTAGTTTTGTGCACCAGGACTATGATATTACGCGTTGGGTGTTCAAATGCTTCTTCATGTTATATGGACGTGTTCTATAACAAAAGATATAATTCGGGGATTTGTTGGCAAATTGATATTATTCAAAGGACATATATACAGTTCTTTGCGATGACTAATTAAAAATGATCTTGGGACGCCATAGCGGGGACAATATATATTATTAAGAGTTCGACGGTTTCGTTTTCCAAGCAAGTGTCGCGAAGTCAATTATCGTGGTGCCCAATTTTATGAAGATGATATTTCAAACGACAGTGGCCTGTTTATGGTCTGAACAGGATTATTTCACCACGGCATAGCAGCACCGTTTTGTCCTAACTTAAGTATAATTTTAAAATAATGTTAGATGGACGGGGCGGTTGATAATGTTACCTTTTATTAAAAGCGCAGAAAAGTGGTCTCTTTTCGTCTTCTGCAGTTTTGTAACAATTGACGATCGATTCCAGAGACAGTGCTAGAGGTTTCTCGCACATGACTGCTTTTCCTATAAAAATATCGAAGGTATAGGTAATATTGTTTACATTCTAGGTGACACTATAGAGCCAAACAGTAGCCAGGCTCCCGCCCCCATAAAAAAAAATTTCTGTGTAATGAATGAGAATTGTAGTACCTTGATATGAGACTTTATTCAACTTAAATCTAAAGCACACTTAGAATGAATTTAAAGTAAAATATAACACAAGTAAATGTTATTAAACAAGAAAACAAATACGAATCGAATTGCTGATGCTTACAGTAAGCGGCCGGATAGTTAAATGAATAAAGTTGAAATAATTAACACACTACATCTACAGCACAGCAATGATTGGTGTCTGATTTAAAACGCTCATGGAGTCATCGCTGGACTGCAGCTGTATAAACAAATAGATATATTGAGCTACATTTACAAAAGTTATTACATCCTGTATGATAGCAATTTTTCTTGGCTTGAAACGCTTTTTAGACCCGCATGACCCTTGAAAACTCACATTTCCTCCGACTCTCTAGCTGTTACGGTCTACCTCGACAATTAGGAATATTAGAACCCACCTTTGAAAGTTTCTGGCTATCAATCAATCAATCTTTTATTTGTCAACACAAAAAAACAAGCATATAGAAAACTGTTACAACAAACGAAATATACTGATCATGTGGGCTACGCTCCTGGAGTCAAAGAACCATGGAATACCATTTTGAAAACGCGTGTCGTTCAAGTACTTAAAATGTGACACTACATTCCAAAAACGTGACATATCATAAAAAAATGTACCGTTAAAACAGGAACATGTGATACAATATGTCGATCCCTTATGAGTACAGTTTAAGTACAAACTTTATTATTTTGAAGCATTTTTTTCCAAAAAATAAGTACCTTTCTTTAAAGCGGCTTTTACATGCGTCTCATGCATTTGCGTAGGACAGCATACAATAACGGCATCGACTCTATAATGAAATTATTACATAGTTAGTGTAATCTAAGAAAAAAGTTTGGTGCTTCAGAAGTATGCGCACCAGGATGTCGCACAACCTGAATCCTAACCGGTACACACATACTATGTTCAGGTTGTGCGCCATCTTGGTGCGCATATTTCTGGAGGTTTCAAAGTTTTACTCAAACACTTATATATTTCCGAAGCTAGTATTTATTTAACCTTTTCGGAATGTAAAAAAAGTATTATCTATCTTGCATACCAATTTTTGTAGCTTAAACATCGTCGCTCGGAACCTAATTAGAACCTTTTAAAACCCACGTTATCCAGCTAGCCGATATGGTCTAACTTAGCAATTCGAAATTTTACCTATTGTCCTCATACGCGGTATCGACGTCATCAGTATGTAGGGCCGTTGTTGAAACCAGATTGTATTCGTTTATGTATTCTTCCGCAAATGTCCTATTTACGTCAATGATATAAAGCAGCTGCACTGTAAGGAAAAAGTGGACGACTTAATCATAAAGCGAATTAATGATTTTCGTTCGGTTACCAATCTATGTCTAATAGCAGAGCAGGTAATCCGTTATTTGTTTCAGATGCATGGACTTGGTGGCGGAGGAAGCCGATCGCGCAATATTCGCTTATACCAGCGGTTCCAAAAGGAGGAGCCACGGTGCACTGTTCGCTGAGTACGCCTCGAAAATAAACATAAATGTGTTGAACATAACATAAATGTTTTACTGGTTCTTTTTTTAAATACTGTGTATATGAATCAATAATTTCATTTTATTGTCGCTTACTTTCTGTTACGATCTCAAAATTGAGTTATATTTCAGGGCAGCATTTATGCCTGTAAGTGCACCCTTAGTTTTTCCCTGATATTTGGCGCCACAAGAACAAAAAGTCTGGGAACCGCTAGCTTATACAATTATGCCTGGGCAAGAACTATTAATAAACATCTTTTGTTGCTCATAGGTGATTCTATCATATTTTCTTCGGCTCAGTCATAGATGGCCAAGTCGGTTATTTATCATTCTGGCAAAAAATTTTCAATATCAAACGTATTCCAAATTAGTTATTGCTCAACGGAGAAATTTCCAGAAATCATTAAGTTCATAAAAATAGGAATCAGTATGAATTATGTCTCCTGTCTCTGCTCCAAATCGAGAATATCGAATATAAGCAATTTCGGATCAATTCGAATCGTTTTGGATATCTATCGGGACTCTAAATCACCAAAATGGGCGTTCTAAAAGTGTGTGTAACAATATGGAGGTCTCCAATTTTGTTTGCCCACTTTACATCAAGTTGTGTAAAGGGAATGAAACCTATGGACAGGGGGTTTATTCACTTGGCTAACAAAGACAGTCCCCGAAATCGTAATATGACTAAAATAAGGAAAATCGGAATAAAATTATGGCCGAACCCTAACCTGGTACTCATACTACGGGAGTACCCCCAAAATATTGGTCGCTTATTACACTGTCATACTCACCTCTGGGTAATCGCAATATATTCGAAACATGAACTTTTCCAATCCTTCCGATGCCGATTAGAGCAACTCCTATTACGTCATTTTCATTTTTCACGTCACCCATGTTTGCGTAAAATTTTTTTGATTAATTCTAAATCTGTTTAAGCAATTCAATATGTAAGATTAGGTCTATGAAAAATAAAATTTCTTGAAAAATATTCAGTATCAATGTAGTGCTTTCCAACCGGTGTTCCGCGAAAGACCTTCCGCGTGAAATTGACGTCACGAATTTATTTTCTTGCTGACATATCTTATAATAACAAAATAAACGAATGGATATCAGAAATCAATAAGCACGTAACTCGTTGGTTTTAAGTCTGTTGTGAGTGAACATTGTTGCCTTTCAAATGATAGTTCCGGGTTCGATTCTCAGTCGACGTAATTTCTAATGACGGTTTGCCTAAATTTTAATGCAAACTCTGAAATCCCAGAATCAGGGTTTTCATATACGCAACCAAAATGTCGTTCCCAAAACTCGCGAAATTACACGTTTTCGCGCGTCCGGTCGGAACCACTGGCTGTTTCGATCCAACTTCGTGGCAAATAGAAATCTCAGATCCCCCTCCCCCCTTCTAAAATTTCGGACTACGCCTCTGGTCTACCCAATTCATGTTGCGTATTTGTGAGTCTTTGACAGTCGACCATTCCAAATAGTTTTTAAGTTCCAACAAATTTGCTAATTCACTCAACACAGCAGTAGCAGTCACTAACAAATCTCTTCAATTCGGTATAACCAACCCAATTCATTACATCCTATCTAAGCCCAGAATTTACTCCGAAGGTATATGTATTTCACTGCATACCTTTGCATCACTAAATTTTTAATTTGCGAATCGATACCTTCATCTCACAACCTCTCAGTAAATGTTTATCAACTTCCCATACCCCCAAGGCTGTCTGTGAAACTAGTAGTCCCAAAACGATAAATATTTTCCTATAAGTTTTGGGATTTAAAATTGCCTGCGGGTGGAATTAGACAGACATGAATGTTGTTTCTGCGTTGTTTCACGTTTTCGCTCAGAATAAGACGCCGTACGAGTAGTTAAGGATACCTTTTCATTCTCGCTATATTATGTAAACGCTATTCTTGACACTGTGAATCGAAAGAAGAAAAAATTTCGCGATAAATTGAATTAAAAAAAGCCAAGTCCAATGCTTTAGCCGTTAGGACAGTGTTTTCCAACTTTTTTTGGTCGCGGACTATTTTCTCACCGGTGAAAACCTTTGCAGACTCAAGGTGCGTTAATTGCAAGCGTACTCTGTGTGAAGAAGCAATAAAACCAAACACAACAGAGTTTTGAAGAATTTCAAAATCGAAAATTTGCCGCAATTACGCTTTGTTAATCAAGAGAGCCGACTTTTTTTTAGTGTATAAATGGCCTTTTCTGTCGCACAATATTCAATCCATGATAACGACGAGAATTTAAAATGTTTCTCTATTTCAATTTAATTGTGTTCATGGTCACTCGCGGTTGCGTCGACTGATGACAAGATGAAAGCATTACTTCTTTAAAATGTCGCGGCAATCTGCGATCATAATAATGTGAGAATATATTGCTCGATTATATTTAGTTTTGATACATATTTTTTGCGATCTTGAGAATTTGTTATCGCCGATAGAAAAATCCTATTATCTGCTATAAATTTTCAGAAAGTACAACTTGATTAGGTATTTATTGAAAATTTAATTGAAGTTTATTAGTAAATCAATAAAAAAAATATTTATCGCCTTGTTTCAATATTAATTTATTTGTGATCATTTTAATCTGCGGTTGTGTTGACGAATTAAAGCAAAGTGAATACTACTCAGAAAGTATCATGACAATCCGTGGACACAAAAAATGCGTGGTAAAGTGCCTGAATATATTTTGTTTTGATTCGCATTTTTGTGAATTCGACAAATCTGAGCTGTTCGTACAACACTTCCGGCGCTCAATGTGGAGGCAGAAAAAAAAAGAATCTTAAAGGAAAATACCCTGATACGTGTTCTATAGCACAGTGGTCGGGAACCCATGGCTCGTGAGCCATATATGGCTCTTTTGCTGACGGCATATGGCTCCCAGAAAAATCTAATGTTCTAAGGCTAAGCTTACTATTGTTACGAAATTTCAAACTTTTTTACAGCCAAATTTGACAGAAACGCTTGAGAACGCACGCCCAGCGCATGTCTATGTTATGTGAGAGAATTACCATTTTGACAAGCCTTTTGTCCGTTTGTACGTACCAGTTACAGTATTTGTCATATTTAGATCGGACTAGCGAAGCTAGTTTTCAAAATACTACGGATATGCCTAACCGAAAGAAGGGTGGTGAGTATCGTAGATTCCAACTTGTGCTACATGTGAGCAGCCGTTCAAGCGACGACAATGCAGCATCAATGGTCACATTAAATGTATATTGACATTGTATGTGTTGACTTTTAAGTAAAAATTTCAGGCTTGATTAAGTGAATAAATGCTATATGGCTCGCACAGAAATGCAATTGAAAAAATGTATTTTCATGACTCTCTTGACCAAAAAGGTTCCCGACCCCTGCTATAGCATTTCAGAAAAGGTCAAACGTCAATAGCATGAGCCAGAAGTTCCCATATTTTTCAAACACACCACGCATCTACTTTTCATTATACAAACCACCATTCACCAGCAAGAAATTTTCATCAGACATATACTTTCAGTGCTAATTTTGGCGCTCGGGGGGTATTCGTACCAAGATGACGCACAACCAGAACAACCCTAACCTGGTACACATACTATGTTCAGGTTATGCGCCATCTCGGTACGAATACTTCGGGAACATCTTAACTTTAACATATTTGATTATTTGACCCCAGAAGGTTGTGTTTATAGCGGTGCAGATTGCCACTCAAATACATAACTTCTTTTATAAGATATGATACAAATAGTTTTATAGCACAGCAGTTAGCTCGTTATTCTATAACTAATTTTATTTATTCGTTTCTATCAATTATTTTATCACCTGATATGCTGATTAGGATAGGATAGGATTTACATATTTATCCCGGGGGAGAGGAAAGCCGATAAGACGGCTTATCCATATGGCGAACCACGGCCTCTCGTCCGGTTACCATTCCAAGTCGGGTATGGGATTTAGTTTTTTACTGTATTGTTTGTTTTCGGAAGCATGGACTTGGTGGTGGAGGAAGCCGTAACCGACCAGCGGTACGTGAACCACCCAACGACGGCGAGGAGTCCAGCAATCCTCTCGCACATAACCATCCCTGCATGGGATTCGAACCTGCGAACCCACGCAGAGCAATTAATGATTATGCAGACGAAATAAACTTATACTCATAATAGCAAAATACCCCATCTAAGTTCGGGAACAGTCCCCTAAAATAAAGAGTACAGCGTACTGTTGGTACCGCTGCCATAAGCTAATATCACTACTGCACTTCTAAAGCACCTTGCAACAAGCAGATCAATTGCGAGGGACGCACGATAAGCGGATGTTTGCTGTGAAGTGTACGTTTATCGCTACGTTAAGTCGCGACTTTCGTGTTTGTTTATTTTATGAGCAAACGCAGCTAACCGTGACGGGAAATTGCAGGGCTATTTGCGCAATCAACTACGAATTAGGCAACTGAACAACTAAACAAATATCACACAATACGGCACCATTGTATAGCATGTGTGACTTCAAGCGAATAAGAGTGCACCGATATAAAATATGATAGGATGGGTAGTTTGAATTGTTATCCCGGTATAGATAGAGAGAGAGAGAGAGTTTATTATTTTTGTCAACCAAAATACAAATAATTTTGAAAAAAAAATTACACAGCATTTATTTTGGTATAGACTGGGAAATGGCGATACGACCAAAGGTCATCAAAGTCAGCCATCACCCATTCCAGCCAAATAATTATTAAGAAAAAATATATAAAGTAACCGTCGACTAGTTAACTACCAAATATTTAAACGAAGTATACTCTTAATACAAATAATAATGTAAAAATAATAGGTACCAGAAAAAATAATTAAAATGTAGAAAATTATTTAAAATTACCTTGAAAATTGAAAGATAGTAGCAAACAGTGGCTATGTGACAATTATGTGATGATTAGTTACATGTTTTATCATTATTGAATATTATAACTATGGACAAGTCTATAAGACCGCTCTCTATCAAATGAATGTGTAGTTAGTTCATGTTTAGACATAGTTTATCGTTTATTTTAATAAATTATTTTAGTTCTGTACAATACAATGACAAAAAAATATATTCATTTTTTTATTTGTTAGCATATTTATCTTTTTACTGAGTAAATGATTTAATGTCTCGCTTTTTTTACTTCCGACTCCATGTCTCGATGATTGTATGTATGTGTGTGCGTGTCCTAATCAGTTTTAATACTTTTGGGTGAGCGAACACGTACTACTTTTTTTTTATCAAGACCTTCCCATCTAAAATCTGAACGCTTTAAACCTTACTTGTGGTTTCGTTTGCTTTCCCGTTTCTATAAACAGTTTTATTTTTTTTTGTTTTTATGAATTATTTTATCGTCTATTGCTGATTATGGAGTCGAAATAAACTTACACTTGTTATACTTATACAATACGTACAGTTTATGTCAAAATTCTGAAAACACATTCAATGACACGAACAGAAATATGATAGAATAATATGATAGAACTCGGAACTTTGTATAGTTATCCAGGTATAGGCAAGTCGATGGGGAAGGATTTCGCAGCTAGCATCGCCCAATTCATGGCGTAACCTCAACCTCTTATGACGGTAATACATCTCACGTACAGCGGAAGTGATTGAAGGAAGTTTGCCACAATAAGGGGGATAGGCAGGGCTGCCATCGATATATATGAACCCAAAAATAAGGACATCAGGGAAACCTAATAATAGAATAACAAAGAACGAAATGTAATAAACAAAATGTATTCCTGTCAGTGCAACCCGTGTCTAATCATACTTTGCAAAGGATTTGCTCCAGCATTTTTTTTTAATTTTAGAAACAATCTGTTCCATCCCACTTGTTGTATTTTGACGAAAGTTACACGAACTGATTTTAACCGGTAGGCTTTTGTTTTGTTTTGTCATAGTGTCAATTAATTTGCTGTTATTAGATAATGAATGCGCGTAGCAATCAATGAGGTTATAAAATATCATTTATAGCAAATCAATCATTCGAATTGACCAATCTAAGTGCCTGGCATAAAAACCTGGACCCATAAAATAAGGACAAAAATAAGAATGTTTCCTAGAAATGAGGACAAAAATATTTTTCTTCAAAATAAGGACAAATCTTAGAAATAAGGACGTTATGGCATCCCTGGGCATAGGTGATTTCTTTTTGAAAGGAAATGATCCATAAAACTTCTTCCGACATAGTATGAACATGAAAGCTCAGGGCTGGATTCCAGATGTGTCGTTTGAATAAAATAGATGAGGCCGTTACTGTATTTGTTAAATTAATGTATAGTTCATGTTTATTTTATTTAACAAATTCGAATCAATTCTATACAATAAAATACATTATTTCGGCATTCTGAAAACCTAACACTCAATGACACGAACAAATTATATACCAGAAATGCCTGGAAAACGAGTAAAACCTAGAAATGAGGTTTATGACGTGAAATGCGGTGGTTCTGCGCGCCCCACAAGGGGAGCGTAGACCGTTTTCTGAGGAGGCGTAAAGCTAATTAAAAATAAAATTATTTAGATTTGATATTGGGTGCGTAGGGTGCTCCATGTGACCGCTGTCGGTTACGGCTTCATTCACCATCAAGTCGTATCTGAAACAAATAACTGGCTAACTAATCCTATACCCGACATGGACCGTGGTTCGTCATATGATTAAGCCGTCTTGGCGGCTTTTCTCTCCCCTAAGATAAAAATAAGTAAATCCGATCCTAATTTCGACTCCCGGGGAAATATATTTGGACTCCAGTGACTCTGTCCACAGCCGATATAACGATGCAGATCGGACGAGGCCGGCCATTGCCTCTAAAGAATTCTTCCCTATACCTTACCATTGAAAAAATTTTGCCGCTCATTTTAAAAGTGTTTTGGAGAGTTCGCGTGTACCAACTCGCTTACATGTTCAAACTATTAGTTTTATTGGAACCATTAAACCACGTGCCGCTTACAGCGTTACAGGTACTACTATATACCCAGTAGTGTGATTCAGCCGGTTCGCACCGGTTCTATAGAACCGTCTCACGGAATTTTATGAGATTAGCGAACCGGTTAGTATTACTCGTTAGTGGTAACTGTCAATGATTTTTTGTAAATAAACCGGGTGTGAAATATGACTTTTTGATGGAACCGACTGACAAAAAAATTGAATCCCACCACTGTGTATACCTAATTTTAGCCCAGTCTATCACATCCTTTGCAATATTGAAATTTACTTATTACAACTAAACTAAAGATCCTCAGAAGACATAAACCAACTAAGTTATTTGATTGACCACTATTTTTCGAAAATACGTATGAAAACTGACAAATACCACGCAAAGCCACGAAAACAAAGGCAACAACTATAACAACAATGCGTGGAAATCGTGCGAATGAAGTGTCTGAGCGACTCATTGTTGACTTATTGGACACGTGGACCTTTGGATCGTTTTGATATTATGTTGTTGTTCTTGTTGATGTTCTTCTTCTTTGTCATGATATATTCGCTTTTCTCTTTGAATACTGGACCAATTGCTTTGAAATGTTTAGTGGTGAAAGATTGATTTTTTTGCCAGAAGGATATTACTTTTGATTATTCTTAAATTTTCTATGAATCGTATGAGATCTGATATTTCATCCAAAATTGCGCTGTATCACCTTTTAATTATGGGAACATGGTTTTCAATCCGCCAAGCGTGACGGCTGACTGTGAAAATTCTTGCGACTGGAAACTCGGAAGTTTTTTGAGGGTATTGTACCGGTAACGTCGAAGGTAAGGATTGCTTCGCTCTGGTCCACGTGTTCATATATTTGAGCGTTGCTCTCTTGGTGCTGATTGGTCATTGTTAAGAACATAAACGAAGATATCGATTATATTGTCTTATCAATTGACGAGCGATTGCAAGCGTTTCCGTAGTGTAGTGGTTATCACGTTCGCTTTACACGCGAAAGGTCCCCGGTTCGAGCCCGGGCGGAAACAAGGGTTTATTATTTCCTTACTTCATTCACAAACTTCACGTATAAGTATTTCAAAGATACAATAGCTCAAATTTTGAGTCCTCCCGTCGGAGATGTTGCTCATCGTTCTAGGCGTTGGAATACGCTCGCCATCGCACCTCTGATTACCTTGCGTGGGTTTGCAGGTTCGAATCCCAAGCAGGGATGGTTATTTGCGAGAGGTTTGGAAATTTGGGAATTATGTATCGCAGAAATCCACACCTAGGCTCGTGTAGTTTCCGTAGTGTAGTGGTTATCACGTTCGCCTAACACGCGAAAGGTCCCCGGTTCGAGCCCGGGCGGAAACAAACCCTCCATTTGACTTTGTCATAATTCTTTTGTATTGACAACCGTCACGTACAAGTATTTAGAACATACAATAGCTCGGATTTTGAGTCAGTCCTCCCCTCGAAGGTGTTGCTCATCGTTCTAGGCGTTGGAATACACTCGCCATCACACCTCTGATTGATTACCTTGCGTGGGTTTATGGGAACAAGGTTTTTAATCCGCCAAGCGTGACGGCTGTCTGTGAAAATTCTTGCGACTGGAAACTCGGAAGTTTTTGAGGGTATTATATGGACAAGAGTGAACAGTCTTATCAATTGGCGTCTAGTGGCGAGCGTTTACGTCGTGTAGTGGTTATCACGTTCGCTTTACACGCGAAAGGTCCCCGGTTCGAGCCCGGGCGGAAACAAGGGTTTATTATATCCTTACTCCCACTTTTTTTTTTGAAAGCCACAAAAACAAAGGCAACAACAACAACAACAACAACAATGCTTGGAAATCATGCGAAAGAAGTGTCTGAGCGACTCGTTGTTGTCTTATTGGACACGTGGACCGTTGAATCGTTTTGATATTATGTTGTTGTTCTTGTTGATGTACTTCTTCTTCGTTATGATATATTCGCTTTTCTCTTTGAATACTAGACCAATTGCTTTGAAATGTTTAGTGGTGGAAGATTGATTTTTTTGTCAGAAGGATATTACTTTGATTTATTCCTAAATTTTCTATGAATCGTATGAGATCTGATATTTCATCCAAAATTGCGCTGTTACACCTTTTAATTATGGGAACACGGTTTTTAATCCGCCAAGCGTGACGGCTGTCTGTGAAAATTCTTGCGACTGGAAACTAGGAAGTTTTTGAGGGTATTATATATCCAAGAGTGAACAGTCTTATCAATTGGCGTCTAGGGGCGAGCGTTTCCGTAGTGTAGTGGTTATCGCGTTCGCTTAACACGCGAAAGGTCCCCGGTTCGAGCCCGGGCGGAAACATGGGTTTATCATTTCCTTACTTCATTCACAAACATCACCTATAAGTATTTCGAAGATACAATAGTATTATGTATCGCAGAAATCCATCCCTAGGCTCGTGTAGTTTCCGTAGTGTAGTGGTTATCACGTTCGCTTTACACGCAAAAGGTCCCCGGTTCGATCCCGGGCGGAAACAAAGGTTCATCATTTCCTTACTTCATTCACAAACATCACGTATAAGTATTTCAAAGATACAATAGCTCAAATTTTGAGTCCTCCCGTCGGAGATGTTGCTCATCGTTCTAGGCGTTGGAATACGCTCGCCATCGCACCTCTGATTACCTTGCGTGGGTTTGCCGGTTCGAATCCCAAGCAGGGATGGTTATTTGCGAGAGGTTTGGAAATTTGGGAATTAAGTATCGCAGAAATCCACACCTAGGCTCGTGTAGTTTCCGTAGTGTAGTGGTTATCACGTTCGCCTAACACGCGAAAGGTCCCCGGTTCGAGACCGGGCGGAAACAAACCCTCCATTTGACTTTGAATTATTTATCGCAGAAATCCACACCTAGGCTCGTGTAGTTTCCGTAGTGTAGTGGTTATCACGTTCGCCTAACACGCGAAAGGTCCCCGGTTCGAGCCCGGGCGGAAACAAACCCTCCATTTGACTTTGTCATAATTTTTTTGTATTGACAACCGTCACGTACAAGTATTTAGAACATACAATAGCTCGGATTTTGAGTCAGTCCTCCCCTCGGAGTTGTTGCTCATCGTTCTAGGCGTTGGAATACACTCGCCATCGCACCTCTGATTACCTTGCGTGGGTTTATGGGAACAAGGTTTTCTAATCCGCCAAGCGTGACGGCTGTCTGTTAAAATTCTTGCGACTGGAAACTCGGAAGTTTTTGAGGGTATTATATAAACAAGAGTGAACAGTCTTATCAATTGGCGTCCAGTGGCGAGCGTTTACGTCGTGTAGTGGTTATCACGTTCGCTTTACACGAGAAAGGTCCCCGGTTCGAGCCCGGGCGGAAACAAGGGTTTATTATTTCCTTACTCCCACTTTTTTTTGTTTGAAAATTTGTATGAAAACTGACAAATAACACGCAAAGCCACAAAAACAAAGGCAACAACAACAACAACAATGTGTGGAAATCATGCGAAAGAAGTGTCTGAGCGACTCGTTGTTGTCTTATTGGACACGTTGACCGTTGAATCGTTTTGATATTATGTTGTTGTTCTTGTTGATGTACTTCTTCTTCGTCATGATATATTCGCTTTTCTCTTTGAATACTAGACGAATTGCTTTGAAATGTTTAGTGGTGAAAGATTGATTTTTTTTGTCAGAAAGATATTACTTTGATTTATTCCTAAATTTTCTATGAATCGTATGAGATCTGATATTTCATCCAAAATTGCGCTGTATCACCTTTTAATTATGGGAACACGGTTTTTAATCCGCCAAGCGTGACGGCTGTCTGTAAAAATTCTTGCGACTGGAAACTCGGAAGTTTTTGAGGGTATTAAATAAACAAGAGTGAACAGTCTTATCAATTGCCGTCCAGTGGTGAGCGTTTCCGTAGTGTAGTGGTTATCACGTTCGCTTTACACGCGAAAGGTCCCCGATTCGATCCCGGGCGAAAACAAAGGTTCATCATTTCCTTACTTCATTCACAAACATCACGTATAAGTATTTCGAAGATACAATAGCTCGAATTTTGAGTCCTCCCCTCGGAGGTGTTGCTCATAGTTCTAGGCGTTGGAATACGCTCGCCATCGCACATCTGATTACCTTGCGTGGGTTTATGGGAACAAGGTTTTTAATCCGCCAAGCGTGACGGCTGTCTGTGAAAATTCTTGCGACTGGAAACTCGGAAGTTTTTGAGGGTATTATATAAACAAGAGTTAACAGTCTTATCAATTGGCATCCAGCGGCGAGCGTTTCCGTAGTGTAGTGGTTATCACGTTCGCTTTACACGCGAAAGGTCCCCGGTTCGAGCCCGGGCGGAAACAAGGGTTTATTATTTCCTTACTTCATTCACAAACTTCACGTATAAGTATGTCAAAGATACAATAGCTCAAATTTTGAGTCCTCCTTCGGAGATGTTGCTCATCGTTCTAGGCGTTGGAATACGCTCGCCATCGCACCTCTGATTACCTTGCGTGGGTTTGCCGGTTCGAATCCCAAGCAGGGATGGTTATTTGCGAGAGGTTTGGAAATTTGGGAATTATGTATCGCAGAAATCCACACCTAGGCTCGTGTAGTTTCCGTAGTGTAGTGGTTATCACGTTCGCCTAACACGCGAAAGGTCCCCGGTTCGAGCCCGGGCGGAAACAAACCCTCCATTTGACTTTGTCATAATTCTTTTGTATCGACAACCGTCACGTACAAGTATTTAGAACATACAATAGCTCGGATTTTGAGTCAGTCCTCCCTTCGAAGGTGTTGCTCATCGTTCTAGGCGTTGGAATACACTCGCCATCACACCTCTGATTGTTTACCTTGCGTGGGTTTATGGGAACAAGGTTTTTAATCCGCCAAGCGTGACGGCTGTCTGTGAAAATTCTTGCGACTGGAAACTCGGAAGTTTTCGAGGGTATTATATGGACAAGAGTGAACAGTCTTATCAATTGGCGTCCAGTGGCGAGCGTTTACGTCGTGTAGTGGTTATCACGTTCGCTTTACACGCGAAAGGTCCCCGGTTCGAGCCCGGGCGGAAACAAGGGTTTATTATTTCCTTACTCCCACTTTTTTTTTTGAAAGCCACAAAAACAAAGGCAACAACAACAACAACAATGCGTGGAAATCATGCGAAAGAAGTGTCTGAGCGACTCGTTGTTGTCTTATTGGACACGTGGACCGTTGAATCGTTTTGATATTATGTTGTTGTTCTTGTTGATGTACTTCTTCTTCGTTATGATATATTCGCTTTTCTCTTTGAATACTAGACCAATTGCTTTGAAATGTTTAGTGGTGGAAGATTTATTTTTTTGTCAGAAGGATATTACTTTGATTTATTCCTAAATTTTCTATGAATCGTATGAGATCTGATATTTCATCCAAAATTGCGCTGTTACACCTTTTAATTATGGGAACACGGTTTTTAATCCGCCAAGCGTGACGGCTGTCTGTGAAAATTCTTGCGACTGGAAACTAGGAAGTTTTTGAGGGTATTATATAAACAAGAGTGAACAGTCTTATCAATTGGCGTCTAGGGGCGAGCGTTTCCGTAGTGTAGTGGTTATCGCGTTCGCTTAACACGCGAAAGGTCCCCGGTTCGAGCCCGGGCGGAAACATGGGTTTATCATTTCCTTACTTCATTCACAAACATCACCTATAAGTATTTCGAAGATACAATAGTATTATGTATCGCAGAAATCCATCCCTAGGCTCGTGTAGTTTCCGTAGTGTAGTGGTTATCACGTTCGCCTAACACGCGAAAGGTCCCCGGTTCGAGCCCGGGCGAAAACAAACCCTCCATTTGACTTCGTCATAATTCTTTTGTATCGACAACCGTCACGTACAAGTATTTAGAACATACAATAGATCGGATTTTGAGTCAGTCCTCCCCTCGGAGGTGTTGCTCAACGTTCTAGGCGTTGGAATACACTCGCCATCACACCTCTGATTACCTTGCGTGGGTTTATGGGAACAAGGTTTTTAATCCGCCAAGCGTGACGGCTGTCTGTGAAAATTCTTGCGACTGGAAACTCGGAAGTTTTTGAGGGTATTATATAAACAAGAGTGAACAGTCTTATCAATTGGCGTCCAGTGGCGAGCGTTTCCGTAGTGTAGTGGTTATCACGTTCGCTTTACACGCGAAAGGTCCCCGGTTCGAGCCCGGGCGGAAACAAGGGTTTATCATTTCCTTACTACCACTTTTTTTTTTGAAAACTTGTATGAAAACTGACAAATAACACGCAAAGCCTCAAAAACAAAGGCAACAACAACAACAACAATGCGTGGAAATCATGCGAAAGAAGTGTCTGAGGGACTCGTTGTTGTCTTATTGGACACGTGGACCGTTGAATCGTTTTGATATTATGTTGTTGTTCTTGTTGATGTCCTTCTTCTTCGTCATGATATATTCGCTTTTATCTTTGAATACTAGACCAATTCCTTTGAAATGTTTAGTGGTGAAAGATTGATTTTTTTGTCAGAAGGATATTACTTTGATTTATTCCTAAATTTTCTATGATTCGTATGAGATCTGATATTTCATCCAAAATTGCGCTGTATAACCTTTTAATTATGGGAACACGGTTTTTAATTCGCCAAGCGTGACGGCTGTCTGTGAAAATTCTTGCGACTGGAAACTCGGAAGTTTTTGAGGGTATTATATAAACAAGAGTGAACAGTCTTATCAATTGCCGTCCAGTGGTGAGCGTTTCCGTAGTGTAGTGGTTATCACGTTCGCTTTACACGCGAAAGGTCCCCGGTTCGATCCCGGGCGGAAACAAAGGTTCATCATTTCCTTACTTCATTCACAAACATCACGTATAAGTATTTCGAAGATACAATAGCTCGAATTTTGAGTCCTCCCCTCGGAGGTGTTGCTCATAGTTCTAGGCGTTGAAATATGCTCGCCATCGCACCTCTGATTACCTTGCGTGGGTTTGCAGGTTCGAATCCCAAGCAGGGATGGTTATTTGCGAGAGGTTTGGGAATTTGGGAATTATGTATCGCAGAAATCCACCCCTAGGCTCGTGGAGTTTCCGTAGTGTAGCGGTTATCACGTTCGCCTAACACGCGAAAGGTCCCCGGTTCGAGCCCGGGTGGAAACAAACCCTCCATTTGACTTTTTCATAATTCTTTTGTATCGACAACCGTCACGTACAAGTATTTAGAACATACAATAGCTCGGATTTTGAGTCAGTTCTCCCCTCGGAGGTGTTGCTCATCGTTCTAGGCGTTGGAATACACTCGCCATCGCACCTCTGATTACCTTGCGTGGGTTTACGGGAACAAGGTTTTTAATCCGCCAAGCGTGACGGCTGTCTGTGAAAATTCTTGCGACTGGAAACTCGGAAGTTTTTGAGGGTATTATATAAACAAGAGTGAACAGTCTTATCAATTGGCGTCCAGTGGCGGGCGTTTCCGTAGTGTAGTGGTTATCACGTTCGCTTTACACGCGAAAGGTCCCCGGTTCGAGCCCGGGCGGAAACAAGGGTTTATTATTTCCTTACTTCATTCACAAACATAACGTATAAGTATTTCAAAGATACAATAGCTCGAATTTTGAGTCCTCCCGTCAGAAGTGTTGCTCATCGTTCTAGGCGTTGGAATACGCTCGCCACCGCACCTCTGATTACCTTGCGTGGGTTTATGGGAACAAGGTTTTTAATCCGCCAAGCGTGACGGCTGTCTGTGAAAATTCTTGCGACTGGAAACTCGGAAGTTTTTGAGGGTATTATATAAACAAGAGTGAACAGTCTTATGAATTGGCATCCAGTGGCGGGCGTATCCGTAGTGTAGTGGTTATCACATTCGCTTTACACGCGAAAGGTCCCCGGTTCGAGCCCGGGCGGAAATAAAGGTTTATCATTTCCTTACTTCATTCACAAACATCACGTATAAGTATTTCGAAGAGACAATAGCTCGAATTTTGAGTCCCCCCCTCGGAGGTGTTGCTCATCGTTCTAGGCGTTGGAATACGCTCGCCATCGCACCTCTGATTACCTTGCGTGGGTTTGCAGGTTTGAATCCCAAGCAGGGATGGTTATTTGCGAGAGGTTTGGAAATTTGGGAATTATGTATCGCAGAAATCCACACCTAGGCTCGCGTAGTTTCCGTAGTGTAGTGGTTATCACGTTCGCCTAACACGCGAAAGGTCCCCGGTTCGAGCCCGGGCGGAAACAAACCCTACATTTGACTTTGTCATAATTCTTTTGTATCGACAACCGTCACGTACAAGTATTTAGAACATGCAATAGCTCGAATTTTGAGTCCCCCCCCCCCCCCCCGAAGGAGTTGCTCATCGTTCTAGGCGTTGGAATACACTCGCCATCGCACCTCTGATTACCTAGCGTGGGTTTATGGGAACAAGGTTTTTAATCCGCCAAGCGTGACGGCTGTCTGTGAAAATTCTTGCGACTGGAAACTTGGCAGTTTTTGAGGGTATTATATAAACAAGAGTGAACAGTCTTATCAATTGGCGTCCAGTGGCGAGCGTTTCCGTAGTGTAGTGGTTATCACGTACGCATTACACGCGAAAGGTCCCCGGTTCGAGCCCGGGCGGAAACAAGGGTTTAATATTTCCTTACTTCATTCACAAACATCACGTATAAGTATTTCGAGATACAATAGCTCGAATTTTGAGTCCTCCCCTCGGAGGTGTTTCTCATCGTTCTAGGCGTTGGAATATGCTCGTCATCGCACCTCTGATTACATTGCGTGGGTTTGAAAGTTCGAATCTCAAGCAGGGATGGTTATTTGCGAAAGTTTGGAAATTTGGGAAATATGTATCGCAGAAATCCACCCCTAGGCTCGTGGAGTTTCCGTAGTGTAGTGGTTATCACGTTCGCCTAACACGCGAAAGGTCTCCGGTTCGAGCCCGGGTGGAAACAAACCCTCCATTTGACTTTGTCATAATTCTTTTGTATCGACAACCGTCACGTACAAGTATTTAGAACATACAATAGCTCGGATTTTGAGTCAGTTCTCCCCTCGGAGGTGTTGCTCATCGTTCTAGGCGTTGAAATACACTCGCCATCGCACCTCTGATTACCTTGCGTGGGTTTACGGGAACAAGGTTTTTAATCCGCCAAGCGTGACGGCTGTCTGTGAAAATTCTTGCGACTGGAAACTCGGAAGTTTTTGAGGGTATTATATAAACAAGAGTGAACAGTCTTATGAATTGGCGTCCAGTGGCGAGCGTTCCGTAGTGTAGTGATTATCACTTTCGCTTTACACGCGAAAGGTCCCCGGTTCGAGCCCGGGCGGAAACAAAGGTTCATCATTTCCTCACTTCATTCACAAACATAACGTATAAGTATTTCGAGGATACAATAGCTCGAATTTCGAGTCCTCCCGTCGGAAGTGTTGCTCATCGTTCTAGGCGTTGGAATACGCTCGCTACCGCACCTCTGATTACCTTGCGTGGGTTTGCAGGTTCGAATCCCAAGCAGGGATGGTTATTTGCGAGAGGTTTGGCAATTTGGGAATTATGTATCGCAGAAATCCACACCTAGGCCCGTGTAGTTTCCGTAGTGTAGTGGTTATCACGTTCGCCTAACACGCGAAAGGTCCCCGGTTCGAGCCCGGGCGGAAACAAACCCTCCATTTGACTTTGTCTTAACTTAATTCTTTTGTATCGACAACCGTCACGTACAAGTATTTAGAACATACAATAGCTCGGATTTTGATTCAGTCCTTCCCTCGGAGGTGTTGGGTTTATTATTTCCTTACTTCATTCACAAACATCACGTATAAGTATTTCAAAGATACAATAGCTCGAATTTTGAGTCCTCCCGTCGGAGGTGTTGCTCATCGTTCTAGGCGTTGGAATACGCTCGCCACCGCATCTCTGATTACCTTGCGTGGGTTCGCAGGTTCGAATCCCAAGCAGGGATGGTTATTTGCGAGAGGTTTGGAAATTTGGGAATTATGTATCGCAGAAATCCACACCTAGGCCCGTGTAGTTTCCGTAGTGTAGTGGTTATCACGTTCGCCTAACACGCGAAAGGTCCCCGGTTCGAGCCCGGGCGGAAACAAACCCTCCATTTGACTTTGTCATAATTTTTTTGTATTGACAACCGTCACGTACAAGTATTTAGAACATACAATAGCTCGGATTTTGAGTCAGTCCTCCCCTCGGAGTTGTTGCTCATCGTTCTAGGCGTTGGAATACACTCGCCATCGCACCTCTGATTACCTTGCGTGGGTTTATGGGAACAAGGTTTTTAATCCGCCAAGCGTGACGGCTGTCTGTGAAAATTCTTGCGACTGGAAACTCGGAAGTTTTTGAGGGTATTATATAAACAAGAGTGAACAGTCTTATCAATTGGCGTCCAGTGGCGAGCGTTTACGTCGTGTAGTGGTTATCACGTTCGCTTTACACGCGAAAGGTCCCCGGTTCGAGCCCGGGCGGAAACAAGGGTTTATAATTTCCTTACTACCACTTTTTTTTTTGAAAACTTGTATGAAAACTGACAAATAACACGCAAAGCCACAAAAACAAAGGCAACAACAACAACAATGCGTGGAAATCATGCGAAAGAAGTGTCTGAGCGACTCGTTGTTGTCTTATTGGACACGTGGACCGTTGAATCGTTTTGATATTATGTTGTCGTTCTTGTTGATGTCCTTCTTCTTCGTCATGATATATTCGCTTCTCTCTTTGAATACTAGACCAATTGCTTTGAAATGTTTAGTGGTGAAAGATTGATTTTTTTTTCAGAAGGATATTACTTTGATTTATTCCTAAATTTTCTATGAATCGTATGAGATCTGCCTAACACGTGAAAGGTCACCGGTTTGAGCCCGGGCGGAAACAAACCCTCCATTTGACTTTGTCATAATTCTTTTGTATTGACAACCGTCACGTACAAGTATTTAAAACATACAATAGCTCGGATTTTGAGTCAGTCCTTCCCTCGGAGGTGTTGCTCATCGTTCTAGGCGTTGGAATACACTCGCCATAGCACCTCTGATTACCTTGCGTGGGTTTATGGGAACACGTTTTTTAATCCGCCAAGCGTGACGGCTGTCTGTGAAAATTCTTGCGACTGGAAACTCGGAAGTTTTTGAGGGTATTAAATAAACAAGAGTGAACAGTCTTATGAATTGGCGTCCAGTGGTGAGCGTTTCCGTAGTGTAGTGGTTATCACGTTCGCTTTACACGCGAAAGGTCCCCGGTTCGAGCCCGGGCGGAAACAAGGGTTTATAATTTCCTTACTACCACTTTTTTTTTTGAAAACTTGTATGAAAACTGACAAATAACACGCAAAGCCACAAAAACAAAGGCAACAACAACAACAATGCGTGGAAATCATGCGAAAGAAGTGTCTAAGCGACTCGTTGTTGTCTTATTGGACACGTGGACCGTTGAATCGTTTTGATATTATGTTGTCGTTCTTGTTGATGTCCTTCTTCTTCGTCATGATATATTCGCTTCTCTCTTTGAATACTAGACCAATTGCTTTGAAATGTTTAGTGGTGAAAGATTGATTTTTTTGTCAGAAGGATATTACTTTGATTTATTCCTAAATTTTCTATGAATCGTATGAGATCTGCCTAACACGTGAAAGGTCACCGGTTTGAGCCCGGGCGGAAACAAACCCTACATTTGACTTTGTCATAATTCTTGTTTATCAACAACCGTCACGTACAAGTATTTAGAACATACAATAGCTCGGATTTTGAGTCAGTCCTCCCCTCGGAGGTGTTGCTCATCGTTCTAGGCGTAGGAATACACTCGCCATCGCACCTCTGATTACCTTGCGTGGGTTTATGGGAACAAGGTTTTTAATCCGCCAAGCGTGACGGCTGTCTGTGAAAAATCTTGCGACTAGAAACTCGGAAGTTTTTGAGGGTATTATATAAACAAGAGTGAAGAGTCTTATCAATTGGCGTCCAGTGGCGAGCGTTTCCGTAGTGTAGTGGTTATCACGTTCGCTTTACACGCGAAAGGTCCCCGGTTCGAGCCCGGGCGGAAACAAGGGTTTATCATTTCCTTACTTCATTCACAAACATCACGTATAAGTATTTCAAAGATATAATAGCTCGAATTTTGAGTCCTCCCCTCGGAGGTGTTGCTCATCGTTCTAGGCGTTGGAATACGCTCGCCATCGCACCTCTGATTACCTTGCGTGGGTTTGCAGGTTCGAATCCCAAGCAGGGATGGGTATTTGCGAGAGGTTTGGAAATTTGGGAATTATGTATGGCAGAAATCCTCACCTAGGCTCGCGTAGTTTCCGTAGTGTAGTGGTTATCACGTTCGCCTAACACGCGAAAGGTCCCCGGTTCGAGCCCGGGCGGAAACAAACCCTACATTTGACTCTGTCATAATTCTTTTTTATCAACAACCGTCACGTACAAGTATTTAGAACATACAATAGCCCGGATTTTGAGTCCTCCCCTCGGAGGTGTTGCTCATCGTTCTAGGCGTTGATATATGCTCGCCATCGCACCTCTGATTGCCTTGCGTGGGTTTGCAGGTTCGAATCCCAAGCAGGAATGGTTATTTGCGAGAGGTTTGGAAATTTGGGAATTATGTTTTGCAGAAATTCACCCCCAGGCTCGTGGAGTTTCCGTAGTGTAGTGGTTATCACGTTCGCCTAACACGCGAAAGGTCCCCGGTTCGAGACCGGGCGGAAACAAACCCTACATTTGACTTTGTCATAATTTTTTTGTATCAACAACCGTCACGTACAAGTATTTAGAACATACAATAGCTCGGATTTTGAGTCAGTCCTCCCCTCGGAGGTGTTGCTCATCGTTCTAGGCGTAGGAATACACTCGCCATCGCACCTCAGATTACCTTGCGTGGGTTTATGGGAACAAGGTTTTTAATCCGCCAAGCGTGACGGCTGTCTGTGAAAAATCTTGCGACTAGAAACTCGGAAGTTTTTGAGGGTATTATATAAACAAGAGTGAACAGTCTTATCAATTGGCGTCCAGTGGCGAGCGTTTCCGTAGTGTAGTGGTTATCACGTTTGCTTTACACGCGAAAGGTCCCCGGTTCGAGCCCGGGCGGAAACAAAGGTTCATCATTTCCTTACTTCATTCACAAACATCACGTATAAGTATTTCGAAGATACAGTAGCTCGAATTTTCAGTCCTTCCCTAGGAGGTGTTGCTCATCGTTCTAGGCGTTGGAATACGCTCGCCATCGCACCTCTGATTACCTTGCGTGGGTTTGCAGGTTCGAATCCCAAGCAGGGATGGTTATTTGCGAGAGGTTTGGAAATTTGGGAATTATGTATCGCAGAAATCCACACCTAGGCTCGCGTAGTTTCCGTAGTGTAGTGGTTATCACGTATGTTCTGTCTGTGAAAATTCTTGCGACTGGAAACTCGGAAGTTTTTGAGGGTATTATATAAACAAGAGTGAACAGTCTTATCAATCGGCATCCAGTGGCGAGCGTTTCCGTAGTGTAGTGGTTATCACGTTCGCTTTACACGCGAAAGGTCCCCGGTTCGAGCCCGGGCGGAAACAAGGGTTTATTATTACCTTACTTCATTCACAAACATCACGTATAAGTATTTCAAAGATACAATAGCTCGAATTTTGAGTCCTCCCGTCGGAAGTGTTGCTCATCGTTCTAGGCGTTGGAATACGCTCGCCACCGCACCTCAGATTACCTTGCGTGGGTTTGCAGGTTCGAATCCCAAGCAGGGATGGTTATTTGCGAGAGGTTTGGAAATTTGGAATTATGTATCGCAGAAATCTACACCTAGGCTCGTGTAGTTTCCGTAGTGTAGTGGTTATCACGTTCGCCTAACATGCGAAAGGTCCCCGGTTCGAGCCCGGGCGGAAACAAACCCTCCGTTTGACTTTGTCATAATTCTTTTGTATCGACAACCTTCACGTACAAGTATTTAGAACATACAATAGCTCGGATTTTGAGTCAGTCCTCCCCTCGGAGGTGTTGCTCATCGTTCTAGGCGTTGGAATACACTCGCCATCGCACCTCTGATTACCTTGCGTGGGTTTATGGGAACAAGGTTTTTAATCCGCCAAGCGTGACGGCTGTCTGTGAAAATTCTTGCGACTGGAAACTCGGAAGTTTTTGAGGGTAATATATAAACAAGAGTGAACAGTCTTATCAATTGGCGTCCAGTGACGAGCGTTTCCGTAGTGTAGTGGTTATCACGTTCACTTTACACGCGAAAGGTCCTCGGTTCGAGCCCGGGCGGAAACAAGGGTTTATCATTTCTTTACTACCACTTTTTTTTTTTGAAAACTTGTATGAAAACTGACAAATAACACGCAAAGCCACAAATAACAAAAGCAACAACAACAACAACAACAATGCGTGGAAATCATGCGAAAGAAGTGTCTGAGCGACTCGTTGTTGTCTTATTGGACACGTGGACCGTTGAATCGTTTTGATATCATGTTGTTGTTCTTGTTGATGTCATTCTTCTTCGTCATGATATATTCGCTTTTCTCTTTGAATACTAGACCAATTGCTTTGAAATGTTTAGTGGTGAAAGATTGATTTTTTTGTCAGAAGGATATTACTTTGATTTATTCCTAAATTTTCTATGAATCGTATGAGATCTGATATTTCATCCAAAATTGCGCTGTATCACCTTTTAATTATGGGAACACGGTTTTTAATCCGCCAAGCGTGACGGCTGTCTGTGAAAATTCTTGCGACTGGAAACTCGGAAGTTTTTGAGGGTATTAAATACACAAGAGTGAACAGTCTTATCAATTGCCGTCCAGTGGTGAGCGTTTCCGTAGTGTAGTGGTTATCACGTTCGCTTTGCACGCGAAAGGTCCCCGGTTCGAGCCCGGGCGGAAACAAAGGTTCATCATTTCCTTACTTCATTCACAAACATCACGTATAAGTATTTCGAAGATACAATAGCTCGAATTTTGAGTCCTCCCCTCGGAGGTGTTGCTCATCGTTCTAGGCCTTGAAATACGCTCGCCATCGCACCTCTGATTACCTTGCGTGGGTTTGCAGGTTCGAATCCCAAGCAGGGATGGTTATTTGCGAGAGGTTTGGGAATTATGTATCGCAGAAATCCACACCTAGGCTCGCGTAGTTTCCGTAGTGTAGTGGTTATCACGTTCGCCTAACACGCGAAAGGTCCCCGGTTCGTGCCCGGGCGGAAACAAACCCTACATTTGACTTTGTCATAATTCTTTTTTATCAACAACGTCACGTACAAGTATTTAGAACATACAATAGCCCGGATTTTGAGTCAGTCCTCCCCTCGGAGGTGTTGCTCATCGTTCTAGGCGTTGGAATACACTCGCCATCGCACCTCTGATTACCTTGCGTGGGTTTATGGGAACAAGGTTTTTAATCCGCCAAGCGTGACGGCTGTCTGTGAAAATTCTTGCGACTGGAAACTCGGAAGTTTTTGAGGGTATTATATAAACAAGAGTGAACAGTCTTATCAATTGGCATCCAGTGGCGAGCGTTTCCGTAGTGTAGTGGTTATCACGTTCGCTTTACACGCGAAAGGTCCCCGGTTCGAGCCCGGGCGGAAACAAGGGTTTATTATTTCCTTACTTCATTCACAAACATCACGTATAAGTATTTCAAAGATACAATAGCTCGAATTTTGAGTCCTCCCATCGGAGGTGTTGCTCATCGTTCTAGGCGTTGGAATACGCTCGCCACCGCATCTCTGATTACCTTGCGTGGGTTCGCAGGTTCGAAGCCCAAGCAGGGATGGTTATTTGCGAGAGGTTTGGAAATTTGGGAATTATGTATCGCAGAAATCCACACCTAGGCTCGCGTAGTTTCCGTAGTGCAGTGGTTATCACGTTCGCCTAACACGCGAAAGGTCCCCGGTTCGAGCCCGGGTTGAAACAAACCCTATATTTGACTTTGTCATAATTCCTTTGTATCGACAACCGTCACGTACAAGTATTTAGAACATACAATAGCTCGGATTTTGAGTCAGTCCTCCCCTCGGAGGTGTTGCTCATCGTTCTAGGCGTTGAATACACTCGCCATCGCACATCTGATTACCTTGCGTGGATTTATGGGAACAAGGTTTTTAATCCGCCAAGCGTGACGGCTGTCTGTGAAAATTCTTGCGACTGGAAACTCGGAAGTTTTTGAGGGTATTATATAAACAAGAGTGAACAGTCTTATCAATCGGCATCCAGTGGCGAGCGTTTCCGTAGTGTAGTGGTTATCACGTTCGCTTTACACGCGAAAGGTCCCCGGTTCGAGCCCGGGCGGAAACAAGGGTTTATTATTACCTTACTTCATTCACAAACATCACGTTTAAGTATTTCAAAGATACAATAGCTCGAATTTTGAGTCCTCCCGTCGGAAGTGTTGCTCATCGTTCTAGGCGTTGGAATACGCTCGCCACCGCACCTCTGATTACCTTGCGTGGGTTTGCAGGTTCGAATCCCAAGCAGGGATGGGTATTTGCGAGAGGTTTGGAAATTTGGGAATTATGTTTTGCAGAAATTCACCCCTAGGCTCGTGGAGTTTCCGTAGTGTAGTGGTTATCACGTTCGCCTAACACGCGAAAGGTCCCAGGTTCGAGCTCGGGCGGAAACAAACCCTCCATTTGACTTTGTCATAATTCTTTTGTATCGACAACCGTCACGTACAAGTATTTAGAACATACCATAGCTCGGATTTTGAGTCAGTCCTCCCCTCGGAGGTGTTGCTCATCGTTCTAGGCGTTGGAATACACTCGCCATCGCACCTCTGATTACTTTGCGTGGGTTTATGGGAACAAGGTTTTTAATCCGCCAAGCGTGTCGGCTGTCTGTGAAAATTCTTGCGACTGGAAACTCGGAAGTTTTTGAGGGTATTATATAAACAAGAGTGAACAGTCTTATCAATTGACGTCCAGTGGCGGGCGTTTCCGTAGTGTAGTGGTTATCACGTTCGCTTTACACGCGAAAGGTCCCCGGTTCGAGCCCGGGCGGAAACAAGGGTTTATCATTTCCTTACTACCACTTTTTTTTTTGAAAACTTGTATGAAAACTGACAAATAACACGCAAAGCCACAAAAACAAAGGCAACAACAACAACAATGCGTGGAAATCATGAGAAAGAAGTGTCTGAGCGACTCGTTGTTATCTTATTGGACACGTGGACCGTTGAATCGTTTTGATATTATGTTGTTGTTCTTGTTGATGTCCTTCTTCTTCGTCATGATATATTCGCTTTTCTCTTTGAATACTAGACCAATTGCTTTGAAATGTTTAGTGGTGAAAGATTGATTTTTTTGTCAGAAAGATATTACTTTGATTTATTCCTAAATTTTCTTTGAATCGTATGAGATCTGATATTTCATCCAAAATTGCGCTGTATCACCTTTTAATTATGGGAACACGGTTTTTAAATCGCCAAGCGTGACGGCTGTCTGTGAAAATTCTTGCGACTGGAAACTCGGAAGTTTTTGAGGGTATTAAATACACAAGAGTGAAGAGTCTTATCAATTGCCTTCCAGCGGTAAGCGTTTCCGTAGTGTAGTGGTTATCACGTTCGCTTTACACGCGAAAGGTCCCCGGTTCGAGCCCGGGCGGAAACAAGGGTTTATCATTTCCTTACTTCATTCACAAACATCACGTATAAGTATTTCAAAGATACAATAGCTCGAATTTTGAGTCCTCCCCTCGGAGGTGTTGCTCATCGTTCTAGGCCTTGGAATACGCTCGCCATCGCACCTCTGATTACCTTGCGTGGGTTTGCAGGTTCGAATCCCAAGCAGGGATGGTTATTTGCGAGAGGTTTGGAAATTTGGGAATTATGTATCGCAGAAACCCACACCTAGGCTCGCGTAGTTTCCGTAGTGTAGTGGTTATCACGTTCGCCTAACACGCGAAAGGTCCCCGGTTCGAGCCCGGGCGGAAACAAACCCTACATTTGACTTTGTCATAATTCTTTTTTATCAACAACGTCACGTACAAGTATTTAGAACATACAATAGCCCGGATTTTGAGTCAGTCCTCCCCTCGGAGGTGTTGCTCATCGTTCTAGGCGTTGGAATACACTCGCCATCGCACCTCTGATTACCTTGCGTGGGTTTATGGGAACAAGGTTTTTAATCCGCCAAGCGTGACGGCTGTCTGTGAAAATTCTTGCGACTGGAAACTCGGAAGTTTTTGAGGGTATTATATAAACAAGAGTGAACAGTCTTATCAATTGGCATCCAGTGGCGAGCGTTTCCGTAGTGTAGTGGTTATCACGTTCGCTTTACACGCGAAAGGTCCCCGGTTCGAGCCCGGGCGGAAACAAGGGTTTATTATTTCCTTACTTCATTCACAAACATCACGTATAAGTATTTCAAAGATACAATAGCTCGAATTTTGAGTCCTCCCGTCGGAGGTGTTGCTCATCGTTCTAGGCGTTGGAATACGCTCGCCACCGCATTTCTGATTACCTTGCGTGGGTTCGCAGGTTCGAAGCCCAAGCAGGTATGGTTATTTGCGAGAGGTTTGGAAATTTGGGAATTATGTATCGCAGAAATCCACACCTAGGCTCGCGTAGTTTCCGTAGTGTAGTGGTTATCACGTTCGCCTAACACGCGAAAGGTCCCCGGTTCGAGCACGGGCGGAAACAAACCCTACATTTGACTTTGTCATAATTCTTTTTTATCAACAACTTCACGTACAAGTATTTAGAACATACAATAGCCCGGATTTTGAGTCAGTCCTCCCCTCGGAGGTGTTGCTCATCGTTCTAGGCGTTGGAATACACTCGCCATCGCACCTCTGATTACCTTGCGTGGGTTTATGGGAACAAGGTTTTTAATCCGCCAAGCGTGACGGCTGTCTGTGAAAATTCTTGCGACTGGAAACTCGGAAGTTTTTGAGGGTATTATATAAACAAGAGTGAACAGTCTTATCAATTGGCATCCAGTGGCGAGCGTTTCCGTAGTGTAGTGGTTATCACGTTCGCTTTACACGCGAAAGGTCCCCGGTTCGAGCCCGGGCGGAAACAAGGGTTTATTATTTCCTTACTTCATTCACAAACATCACGTATAAGTATTTCAAAGATACAATAGCTCGAATTTTGAGTCCTCCCGTCGGAGGTGTTGCTCATCGTTCTAGGCGTTGGAATACGCTCGCCACCGCATCTCTGATTACCTTGCGTGGGTTCGCAGGTTCGAAGCCCAAGCAGGGATGGTTATTTGCGAGAGGTTTGGAAATTTGGGAATTATGTATCGCAGAAATCCACACCTAGGCTCGCGTAGTTTCCGTAGTGTAGTGGTTATCACGTTCGCCTAACACGCGAAAGGTCCCCGGTTCGAGCACGGGCGGAAACAAACCCTACATTTGACTTTGTCATAATTCTTTTTTATCAACAACGTCACGTACAAGTATTTAGAACATACAATAGCCCGGATTTTGAGTCAGTCCTCCCCTCGGAGGTGTTGCTCATCGTTCTAGGCGTTGGAATACACTCGCCATCGCACCTCTGATTACCTTGCGTGGGTTTATGGGAACAAGGTTTTTAATCCGCCAAGCGTGACGGCTGTCTGTGAAAATTCTTGCGACTGGAAACTCGGAAGTTTTTGAGGGTATTATATAAACAAGAGTGAACAGTCTTAGCAATTGGCATCCAGTGGCGAGCGTTTCCGCAGTGTAGTGGTTATCACGTTCGCTTTACACGCGAAAGGTCCCCGGTTCGAGCCCGCGCGGAAACAAGGGTTTATTATTTCCTTACTTCATTCACAAACAACACGTATAAGTATTTCAAAGATACAATAGCTCGAATTTTGAGTCCTCCCGTCGGAGGTGTTGCTCATCGTTCTAGGCGTTGGAATACGCTCGCCACCGCATCTCTGATTACCTTGCGTGGGTTCGCAGGTTCGAAGCCCAAGCAGGGATGGTTATTTGCGAGAGGTTTGGAAATTTGGGAATTATGTATCGCAGAAATCCACACCTAGGCTCGCGTAGTTTCCGTAGTGTAGTGGTTATCACGTTCGCCTAACACGCGAAAGGTCCCCGGTTCGAGCACGGGCGGAAACAAACCCTATATTTGACTTTGTCATAATTCTTTTTTATTAACAACGTCACGTACAAGTATTTAGAACATACAATAGCCCGGATTTTGAGTCAGTCCTCCCCTCGGAGGTGTTGCTCATCGTTCTAGGCGTTGGAATACACTCGCCATCGCACCTCTGATTACCTTGCGTGGGTTTATGGGAACAAGGTTTTTAATCCGCCAAGCGTGACGGCTGTCTGTGAAAATTCTTGCGACTGGAAACTCGGAAGTTTTTGAGGGTATTATATAAACAAGAGTGAACAGTCTTATCAATTGGCATCCAGTGGCGAGCGTTTCCGTAGTGTAGTGGTTATCACGTTCGCTTTACACGCGAAAGGTCCCCGGTTCGAGCCCGGGCGGAAACAAGGGTTTATTATTTCCTTACTTCATTCACAAACATCACGTATAAGTATTTCAAAGATACAATAGCTCGAATTTTGAGTCCTCCCGTCGGAGGTGTTGCTCATCGTTCTAGGCGTTGGAATACGCTCGCCACCGCATATCTGATTACCTTGCGTGGGTTCGCAGGTTCGAAGCCCAAGCAGGGATGGTTATTTGCGAGAGGTTTGGAAATTTGGGAATTATGTATCGCAGAAATCCACACCTAGGCTCGCGTAGTTTCCGTAGTGTAGTGGTTATCACGTTTGCCTAACACGCGAAAGGTCCCCGGTTCGAGCACGGGCGGAAACAAACCCTACATTTGACTTTGTCATAATTCTTTTTTATCAACAACGTCACGTACAAGTATTTAGAACATACAATAGCCCGGATTTTGAGTCAGTCCTCCCCTCGGAGGTGTTGCTCATCGTTCTAGGCGTTGGAATACACTCGCCATCGCACCTCTGATTACCTTGCGTGGGTTTATGGGAACAAGGTTTTTAATCCGCCAAGCGTGACGGCTGTCTGTGAAAATTCTTGCGACTGGAAACTCGGAAGTTTTTGAGGGTATTATGTAAACAAGAGTGAACAGTCTTATCAATTGGCATCCAGTGGCGAGCGTTTCCGTAGTGTAGTGGTTATCACGTTCGCTTTACACGCGAAAGGTCCCCGGTTCGAGCCCGCGCGGAAACAAGGGTTTATTATTTCCTTACTTCATTCACAAACAACACGTATAAGTATTTCAAAGATACAATAGCTCGAATTTTGAGTCCTCCCGTCGGAGGTGTTGCTCATCGTTCTAGGCGTTGGAATACGCTCGCCACCGCATCTCTGATTACCTTGCGTGGGTTCGCAGGTTCGAAGCCCAAGCAGGGATGGTTATTTGCGAGAGGTTTGGAAATTTGGGAATTATGTATCGCAGAAATCCACACCTAGGCTCGCGTAGTTTCCGTAGTGTAGTGGTTATCACGTTCGCCTAACACGCGAAAGGTCCCCGGTTCGAGCACGGGCGGAAACAAACCCTATATTTGACTTTGTCATAATTCTTTTGTATCGACAACCGTCACGTACAAGTATTTAGAACATACAATAGCTCGGATTTTGAGTCAGTCCTCCCCTCGGAGGTGTTGCTCATCGTTCTAGGCGTTGAATACACTCGCCATCGCACCTCTGATTACCTTGCGTGGGTTCATGGGAACAAGGTTTTTGATCCGCCAAGCGTGACGGCTGTCTGTGAAAATTCTTGCGACTGGAAACTCGGAAGTTTTTGAGGGTATTATATAAACAAGAGTGAACAGTCTTATCAATCGGCATCCAGTGGCGAGCGTTTCCGTAGTGTAGTGCTTATCACGTTCGCTTTACACGCGAAAGGTCCCCGGTTCGAGCCCGGACGGAAACAAGGGTTTATCATTTCCTTACTACCACTTTTTTTTTGAAAACTTGTATGAAAACTGACAAATAACACGCAAAGCCACAAAAACAAAGGCAACAACAACAACAATGCGTGGAAATCATGAGAAAGAAGTGTCTGAGCGACTCGTTGTTATCTTATTGGACACGTGGACCGTTGAATCGTTTTGATATTATGTTGTTGTTCTTGTTGATGTCCTTCTTCTTCGTCATGATATATTCGCTTTTCTCTTTGAATACTAGACCAATTGCTTTGAAATGTTTAGTGGTGAAAGATTGATTTTTTTTGTCAGAAAGATATTACTTTGATTTATTCCTAAATTTTCTTTGAATCGTATGAGATCTGATATTTCATCCAAAATTGCGCTGTATCACCTTTTAATTATGGGAACACGGTTTTTAATCCGCCAAGCGTGACGGCTGTCTGTGAAAATTCTTGCGACTGGAAACTCGGAAGTCTTTGAGGGTATTAAATACACAAGAGTGAACAGTCTTATCAATTGCCGTCCAGCGGTAAGCGTCGCCGTAGTGTAGTGGTTATCACGTTCGCTTTACACGCGAAAGGTCCCCGGTTCGAGCCCGGGCGGAAACAAGGGTTTATCATTTCCTTACTTCATTCACAAACATCACGTATAAGTATTTCAAAGATACAACAGCTCGAATTTTGAGTCCTCCCCTCGGAGGTG
This sequence comes from Styela clava, assembly GCF_964204865.1. Lineage (NCBI taxonomy): Eukaryota > Metazoa > Chordata > Ascidiacea > Stolidobranchia > Styelidae > Styela > Styela clava. Next base: position 22,213,192 of record NC_135253.1, on the reverse strand, counting down.
TTGCTCATTGTTCTAGGCCTTGGAATACGCTCGCCATCGCACCTCTGATTACCTTGCGTGGGTTTGCAGGTTCGAATCCCAAGCAGGGATGGTTATTTGCGAGAGGTTTGGAAATTTGGGAAATATGTATCGCAGAAATCCACACCTAGGCTCGCGGAGTTTCCGTAGTGTAGTGGTTATCACGTTCGCCTAACACGCGAAAGGTCCCCGGTTCGAGCCCGGGCGGAAACAAACCCTACATTTGACTTTGTCATAATTCTTTTTTATTAACAACGTCACGTACAAGTATTTAGAACATACAATAGCCCGGATTTTGAGTCAGTCCTCCCCTCGGAGGTGTTGCTCATCGTTCTAGGCGTTGGAATACACTCGCCATCGCACCTCTGATTACCTTGCGTGGGTTTATGGGAACAAGGTTTTTAATCCGCCAAGCGTGACGGCTGTCTGTGAAAATTCTTGCGACTGGAAACTCGGAAGTTTTTGAGGGTATTATATAAACAAGAGTGAACAGTCTTATCAATTGGCATCCAGTGGCGAGCGTTTCCGTAGTGTAGTGGTTATCACGTTCGCTTTACACGCGAAAGGTCCCCGGTTCGAGCCCGGGCGGAAACAAGGGTTTATTATTTCCTTACTTCATTCACAAACATCACGTATAAGTATTTCAAAGATACAATAGCTCGAATTTTGAGTCCTCCCGTCGGAGGTGTTGCTCATCGTTCTAGGCGTTGGAATACGCTCGCCACCGCATATCTGATTACCTTGCGTGGGTTCGCAGGTTCGAAGCCCAAGCAGGGATGGTTATTTGCGAGAGGTTTGGAAATTTGGGAATTATGTATCGCAGAAATCCACACCTAGGCTCGCGTAGTTTCCGTAGTGTAGTGGTTATCACGTTTGCCTAACACGCGAAAGGTCCCCGGTTCGAGCACGGGCGGAAACAAACCCTACATTTGACTTTGTCATAATTCTTTTTTATCAACAACGTCACGTACAAGTATTTAGAACATACAATAGCCCGGATTTTGAGTCAGTCCTCCCCTCGGAGGTGTTGCTCATCGTTCTAGGCGTTGGAATACACTCGCCATCGCACCTCTGATTACCTTGCGTGGGTTTATGGGAACAAGGTTTTTAATCCGCCAAGCGTGACGGCTGTCTGTGAAAATTCTTGCGACTGGAAACTCGGAAGTTTTTGAGGGTATTATATAAACAAGAGTGAACAGTCTTATCAATTGGCATCCAGTGGCGAGCGTTTCCGTAGTGTAGTGGTTATCACGTTCGCTTTACACGCGAAAGGTCCCCGGTTCGAGCCCAGGCGGAAACAAGGGTTTATTATTTCCTTACTTCATTCACAAACATCACGTATAAGTATTTCAAAGATACAAGAGCTCGAATTTTGAGTCCTACCGTCGGAGGTGTTGCTCATCGTTCTAGGCGTTGGAATACGCTCGCCACCGCATCTCTGATTACCTTGCGTGGGTTCGCAGGTTCGAAGCCCAAGCAGGGATGGTTATTTGCGAGAGGTTTGGAAATTTGGGAATTATGTTTTGCAGAAATTCACCCCTAGGCTCGTGGAGTTTCCGTAGTGTAGTGGTTATCACGTTCGCCTAACACGCGAAAGGTCCCCGGTTCGAGCCCGGGCGGAAACAAAACCCTCCATTTGACTTTGTCATAATTCTTTTGTATCGACAACCGTCACGTACAAGTATTTAGAACATACAATAGCTCGAATTTTGAGTCAGTCCTCCCCTCGGAGGTGTTGCTCATCGTTCTAGGCGTTGGAATACACTCGCCATAGCACCTCTGATTACCTTGCGTGGGTTTATGGGAACAAGGTTTTTAATCAGCCAAGCGTGACGGCTGTCTGTGAAAATTCTTGCGACTGGAAACTCGGAAGTTTTTGAGGGTATTATATAAACAAGAGTGACCATTCTTATCAATTGGCATCCAGTGGCGAGCGTTTCCGTAGTGTAGTGGTTATCACGTTCGCTTTACACGCGAAAGGTCCCCGGTTCGAGCCCGGGCGGAAACAAGGGTTTATCATTTCTTTACTACCACTTTTTTTTTTGAAAATTTTTATGAAAACTGACAAACAACACGCAAAGCCACAAATAACAAAGGCAACAACAAAAACAACAACAATGCGTGGAAATCATGCGAAAGAAGTGTCTGAGCGACTCGTTGTTGTCTTATTGGACACGTGGACCGTTGAATCGTTTTGATATTATGTTGTTGTTCTTGTTGATGTCCTTCTTCTTCGTCATGATATATTCGTTTTTCTCTTTGAATACTAGACCAATTGCTTTGAAATGTTTAGTGGTGAAAGATTGATTTTTTTGTCAGAAGGATATTACTTTGATTTATTCCTAAATTTTCTATGAATCGTATGAGATCTGATATTTCATCCAAAATTGCGCTGTATCACCTTTTAATTATGGGAACACGGTTTTTAATCCGCCAAGCGTGGCGGCTGTCTATGAAAATTCTTGCGACTGGAAACTCGGAAGTTTTTGAGGGTATTAAATACACAAGAGTGAACAGTCTTATCAATTGCCGTCCAGTGGTGAGCGTTTCCGTAGTGTAGTGGTTATCACGTTCGCTTTACACGCGAAAGGTCCCCGGTTCGAGCCCGGGCGGAAACAAGGGTTTATTATTACCTTACTTCATTCACAAACATCACGTATAAGTATTTCAAAGATACAATAGCTCGAATTTTGAGTCCTCCCGTCGGAAGTGTTGCTCATCGTTCTAGGCGTTTGAATACGCTCGCCACCGCACCTCTGATTACCTTGCGTGGGTTTGCAGGTTCGAATCCCAAGCAGGGATGGTTATTTGCGAGAGGTTTGGAAATATGGGAATTATGTATCGCAGAAATCCACACCTAGGCTCGTGTAGTTTCCGTAGTGTAGTGGTTATCACGTTCGCCTAACACGCGAAAGGTCCCCGGTTCGAGCCCGGGCGGAAACAAACCCTCCATTTGACTTTGTCATAATTCTTTTGTATCGACAACCGTCACGTACAAGTATTTAGAACATACATACAATAGCTCGGATTTTGAGTCAGTCCTCCCCTCGGAGGTGTTGCTCATCGTTCTAGGCGTTGGAATACACTCGCCATCGCACCTCTGATTACTTTGCGTGGGTTTATGGGAACAAGGTTTTTAATCCGCCAAGCGTGACGGCTGTCTGTGAAAATACTTGCGACTGGAAACTCGGAAGTTTTTGAGGGTATTATATAAACAAGAGTGAACAGTCTTATCAATTGACGTCCAGTGGCGAGCGTTTCCGTAGTGTAGTGGTTATCACGTTCGCTTTACACGCGAAAGGTCCCCGGTTCGAGCCCGGGCGGAAACAAGGGTTTATCATTTCCTTACTACCACTTTTTTTTTGAAAACTTGTAGGAAAACTGACAAATAACACGCAAAGCCACAAAAACAAAGGCAACAACAACAACAACAACAATGCGTGGAAATCATGCGAAAGAAGTGTCTGAGCGACTCGTTGTTGTCTTATTGGACACGTGGACCGTTGAATCGTTTTGATATCATGTTGTTGTTCTTGTTGATGTCATTCTTCTTCGTCATGATATATTCGCTTTTCTCTTTGAATACTAGACCAATTGCTTTGAAATGTTTAGTGGTGAAAGATTGATTTTTTTGTCAGAAGGATATTACTTTGATTTATTCCTAAATTTTCTATGAATCGTATGAGATCTGATATTTCATCCAAAATTGCGCTGTATCACCTTTTAATTATGGGAACACGGTTTTTAATCCGCCAAGCGTGACGGCTGTCTGTGAAAATTCTTGCGACTGGAAACTCGGAAGTTTTTGAGGGTATTAAATACACAAGAGTGAACAGTCTTATCAATTGCCGTCCAGTGGTGAGCGTTTCCGTAGTGTAGTGGTTATCACGTTCGCTTTGCACGCGAAAGGTCCCCGGTTCGAGCCCGGGCGGAAACAAAGGTTCATCATTTCCTTACTTCATTCACAAACATCACGTATAAGTATTTCGAAGATACAATAGCTCGAATTTTGAGTCCTCCCCTCGGAGGTGTTGCTCATCGTTCTAGGCCTTGAAATACGCTCGCCATCGCACCTCTGATTACCTTGCGTGGGTTTGCAGGTTCGAATCCCAAGCAGGGATGGTTATTTGCGAGAGGTTTGGGAATTATGTATCGCAGAAATCCACACCTAGGCTCGCGTAGTTTCCGTAGTGTAGTGGTTATCACGTTCGCCTAACACGCGAAAGGTCCCCGGTTCGTGCCCGGGCGGAAACAAACCCTACATTTGACTTTGTCATAATTCTTTTTTATCAACAACGTCACGTACAAGTATTTAGAACATACAATAGCCCGGATTTTGAGTCAGTCCTCCCCTCGGAGGTGTTGCTCATCGTTCTAGGCGTTGGAATACACTCGCCATCGCACCTCTGATTACCTTGCGTGGGTTTATGGGAACAAGGTTTTTAATCCGCCAAGCGTGACGGCTGTCTGTGAAAATTCTTGCGACTGGAAACTCGGAAGTTTTTGAGGGTATTATATAAACAAGAGTGAACAGTCTTATCAATTGGCATCCAGTGGCGAGCGTTTCCGTAGTGTAGTGGTTATCACGTTCGCTTTACACGCGAAAGGTCCCCGGTTCGAGCCCGGGCGGAAACAAGGGTTTATTATTTCCTTACTTCATTCACAAACATCACGTATAAGTATTTCAAAGATACAATAGCTCGAATTTTGAGTCCTCCCATCGGAGGTGTTGCTCATCGTTCTAGGCGTTGGAATACGCTCGCCACCGCATCTCTGATTACCTTGCGTGGGTTCGCAGGTTCGAAGCCCAAGCAGGGATGGTTATTTGCGAGAGGTTTGGAAATTTGGGAATTATGTATCGCAGAAATCCACACCTAGGCTCGCGTAGTTTCCGTAGTGCAGTGGTTATCACGTTCGCCTAACACGCGAAAGGTCCCCGGTTCGAGCCCGGGTTGAAACAAACCCTATATTTGACTTTGTCATAATTCCTTTGTATCGACAACCGTCACGTACAAGTATTTAGAACATACAATAGCTCGGATTTTGAGTCAGTCCTCCCCTCGGAGGTGTTGCTCATCGTTCTAGGCGTTGAATACACTCGCCATCGCACATCTGATTACCTTGCGTGGATTTATGGGAACAAGGTTTTTAATCCGCCAAGCGTGACGGCTGTCTGTGAAAATTCTTGCGACTGGAAACTCGGAAGTTTTTGAGGGTATTATATAAACAAGAGTGAACAGTCTTATCAATCGGCATCCAGTGGCGAGCGTTTCCGTAGTGTAGTGGTTATCACGTTCGCTTTACACGCGAAAGGTCCCCGGTTCGAGCCCGGGCGGAAACAAGGGTTTATTATTACCTTACTTCATTCACAAACATCACGTTTAAGTATTTCAAAGATACAATAGCTCGAATTTTGAGTCCTCCCGTCGGAAGTGTTGCTCATCGTTCTAGGCGTTGGAATACGCTCGCCACCGCACCTCTGATTACCTTGCGTGGGTTTGCAGGTTCGAATCCCAAGCAGGGATGGGTATTTGCGAGAGGTTTGGAAATTTGGGAATTATGTTTTGCAGAAATTCACCCCTAGGCTCGTGGAGTTTCCGTAGTGTAGTGGTTATCACGTTCGCCTAACACGCGAAAGGTCCCAGGTTCGAGCTCGGGCGGAAACAAACCCTCCATTTGACTTTGTCATAATTCTTTTGTATCGACAACCGTCACGTACAAGTATTTAGAACATACCATAGCTCGGATTTTGAGTCAGTCCTCCCCTCGGAGGTGTTGCTCATCGTTCTAGGCGTTGGAATACACTCGCCATCGCACCTCTGATTACTTTGCGTGGGTTTATGGGAACAAGGTTTTTAATCCGCCAAGCGTGTCGGCTGTCTGTGAAAATTCTTGCGACTGGAAACTCGGAAGTTTTTGAGGGTATTATATAAACAAGAGTGAACAGTCTTATCAATTGACGTCCAGTGGCGGGCGTTTCCGTAGTGTAGTGGTTATCACGTTCGCTTTACACGCGAAAGGTCCCCGGTTCGAGCCCGGGCGGAAACAAGGGTTTATCATTTCCTTACTACCACTTTTTTTTTTGAAAACTTGTATGAAAACTGACAAATAACACGCAAAGCCACAAAAACAAAGGCAACAACAACAACAATGCGTGGAAATCATGAGAAAGAAGTGTCTGAGCGACTCGTTGTTATCTTATTGGACACGTGGACCGTTGAATCGTTTTGATATTATGTTGTTGTTCTTGTTGATGTCCTTCTTCTTCGTCATGATATATTCGCTTTTCTCTTTGAATACTAGACCAATTGCTTTGAAATGTTTAGTGGTGAAAGATTGATTTTTTTGTCAGAAAGATATTACTTTGATTTATTCCTAAATTTTCTTTGAATCGTATGAGATCTGATATTTCATCCAAAATTGCGCTGTATCACCTTTTAATTATGGGAACACGGTTTTTAAATCGCCAAGCGTGACGGCTGTCTGTGAAAATTCTTGCGACTGGAAACTCGGAAGTTTTTGAGGGTATTAAATACACAAGAGTGAAGAGTCTTATCAATTGCCTTCCAGCGGTAAGCGTTTCCGTAGTGTAGTGGTTATCACGTTCGCTTTACACGCGAAAGGTCCCCGGTTCGAGCCCGGGCGGAAACAAGGGTTTATCATTTCCTTACTTCATTCACAAACATCACGTATAAGTATTTCAAAGATACAATAGCTCGAATTTTGAGTCCTCCCCTCGGAGGTGTTGCTCATCGTTCTAGGCCTTGGAATACGCTCGCCATCGCACCTCTGATTACCTTGCGTGGGTTTGCAGGTTCGAATCCCAAGCAGGGATGGTTATTTGCGAGAGGTTTGGAAATTTGGGAATTATGTATCGCAGAAACCCACACCTAGGCTCGCGTAGTTTCCGTAGTGTAGTGGTTATCACGTTCGCCTAACACGCGAAAGGTCCCCGGTTCGAGCCCGGGCGGAAACAAACCCTACATTTGACTTTGTCATAATTCTTTTTTATCAACAACGTCACGTACAAGTATTTAGAACATACAATAGCCCGGATTTTGAGTCAGTCCTCCCCTCGGAGGTGTTGCTCATCGTTCTAGGCGTTGGAATACACTCGCCATCGCACCTCTGATTACCTTGCGTGGGTTTATGGGAACAAGGTTTTTAATCCGCCAAGCGTGACGGCTGTCTGTGAAAATTCTTGCGACTGGAAACTCGGAAGTTTTTGAGGGTATTATATAAACAAGAGTGAACAGTCTTATCAATTGGCATCCAGTGGCGAGCGTTTCCGTAGTGTAGTGGTTATCACGTTCGCTTTACACGCGAAAGGTCCCCGGTTCGAGCCCGGGCGGAAACAAGGGTTTATTATTTCCTTACTTCATTCACAAACATCACGTATAAGTATTTCAAAGATACAATAGCTCGAATTTTGAGTCCTCCCGTCGGAGGTGTTGCTCATCGTTCTAGGCGTTGGAATACGCTCGCCACCGCATTTCTGATTACCTTGCGTGGGTTCGCAGGTTCGAAGCCCAAGCAGGTATGGTTATTTGCGAGAGGTTTGGAAATTTGGGAATTATGTATCGCAGAAATCCACACCTAGGCTCGCGTAGTTTCCGTAGTGTAGTGGTTATCACGTTCGCCTAACACGCGAAAGGTCCCCGGTTCGAGCACGGGCGGAAACAAACCCTACATTTGACTTTGTCATAATTCTTTTTTATCAACAACTTCACGTACAAGTATTTAGAACATACAATAGCCCGGATTTTGAGTCAGTCCTCCCCTCGGAGGTGTTGCTCATCGTTCTAGGCGTTGGAATACACTCGCCATCGCACCTCTGATTACCTTGCGTGGGTTTATGGGAACAAGGTTTTTAATCCGCCAAGCGTGACGGCTGTCTGTGAAAATTCTTGCGACTGGAAACTCGGAAGTTTTTGAGGGTATTATATAAACAAGAGTGAACAGTCTTATCAATTGGCATCCAGTGGCGAGCGTTTCCGTAGTGTAGTGGTTATCACGTTCGCTTTACACGCGAAAGGTCCCCGGTTCGAGCCCGGGCGGAAACAAGGGTTTATTATTTCCTTACTTCATTCACAAACATCACGTATAAGTATTTCAAAGATACAATAGCTCGAATTTTGAGTCCTCCCGTCGGAGGTGTTGCTCATCGTTCTAGGCGTTGGAATACGCTCGCCACCGCATCTCTGATTACCTTGCGTGGGTTCGCAGGTTCGAAGCCCAAGCAGGGATGGTTATTTGCGAGAGGTTTGGAAATTTGGGAATTATGTATCGCAGAAATCCACACCTAGGCTCGCGTAGTTTCCGTAGTGTAGTGGTTATCACGTTCGCCTAACACGCGAAAGGTCCCCGGTTCGAGCACGGGCGGAAACAAACCCTACATTTGACTTTGTCATAATTCTTTTTTATCAACAACGTCACGTACAAGTATTTAGAACATACAATAGCCCGGATTTTGAGTCAGTCCTCCCCTCGGAGGTGTTGCTCATCGTTCTAGGCGTTGGAATACACTCGCCATCGCACCTCTGATTACCTTGCGTGGGTTTATGGGAACAAGGTTTTTAATCCGCCAAGCGTGACGGCTGTCTGTGAAAATTCTTGCGACTGGAAACTCGGAAGTTTTTGAGGGTATTATATAAACAAGAGTGAACAGTCTTAGCAATTGGCATCCAGTGGCGAGCGTTTCCGCAGTGTAGTGGTTATCACGTTCGCTTTACACGCGAAAGGTCCCCGGTTCGAGCCCGCGCGGAAACAAGGGTTTATTATTTCCTTACTTCATTCACAAACAACACGTATAAGTATTTCAAAGATACAATAGCTCGAATTTTGAGTCCTCCCGTCGGAGGTGTTGCTCATCGTTCTAGGCGTTGGAATACGCTCGCCACCGCATCTCTGATTACCTTGCGTGGGTTCGCAGGTTCGAAGCCCAAGCAGGGATGGTTATTTGCGAGAGGTTTGGAAATTTGGGAATTATGTATCGCAGAAATCCACACCTAGGCTCGCGTAGTTTCCGTAGTGTAGTGGTTATCACGTTCGCCTAACACGCGAAAGGTCCCCGGTTCGAGCACGGGCGGAAACAAACCCTATATTTGACTTTGTCATAATTCTTTTTTATTAACAACGTCACGTACAAGTATTTAGAACATACAATAGCCCGGATTTTGAGTCAGTCCTCCCCTCGGAGGTGTTGCTCATCGTTCTAGGCGTTGGAATACACTCGCCATCGCACCTCTGATTACCTTGCGTGGGTTTATGGGAACAAGGTTTTTAATCCGCCAAGCGTGACGGCTGTCTGTGAAAATTCTTGCGACTGGAAACTCGGAAGTTTTTGAGGGTATTATATAAACAAGAGTGAACAGTCTTATCAATTGGCATCCAGTGGCGAGCGTTTCCGTAGTGTAGTGGTTATCACGTTCGCTTTACACGCGAAAGGTCCCCGGTTCGAGCCCGGGCGGAAACAAGGGTTTATTATTTCCTTACTTCATTCACAAACATCACGTATAAGTATTTCAAAGATACAATAGCTCGAATTTTGAGTCCTCCCGTCGGAGGTGTTGCTCATCGTTCTAGGCGTTGGAATACGCTCGCCACCGCATATCTGATTACCTTGCGTGGGTTCGCAGGTTCGAAGCCCAAGCAGGGATGGTTATTTGCGAGAGGTTTGGAAATTTGGGAATTATGTATCGCAGAAATCCACACCTAGGCTCGCGTAGTTTCCGTAGTGTAGTGGTTATCACGTTTGCCTAACACGCGAAAGGTCCCCGGTTCGAGCACGGGCGGAAACAAACCCTACATTTGACTTTGTCATAATTCTTTTTTATCAACAACGTCACGTACAAGTATTTAGAACATACAATAGCCCGGATTTTGAGTCAGTCCTCCCCTCGGAGGTGTTGCTCATCGTTCTAGGCGTTGGAATACACTCGCCATCGCACCTCTGATTACCTTGCGTGGGTTTATGGGAACAAGGTTTTTAATCCGCCAAGCGTGACGGCTGTCTGTGAAAATTCTTGCGACTGGAAACTCGGAAGTTTTTGAGGGTATTATGTAAACAAGAGTGAACAGTCTTATCAATTGGCATCCAGTGGCGAGCGTTTCCGTAGTGTAGTGGTTATCACGTTCGCTTTACACGCGAAAGGTCCCCGGTTCGAGCCCGCGCGGAAACAAGGGTTTATTATTTCCTTACTTCATTCACAAACAACACGTATAAGTATTTCAAAGATACAATAGCTCGAATTTTGAGTCCTCCCGTCGGAGGTGTTGCTCATCGTTCTAGGCGTTGGAATACACTCGCCATCGCACCTCTGATTACCTTGCGTGGGTTTATGGGAACAAGGTTTTTAATCCGCCAAGCGTGACGGCTGTCTGTGAAAATTCTTGCGACTGGAAACTCGGAAGTTTTTGAGGGTATTATATAAACAAGAGTGAACAGTCTTAGCAATTGGCATCCAGTGGCGAGCGTTTCCGCAGTGTAGTGGTTATCACGTTCGCTTTACACGCGAAAGGTCCCCGGTTCGAGCCCGCGCGGAAACAAGGGTTTATTATTTCCTTACTTCATTCACAAACAACACGTATAAGTATTTCAAAGATACAATAGCTCGAATTTTGAGTCCTCCCGTCGGAGGTGTTGCTCATCGTTCTAGGCGTTGGAATACGCTCGCCACCGCATCTCTGATTACCTTGCGTGGGTTCGCAGGTTCGAAGCCCAAGCAGGGATGGTTATTTGCGAGAGGTTTGGAAATTTGGGAATTATGTATCGCAGAAATCCACACCTAGGCTCGCGTAGTTTCCGTAGTGTAGTGGTTATCACGTTCGCCTAACACGCGAAAGGTCCCCGGTTCGAGCACGGGCGGAAACAAACCCTATATTTGACTTTGTCATAATTCTTTTTTATTAACAACGTCACGTACAAGTATTTAGAACATACAATAGCCCGGATTTTGAGTCAGTCCTCCCCTCGGAGGTGTTGCTCATCGTTCTAGGCGTTGGAATACACTCGCCATCGCACCTCTGATTACCTTGCGTGGGTTTATGGGAACAAGGTTTTTAATCCGCCAAGCGTGACGGCTGTCTGTGAAAATTCTTGCGACTGGAAACTCGGAAGTTTTTGAGGGTATTATATAAACAAGAGTGAACAGTCTTATCAATTGGCATCCAGTGGCGAGCGTTTCCGTAGTGTAGTGGTTATCACGTTCGCTTTACACGCGAAAGGTCCCCGGTTCGAGCCCGGGCGGAAACAAGGGTTTATTATTTCCTTACTTCATTCACAAACATCACGTATAAGTATTTCAAAGATACAATAGCTCGAATTTTGAGTCCTCCCGTCGGAGGTGTTGCTCATCGTTCTAGGCGTTGGAATACGCTCGCCACCGCATATCTGATTACCTTGCGTGGGTTCGCAGGTTCGAAGCCCAAGCAGGGATGGTTATTTGCGAGAGGTTTGGAAATTTGGGAATTATGTATCGCAGAAATCCACACCTAGGCTCGCGTAGTTTCCGTAGTGTAGTGGTTATCACGTTTGCCTAACACGCGAAAGGTCCCCGGTTCGAGCACGGGCGGAAACAAACCCTACATTTGACTTTGTCATAATTCTTTTTTATCAACAACGTCACGTACAAGTATTTAGAACATACAATAGCCCGGATTTTGAGTCAGTCCTCCCCTCGGAGGTGTTGCTCATCGTTCTAGGCGTTGGAATACACTCGCCATCGCACCTCTGATTACCTTGCGTGGGTTTATGGGAACAAGGTTTTTAATCCGCCAAGCGTGACGGCTGTCTGTGAAAATTCTTGCGACTGGAAACTCGGAAGTTTTTGAGGGTATTATGTAAACAAGAGTGAACAGTCTTATCAATTGGCATCCAGTGGCGAGCGTTTCCGTAGTGTAGTGGTTATCACGTTCGCTTTACACGCGAAAGGTCCCCGGTTCGAGCCCGCGCGGAAACAAGGGTTTATTATTTCCTTACTTCATTCACAAACAACACGTATAAGTATTTCAAAGATACAATAGCTCGAATTTTGAGTCCTCCCGTCGGAGGTGTTGCTCATCGTTCTAGGCGTTGGAATACGCTCGCCACCGCATCTCTGATTACCTTGCGTGGGTTCGCAGGTTCGAAGCCCAAGCAGGGATGGTTATTTGCGAGAGGTTTGGAAATTTGGGAATTATGTATCGCAGAAATCCACACCTAGGCTCGCGTAGTTTCCGTAGTTTAGTGGTTATCACGTTCGCCTAACACGCGAAAGGTCCCCGGTTCGAGCACGGGCGGAAACAAACCCTATATTTGACTTTGTCATAATTCTTTTGTATCGACAACCGTCACGTACAAGTATTTAGAACATACAATAGCTCGGATTTTGAGTCAGTCCTCCCCTCGGAGGTGTTGCTCATCGTTCTAGGCGTTGAATACACTCGCCATCGCACCTCTGATTACCTTGCGTGGGTTCATGGGAACAAGGTTTTTGATCCGCCAAGCGTGACGGCTGTCTGTGAAAATTCTTGCGACTGGAAACTCGGAAGTTTTTGAGGGTATTATATAAACAAGAGTGAACAGTCTTATCAATCGGCATCCAGTGGCGAGCGTTTCCGTAGTGTAGTGCTTATCACGTTCGCTTTACACGCGAAAGGTCCCCGGTTCGAGCCCGGACGGAAACAAGGGTTTATCATTTCCTTACTACCACTTTTTTTTTGAAAACTTGTATGAAAACTGACAAATAACACGCAAAGCCACAAAAACAAAGGCAACAACAACAACAATGCGTGGAAATCATGAGAAAGAAGTGTCTGAGCGACTCGTTGTTATCTTATTGGACACGTGGACCGTTGAATCGTTTTGATATTATGTTGTTGTTCTTGTTGATGTCCTTCTTCTTCGTCATGATATATTCGCTTTTCTCTTTGAATACTAGACCAATTGCTTTGAAATGTTTAGTGGTGAAAGATTGATTTTTTTTGTCAGAAAGATATTACTTTGATTTATTCCTAAATTTTCTTTGAATCGTATGAGATCTGATATTTCATCCAAAATTGCGCTGTATCACCTTTTAATTATGGGAACACGGTTTTTAATCCGCCAAGCGTGACGGCTGTCTGTGAAAATTCTTGCGACTGGAAACTCGGAAGTCTTTGAGGGTATTAAATACACAAGAGTGAACAGTCTTATCAATTGCCGTCCAGCGGTAAGCGTCGCCGTAGTGTAGTGGTTATCACGTTCGCTTTACACGCGAAAGGTCCCCGGTTCGAGCCCGGGCGGAAACAAGGGTTTATCATTTCCTTACTTCATTCACAAACATCACGTATAAGTATTTCAAAGATACAACAGCTCGAATTTTGAGTCCTCCCCTCGGAGGTGTTGCTCATTGTTCTAGGCCTTGGAATACGCTCGCCATCGCACCTCTGATTACCTTGCGTGGGTTTGCAGGTTCGAATCCCAAGCAGGGATGGTTATTTGCGAGAGGTTTGGAAATTTGGGAAATATGTATCGCAGAAATCCACACCTAGGCTCGCGGAGTTTCCGTAGTGTAGTGGTTATCACGTTCGCCTAACACGCGAAAGGTCCCCGGTTCGAGCCCGGGCGGAAACAAACCCTACATTTGACTTTGTCATAATTCTTTTTTATTAACAACGTCACGTACAAGTATTTAGAACATACAATAGCCCGGATTTTGAGTCAGTCCTCCCCTCGGAGGTGTTGCTCATCGTTCTAGGCGTTGGAATACACTCGCCATCGCACCTCTGATTACCTTGCGTGGGTTTATGGGAACAAGGTTTTTAATCCGCCAAGCGTGACGGCTGTCTGTGAAAATTCTTGCGACTGGAAACTCGGAAGTTTTTGAGGGTATTATATAAACAAGAGTGAACAGTCTTATCAATTGGCATCCAGTGGCGAGCGTTTCCGTAGTGTAGTGGTTATCACGTTCGCTTTACACGCGAAAGGTCCCCGGTTCGAGCCCGGGCGGAAACAAGGGTTTATTATTTCCTTACTTCATTCACAAACATCACGTATAAGTATTTCAAAGATACAATAGCTCGAATTTTGAGTCCTCCCGTCGGAGGTGTTGCTCATCGTTCTAGGCGTTGGAATACGCTCGCCACCGCATATCTGATTACCTTGCGTGGGTTCGCAGGTTCGAAGCCCAAGCAGGGATGGTTATTTGCGAGAGGTTTGGAAATTTGGGAATTATGTATCGCAGAAATCCACACCTAGGCTCGCGTAGTTTCCGTAGTGTAGTGGTTATCACGTTTGCCTAACACGCGAAAGGTCCCCGGTTCGAGCACGGGCGGAAACAAACCCTACATTTGACTTTGTCATAATTCTTTTTTATCAACAACGTCACGTACAAGTATTTAGAACATACAATAGCCCGGATTTTGAGTCAGTCCTCCCCTCGGAGGTGTTGCTCATCGTTCTAGGCGTTGGAATACACTCGCCATCGCACCTCTGATTACCTTGCGTGGGTTTATGGGAACAAGGTTTTTAATCCGCCAAGCGTGACGGCTGTCTGTGAAAATTCTTGCGACTGGAAACTCGGAAGTTTTTGAGGGTATTATATAAACAAGAGTGAACAGTCTTATCAATTGGCATCCAGTGGCGAGCGTTTCCGTAGTGTAGTGGTTATCACGTTCGCTTTACACGCGAAAGGTCCCCGGTTCGAGCCCAGGCGGAAACAAGGGTTTATTATTTCCTTACTTCATTCACAAACATCACGTATAAGTATTTCAAAGATACAAGAGCTCGAATTTTGAGTCCTACCGTCGGAGGTGTTGCTCATCGTTCTAGGCGTTGGAATACGCTCGCCACCGCATCTCTGATTACCTTGCGTGGGTTCGCAGGTTCGAAGCCCAAGCAGGGATGGTTATTTGCGAGAGGTTTGGAAATTTGGGAATTATGTTTTGCAGAAATTCACCCCTAGGCTCGTGGAGTTTCCGTAGTGTAGTGGTTATCACGTTCGCCTAACACGCGAAAGGTCCCCGGTTCGAGCCCGGGCGGAAACAAAACCCTCCATTTGACTTTGTCATAATTCTTTTGTATCGACAACCGTCACGTACAAGTATTTAGAACATACAATAGCTCGAATTTTGAGTCAGTCCTCCCCTCGGAGGTGTTGCTCATCGTTCTAGGCGTTGGAATACACTCGCCATAGCACCTCTGATTACCTTGCGTGGGTTTATGGGAACAAGGTTTTTAATCAGCCAAGCGTGACGGCTGTCTGTGAAAATTCTTGCGACTGGAAACTCGGAAGTTTTTGAGGGTATTATATAAACAAGAGTGACCATTCTTATCAATTGGCATCCAGTGGCGAGCGTTTCCGTAGTGTAGTGGTTATCACGTTCGCTTTACACGCGAAAGGTCCCCGGTTCGAGCCCGGGCGGAAACAAGGGTTTATCATTTCTTTACTACCACTTTTTTTTTTGAAAATTTTTATGAAAACTGACAAACAACACGCAAAGCCACAAATAACAAAGGCAACAACAAAAACAACAACAATGCGTGGAAATCATGCGAAAGAAGTGTCTGAGCGACTCGTTGTTGTCTTATTGGACACGTGGACCGTTGAATCGTTTTGATATTATGTTGTTGTTCTTGTTGATGTCCTTCTTCTTCGTCATGATATATTCGTTTTTCTCTTTGAATACTAGACCAATTGCTTTGAAATGTTTAGTGGTGAAAGATTGATTTTTTTGTCAGAAGGATATTACTTTGATTTATTCCTAAATTTTCTATGAATCGTATGAGATCTGATATTTCATCCAAAATTGCGCTGTATCACCTTTTAATTATGGGAACACGGTTTTTAATCCGCCAAGCGTGGCGGCTGTCTATGAAAATTCTTGCGACTGGAAACTCGGAAGTTTTTGAGGGTATTAAATACACAAGAGTGAACAGTCTTATCAATTGCCGTCCAGTGGTGAGCGTTTCCGTAGTGTAGTGGTTATCACGTTCGCTTTACACGCGAAAGGTCCCCGGTTCGAGCCCGGGCGGAAACAAGGGTTTATTATTACCTTACTTCATTCACAAACATCACGTATAAGTATTTCAAAGATACAATAGCTCGAATTTTGAGTCCTCCCGTCGGAAGTGTTGCTCATCGTTCTAGGCGTTTGAATACGCTCGCCACCGCACCTCTGATTACCTTGCGTGGGTTTGCAGGTTCGAATCCCAAGCAGGGATGGTTATTTGCGAGAGGTTTGGAAATATGGGAATTATGTATCGCAGAAATCCACACCTAGGCTCGTGTAGTTTCCGTAGTGTAGTGGTTATCACGTTCGCCTAACACGCGAAAGGTCCCCGGTTCGAGCCCGGGCGGAAACAAACCCTCCATTTGACTTTGTCATAATTCTTTTGTATCGACAACCGTCACGTACAAGTATTTAGAACATACATACAATAGCTCGGATTTTGAGTCAGTCCTCCCCTCGGAGGTGTTGCTCATCGTTCTAGGCGTTGGAATACACTCGCCATCGCACCTCTGATTACTTTGCGTGGGTTTATGGGAACAAGGTTTTTAATCCGCCAAGCGTGACGGCTGTCTGTGAAAATACTTGCGACTGGAAACTCGGAAGTTTTTGAGGGTATTATATAAACAAGAGTGAACAGTCTTATCAATTGACGTCCAGTGGCGAGCGTTTCCGTAGTGTAGTGGTTATCACGTTCGCTTTACACGCGAAAGGTCCCCGGTTCGAGCCCGGGCGGAAACAAGGGTTTATCATTTCCTTACTACCACTTTTTTTTTGAAAACTTGTAGGAAAACTGACAAATAACACGCAAAGCCACAAAAACAAAGGCAACAACAACAACAATGCGTGGAAATCATGAGAAAGAAGTGTCTGAGCGACTCGTTGTTATCTTATTGGACACGTGGACCGTTGAATCGTTTTGATATTATGTTGTTGTTCTTGTTGATGTCCTTCTTCTTCGTCATGATATATTCGCTTTTCTCTTTGAATACTAGACCAATTGCTTTGAAATGTTTAGTGGTGAAAGATTGATTTTTTTGTCAGAAAGATATTACTTTGATTTATTACTAAATTTTCTTTGAATCGTATGAGATCTGATATTTCATCCAAAATTGCGCTGTATCACCTTTTAATTATGGGAACACGGTTTTTAATCCGCCAAGCGTGACGGCTGTCTGTGAAAATTCTTGCGACTGGAAACTCGGAAGTTTTTGAGGGTATTAAATACACAAGAGTGAACAGTCTTATCAATTGCCGTCCAGCGGTAAGCGTTTCTGTAGTGTAGTGGTTATCACGTTCGCTTTACACGCGAAAGGTCCCCGGTTCGAGCCCGGGCGGAAACAAGGGTTTATCATTTCCTTACTTCATTCACAAACATCACGTATAAGTATTTCAAAGATACAATAGCTCGAATTTTGAGTCCTCCCCTCGGAGGTGTTGCTCATCGTTCTAGGCCTTGGAATACGCTCGCCATCGCGCCTCTGATTACCTTGCGTGGGTTTGCAGGTTCGAATCCCAAGCAGGGATGGTTATTTGCGAGAGGTTTGGAAATTTGGGAATTATGTATCGCAGAAATCCACACCTAGGCTCGCGTAGTTTCCGTAGTGTAGTGGTTATCACGTTCGCCTAACACGCGTGAACAGTGAACAGTCTTATCAATCGGCATTCTTGTTGATGTCCTTCTTCTTCGTCATGATATATTCGCTTTTCTCTTTGAATACTAGACCAATTGCTTTGAAATGTTTAGTGGTGAAAGATTGATTTTTTTGTCAGAAGGATATTACTTTGATTTATTACTAAATTTTCTTTGAATCGTATGAGATCTGATATTTCATACAAAATTGCGCTGTATCACCTTTTAATTATGGGAACACGGTTTTTAATCCGCCAAGCGTGACGGCTGTCTGTGGAAATTCTTGCGACTGGAAACTCGGAAGTTTTTGAGGGTATTAAATACACAAGAGTGAACAGTCTTATCAATTGCCGTCCAGCGGTAAGCGTTTCTTTAGTGTAGTGGTTATCACGTTCGCTTTACACGCGAAAGGTCCCCGGTTCGAGCCCGGGCGGAAACAGGGGTTTATCATTTCCTTACTTCATTCACAAACATCACGTATAAGTATTTCAAAGATACAATAGCTCGAATTTTGAGTCCTCCCCTCGGAGGTGTTGCTCATCGTTCTAGGCCTTGGAATACGCTCGCCATCGCGCCTCTGATTACCTTGCGTGGGTTTGCAGGTTCGAATCCCAAGCAGGGATGGTTATTTGCGAGAGGTTTGGAAATTTGGGAATTATGTATCGCAGAAATCCACACCTAGGCTCGCGTAGTTTCCGTAGTGTAGTGGTTATCACGTTCGCCTAACACGCGAAAGGTCCCCGGTTCGAGCCCGGGCGGAAACAAACCCTACATTTGACTTTGTCATAATTCTTTTTTATCAACAACGTCACATACAAGTATTTAGAACATACAATAGCCCGGATTTTGAGTCAGTCCTCCCCTCGGAGGTGTTGCTCATCGTTCTAGGCGTTGGAATACACTCGCCATCGCACCTCTGATTACCTTGCGTGGGTTTATGGGAACAAGGTTTTTAATCCGCCAAGCGTGACGGCTGTCTGTGAAAATTCTTGCGACTGGAAACTCGGAAGTTTTTGAGGGTATTATATAAACAAGAGTGAACAGTCTTATCAATTGGCATCCAGTGGCGAGCGTTTCCGTAGTGTAGTGGTTATCACGTTCGCTTTACACGCGAAAGGTCCCCGGTTCGAGCCCGGACGGAAACAAGGGTTTATTATTTCCTTACTTCATTCACAAACATCACGTATAAGTATTTCAAAGATACAATAGCTCGAATTTTGAGTCCTCCCGTCGGAGGTGTTGCTCATCGTTCTAGACGTTGGAATACGCTCGCGACCGCATCTCTGATTACCTTGCGTGGGTTTATGGGAACAAGGTTTTTAATACGCCAAGCGTGACGGCTGTCTGTGAAAATTCTTGCGACTGGAAACTCGGAAGTTTTTGAGGGTATTATATAAACAAGAGTGAACAGTCTTATCAATTGGCGTCCAGTGGCGAGCGTTTCCGTAGTGTAGTGGTTATCACGTTCGCTTTACACGCGAAAAGTCCCCGGTTCGAGCCCGGGCGGAAACAAGGGTTTATCATTTCTTTACTACCACTTTTTTTTTTTGAAAACTTGTATGAAAACTGACAAATAACACGCAAAGCCACAAATAACAAAGGCAACAGCAACAACAACAACAATGCGTGGAAATCATGCGAAAGAAGTGTCTGAGCGACTCGTTGTTGTCTTATTGGACACGTGGACCGTTGAATCGTTTTGATATTATGTTGTTGTTCTTGTTGATGTCCTTCTTCTTCGTCATGATATATTCGCTTTTCTCTTTGAAAACTAGACCAATTGCTTTGAAATGTTTAGTGGTGAAAGATTGATTTTTTTGTCAGAAGGATATTACTTTGATTTATTCCTAAATTTTCTATGAATCGTATGAGATCTGATATTTCATCCAAAATTGCGCTGTATCACCTTTTAATTATGGGAACAAGGTTTTTAATCCGCCAAGCGTGACGGCTGTCTGTGAAAAATCTTGCGACTAGAAACTCGGAAGTTTTTGAGGGTATTATATAAACATGAGTGAACAGTCTTATCAATTGGCGTCCAGTGGCGAACGTTTCCGTAGTGTAGTGGTTATCACGTTCGCTTTACACGCGAAAGTTCCCCGGTTCGAGCCCGGGCGGAAAAAAGGGTTTATTATTTCCTTACTTCATTCACAAACATCACGTATAAGTATTTCAAAGATACAATAGCTCTTATTTTGAGTCCTCCCGTCGGAGGTGTTGCTCATCGTTCTAGACGTTGGAATACGCTCGCGACCGCATCTCTGATTACCTTGCGTGGGTTCGCAGGTTCGAATCCCAAGCAGGAATGGTTATTTGCGAGAGGTTTTGAAATTTGGGAATTATGTTTTGCAGAAATTCATCCCTAGGCTCGTGGGGTTTCCGTAGTGTAGTGGTTATCACGTTCGCCTAACACGCGAAAGGTCCCCGGTTCGAGACCGGGCGGAAACAAACCCTACATTTGAATTTGTCATAATTCTTTTGTATCGACAACCGTCACGTATAAGTATTTCAAACATAAAATAGCTCGGATTTTGAGTCCTGCCCTCGGAGGTGTTGCTCATCGTTCTAGGCGTTGGAATATGCTCGCCATCGCACCTCTGATTACCTTGCGTGGGTTTGCAGATTCGAATCCCAGGCAGGGATGGTTATTTGCGAGAGGTTACGGAATTTGGGAAATATGTATCGCAGAAATCCATCCCTAGGCTCGTGTAGTTTCCGTAGTGAAGTGGTTATCACGTTCACCTAACACGCGAAAGGTCCCCGGTTCGAGCCCTGGCGGAAACAAACCCTATATTTGACTTTGTCATAATTCTTTTGTATTGACAATCGTCACGTATAAGTATTTCAAACATACAATAGCTCGGATTTTGAGTCCTCCCCTCGGAGGTGTTGCTCATCGTTCTAGGCGTTGGAATACACTCGCCATCGCACCTCTGATTACCTTGCGTGGGTTTGCAGGTTCGAATCCCAAGCAGGGATGGTTATTTGCGAGAGGTTTGGAAATTTGGGAATTATGTATCGCAGAAATCCACACCTAGGCTCGCGTAGTTTCCGTAGTGTAGTGGTTATCACGTTCGCTTTACACGCGAAGGGTCCCCGGTTCGAGCCCGGGCGGAAACAAACCCTATATTTGACTTTGTCATAATTCTTTTGTATCGACAACCGTCACGTACAAGTATTTAGAACATACAATAGCTCGGATTTTGAGCCAGTCCTCCCCTCGGAGGTGTTGCTCATCGTTCTAGGCGTTGGAATACACTCGCCATCGCACCTCTGATTACCTTGCGTGGGTTTATGGGAACAAGGTTTTTAATCCGCCAAGCGTGGCGGCTGTCTGTGAAAATTCTTGCGACTGGAAACTCGGAAGTTTTTGAGGGTATTATATAAACAAGAGTGAACAGTCTTATCAATTGGCGTCCAGTGGCGAGCGTTTCCGTAGTGTAGTGGTTATCACGTTCGCATTACACGCGAAAGGTCCTCGATTCGAGCCCGGGCGGAAACAAGGGTTCATCATTTCCTTACTACCCTTTTTTTTTGAAAACTTGTATGAAAACTGACAAATAACACGCAAAGCCACAAAAACAAAGGCAACAACAACAACAACAACAATGCATGGAAATCATGCGAAAGAAGTGTCTGAGCGACTCGTTGTTGTCTTATCGGACACGTGGACCGTTGAATCGTTTTGATATTATGTTGTTGTTATTGTTCATGTCCTTCTTCTTCGTAATGATATATTCGCTTTTCTCTTTGAATACTAGACCAATTGCTTTGAAATGTTTAGTGGTGAAAGATTGATTTTTTTGTCAGAAGGATATTACTTTGATTTATTCCTAAATTTTCTATGAATCGTATGAGATCTGATATTTCATCCAAAATTGCGCTGTATCACCTTTTAATTATGGGAACACGGTTTTTAATCCGCCGAGCGTGACGACTGTCTGTGAAAATTCTTGCGCAGAAATCCACACCTAGGCTCGCGTAGTTTCCGTAGTGTAGTGGTTATCACGTTCGCCTAACACGCGAAAGGTCCCCGGTTCGAGCCCGGGCGGAAACAAACCCTACATTTGACTTTGTCATAATTCTTTTTTATCAACAACGTCACGTACAAGTATTTAGAACATACAATAGCCCGGATTTTGAGTCAGTCCTCCCCTCGGAGGTGTTGCTCATCGTTCTAGGCGTTGGAATACACTCGCCATCGCACCTCTGATTACCTTGCGTGGGTTTATGGGAACAAGGTTTTTAATCCGCCAAGCGTGACGGCTGTCTGTGAAAATTCTTGCGACTGGAAACTCGGAAGTTTTTGAGGGTATTATATAAACAAGAGTGAACAGTCTTATCAATTGGCATCCAGTGGCGAGCGTTTCCGTAGTGTAGTGGTTATCACGTTCGCTTTACACGCGAAAGGTCCCCGGTTCGAGCCCGGGCGGAAACAAGGGTTTATTATTTCCTTACTTCATTCACAAACATCACGTATAAGTATTTCAAAGATACAATAGCTCGAATTTTGAGTCCTCCCGTCGGAGGTGTTGCTCATCGTTCTAGGCGTTGGAATACGCTCGCCACCGCATCTCTGATTACCTTGCGTGGGTTCGCAGGTTCGAAGCCCAAGCAGGGATGGTTATTTGCGAGAGGTTTGGAAATTTGGGAATTATGTATCGCAGAAATCCACACCTAGGCTCGCGTAGTTTCCGTAGTGTAGTGGTTATCACGTTCGCCTAACACGCGAAAGGTCCCCGGTTCGAGCACGGGCGGAAACAAACCCTATATTTGACTTTGTCATAATTCTTTTGTATCGACAACCGTCACGTACAAGTATTTAGAACATACAATAGCTCGGATTTTGAGTCAGTCCTCCCCTCGGAGGTGTTGCTCATCGTTCTAGGCGTTGAATACACTCGCCATCGCACCTCTGATTACCTTGCGTGGGTTTATGGGAACAAGGTTTTTAATCCGCCAAGCGTGACGACTGTCTGTGAAAATTCTTGCGACTGGAAACTCGGAAGTTTTTGAGGGTATTATATAAACAAGAGTGAACAGTCTTATCAATCGGCATCCAGTGGCGAGCGTTTCCGTAGTGTAGTGCTTATCACGTTCGCTTTACACGCGAAAGGTCCCCGGTTCGAGCCCGGGCGGAAACAAGGGTTTATTATTACCTTACTTCATTCACAAACATCACGTATAAGTATTTCAAAGATACAATAGCTCGAATTTTGAGTCCTCCCGTCGGAAGTGTTGCTCATCGTTCTAGGCGTTGGAATACGCTCGCCACCGCACCTCTGATTACCTTGCGTGGGTTTGCAGGTTCGAATCCAAAGCAGGGATGGTTATTTGCGAGAGGTTTGGAAATTTGGGAATTATGTTTTGCAGAAATTCACCCCTAGGCTCGTGGAGTTTCCGTAGTGTAGTGGTTATCACGTTCGCCTAACACGCGAAAGGTCCCCGGTTCGAGCCCGGGCGGAAACAAACCCTCCATTTGACTTTGTCATAATTCTTTTGTATCGACAACCGTCACGTACAAGTATTTAGAACATACAATAGCTCGGATTTTGAGTCAGTCCTCCCCTCGGAGGTGTTGCTCATTGTTCTAGGCGTTGGAATACACTCGCTATAGCACCTCTGATTACCTTGCGTGGGTTTATGGGAACAAGGTTTTTAATCCGCCAAGCGTGACGGCTGTCTGTGAAAATTCTTGCGACTGGAAACTCGGAAGTTTTTGAGGGTATTATATAAACAAGAGTGACCAGTCTTATCAATTGGCATCCAGTGGCGAGCGTTTCCGTAGTGTAGTGGTTATCACGTTCGCTTTACACGCGAAAGGTCCCCGGTTCGAGCCCGGGCGGAAACAAGGGTTTATCATTTCTTTACTACCACTTTTTTTTTGAAAATTTGTATGAAAACTGACAAACAACACGCAAAGCCACAAATAACAAAGGCAACAACAAAAACAACAACAATGCGTGGAAATCATGCGAAAGAAGTGTCTGAGCGACTCGTTGTTGTCTTATTGGACACGTGGACCGTTGAATCGTTTTGATATTATGTTGTTGTTCTTGTTGATGTCCTTCTTCTTCGTCATGATATATTCGCTTTTCTCTTTGAATACTAGACCAATTGCTTTGAAATGTTTAGTGGTGAAAGATTGATTTTTTTGTCAGAAGGATATTACTTTGATTTATTCCTAAATTTTCTATGAATCGTATGAGATCTGATATTTCATCCAAAATTGCGCTGTATCACCTTTTAATTATGGGAACACGAATTTTAATCCGCCAAGCGTGGCGGCTGTCTGTGAAAATTCTTGCGACTGGAAACTCGGAAGTTTTTGAGGGTATTAAATACACAAGAGTGAACAGTCTTATCAATTGCCGTCCAGTGGTGAGCGTTTCCGTAGTGTAGTGGTTATCACGTTCGCTTTACACGCGAAAGGTCCCCGGTTCGAGCCCGGGCGGAAACAAGGGTTTATTATTACCTTACTTCATTCACAAACATCACGTATAAGTATTTCAAAGATACAATAGCTCGAATTTTGAGTCCTCCCGTCGGAAGTGTTGCTCATCGTTCTAGGCGTTGGAATACGCTCGCCACCGCACCTCTGATTACCTTGCGTGGGTTTGCAGGTTCGAATCCCAAGCAGGGATGGTTATTTGCGAGAGGTTTGGAAATATGGGAATTATGTATCGCAAAAATCCACACCTAGGCTCGTGTAGTTTCCGTAGTGTAGTGGTTATCACGTTCGCCTAACACGCGTGAACAGTGAACAGTCTTATCAATCGGCATTCTTGTTGATGTCCTTCTTCTTCGTCATGATATATTCGCTTTTCTCTTTGAATACTAGACCAATAGCTTTAAAATGTTTAGTGGTGAAAGATTGATTTTTTTGTCAGAAGGATATTACTTTGATTTATTACTAAATTTTCTTTGAATCGTATGAGATCTGATATTTCATACAAAATTGCGCTGTATCACCTTTTAATTATGGGAACACGGTTTTTAATCCGCCAAGCGTGACGGCTGTCTGTGAAAATTCTTGCGACTGGAAACTCGGAAGTTTTTGAGGGTATTAAATACACAAGAGTGAACAGTCTTATCAATTGCCGTCCAGCGGTAAGCGTTTCTGTAGTGTAGTGGTTATCACGTTCGCTTTACACGCGAAAGGTCCCCGGTTCGAGCCCGGGCGGAAACAAGGGTTTATCATTTCCTTACTTCATTCACAAACATCACGTATAAGTATTTCGAAGATACAATAGCTCGAATTTTGAGTCCTCCCCTCGGAGGTGTTGCTCATCGTTCTAGGCCTTGGAATACGCTCGCCATCGCGCCTCTGATTACCTTGCGTGGGTTTGCAGGTTCGAATCCCAAGCAGGGATGGTTTTTTGCGAGAGGTTTGGAAATTTGGGAATTATGTATCGCAGAAATCCACATCTAGGCTCGCGTAGTTTCCGTAGTGTAGTGGTTATCACGTTCGCCTAACACGCGAAAGGTCCCCGGTTCGAGCCCGGGCGGAAACAAACCCTACAGTCCTTCCCTCGGAGGTGTTGCTCATCGTTCTAGGCGTTGGATTATGCTCGCCATCGCACCTCTGATTACCTTGCGTGGGTTTATGGTAACACCGTTTTTAATCAGCCAAGCGTGACGGCTGTCTGTGAAAATTCTTGCGGCTGGAAACTCGGAAGTTTTTGAGGGTATTATATAAAAAAGAGTGAACAGTCTTATGAATTGGCGTCCAGTGGAGAGCGTTTCCGTAGTGTAGTGGTTATCACGTTCGCTTTACACGCGAAAGGTCCCCGATTCGAGCCCGGGCGGAAACAATGTTTTATTATTTCCTTACTTCATTCACAAACATCACGTATAAGTATTTCAAAGATACAATAGCTCGAATTTTGAGTCTTCACCTCGGAGGTGTTACTCATCGTTCTAGGCGTTGGAATACGCTCGCCATCGCACCTCTGATTACCTTGCGTGGGTTTGCAGGTTCGAATTCCAAGCAGGGATGGTTATTTGCGAGAGGTTTGGAAATTCTGTCTGTGAAAATTCTTGCGACTGGAAACTCGGAAGTTTTTGAGGGTATTATATAAACAAGAGTGAACAGTCTTATGAATTGGCGTCCAGTGGCGAGCGTTTCCGTAGTGTAGTGGTTATCACGTTCGCCTAACACGCGAAAGGTCCCCGGTTCGAGCCCGGGCGGAAACAAACCCTCCATTTGACTTTGTCATAATTCTTTTGTATCGACAACCGTCACGTACAAGTATTTAGAACATACAATAGCTCGGCTTTTGAGTCAGTCCTCCCCTCGGAAGTGTTGCTCATCGTTCTAGGCGTTGGAATACACTCGCCATCGCACCTCTGATTACCTTGCGTGGGTTTATGGTAACACGGTTTTTAATCCGCCAAGCGTGACGGCTGTCTGTGAAAATTCTTGCGGTTGGAAACTCGAAAGTTTTTGAGGGTATTATATAAAAAAGAGTGAACAGTCTTATGAATTGGCGTCCAGTGGCGAGCGTTCCCGTAGTGTAGTGGTTATCACGTTCGCTTTACACGCGAAAGGTCCCCGGTTCGAGCCCGGGCGGAAACAAGGGTTTATTATTTCCTTACTTCATTCACAAACATCACGTATAAGTATTTCAAAGATACAATAGCTCGAATTTTGAGTCCTCACCTCGGAGGTGTTACTCATCGTTCTAGGCGTTGGAATACGCTCGCCATCGCACCTCTGATTACCTTGCGTGGGTTTGCAGGTTCGAATTCCAAGCAGGGATGGATATTCGCGAGAGGTTTGGAAATTTGGGAATTATGTATCGCAGAAATCCATCCCTAGGCTCGTGTAGTTTCCGTAGTGTAGTGGTTATCACGTTCGCCTAACACGCGAAAGGTCCCCGGTTCGAGCCCGGGCGGAAACAAACACTCCATTTGACACTGTCATAATTCTTTTGTATCGACAACCGTCACGTACAAGTATTTAGAACATACAATAGCTCGGATTTTGAGTCATCCCATCGGAGGTGTTGCTCATCGTTCTAGGCGTTGGAATACACTCGCCATCGCACCTCTGATTACCTTGCGTGGGTTTATGGGAACAAGGTTTTTTTAATCCGCCAAGTGTGACGGCTGTCTGTGAAAATTCTTGCGACTGGAAACTCGGAAGTTTTTGAGGGTATTATATAAACAAGAGTGAACAGTCTTATGAATTGGCGTCCAGTGGAGAGCGTTTCCGTAGTGTAGTGGTTATCACGTTCGCTTTACACGCGAAAGGTCCCCGATTCGAGCCCGGGCGGAAACAAGGTTTTATTATTTCCTTACTTCATTCACAAACATCACGTATAAGTATTTCAAAAATACAATAGCTCGAATTTTGAGTCTTCACCTCGGAGGTGTTACTCATCGTTCTAGGCGTTGGAATACGCTCGCCATCGCACCTCTGATTACCTTGCGTGGGTTTGCAGGTTCGAATTCCAAGCAGGGATGGTTATTTGCGAGAGGTTTGGAAATTCTGTCTGTGAAAATTCTTGCGACTGGAAACTCGGAAGTTTTTGAGGGTATTATATAAACAAGAGTGAACAGTCTTATGAATTGGCGTCCAGTGGCGAGCGTTTCCGTAGTGTAGTGGTTATCACGTTCGCCTAACACGCGAAAGGTCCCCGGTTCGAGACCGGGCGGAAACAAACCCTCCATTTGACTTTGTCATAATTCTTTTGTATCGACAACCGTCACGTACAAGTATTTAGAACATACAATAGCTCGGATTTTGAGTCAGTCCTCCCCTCGGAAGTGTTGCTCATCGTTCTAGGCATTGGAATACACTCGCCATCGCACCTCTGATTACCTTGCGTGGGTTTATGGTAACACGGTATTTAATCCGCCAAGCGTGACGGCTGTCTGTGAAAATTCTTGCGGCTGGAAACTCGGAAGTTTTTAAGGGTATTATATAAAAAAGAGTGAACAGTCTTATGAATTGGCGCCCAGTGGCGAGCGTTCCCGTAGTGTAGTGGTTATCACGTACGCTTTACACGCGAAAGGTCCCCGGTTCGAGCCCGGGCGGAAACAAGGGTTTATTATTTCCTTACTTCATTCACAAACATCACGTATAAGTATTTCGAAGATACAATAGGTCGAATTTTGAGTCTTCCCCTCGGAGGTGTTGCCCATCGTTCTAGGCGTTGGAATATGCTCGCCATCGCACCTCTGATTACCTTGCGTGGGTTTATGGTAACACGGTTTTTAATCCGCCAAGCATGACGGCTGTCTGTGAAAATTCTTGCGGCTGAAACTCGGGAGGTTTTGAGGGTAATATATAAAAAAGAGTGAACAGTCTTATGAATTGGCGTCCAGTGGCGAGCGTTTCCGTAGTGTAGTGGTTATCACGTTCGCCTAACACGCGAAAGGTCCCCGGTTCGAGCCCGGGCGGAAACAAGGGTTTGTTATTTCCTTACTTCATTCACAAACATCACGTATAAGTATTTCGAAGATACAATAGGTCGAATTTTGAGTCTTCCCCTCGGAGGTGTTGCCCATCGTTCTAGGCGTTGGAATATGCTCGCCATCGCACCTCTGATCACCTTGCGTGGGTTTGCAGGTTCGAATCCCAAGCAGGGATGGTTATTTGCGATAGGTTTGGGAATAGCTCGAATGTTGAGTCCTCCCCACGGAGGGGTTACTCATCGTTCTAGGCGTTGAAATACGCTCGCCATCGCACCTCTGATTACCTTGCGTGGATTTGCAGGTTCGAATCCCAAGCAGGGATGGTTATTTGCAAGAGGTTTGGAAATTTAGAAAATATGTATCTCAGAAATCCACCCCTAGGCTCGTGTAGTTTCCGTAGTGTAGTGGTTATCACGTTCGCCTAACACGCGAAAGGTCCCCGGTTCGAGCCCGTGCGGAAACAAGGGTTTATCATTTCCTTGCTTCATTCACAAACATCACGTATAAGTATTTCGAAGATACAATAGCTCGAATTTTGAGTCCTCCCCTCGGAGCTGTTGCTCAGCGTTCTAGGCGTTGGAATACACTCGCCATCGCACCTCTGATTACCTTGCGTGAGCTTGCAGGTTCGAATCCCAAGCAGGGATGGATATTTGCGAGAAGTTTGGGAATTTGGGAATTATGTATCGCAGAAATCCACCCCTAGGCTCGTGTAGTTTCCGTAGTGTAGTGGTTATCACGTTCGCCTAACACGCGAAAGGTCCCCGGTTCGAGCCCGGGCGGAAACAAACCCTCCATTTGACTTTGTCATAATTCTTTTGTATCGACAACCGTCACGTACAAGTATTTAGAACATACAATAGCTCGGATTTTGAGTCAGTCCTCCCCTCGGAAGTGTTGCTCATCGTTCTAGGCGTTGGAATACACTCGCCATAGCACCTCTGATTACCTTGCGTGGGTTTATGGTAACACGGTTTTTAATCCGCCAAGCATGACGGCTGTCTGTGAAAATTCTTGAGGCTGAAACTCGGGAGGTTTTGAGGGTAATATATAAAAAAGAGTGAACAGTCTTATGAATTGGCGTCCAGTGGCGAGCGTTTCCGTAGTGTAGTGGTTATCACGTTCGCCTAACACGCGAAAGGTCCCCGGTTCGAGCCCGGGCGGAAACAAGGGTTTATTATTTCCTTACTTCATTCACAAACATCACGTATAAGTATTTCGAAGATACAATAGGTCGAATTTTGAGTCTTCCCCTCGGAGGTGTTGCCCATCGTTCTAGGCGTTGGAATATGCTCGCCATCGCACCTCTGATCACCTTGCGTGGGTTTGCAAGTTCGAATCCCAAGCAGGGATGGTTATTTGCGATAGGTTTGGGAATAGCTCGAATGTTGAGTCCTCCCCACGGAGGGGTTACTCATCGTTCTAGGCGTTGAAATACGCTCGCCATCGCACCTCTGATTACCTTGCGTGGCTTTGCAGGTTCGAATCCCAAGCAGGGATGGTTATTTGCAAGAGGTTTGGAAATTTAGAAAATATGTATCTCAGAAATCCACCCCTAGGCTCGTGTAGTTTCCGTAGTGTAGTGGTTATCACGTTCGCCTAACACGCGAAAGGTCCCCGGTTCGAGCCCGTGCGGAAACAAGGGTTTATCATTTCCTTGCTTCATTCACAAACATCACGTATAAGTATTTCGAAGATACAATAGCTCGAATTTTGAGTCCTCCCCTCGGAGCTGTTGCTCAGCGTTCTAGGCGTTGGAATACACTCGCCATCGCACCTCTGATTACCTTGCGTGAGCTTGCAGGTTCGAATCCCAAGCAGGGATGGATATTTGCGAGAAGTTTGGGAATTTGGGAATTATGTATCGCAGAAATCCACCCCTAGGCTCGTGTAGTTTCCGTAGTGTAGTGGTTATCACGTTCGCCTAACACGCGAAAGGTCCCCGGTTCGAGCCCGGGCGGAAACAAACCCTCCATTTGACTTTGTCATAATTCTTTTGTATCGACAACCGTCACGTACAAGTATTTAGAACATACAATAGCTCGGATTTTGAGTCAGTCCTCCCCTCGGAAGTGTTGCTCATCGTTCTAGGCGTTGGAATACACTCGCCATCGCACCTCTGATTACCTTGCGTGGGTTTATGGTAACACGGTTTTTAATCCGCCAAGCGTGAAGGCTGTCTGTGAAAATTCTTGCGACTGGAAACTCGGAAGTTTTTGAGGGTATTATATAAACAAGAGTGAACAGTCTTATCAATTGCCGTCTAGTGGCGAGCGTTTCGGTAGTGTAGTGGTTATCACGTTCGCTTTACACGCGAAAGGTCCCCGGTTCGAGCCCGGGCGGAAACAAGGTTTTATTATTTCCTTACTTCATTCACAAACATCACGTATAAGTATTTCAAAGATACAATAGCTCGAATTTTGAGTCCTCCCCTCGGAGGTGTTACTCATCGTTCTAGGCGTTGAAATACGCTCGCCAACGCACCTCCGATTACCTTGCGTGGATTTGCAGGTTCGAATCCCAAGCAGGGATGGTTATTTGCGAGAGGTTTGGTAATTTAGAAAATATGTATCGCAGAAATCCACCCCTAGGCTCGTGTAGTTTCCCTAGTGTAGTGGTTATCACGTTCGCCTAACACGCGAAAGGTCCCCGGTTCGAGCCCGGGCGGAAACAAACCCTCCATTTGACTTTGTCATATTTCTTTTGTACCGACAACCGTCACGTACAAGTATTTAGAACATACAATAGCTCGGATTTTGAGTCAGTCCTCCCCTCGGAAGTGTTGCTCATCGTTCTAGGTGTTGGAATACACTCGCCATCGCACCTCTGATTACCTTGCGTGGGTTTATGGTAACACGGTTTTTAATCCGCCAAGCGTGACGGCTGTCCGTGAAAATTCTTGCGGCTGGAAACTCGGAAGTTTTTGAGGGTATTATATAAAAAAGAGTGAACAGTCTTATGAATTGGCGCCCAGTGGCGAGCGTTTCCGTAGTGTAGTGGTTATCACGTTCGCTTTACACGCGAAAGGTCCCAGGTTCGAGCCCGGGCGGAAACAAGGTTTTATTATTTCCTTACTTCATTCACAAACATCACGTATAAGTATTTCAAAGATACAATAGCTCGAATTTTGAGTCTTCACCTCGGAGGTGATACTCATCGTTCTAGGCGTTGGAATACGCTCGCCAACGCACCTCCGATTACCTTGCGTGGATTTGCAGGTTCGAATTCCAAGCAGGGATGGTTATTTGCGAGAGGTTTGGGAATTTGGGAATTATGTATCGCAGAAATCCACCCCTAGGCTCGTGGAGTTTCCGTAGTGTAGTGTTTATCACGTTCGCCTAACACGCGAAAGGTCCCCGGTTCGAGCCCGGGCGGAAACAAACCCTCCATTTGACTTTGTCATAATTCTTTTGTATCGACGACCGTCACGTACAAGTATTTAGAACATACAATAGCTCGGATTTTGAGTCAGTCCTTCCCTCGGAGGTGTTGCTCATCGTTCTAGGCGTTGGATTATGCTCGCCATCGCACCTCTGATTACCTTGCGTGGGTTTATGGTAACACGGTTTTTAATCAGCCAAGCGTGACGGCTGTCTGTGAAAATTCTTGCGGCTGGAGACTCGGAAGTTTTTGAGGGTATTATATAAAAAAGAGTGAACAGTCTTATGAATTGGCGTCCAGTGGCGAGCGTTTCCGTAGTGTAGTGGTTATCACGTTCGCTTTACACGCGAAAGGTCCCCGCTTCGAGCCCGGGCGGAAACAAGGTTTTATTATTTCCTTACTTCATTCACAAACATCACGTATAAGTATTTCAAAGATACAATAGCTCGAATTTTGAGTCCTCCCCTCGGAGGTGTTACTCATCGTTCTAGGCGTTGAAATACGCTCGCCATCGCACCTCTGATTACCTTGCGTGGATTTGCAGGTTCGAATCCCAAGCAGGGATGGTTATTTGCGAGAGGTTTGGAAATTTAGAAAATATGTATCGCAGAAATCCACCCCTAGGCTCGTGTAGTTTCCGAAGTGTAGTGGTTATCACGTTAGCCTAACACGCGAAAGATCCCCGGTTCGAGCCCGGGCGGAAACAAACCCTCCATTTGACTTTGTCATAATTCTTTTGTATCGACAACCGTCACGTACAAGTATTTAGAACATACAATAGCTCGGATTTTGAGTCAGTCCTCCCCTCGGAAGTGTTGCTCATAGTCCTAGGCGTTGGAATACACTCGCCATAGCACCTCTGATTACCTTGCGTGGGTTTATGGTAACACGGTTTTTAATCCGCCAAGCGTGACGGCTGTCTGTGAAAATTCTTGCGGCTGGAAACTCGGAAGTTTTTGAGTGTATTATATAAACAAGAGTGAACAGTCTTATCAATTTCCGTCTAGTGGCGAGCGTTTCCGTAGTGTAGTGGTTATCACGTTCGCTTTACACGCGAATGGTCCCCGGTTCGAGCCCGGGCGGAAACAAGGGTTTATCATTTCCTTGCTTCATTCACAAACATCACGTATAAGTATTTCGAAGATACAATAGCTCGAATTTTGAGTCCTCCCCTCGGAGGTGTTACTCATCGTTCTAGGCGTTGAAATACGCTCGCCATCGCACTTCCGATTACCTTGCGTGGAATTGCAGGTTCGAATCCCAAGCAGGGATGGTTATTTGCGAGAGGTTTGAAAATTTGGGAATTATGTATCGCATAAATCCATCCCTAGCAACACTTCCGAGGGGAGGACTGACTCAAAATCCGAGCTATTGTATGTTTGAAATACTTATTCGTGCCGGTTGTCGATACAAAAGAATTATGACAAAGTCAAATGG
This sequence comes from Styela clava, assembly GCF_964204865.1. Lineage (NCBI taxonomy): Eukaryota > Metazoa > Chordata > Ascidiacea > Stolidobranchia > Styelidae > Styela > Styela clava. Next base: position 22,180,332 of record NC_135253.1, on the reverse strand, counting down.
AGGGTTTGTTTCCGCCCGGGCTCGAACCGGGGACCTTTCGCGTGTTAGGCGAACGTGATAACCGCTACACTACGGAAACTCCACGAGCCTAGGGGTGGATTTCTGCGATACATAATTCCCAAATTCCCAAACTTCTCGCAAATATCCGCGTGAAGGCTGTCTGTGAAAATTCTTGCGACTGGAAACTCGGAAGTTTTTGAGGGTATTATATAAACAAGAGTGAACAGTCTTATCAATTGCCGTCTAGTGGCGAGCGTTTCCGTAGTGTAGTGGTTATCACGTTCGCTTTACACGCGAAAGGTCCCCGTTTCGAGCCCGGGCGGAAACAAGGTTTTATTATTTCCTTACTTCATTTACAAATATCACTTATAAGTATTTCAAAGATACAATAGCTCGAATTTTGAGTCCTCCCCTCGGAGGTGTTACTCATCGTTCTAGGCGTTGAAATACGCTCGCCATCGCACCTCCGATTACCTTGCGTGGATTTGCAGGTTCGAATCCCAAGCAGGGATGGTTATTTGCGAGAGGTTTGGAAATTTAGAAAATATGTATCGCAGAAATCCACCCCTAGGCTCGTTTAGTTTCCCTAGTGTAGTGGTTATCACGTTCGCCTAACACGCGAAAGGTCCCCGGTTCGAGCCCGGGCGTGAACAAACCCTCCATTTGACTTTGTCATAATTCTTTTGTATCGACAACCGTCACGTACAAGTATTTAGAACATACAATAGCTCGGATTTTGAGTCAGTCCTCCCTTCGGAAGTGTTGCTCATCGTTCTGGGCGTTGGAATACACTCGCCATAGCACCTCTGATTACATTGCGTGGGTTTATGGTAACACGGTTTTTAATCCGCCAAGCGTGACGGCTGTCTGTGAAAATTCTTGCGGCTGGAAACTCGGAAGTTTTTGAGGGTATTATATAAAAAAGAGTGAACAGTCTTATGAATTGGCGTCCAGTGGCGAGCGTTTCCGTAGTGTAGTGGTTATCACGTTCGCCTAACACGCGAAAGGTCCCCGGTTCGAGCCCGGGCGGAAACAAACCCTCCATTTGACTTTGTCATAATTCTTTTGTATCGACAACCGTCACGTACAAGTATTTAGAACATACAATAGCTCGGATTTTGAGTCAGTCCTCCCCTCGGAAGTGTTGCTCATCGTTCTAGGCGTTGGAATACACTCGCCATCGCACCTCTGATTACCTTGCGTGGGTTTATGGTAACACGGTTTTTAATTTGCCAAGCGTGACGGCTGTCTGTGAAAATTCTTGCGGCTGGAAACTCGGAAGTTTTTGAGGGTATTATATAAAAAAGAGTGAACAGTCTTATGAATTGGCGTCCAGTGGCGAGCGTTCCCGTAGTGTAGTGGTTATCACGTTCGCTTTACACGCGAAAGGTCCCCAGTTCGAGCCCGGGCGGAAACAAGGGTTTATTATTTCCTTACTTCATTCACAAACATCACGTATAAGTATTTCAAAGATACAATAGCTCGAATTTTGAGTCCTCACCTCGGAGGTGTTACTCATCGTTCTAGGCGTTGGAATACGCTCGCCATCGCACCTCTGATTACCTTGCGTGGGTTTGCAGGTTCGAATTCCAAGCAGGGATGAATATTTGCGAGAGGTTTGGAAATTTGGGAATTATGTATCGCAGAAATCCATCCCTAGGCTCGTGTAGTTTCCGTAGTGTAGTGGTTATCACGTTCGCCTAACACGCGAAAGGTCCCCGGTTCGAGCCCGGGCGGAAACAAACCCTCCATTTGACTTTGTCATAATTCTTTTGTATCGACAACCGTCACGTACAAGTATTTAGAACATACAATAGCTCGGATTTTGAGTCAGTCCTCCCCTCGGAGGTGTTGCTCATCGTTCTAGGCGTTGGAATACGCTCGCCATCGCACCTCTGATTACCTTGCGTGGGTTTGCAGGTTCGAATCCCAAGCAGGGATGGATATTTGCGAGAAGTTTGGAAATTTGGGAATTATGTATCGCAGAAATCCACCCCTAGGCTCGTGGAGTTTCCGTAGTGTAGTGGTTATCACGTTCGCCTAACACGCGAAAGGTCCCCGGTTCGAGCCCGGGCGGAAACAAACCCTCCACTTGACTTTGTCATAATTATTTTGTATCGACAACCGGCACGTATAAGTATTTCAAACATACAATAGCTCGGATTTTGAGTCTTCCCCTCGGAAGTGTTGCTCATCATTCTAGGCGTTGGAATACACCTGCCATCGCACCTCTGATTACCTTGCGTGGGTTTATGGTAACACGGTTTTTAATCCGCCAAGCGTGAAGGCTGTCTGTGAAAATTGTTGCGACTGGAAACTCGGAAGTTTTTGAGGGTATTATATAAACAAGAGTGATCAGTCTTATCAATTGCCGTCCAGTGGTGAGCGTTTCCGTTGTGTAGTGGTTATCACGTACGCATTACACGCGAAAAGTCCCCGGTTCGAGCCCGGCCCAAACAAAGGTTTATCATTTCCTTACTTCATTCACAAACATCACGTATAATTATTTCGAAGATACAATAGCTCGAATTTTGAGTCCTCCCCTCGGAGGTGTTGCTCATCGTTCTAGGCGTTGGAATATGCTCGCCATCGCACCTCTGATTACCTTGCGTGGGCTTGCAGGTTCGAATCCCAAGCAGGGATGGATATTTGCGAGAAGTTTGGGAATTTGGGAATTATGTATCGCAGAAATCCACCCCTAGGCTCGTGGAGTTTCCGTAGTGTAGCGGTTATCACGTTCGCCTAACACGCTAAAGGTCCCCGGTTCGAGCCCGGGCGGAAACAAACCCTCCATTTGACTTTTTCATAATTCTTTTGTTTCGACAACCGTCACGTATAAGTATTTAGAACATACAATAGCTCGAATTTTGAGTCCTCCCCTCGGAAGTGTTCTCATCGTTCTAGGCGTTGGAATACACTCGCCATAGCACCTCCGATTACCTTGCGTGGGTTTATGGTAACACGGTTTTTAATCCGCCAAGCGTGACGGCTGTCTGTGAAAATTCTTGCGGCTGGAAACTCGGAAGTTTTTGAGGGTATTATATAAAAAAGAGTGAACAGTCTTATGAATTGGCATCCAGTGGCGAGAGTTTCCGTAGTGTAGTGGTTATCACGTTCGCTTTACACGCGAAAGGTCCCCGGTTCGAGCCCGGGCGGAAACAAGGGTTTATTATTTCCTAACTTCATTCACAAACATCACGTATAAGTATTTCAAAGATACAATAGCTCGAATTTTGAGTCCTCACCTCGGAGGTGTTACTCATCGTTCTAGGCGTTGGAATACGCTCGCCATCGCACCTCTGATTACCTTGCGTGGGTTTGCAGGTTCGAATTCCAAGCAGGAATGGTTATTTGCGAGAGGTTTGGAAATTTGGGGATTATGTATCCGACAACCGTCACGTACAAGTATTTAGAACATACAATAGCTCGGATTTGTCCTCCCCTCGGAGGTGTTGCTCATCGTTCTAGGCGTTGGAATATACTCGCCATCGCACCTCTGATTACCTTGCGTGGGTTTATGGGAACAAGGTTTTTAATCCGCCAAGCGTGACGGCTGTCTGTGAAAATTCTTGCGACTGGAAACTCGGAAGTTTTTGAGGGTATTATATAAACAAGAGTGAACAGTCTTATCAATTGGCGTCCAGTGGCGAGCGTTTCCGTAGTGTAGTGGTTATCACGTTTGCTTTACACGCAAAAAAAAAAAAAAAAAAAAAAAAAAAAAAAAAAAAAAATTTACACGCGAAAGGTCCCCGGTTCGAGCCCGGGCGGAAACAAGGGTTTATCATTTCCTTACTTCATTCGCAAACATCACGTATAAGTATTTCGAAGATACAATAGCTCGAATTTTGAGTCCTTCCCTCGGAGGTGTTGCTCATCGTTCTAGGCGTTGGAATATGCTCGCCATCGCATCTCTGATTACCTTGCATGGGTTTGCAGGTTCGAATCCCAAGCAGGGATGGTTATTTGCGAGAGGTTTGAGAATTCGGGAATTATGTATCGCAGAAATCCACCCCTAGGCTCGTGTAGTTTCCGTAGTGTAGTGGTTATCACGTTCGCCTAACACGCGAAAGGTCCCCGGTTCAAGCCCGGGCAGAAACAAACCCTCCATTTGACTTTGTCATAATTCTTTTGTATCGACAACCGTCACGTACAAGTATTTAGAACATACAATAGCTCGAATTTTGAGTCCTCCCCTCGGAAGTGTTGCTCATCGTTCTAGGCGTTGGAATACACTCGCCATAGCACCTCTGATTACCTTGCGTGGGTTTATGGTAACACGGTTTTTAATCCGCCAAGCGTGACGGCTGTCTGTGAAAATTCTTGCGGCTGGAAACTCGGAAGTTTTTGAGGGTATTATATAAAATAGAGTGAACAGTCTTAGGAATTTGCGTCCAGTGGCGAGAGTTTCCGTAGTGTAGTGGTTATCACGTTCGCTTTACACGCGAAAGGTCCCCGGTTCGAGCCCGGGCGGAAACAAGGGTTTATTATTTCCTTACTTCATTCACAAACATCACGTATAAGTATTTCAAAGATACAATAGCTCGAATTTTGAGTCCTCACCTCGGAGGTGTTACTCATCGTTCTAGGCGTTGGAATACGCTCGCCAACGCACCTCTGATTACCTTGCGTGGGTTTGCAGGTTCGAATTCCAAGCAGGAATGGTTATTTGCGAGAGGTTTGGAAATTTGGGGATTATGTATCCGACAACCGTCACGTACAAGTATTTAGAACATACAATAGCTCGGATTTGTCCTCCCCTCGGAGGTGTTGCGCATCGTTCTAGGCGTTGGAATATACTCGCCATCGCACCTCTGATTACCTTGCGTGGGTTTATGGGAACAAGGTTTTTAATCCGCCAAGCGTGACGGCTGTCTGTGAAAATTCTTGCGACTGGAAACTCGGAAGTTTTTGAGGGTATTATATAAACAAGAGTGAACAGTCTTATCAATTGGCGTCCAGTAGCGAGCTTTTCCGTAGTGTAGTGGTTATCACGTTTGCTTTACACGCGAAAGGTCCCGGTTCGAGCCCGGGCGGAAACAAGGGTTTATCATTTCCTTACTTCATTCGCAAACATCACGTATAAGTATTTCGAAGATACAATAGCTCGAATTTGGAGTCCTTCCCTCGGAGGTGTTGCTCATCGTTCTAGGCGTTGGAATATGCTCGCCATCGCATCTCTGATTACCTTGCATGGGTTTGCAGGTTCGAATCCCAAGCAGGGATGGTTATTTGCGAGAGGTTTGAGAATTCGGGAATTATGTATCGCAGAAATCCACCCCTAGGCTCGTGTAGTTTCCGTAGTGTAGTGGTTATCACGTTCGCCTAACACGCGAAAGGTCCCCGGTTCAAGCCCGGGCAGAAACAAACCCTCCATTTGACTTTGTCATAATTCTTTTGTATCGACAACCGTCACGTACAAGTATTTAGAACATACAATAGCTCGGATTTTGAGTCAGTCCTCCCCTCGGAAGTGTTGCTCATCGTTCTAGGCGTTGGAATACACTCGCCATCGCACCTCTGATTACCTTGCGTGGGTTTATGGTAACACGGTTTTTAATCCGCCAAGCGTGACGGCTGTCTGTGAAAATTCTTGCGGCTGGAAACTCGGAAGTTTTTGAGGGTATTATATAAAAAAGAGTGAACAGTCTTATGAATTGGCGGCCAGTGGCGAGCGTTTCCGTAGTGTAGTGGTTATCACGTTCGCTTTACACGCGAAAGGTCCCCGGTTCGAGCCCGGGCGGAAACAAGGTTTTATTATTTCCTTACTTAATTCACAAACATCACGTATAAGTATTTCAAAGATACAATAGCTCGAATTTTGAGTCTTCACCTCGGAGGTGTTACTCATCGATTTAGGCGTTGGAATACGCTCGCCATCGCAGCTCTGATTACCTTGCGTGGGTTTGCAGGTTCGAATTCCAAGCAGGGATGGTTATTTGCGAGAGGTTTGGAAATTTGGGAATTATGTATCGCAGAAATCCATCCCTAGGCTCGAATGGTTTCCGTAGTGTAGTGGTTATCACGTTCGCATAACACGCGAAAGGTCCCCGGTTCGAGCCCGGGCGGAAACAAACCCTCCATTTGACTTTGTCATAATTCTTTTGTAACGACAACCGTCACGTACAAGTATTTAGAACATGCAATAGCTCGGATTTTGAGTCCTCCCCTCGGAGGTGTTGCTCATCGTTCTAGGCGTTGGAATACACTCGCCATCGCACCTCTGATTACCTTGCGTGGGTTTATGGGAACAAGGTTTTTAATCCGCCAAGCGTGACGGCTGTCTGTGAAAATTCTTGCGACTGGAAACTCGAAAGTTTTTGAGGGTATTATATAAACAAGAGTGAACAGTCTTATCAATTGCCGTCTAGTGGCGAGCGTTTCCGTAGTGTAGTGGTTATCACGTTCGCCTAACACGCGAAAGGTCCCCGGTTCGAGCCCGGGCGGAAACAAACCCTCCATTTGACTTTGTCATAATTCTTTTGTCTCGACAACCGTCTCGTACAAGTATTTAGAATATACAATAGCTCGGATTTTGAGTCAGTCCTTCCCTCGGAGGTGTTGCTCATCGTTCTAGGCGTTGGATTATGCTCGCCATCGCACCTCTGATTACCTTGCGTGGGTTTATGGTAACACGGTTTTTAATCAGCCAAGCGTGACGGCTGTCTGTGAAAATTCAATCAATCAATCAATCAATCAATCATTTTATTTCGGCTCTCTGACTAAAACGGAACAATACAAAAAAGTAAACAAACAACAAATACAGAGATACCTGGAAGGCGAGCATAACTTAAAATAAAGTTAAAAAACGTACAAGTACGTGCCCACCCACCAAAAAATAAAATAGAAATAATACGATTATACAAAAAAATATGGACACGATTCAAAATCGGGCAGTTCTTATAACTCAATTTAAAATGATAAAAGCCAAATAATTGCTTGAATCAGTGGATAATTTACATGGAGTAAAATAAGTGTTGCGCTTGAAATAAGACAGCAAAATTCAGGTAGATAAAATTAAATGTAATAGAATCCCAACGACCTCCTCCGTCTCTGATAGATGTTTCAAATGTTCGTATACGATTATGGTAGCTGAGAAATCGCCAGGATTAGCCTTGCAGTAAATATATATAAATAATGCTGATCTCGAATTCTGTATATTTTGGGTCTGAGATTCCTATATAGCATAGAAATAAACAAGTCAAAATCTATGGGAGACATCGCTCGCTGTCAGAAATGCAAAATATCACCAAAAACCTATCAAATGTGCAAGACAGATAAATAAATACATGGTTGAAAAGCAGCATGAAGTTTTGAATAATGGGAATAAAAATAGAGTGACAATAGCTGTGAATACAAATACCTAACAATGCGTGACAATGTTAGAAGAAAATAGTGACTAGTAACACAGGAAAAAACACAAAAAAGCTATATACATTGGAACTATTTACCAAAACAATATCCAAACACTGTCAATATTGGCAGGCAACATGGAGGTGTAAAATCATTTATTAAAACAGTGAAAGCAATCTCAATTACACACTCACACAAAGAAATACCATGAGCAAAAGTGAAACATTGATGTTACAGCAGAAAATTCAAATTATGCTGGTGTTCTAGGTGGTACATAACCACTTATTGGCAGCAGAAGAGGAAAAAATAGATATTGTCAAAATAATATCCAATTCTTGCGGCTGGAAACTCGGAAGTTTTTGAGGGTATTATATAAAAAAGAGTGAACAGTCTTATGAATTGGCGGCCAGTGGCAAGCGTTTCCGTAGTGTAGTGGTTATCACGTTCGCCTAACACGCGAAAGGTCCCCAGTTCGAGCCCGGGTGGAAACAAACCCTCCATTTGACTTTGTCACAATTCTTTTGTATCGACAACCGTCACGTATAAGTATTTCGAACATACAATAGCTCGGATTTTAAGTCCTTCCCTCGGAAGTGTTGCTCATCGTTCTAGGCGTTGGAATACACTCGCCGTCGCACCTCTGATTACCTTGCGTGGGTTTATGGGAACACGGTTTTTAATCCGCCAAGCGTGACGGCTGTCTGTGAAAATTCTTGCGACTGGAAAATCGGAAGTTTTTGAGGGTATTATATAAACAAGAGTGAACAGTCTTATCAATTGGCGTCCAGTGGCGAGCGTTTCCGTAGTGTAGTGGTTATCACGTTCGCTTTACACGCGAAAGTTCCCGGTTCGAGCCCGGGCGGAAACAAGGGTTTATCATTTCCTTACTTCATTCGCAAACATCACGTATAAGTATTTCGAAGATACAATAGCTCGAATTTTGAGTCCTCCCCTCGGAGGTGTTGCTCATCGTTCTAGGCGTTGGAATATGCTCGCCATCGCACCTCTGATTACCTTGCGTGGGTTTGCAGGTTCGAATCCCAATCAGGGATGGTTATTTGCGAGAGGTTTGGGAATTTGGGAATTATGTATTGCAGAAATTCACCCCTAGGCTCGTGGAGTTTTCGTAGTGTAGTGGTTATCACGTTCGCCTAACACGGGAAAGGTCCCCGGTTCGAGCCCGGGCGGAAACAAACCCTCCATTTGACTTTGTCATAACTCTTTTGTATCGACAACCGTCACGTACAAGTATTTAGAACATACAATAGCTCGGATTTTGAGTCCTTCCCTCGGAAGTGTTGCTCATCGTTCTAGGCGTTGGAATACACTCGCCGTCGCACCTCTGATTACCTTGCGTGGGTTTATGGGAACACGGTTTTTAATCCGCCAAGCGTGACGGCTGTCTGTGAAAATTCTTGCGACTGGAAAATCGGAAGTTTTTGAGGGTATTATATAAACAAGAGTGAACAGTCTTACGAATTGGCGTCCAGTGGCGAGCGTTTCCGTAGTGTAGTGGTTATCACGTTCGCTTTACCTTGGCTGATTACCTTGCGTGGGGATGGTTATTTGCGAGAGGTTTGAGAATTCGGGAATTATGTATCGCAGAAATCCACCTTTAGACTCGTATGGTTTCCGTAGTGTAGTGGTTATCACGTTCGCCTAACACGCGAAAGGTCCCCGGTTCGAGCCCGGGCGGAAACAAACCCTCCATTTGACTTTGTCATAATTCTTTTGTATCGACAACCGTCACGTATAAGTATTTCGAACATACAATAGCTCGGATTTTGAGTCCTTCCCTCGGAAGTGTTGCTCATCGTTCTAGGCGTTGGAATACACTCGCCGTCGCACCTCTGATTACCTTGCGTGGGTTTATGGGAACACGGTTTTTAATCCGCCAAGCGTGACGGCTGTCTGTGAAAATTCTTGCGACTGGAAAATCGGAAGTTTTTGAGGGTATTATATAAACAAGAGTGAACAGTCTTATCAATTGGCGTCCAGTGGCGAGCGTTTCCGTAGTGTAGTGGTTATCACGTTCGCTTTACACGCGAAAGTTCCCGGTTCGAGCCCGGGCGGAAACAAGGGTTTATCATTTCCTTACTTCATTCGCAAACATCACGTATAAGTATTTCGAAGATACAATAGCTCGAATTTTGAGTCCTCCCCTCGGAGGTGTTGCTCATCGTTCTAGGCGTTGGAATATGCTCGCCATCGCACCTCTGATTACCTAGCGTGGGTTTGCAGGTTCGAATCCCAAGCAGGGATGGTTATTTGCGAGAGGTTTGGGAATTTGGGAATTATGTATTGCAGAAATTCACCCCTAGGCTCGTGGAGTTTTCGTAGTGTAGTGGTTATCACGTTCGCCTAACACGCGAAAGGTCCCCGGTTCGAGCCCGGGCGGAAACAAACTCTCCATTTGACTTTGTCATAATTCTTTTGTAACGACAACCGTCACGTACAAGTATTTAGAACATACAATAGCTCGAATTTTGAGTCCTCCCCTCGGAGGTGTTGCTCATCGTTCTAGGCGTTGGAATACACTCGCCATCGCACCTCTGATTACCTTGCGTGGATTTATGGGAACAAGGTTTTTAATCCGATAAGCGTGACGGCTGTCTGTGAAAATTCTTGCGACTGGAAACTCGGAAGTTTTTGAGGGTATTATATGAACAAGAGTGAACAGTTTTATCAATTGCCTTCTAGTGGCGAGCGTTTCCGTAGTGTAGTGGTTATCACGTTCGCTTTACACGCGAAAGGTCCCCGGTTCGAGCCCGGGCGGAAACAAGGGTTTATCATTTCCTTACTTCATTCGCAAACATCACGTATAAGTATTTCGAAGATACAATAGCTCGAATTTTGAGTCCTCCCCTCGGAGGTGGTGCTCATCTTCTAGGCGTTGGATTATGCTCGCCATCGCACCTCTGATTACCTTGCGTGGGTTTGCAAGTTCGAATCCCAAGCAGGGATGGTTATTTGCGAGAGGTTTGAGAATTCGGGAATTATGTATCGCAAAAATCCACCTTCAGACTCGTATGGTTTCCGTAGTATAGTGGTTATCACGTTCGCCTAACACGCGAAAGGTCCCCGGTTCGGGCCCGGGCGGAAACAAACCCTCCATTTGACTTTGTCATAATTCTTTTGTATCGACAACCGTCACGTATAAGTATTTCGAACATACAATAGCTCGGATTTTGAGTCCTTCCCTCGGAAATGTTGCTCATCGTTCTAGGCGTTGGAATACACTCGCCGTCGCACCTCTTATTACCTTGCGTGGGTTTATGGGAACAAGGTTTTTAATCCGCCAAGCGTGACGGCTGTCTGTGAAAATTCTTGCGACTGGAAACTCGGAAGTTTTTGAGGGTATTATATAAACAAGAGTGAACAGTCTTATCAATTGGCGTCCAGTGGCGAGCGTTTCCGTAGTGTAGTGGTTATCACGTTTGCTTTACACGCGAAAGGTTCCAGGTTCGAGCCCGGGCGGAAACAAGGGTTTATCATTTCCTTACTTCATTCGCAAACATCACGTATAAGTATTTCGAAGATACAATAGCTCGAATTTTGAGTCCTTCCCTCGGAGGTGTTGCTCATCGTTCTAGGCGTTGGAATATGCTCGCCATCGCATCTCTGATTACCTTGCATGGGTTTGCAGGTTCGAATCCCAAGCAGGGATGGTTATTTGCGAGAGGTTTGAGAATTCGGGAATTATGTATCGCAGAAATCCACCCCTAGGCTCGTGTAGTTTCCGTAGTGTAGTGGTTATCACGTTCGCCTAACACGCGAAAGGTCCCCGGTTCAAGCCCGGGCAGAAACAAACCCTCCATTTGACTTTGTCATAATTCTTTTGTATCGACAACCGTCACGTACAAGTATTTAGAACATACAATAGCTCGGATTTTGAGTCAGTCCTCCCCTCGGAAGTGTTGCTCATCGTTCTAGGCGTTGGAATACACTCGCCATCGCACCTCTGATTACCTTGCGTGGGTTTATGGTAACACGGTTTTTAATCCGCCAAGCGTGACGGCTGTCTGTGAAAATTCTTGCGGCTGGAAACTCGGAAGTTTTTGAGGGTATTATATAAAAAAGAGTGAACAGTCTTATGAATTGGCGGCCAGTGGCGAGCGTTTCCGTAGTGTAGTGGTTATCACGTTCGCTTTACACGCGAAAGGTCCCCGGTTCGAGCCCGGGCGGAAACAAGGTTTTATTATTTCCTTACTTCATTCACAAACATCACGTATAAGTATTTCAAAGATACAATAGCTCGAATTTTGAGTCTTCACCTCGGAGGTGTTACTCATCGTTTTAGGCGTTGGAATACGCTCGCCATCGCACCTCTGATTACCTTGCGTGGGTTTGCAGGTTCGAATTCCAAGCAGGGATGGTTATTTGCGAGAGGTTTGGAAATTTGGGAATTATGTATCGCAGAAATCCATCCCTAGGCTCGAATGGTTTCCGTAGTGTAGTGGTTATCACGTTCGCCTAACACGCGAAAGGTCCCCGGTTCGAGCCCGGGCGGAAACAAACCCTCCATTTGACTTTGTCATAATTCTTTTGTAACGACAACATTCACGTACAAGTATTTAGAACATGCAATAGCTCGGATTTTGAGTCCTCCCCTCGGAGGTGTTGCTCATCGTTCTAGGCGTTGGAATACACTCGCCATCGCACCTCTGATTACCTTGCGTGGGTTTGCAGGTTCGAATCCCAAGCAGGGATGGTTATTTGCGAGAGGTTTGGAAATTTGGGAATTATGTATCGCAGAAATCCATCCCTAGGCTCGTGTAGTTTCCGTAGTGTAGTGGTTATCACGTTCGCCTAACACGCGAAAGGTCCCCGGTTCGCGCCCGGGCGGAAACAAACCCTCCATTTGACTTTGTCATAATTCTTTTGTATCGACAACCGTCACGTACAAGTATTTAGAACATACAATAGCTCGGATTTTGAGTCCTCCCCTCGGAGGTGTTGCTCATCGTTCTAGGCATTGGAATACACTCGCCATCGCACCTCTGATTACCTTGCGTGGGTTTATGGGAACAAGGTTTTTAATCCGCCAAGCGTGACGGCTGTCTGTGAAAATTCTTGCGACTGGAAACTCGAAAGTTTTTGGGGGTATTATATAAACAAGAGTGAACAGTCTTATCAATTGCCGTCTAGTGGCGAGCGTTTCCGTAGTGTAGTGGTTATCACGTTCGCCTAACACGCGAAAGGTCCCCGGTTCGAGCCCGGGCGGAAACAAGGGTTTATCATTTCCTTACTTCATTCGCAAACATCACGTATAAGTATTTCGTAGATACAATAGCTCGAATTTTGAGTCCTTCCCTCGGAAGTGTTGCTCATCGTTCTAGGCGTTGGAATACACTCGCCGTCGCACCTCTGATTACCTTGCGTGGGTTTATGGTAACACGGTTTTTAATCAGCCAAGCGTGACGGCTGTCTGTGAAAATTCTTGCGGCTGAAAACTCGGAAGTTTTTGAGGGTATTATATAAAAAAGAGTGAACAGTCTTATGAATTGGCGGCCAGTGGCGAGCGTTTCCGTAGTGTAGTGGTTATCACGTTCGCCTAACACGCGAAAGGTCCCCGGTTCGAGCCCGGGTGGAAACAAACCCTCCATTTGACTTTGTCACAATTCTTTTGTATCGACAACCGTCACGTATAAGTATTTCGAACATACAATAGCTCGGATTTTAAGTCCTTCCCTCGGAAGTGTTGCTCATCGTTCTAGGCGTTGGAATACACTCGCCGTCGCACCTCTGATTACCTTGCGTGGGTTTATGGGAACACGGTTTTTAATCCGCCAAGCGTGACGGCTGTCTGTGAAAATTCTTGCGACTGGAAAATCGGAAGTTTTTGAGGGTATTATATAAACAAGAGTGAACAGTCTTATCAATTGGCGTCCAGTGGCGAGCGTTTCCGTAGTGTAGTGGTTATCACGTTCGCTTTACACGCGAAAATTCCCGGTTCGAGCCCGGGCGGAAATAAGGGTTTATCATTTCCTTACTTCATTCGCAAACATCACGTATAAGTATTTCGAAGATACAATAGCTCGAATTTTGAGTCCTCCCCTCGGAGGTGTTGCTCATCGTTCTAGGCGTTGGAATATGCTCGCCATCGCACCTCTGATTACCTTGCGTGGGTTTGCAGGTTCGAATCCCAAGCAGGGATGGTTATTTGCGAGAGGTTTGGGAATTTGGGAATTATGTATTGCAGAAATTCACCCCTAGGCTCGTGGAGTTTTCGTAGTGTAGTGGTTATCACGTTCGCCTAACACGGGAAAGGTCCCCGGTTCGAGCCCGGGCGGAAACAAACCCTCCATTTGACTTTGTCATAACTCTTTTGTATCGACAACCGTCACGTACAAGTATTTAGAACATACAATAGCTCGGATTTTGAGTCCTTCCCTCGGAAGTGTTGCTCATCGTTCTAGGCGTTGGAATACACTCGCCGTCGCACCTCTGATTACCTTGCGTGGGTTTATGGGAACACGGTTTTTAATCCGCCAAGCGTGACGGCTGTCTGTGAAAATTCTTGCGACTGGAAAATCGGAAGTTTTTGAGGGTATTATATAAACAAGAGTGAACAGTCTTATGAATTGGCGTCCAGTGGCGAGCGTTTCCGTAGTGTAGTGGTTATCACGTTCGCTTTACCTTGGCTGATTACCTTGCGTGGGGATGGTTATTTGCGAGAGGTTTGAGAATTCGGGAATTATGTATCGCAGAAATCCACCTTTAGACTCGTATGGTTTCCGTAGTGTAGTGGTTATCACGTTCGCCTAACACGCGAAAGGTCCCCGGTTCGAGCCCGGGCGGAAACAAACCCTCCATTTGACTTTGTCATAATTATTTTGTATCGACAACCGTCACGTACAATTATTTAGAACATACAATAGCTCGGATTTTGAGTCCTTCCCTCGGAAGTGTTGCTCATCGTTCTAGGCGTTGGAATACACTCGCCATCGCACCTCTGATTACCTTGCGTGGGTTTATGGTAACACGGTTTCAATCCGCCAAGCGTGACGGCTGTCTGTGAAAATTCTTGCGACTGGAAACTCGGAAGTTTTTGAGAGTATTATATAAAAAAGAGTGAACAGTCTTATGAATTGGCGTCCAGTGGCGAGCGTTCCCGTAGTGTAGTGGTTATCACGTTCGCTTTACACGCGAAAGGTCCCCGGTTCGAGCCCGGGCGGAAACAAGGGTTTATTTTTTCCTTACTTCATTCACAAACATCACGTATCACGTTCGCCTAACACGCGAAAGGTCCCCGGTTCGAGCCCGGGCGGAAACAAACCCTCCATTTGACTTTGTCATAATTTTTTTGTATCGACAACCCTCACATATAAGTATTTCGAACATACAATAGCTCGGATTTTGAGACCACCCCTCGGAGGTGTTGCTCATCGTTCTAAGCGTTGGAATACACTCGCCATCGCACCTCTGATTACCTTGCGTGGGTTTATGGGAACAAGGTTTTTAATCCGCCAAGCGTGACGGCTGTCTGTGAAAATTCTTGCGACTGGAAACTCGGAAGTTTTTGAGGGTATTATATAAACAAGAGTGAACAGTCTTATGAATTGGCGTCCAGTGGCGAGCGTTTCCGTAGTATAGTGGTTATCACGTTCGCTTTACACGCGAAAGGTCCCCGGTTCGAGCCCGGGCGGAAACAAGGGTTTATTTTTTCCTTACTTCATTCACAAACATCACGTATAAGTATTTCAAAGATACAATAGCTCGAATTTTGAGTCCTCCCCTCGGAGGTGTTACTCATCGTTCTAGGCGTTGGAATACGCTCGCCATCGCACCTCTGATTACCTTGCGTGGGTTTGCAGGTTCGAATCCCAAGCAGGGATGGTTATTTGCGAGAGGTTTGGAAATTTGGGAATTATGTATCGCAGAAATCTACCTTAAGACTCGTGTGGTTTCCGTAGTGTAGTGGTTATCAAGTTCGCCTAACACGCGAAAGGACTCAAAATCCGAGCTATTGTATGTTCTAAATACTTATACGTGACGGGTGTCGATACAAAGGTCCCCGGTTCGAGCACGGGCGGAAACAAACCCTCCATTTGACTTTGTCATAATTCTTTTGTATCAACACCCGTCACGTATAAGTATTTAGAACATACAATAGCTCGGATTTTGAGTCCTCCCCTCGGAGGTGTTGCTCATCGTTCTAGGCGTTGGAATACACTCGCCATCGCACCTCTGATTACCTTGCGTGGGTTTATGGGAACAAGGTTTTTAATCCGCCAAGCGTGACGGCTGTCTGTGAAAATTCTTGCGACTGGAAACTCGGAAGTTTTTGAGGGTATTATATAAACAAGAGTGAACAGTCTCATGAATTGGCGTCCAGTGGCGAGCGTTTCCGTAGTGTAGTTGTTATCACTTTCGCTTTACACGCGAAAGGTCCCCGGTTCGAGCCCGGGCGGAAACAAGGGTTTATTATTTCCTTTCTTCATTCACAAACATCACGTATAAGTATTTCAAAGATACAATAGCTCGAATTTTGAGTCCTCCCCTGGGAGGTGTTACTCATCGTTCTAGGCGTTGGAATACGCAAGCCATCGCACCTCTGATTACCTTGCGTGGGTTTTCAGGTTCGAATCCCAAGCAGGGATGGTTATTTGCGAGAGGTTTAGAAATTTGGGAATTATGTATCGCAGAAATCCACCCCTAGGCCCGTGTAGTTTCCGTAGTGTAGTGGTTATCACGTTCGCCTAACCCACGAAAGGTCCCCGGTTCGAGCCCGGGCGGAAACAAACCCTCCATTTGACTTTATCATAATTCTTTTTAATCCGCCAAGCGTGACGGCTGTCTGTAAAAATTCTTGCGACTGGAAACTCGGAAGTTTTTGAGGGTATTATATAAACAAGAGTGAACAGTCTCATGAATTGGCGTCCAGTGGCGAGCGTTTCCGTAGTGTAGTTGTTATCACTTTCGCTTTACACGCGAAAGGTCCCCGGTTCGAGCCCGGGCGGAAACAAGGGTTTATTATTTCCTTTCTTCATTCACAAACATCACGTATAAGTATTTCAAAGATACAATAGCTCGAATTTTGAGTCCTCCCCTGGGAGGTGTTACTCATCGTTCTAGGCGTTGGAATACGCAAGCCATCGCACCTCTGATTACCTTGCGTGGGTTTTCAGGTTCGAATCCCAAGCAGGGATGGTTATTTGCGAGAGGTTTAGAAATTTGGGAATTATGTATCGCAGAAATCCACCCCTAGGCCCGTGTAGTTTCCGTAGTGTAGTGGTTATCACGTTCGCCTAACCCACGAAAGGTCCCCGGTTCGAGCCCGGGCGGAAACAAACCCTCCATTTGACTTTATCATAATTCTTTTGTATCGACACAAGTCACGTATAAATATTTCGAACATACAATAGCTCGGATTTTGAGTCCTCCCCTCGGAGGTGTTGCTCATCGTTCTAGGCGTTGAAATACACTCGCCATCGCACCTCTGATTACCTTGCGTGGGTTTATGGGAACAAGATTTTTAATCCGCCAAGCGTGACGGTTGTCTGTGAAAATTCTTGCGACTGGAAACTCGGAAGTTTTTGAGGGTATTATATAAACAAGAGTGAACAGTCTTATCAATTGGCGTCCAGTTGCGAGCGTTTCCGTAGTGTAGTGGTTATCACGTTCGCTTCACACGCGAAAGGTCCCCGGTTCGAGCCCGGGCGGAAACAAGGGTTTATTTTTTCCTTACTTCATTCATAAACATCACGTATAAGTATTTCAAAGATACAATAGCTCGGATTTTGAGTCCTCCCCTCGGAGGTGTTACTCATCGTTCTAGGCGTTGGAATACACTCGCCATCGCACCTCTGATTACCTTGCGTGGGTTTATGGGAACACGGTTTTAATCCGCCAAGCGTGACGGTTGTCTTCGTCATGATATATTCGCTTTTCTCGTTGAATACTAGACCAATTTCTTTGAAATGTTTAGTGGTGAAAGATTGATTTTTTTGTCAGAAGGATATTACTTTGATTTATTCCTAAATTTTCTATAAATCGTATGAGATCTGATATTTCATCCAAAATTGCGCTGTATCACGTTTTAATTATGGGAACACGATTTTAAATCCGCCAAGCGTGACGGCTGTCTGTGAAAATTCTTGCGACTGGAAACTCGGAAGTTTTTTAGGGTAATATATAAACAAGAGTGAACAGTCTTATCAATTGGCGTCCAGTGGCGAGCGTTTCCGTAGTGTAGTGGTTATCACGTTCGCTTTACACGCGAAAGGTCCCCAGTTCGAGCCCGGGCGGAAACAAGGGTTTATCATTTCCTCACTTCATTCACAAACATCACGTTTTAGTATTTCGAAGATACAATAGCTCGAATTTTGAGTCTTCCCCTCGGAGGTGTTGCTCATCTTTCTAGGCGTTGGAATATGTTCGCCATCGCACCTATGATCACCTTGCGTGGGTTTGCAGGTTCGAATCTCAAGCAGGGATGGTTATTTGCGATAGGTTTGGGAATTTGGGAATTATGTATCGCAGAAATCCACCCATAGGATCATGGAGTTTCCGTAGTGTAGTGGTTATCACGTTCGCCTAACACGCTGAAGGTCCCCGGTTCGAGCCCGGGCCGAAACAAACCCTCCATTTGACTTTGTCATAATTCTTTTGTATCGACAATTGTCACGTATAAGTATTTCGAACATACAATAGCTCGGATTTTGAGTCCTCCCCTCGGAGGTGTTGCTCATCGTTCTACGCGTTGGAATACACTCGCCGTCGCACCTCTGATTACCTTGCGTGGGTTTATGGGAACACGGTTTTTAATCCGCCAAGCGTGACGGCTGTATGTGAAAATTCTTGCGACTGGAAAATCGGAAGTTTTTGAGGGTATTATATAAACAAGAGTGAACAGTCTTATCAATTGCCGTCCAGTGGTGAGCGTTTCCGTAGTGTAGTGGTTATCACGTTCGCTTTACACGCGAAAGGTCCCCGGTTCGAGCCCGGGCGGAAACAAGGGTTTATTTTTTCCTTAATTCATTCACAAACATCACGTATAAGTATTTCAAAGATACAATAGCTCGAATTTTGAGTCCTCCCCTCGGAGGTGTTACTCATCGTTCTAGGCGTTGGAATACACTCGCCACCGCACCTCTGATTACCTTGCGTGGGTTTATGGGAACAACATTTTTAATCCGCCAAGCGTGACGGTTGTCTGTGAAAATTCTTGCGACTGGAAACTCGGAAGTTTTTGAGGGTATTATATAAACAAGAGTGAACAGTCTTATCAATTGGCGTCCAGTGGCGAGCGTTTCCGTAGTGTAGTGGTTATCACGTTCGCCTAACACGCGAAAGGTCCCCGGTTCGAGCCCGGGCGGAAACAAACCCTCCATTTGACTTTGTCATAATTCTTTTGTATCGACAACCGTCACGTATAAGTATTTCGAACATACAATAGCTCGGATTTTGAGTCCTTCCCTCGGAAGTGT
The DNA here is from genome assembly GCF_964204865.1 of Styela clava. Lineage (NCBI taxonomy): Eukaryota > Metazoa > Chordata > Ascidiacea > Stolidobranchia > Styelidae > Styela > Styela clava. Next base: position 22,161,550 of record NC_135253.1, on the reverse strand, counting down.
TGCTCATCGTTCTAGGCGTTGGAATACACTCGCCGTCGCACCTCTGATTACCTTGCGTGGGTTTATGGGAACACGGTTTTTAATCCGCCAAGCGTGACGGCTGTCTGTGAAAATTCTTGCGACTGGAAAATCGGAAGTTTTTGAGGGTATTATATAAACAAGAGTGAACAGTCTTATCAATTGGCGTCCAGTGGCGAGCGTTTCCGTAGTGTAGTGGTTATCACGTTCGCTTTACACGCGAAAGTTCCCGGTTCGAGCCCGGGCGGAAACAAGGGTTTATCATTTCCTTACTTCATTCGCAAACATCACGTATAAGTATTTCGAAGATACAATAGCTCGAATTTTGAGTCCTCCCCTCGGAGGTGTTGTTCATCGTTCTAGGCGTTGGAATATGCTCGCCATCGCACCTCTGATTACCTAGCGTGGGTTTGCAGGTTCGAATCCCAAGCAGGGATGGTTATTTGCGAGAGGTTTGGGAATTTGGGAATTATGTATTGCAGAAATTCACCCCTAGGCTCGTGGAGTTTTCGTAGTGTAGTGGTTATCACGTTCGCCTAACACGCGAAAGGTCCCCGGTTCGAGCCCGGGCGGAAACAAACTCTCCATTTGACTTTGTCATAATTCTTTTGTAACGACAACCGTCACGTACAAGTATTTAGAACATACAATAGCTCGAATTTTGAGTCCTCCCCTCGGAGGTGTTGCTCATCGTTCTAGGCGTTGGAATACACTCGCCATCGCACCTCTGATTACCTTGCGTGGATTTATGGGAACAAGGTTTTTAATCCGATAAGCGTGACGGCTGTCTGTGAAAATTCTTGCGACTGGAAACTCGGAAGTTTTTGAGGGTATTATATAAACAAGAGTGAACAGTTTTATCAATTGCCTTCTAGTGGCGAGCGTTTCCGTAGTGTAGTGGTTATCACGTTCGCTTTACACGCGAAAGGTCCCCGGTTCGAGCCCGGGCGGAAACAAGGGTTTATCATTTCCTTACTTCATTCGCAAACATCACGTATAAGTATTTCGAAGATACAATAGCTCGAATTTTGAGTCCTCCCCTCGGAGGTGGTGCTCATCTTCTAGGCGTTGGATTATGCTCGCCATCGCACCTCTGATTACCTTGCGTGGGTTTGCAAGTTCGAATCCCAAGCAGGGATGGTTATTTGCGAGAGGTTTGAGAATTCGGGAATTATGTATCGCAAAAATCCACCTTTAGACTCGTATGGTTTCCGTAGTGTAGTGGTTATCACGTTCGCCTAACACGCGAAAGGTCCCCGGTTCGGGCCCGGGCGGAAACAAACCCTCCATTTGACTTTGTCATAATTCTTTTGTATCGACAACCGTCACGTATAAGTATTTCGAACATACAATAGCTCGGATTTTGAGTCCTTCCCTCGGAAATGTTGCTCATCGTTCTAGGCGTTGGAATACACTCGCCGTCGCACCTCTTATTACCTTGCGTGGGTTTATGGGAACAAGGTTTTTAATCCGCCAAGCGTGACGGCTGTCTGTGAAAATTCTTGCGACTGGAAACTCGGAAGTTTTTGAGGGTATTATATAAACAAGAGTGAACAGTTTTATCAATTGCCTTCTAGTGGCGAGCGTTTCCGTAGTGTAGTGGTTATCACGTTCGCTTTACACGCGAAAGGTCCCCGGTTCGAGCCCGGGCGGAAACAAGGGTTTATCATTTCCTTACTTCATTCGCAAACATCACGTATAACTATTTCGAAGATACAATAGCTCGAATTTTGAGTCCTTCCCTCGGAGGTGTTGCTCATCGTTCTAGGCGTTGGAATATGCTCGCCATCGCATCTCTGATTACCTTGCATGGGTTTGCAGGTTCGAATCCCAAGCAGGGATGGTTATTTGCGAGAGGTTTGAGAATTCGGGAATTATGTATCGCAGAAATCCACCCCTAGGCTCGTGTAGTTTCCGTAGTGTAGTGGTTATCACGTTCGCCTAACACGCGAGAGGTCCCCGGTTCAAGCCCGGGCAGAAACAAACCCTCCATTTGACTTTGTCATAATTCTTTTGTATCGACAACCGTCACGTACAAGTATTTAGAACATACAATAGCTCGGATTTTGAGTCAGTCCTCCCCTCGGAAGTGTTGCTCATCGTTCTAGGCGTTGGAATACACTCGCCATCGCACCTCTGATTACCTTGCGTGGGTTTATGGTAACACGGTTTTTAATCCGCCAAGCGTGACGGCTGTCTGTGAAAATTCTTGCGGCTGGAAACTCGGAAGTTTTTGAGGGTATTATATAAAAAAGAGTGAACAGTCTTATGAATTGGCGGCCAGTGGCGAGCGTTTCCGTAGTGTAGTGGTTATCACGTTCGCTTTACACGCGAAAGGTCCCCGGTTCGAGCCCGGGCGGAAACAAGGTTTTATTATTTCCTTACTTCATTCACAAACATCACGTATAAGTATTTCAAAGATACAATAGCTCGAATTTTGAGTCTTCACCTCGGAGGTGTTACTCATCGTTTTAGGCGTTGGAATACGCTCGCCATCGCACCTCTGATTACCTTGCGTGGGTTTGCAGGTTCGAATTCCAAGCAGGGATGGTTATTTGCGAGAGGTTTGGAAATTTGGGAATTATGTATCGCAGAAATCCATCCCTAGGCTCGAATGGTTTCCGTAGTGTAGTGGTTATCACGTTCGCCTAACACGCGAAAGGTCCCCGGTTCGAGCCCGGGCGGAAACAAACCCTCCATTTGACTTTGTCATAATTCTTTTGTAACGACAACAGTCACGTACAAGTATTTAGAACATGCAATAGCTCGGATTTTGAGTCCTCCTCTCGGAGGTGTTGCTCATCGTTCTAGGCGTTGGAATACACTCGCCATCGCACCTCTGATTACCTTGCGTGGGTTTGCAGGTTCGAATCCCAAGCAGGGATGGTTATTTGCGAGAGGTTTGGAAATTTGGGAATTATGTATCGCAGAAATCCATCCCTAGGCTCGTGTAGTTTCCGTAGTGTAGTGGTTATCACGTTCGCCTAACACGCGAAAGGTCCCCGGTTCGCGCCCGGGCGGAAACAAACCCTCCATTTGACTTTGTCATAATTCTTTTGTATCGACAACCGTCACGTACAAGTATTTAGAACATACAATAGCTCGGATTTTGAGTCCTCCCCTCGGAGGTGTTGCTCATCGTTCTAGGCATTGGAATACACTCGCCATCGCACCTCTGATTACCTTGCGTGGGTTTATGGGAACAAGGTTTTTAATCCGCCAAGCGTGACGGCTGTCTGTGAAAATTCTTGCGACTGGAAACTCGAAAGTTTTTGGGGGTATTATATAAACAAGAGTGAACAGTCTTATCAATTGCCGTCTAGTGGCGAGCGTTTCCGTAGTGTAGTGGTTATCACGTTCGCCTAACACGCGAAAGGTCCCCGGTTCGAGCCCGGGCGGAAACAAGGGTTTATCATTTCCTTACTTCATTCGCAAACATCACGTATAAGTATTTCGAAGATACAATAGCTCGAATTTTGAGTCCTTCCCTCGGAAGTGTTGCTCATCGTTCTAGGCGTTGGAATACACTCGCCGTCGCACCTCTGATTACCTTGCGTGGGTTTATGGTAACACGGTTTTTAATCAGCCAAGCGTGACGGCTGTCTGTGAAAATTCTTGCGGCTGGAAACTCGGAAGTTTTTGAGGGTATTATATAAAAAAGAGTGAACAGTCTTATGAATTGGCGGCCAGTGGCGAGCGTTTCCGTAGTGTAGTGGTTATCACGTTCGCCTAACACGCGAAAGGTCCCCGGTTCGAGCCCGGGTGGAAACAAACCCTCCATTTGACTTTGTCACAATTCTTTTGTATCGACAACCGTCACGTATAAGTATTTCGAACATACAATAGCTCGGATTTTAAGTCCTTCCCTCGGAAGTGTTGCTCATCGTTCTAGGCGTTGGAATACACTCGCCGTCGCACCTCTGATTACCTTGCGTGGGTTTATGGGAACACGGTTTTTAATCCGCCAAGCGTGACGGCTGTCTGTGAAAATTCTTGCGACTGGAAAATCGGAAGTTTTTGAGGGTATTATATAAACAAGAGTGAACAGTCTTATCAATTGGCGTCCAGTGGCGAGCGTTTCCGTAGTGTAGTGGTTATCACGTTCGCTTTACACGCGAAAATTCCCGGTTCGAGCCCGGGCGGAAACAAGGGTTTATCATTTCCTTACTTCATTCGCAAACATCACGTATAAGTATTTCGAAGATACAATAGCTCGAATTTTGAGTCCTCCCCTCGGAGGTGTTGCTCATCGTTCTAGGCGTTGGAATATGCTCGCCATCGCACCTCTGATTACCTTGCGTGGGTTTGCAGGTTCGAATCCCAAGCAGGGATGGTTATTTGCGAGAGGTTTGGGAATTTGGGAATTATGTATTGCAGAAATTCACCCCTAGGCTCGTGGAGTTTTCGTAGTGTAGTGGTTATCACGTTCGCCTAACACGGGAAAGGTCCCCGGTTCGAGCCCGGGCGGAAACAAACCCTCCATTTGACTTTGTCATAACTCTTTTGTATCGACAACCGTCACGTACAAGTATTTAGAACATACAATAGCTCGGATTTTGAGTCCTTCCCTCGGAAGTGTTGCTCATCGTTCTAGGCGTTGGAATACACTCGCCGTCGCACCTCTGATTACCTTGCGTGGGTTTATGGGAACACGGTTTTTAATCCGCCAAGCGTGACGGCTGTCTGTGAAAATTCTTGCGACTGGAAAATCGGAAGTTTTTGAGGGTATTATATAAACAAGAGTGAACAGTCTTATGAATTGGCGTCCAGTGGCGAGCGTTTCCGTAGTGTAGTGGTTATCACGTTCGCTTTACCTTGGCTGATTACCTTGCGTGGGGATGGTTATTTGCGAGAGGTTTGAGAATTCGGGAATTATGTATCGCAGAAATCCACCTTTAGACTCGTATGGTTTCCGTAGTGTAGTGGTTATCACGTTCGCCTAACACGCGAAAGGTCCCCGGTTCGAGCCCGGGCGGAAACAAACCCTCCATTTGACTTTGTCATAATTATTTTGTATCGACAACCGTCACGTACAATTATTTAGAACATACAATAGCTCGGATTTTGAGTCCTTCCCTCGGAAGTGTTGCTCATCGTTCTAGGCGTTGGAATACACTCGCCATCGCACCTCTGATTACCTTGCGTGGGTTTATGGTAACACGGTTTCAATCCGCCAAGCGTGACGGCTGTCTGTGAAAATTCTTGCGACTGGAAACTCGGAAGTTTTTGAGAGTATTATATAAAAAAGAGTGAACAGTCTTATGAATTGGCGTCCAGTGGCGAGCGTTCCCGTAGTGTAGTGGTTATCACGTTCGCTTTACACGCGAAAGGTCCCCGGTTCGAGCCCGGGCGGAAACAAGGGTTTATGTTTTCCTTACTTCATTCACAAACATCACGTATCACGTTCGCCTAACACGCGAAAGGTCCCCGGTTCGAGCCCGGGCGGAAACAAACCCTCCATTTGACTTTGTCATAATTTTTTTGTATCGACAACCCTCACATATAAGTATTTCGAACATACAATAGCTCGGATTTTGAGACCACCCCTCGGAGGTGTTGCTCATCGTTCTAAGCGTTGGAATACACTCGCCATCGCACCTCTGATTACCTTGCGTGGGTTTATGGGAACAAGGTTTTTAATCCGCCAAGCGTGACGGCTGTCTGTGAAAATTCTTGCGACTGGAAACTCGGAAGTTTTTGAGGGTATTATATAAACAAGAGTGAACAGTCTTATGAATTGGCGTCCAGTGGCGAGCGTTTCCGTAGTATAGTGGTTATCACGTTCGGTTTACACGCGAAAGGTCCCCGGTTCGAGCCCGGGCGGAAACAAGGGTTTATTTTTTCCTTACTTCATTCACAAACATCACGTATAAGTATTTCAAAGATACAATAGCTCGAATTTTGAGTCCTCCCCTCGGAGGTGTTACTCATCGTTCTAGGCGTTGGAATACGCTCGCCATCGCACCTCTGATTACCTTGCGTGGGTTTGCAGGTTCGAATCCCAAGCAGGGATGGTTATTTGCGAGAGGTTTGGAAATTTGGGAATTATGTATCGCAGAAATCTACCTTAAGACTCGTGTGGTTTCCGTAGTGTAGTGGTTATCAAGTTCGCCTAACACGCGAAAGGACTCAAAATCCGAGCTATTGTATGTTCTAAATACTTATACGTGACGGGTGTCGATACAAAGGTCCCCGGTTCGAGCACGGGCGGAAACAAACCCTCCATTTGACTTTGTCATAATTCTTTTGTATCAACACCCGTCACGTATAAGTATTTAGAACATACAATAGCTCGGATTTTGAGTCCTCCCCTCGGAGGTGTTGCTCATCGTTCTAGGCGTTGGAATACACTCGCCATCGCACCTCTGATTACCTTGCGTGGGTTTATGGGAACAAGGTTTTTAATCCGCCAAGCGTGACGGCTGTCTGTGAAAATTCTTGCGACTGGAAACTCGGAAGTTTTTGAGGGTATTATATAAACAAGAGTGAACAGTCTCATGAATTGGCGTCCAGTGGCGAGCGTTTCCGTAGTGTAGTTGTTATCACTTTCGCTTTACACGCGAAAGGTCCCCGGTTCGAGCCCGGGCGGAAACAAGGGTTTATTATTTCCTTTCTTCATTCACAAACATCACGTATAAGTATTTCAAAGATACAATAGCTCGAATTTTGAGTCCTCCCCTGGGAGGTGTTACTCATCGTTCTAGGCGTTGGAATACGCAAGCCATCGCACCTCTGATTACCTTGCGTGGGTTTTCAGGTTCGAATCCCAAGCAGGGATGGTTATTTGCGAGAGGTTTAGAAATTTGGGAATTATGTATCGCAGAAATCCACCCCTAGGCCCGTGTAGTTTCCGTAGTGTAGTGGTTATCACGTTCGCCTAACCCACGAAAGGTCCCCGGTTCGAGCCCGGGCGGAAACAAACCCTCCATTTGACTTTATCATAATTCTTTTTAATCCGCCAAGCGTGACGGCTGTCTGTAAAAATTCTTGCGACTGGAAACTCGGAAGTTTTTGAGGGTATTATATAAACAAGAGTGAACAGTCTCATGAATTGGCGTCCAGTGGCGAGCGTTTCCGTAGTGTAGTTGTTATCACTTTCGCTTTACACGCGAAAGGTCCCCGGTTCGAGCCCGGGCGGAAACAAGGGTTTATTATTTCCTTTCTTCATTCACAAACATCACGTATAAGTATTTCAAAGATACAATAGCTCGAATTTTGAGTCCTCCCCTGGGAGGTGTTACTCATCGTTCTAGGCGTTGGAATACGCAAGCCATCGCACCTCTGATTACCTTGCGTGGGTTTTCAGGTTCGAATCCCAAGCAGGGATGGTTATTTGCGAGAGGTTTAGAAATTTGGGAATTATGTATCGCAGAAATCCACCCCTAGGCCCGTGTAGTTTCCGTAGTGTAGTGGTTATCACGTTCGCCTAACCCACGAAAGGTCCCCGGTTCGAGCCCGGGCGGAAACAAACCCTCCATTTGACTTTATCATAATTCTTTTGTATCGACACCCGTCACGTATAAATATTTCGAACATACAATAGCTCGGATTTTGAGTCCTCCCCTCGGAGGTGTTGCTCATCGTTCTAGGCGTTGAAATACACTCGCCATCGCACCTCTGATTACCTTGCGTGGGTTTATGGGAACAAGATTTTTAATCCGCCAAGCGTGACGGTTGTCTGTGAAAATTCTTGCGACTGGAAACTCGGAAGTTTTTGAGGGTATTATATAAACAAGAGTGAACAGTCTTATCAATTGGCGTCCAGTTGCGAGCGTTTCCGTAGTGTAGTGGTTATCACGTTCGCTTCACACGCGAAAGGTCCCCGGTTCGAGCCCGGGCGGAAACAAGGGTTTATTTTTTCCTTACTTCATTCATAAACATCACGTATAAGTATTTCAAAGATACAATAGCTCGGATTTTGAGTCCTCCCCTCGGAGGTGTTACTCATCGTTCTAGGCGTTGGAATACACTCGCCATCGCACCTCTGATTACCTTGCGTGGGTTTATGGGAACACGGTTTTAATCCGCCAAGCGTGACGGTTGTCTTCGTCATGATATATTCGCTTTTCTCGTTGAATACTAGACCAATTTCTTTGAAATGTTTAGTGGTGAAAGATTGATTTTTTTGTCAGAAGGATATTACTTTGATTTATTCCTAAATTTTCTATAAATCGTATGAGATCTGATATTTCATCCAAAATTGCGCTGTATCACGTTTTAATTATGGGAACACGATTTTAAATCCGCCAAGCGTGACGGCTGTCTGTGAAAATTCTCGCGACTGGAAACTCGGAAGTTTTTTAGGGTAATATATAAACAAGAGTGAACAGTCTTATCAATTGGCGTCCAGTGGCGAGCGTTTCCGTAGTGTAGTGGTTATCACGTTCGCTTTACACGCGAAAGGTCCCCAGTTCGAGCCCGGGCGGAAACAAGGGTTTATCATTTCCTCACTTCATTCACAAACATCACGTTTTAGTATTTCGAAGATACAATAGCTCGAATTTTGAGTCTTCCCCTCGGAGGTGTTGCTCATCTTTCTAGGCGTTGGAATATGTTCGCCATCGCACCTCTGATCACCTTGCGTGGGTTTGCAGGTTCGAATCTCAAGCAGGGATGGTTATTTGCGATAGGTTTGGGAATTTGGGAATTATGTATCGCAGAAATCCACCCATAGGATCATGGAGTTTCCGTAGTGTAGTGGTTATCACGTTCGCCTAACACGCTGAAGGTCCCCGGTTCGAGCCCGGGCCGAAACAAACCCTCCATTTGACTTTGTCATAATTCTTTTGTATCGACAATTGTCACGTATAAGTATTTCGAACATACAATAGCTCGGATTTTGAGTCCTCCCCTCGGAGGTGTTGCTCATCGTTCTACGCGTTGGAATACACTCGCCGTCGCACCTCTGATTACCTTGCGTGGGTTTATGGGAACACGGTTTTTAATCCGCCAAGCGTGACGGCTGTATGTGAAAATTCTTGCGACTGGAAACTCGGAAGATTTTGAGGGTATCAAATAAACAAGAGTGAACAGTCTTATCAATTGCCGTCCAGTGGTGAGCGTTTCCGTAGTGTAGTGGTTATCACGTTCGCTTTACACGCGAAAGGTCCCCGGTTCGAGCCCGGGCGGAAACAAGGGTTTATTTTTTCCTTAATTCATTCACAAACATCACGTATAAGTATTTCAAAGATACAATAGCTCGAATTTTGAGTCCTCCCCTCGGAGGTGTTACTCATCGTTCTAGGCGTTGGAATACACTCGCCACCGCACCTCTGATTACCTTGCGTGGGTTTATGGGAACAACATTTTTAATCCGCCAAGCGTGACGGTTGTCTGTGAAAATTCTTGCGACTGGAAACTCGGAAGTTTTTGAGGGTATTATATAAACAAGAGTGAACAGTCTTATCAATTGGCGTCCAGTGGCGAGCGTTTCCGTAGTGTAGTGGTTATCACGTTCGCTTCACACGCGAAAGGTCCCCGGTTCGAGCCCGGGCGGAAACAAGGTTTTTTTTTTTCCTTACTTCATTCATAAACATCACGTATAAGTATTTCAAAGATACAATAGCTCGGATTTTGAGTCCTCCCCTCGGAGGTGTTACTCATCGTTCTAGGCGTTGGAATACACTCGCCATCGCACCTCTGATTACCTTGCGTGGGTTTATGGGAACACGGTTTTAATCCGCCAAGCGTGACGGTTGTCTTCGTCATGATATATTCGCTTTTCTCGTTGAATACTAGACCAATTGCTTTGAAATGTTTAGTGGTGAAAGATTGATTTTTTAGTCAGAAGGATATTACTTTGATTTATTCCTAAATTTTCTATAAATCGTATGAGATCTGATATTTCATCCAAAATTGCGCTGTATCACGTTTTAATTATGGGAACACGGTTTTAAATCCGCCAAGCGTGACGGCTGTCTGTGAAAATTCTTGCGACTGGAAACTCGGAAGTTTTTGAGGGTAATATATAAACAAGAGTGAACAGTCTTATCAATTGGCGTCCAGTGGCGAGCGTTTCCGTAGTGTAGTGGTTATCACGTTCGCTTTACTCGCGAAAGGTCCCCAGTTCGAGCCCGGGCGGAAACAAGGGTTTATCATTTCCTTACTTCATTCACAAACATCACGTTTTAGTATTTCGAAGATACAATAGCTCGAATTTTGAGTCTTCCCCTCGGAGGTGTTGCTCATCTTTCTAGGCGTTGGAATATGTTCGCCATCGCACCTCTGATCACCTTGCGTGGGTTTGCAGGTTCGAATCTCAAGCAGGGATGGTTATTTGCGATAGGTTTGGGAATTTGGGAATTATGTATCGCAGAAATCCACCCATAGGATCATGGAGTTTCCGTAGTGTAGTGGTTATCACGTTCGCCTAACACGCTGAAGGTCCCCGGTTCGAGCCCGGGCCGAAACAAACCCTCCATTTGACTTTGTCATAATTCTTTTGTATCGACAATTGTCACGTATAAGTATTTCGAACATACAATAGCTCGGATTTTGAGTCCTCCCCTCGGAGGTGTTGCTCATCGTTCTACGCGTTGGAATACACTCGCCGTCGCACCTCTGATTACCTTGCGTGGGTTTATGGGAACACGGTTTTTAATCCGCCAAGCGTGACGGCTGTATGTGAAAATTCTTGCGACTGGAAACTCGGAAGATTTTGAGGGTATTAAATAAACAAGAGTGAACAGTCTTATCAATTGGAGTCCAGTGGCGAGCGTTTCCGTAGTGTAGTGATTATCATGTTCGCTTTACACGCGAAAGGTCCCCGGTTCGAGCCCGGGCGGAAACAAGGGTTTATTATTCCCTTACTTCATTCACAAACATCACGTATTAGTATTTCGAAGATACAATAGCTCGAATTTTGAGTTCTCACCTCGGAGGTGTTACTCATCGTTCTAGGCGTTGGAATACGCTCGCCATCGCACCTCTGATTACCTTGCGTGGGTTTGCAGGTTCGAATCCCAAGCAGGGATGGTTATTTGCGAGAGGTTTGGAAATTTGGGAATTATGTATTGCAGAAATCCACCCATAGGATCTTGGAATTTCCGTAGTGTAGTGGTTATCACGTACGCTTTACACGCGAAAGGTCCCCGGTTCGAGCCCGGGCGGAAACAAGGGTTTATTATTCCCTTACTTCATTCACAAACATCACGTGTAAGTATTTTGAAGATACAATAGCTCGAATTTTGAGTCTTCCCCTCGGAGTTGTTGCTCATCGTTCTAGGCGTTGGAATATGCTCGCCCTCGCACCTCTGATTACCTTGCGTGGGTTTATGGGAACACGGTTTTTAATCCGCCAAGCGTGACGGCTGTCTGTGAAAATTCTTGCAACTGGAAACTCGGAAGTTTTTGAGGGTATTAAATAAACAAGAGTGAACAGTCTTATCAATTGCCGTCCAGTGGTGAGCGTTTCCGTAGTGTAGTGGTTATCACGTTCGCTTTACACGCGAAAGGTCCCCGGTTCGAGCCCGGGCGGAAACAAGGGTTTATTTTTTCCTTACTTCATTCACAAACATCACGTATAAGTATTTCAAAGATACAATAGCTCGAATTTTGAGTCCTCCCCTCGGAGGTGTTACTCATCGTTCTAGGCGTTGGAATACACTCGCCACCGCACCTCTGATTACCTTGCGTGGGTTTGCTGGTTCGAATCCCAAGCAGGGATGGTTATTTGCGAGAGGTTTGGAAATTTGGGAATTATGTATCGCAGAAATCCACCCCTAGGCTCGTGTAGTTTCCGTAGTGTAGTGGTTATCACGTTCGCCTAACTCACGAAAGGTCCCCGGTTCGAGCCCGGGCGGAAACAAACCCTCCATTTGACTTTGTCATGATTCTTTTGTATCGACACCCGTCACGTATAAGTATTTAGAACATACAATAGCTCGGATTTTGAGTCCTCCCCTCGGAGGTGTTGCTCATCGTTCTAGGCGTTGGAATACACTCGCCATCGCACCTCTGATTACCTTGCGTGGGTTTATGGGAACAAGGTTTTAAATCCGCCAAGCGTGACGGCTGTCTGTGAAAATTCTTGCGACTGGAAACTCGGAAGTTTTTGAGGGTAATATGTAAACAAGAGTGAACAGTCTCATCAATTGCCGTCCAGTGGTGAGCGTTTCCGTAGTGTAGTGGTTATCACGTACGCATTACACGCAAAAAGTCCCCGTTCGAGCCCGGGCCGAAACAAAGTTTTATCATTTCCTTACTTCATTAGCAAACATCACGTATAATTATTTCGAATACACAATAGCTCGAATTTTGAGTCCTCCCCTCGGAGGTGTTGCTCATCGTTCTAGGCGTTGGAATACACTCGCCATCGCACCTCTGATTACCTTGCGTGGGTTTATGGGAACACGGTTTTAATCCGCCAAGCGTGACGGCCGTCTGTGAAAATTCTTGCGACTGGAAACTCGGAAGTTTTTGAGGGTATTATATAAACAAGAGTCAACAGTCTTATCAATTGGCGTCCAGTGGCGAGCGTTTCCGTAGTGTAGTGGTTATCACGTTCGCTTCACACGCGAAAGGTCCCCGGTTCAAGCCCGGGCGGAAACAAGGGTTTATTATTTCCTTACGACCACTTTTTTTTTAAAAACACGTATGAAAGCTGACAAATAACACGCAAAGCCACGAAAACAAAGGCAACAACAATAACAACAATGCGTGGAAATCATGCGAAAGAAGTGTCTGAGCGACTTGTTGTTGTCTTATTGGACACGTGGACCGTTGAATCGTTTTGAAATTATGTTGTTGTTCTTGTTGATGTCCTTCTTCTTCGTCATGATATATTCGCTTTTCTCGTTGAATACTAGACCAATTGCTTTGAAATGTTTAGTGGTGAAAGATTGATTTTTTTGTCAGAAGGATATTACTTTGATTTATTCCTAAATTTTCTATAAATCGTATGAGATCTGATATTTCATCCAAAATTGCGCTGTATCACGTTTTAATTATGGAAACACGGTTTTTAATCCGCCAAGCGTGACGGCTGTCTGTGAAAATTCTTGCGACTGGAAACTCGGAAGTTTTTGAGGGTAATATATAAACAAGAGTGAACAGTCTTATCAATTGGCGTCCAGTGGCGAGCGTTTCCGTAGTGTAGTGATTATCTTGTTCGCTTTACACGCGAAAGGTCCCCGGTTCGAGCCCGGGCGGAAACAAGAGTTTATCATTTCCTTACTTCATTCACAAACATCACGTATAAGTATTTCGAAGATACAATAGCTCGAATTTTGAGTCTTCCCCTCGGAGGTGTTGCTCATCGTTCTAGGCGTTGGAATATGCTCGCCGTCGCACCTCTGATTACTTTGCGTGGGTTTATGGGAACACGGTTTTTAATCCGCCAAGCGTGACGGCTGTCAGGGAAAATTCTTGCGACTGGAAACTCGGAAGTTTTCGATGGTATTAAATAAACAAGAGTGAACAGTCTTATCAATTGCCGTCCAGTTCTGAGCGTTCCCGTAGTGTAGTGGTTATCGCGTTCGCTTTACACGCGAAAGGTCCCCGGTTCGAGCCCGGGCGGAAACAAGGGTTTATTATTTCCTTACTTCATTCACAAACATCACGTATAAGTATTTCAAAGATACAATAGCTCGAATTTTGAGTCCTCACCTCGGAGGTGTTACTCATCGTTCTAGGCGTTGGAATACGCTCGCCATCGCACCTCTGATTACCTTGCGTGGGTTTGCAGGTTCGAATCCCAAGCAGGGATGGTTATTTGCGAGAGGTTTGGAAATTTGGGAATTATGTATTGCAGAAATCCACCATAGGATCATGGAGTTTCCGTATTGTAGTGGTTATCACGTTCGCCTAACACGCGAAAGGTCCCCGGTTCGAGCCCGGGCGGAAACAAACCCTCCATTTGACTTTGTCATAATTCTTTTGTATCGACAACCGTCACGTACAAGTATTTAGAACATACAAGAGCTCGGATTTTGAGTCCTCCCCTCGGAGGTGTTACTCATCGTTCTAGGCGTTGGAATACGCTCGCCATCGCACCTCTGATTACCTTGCGTGGGTTTGCAGGTTCGAATCTCAAGCAGGGATGGTTATTTGCGAGAGGTTTGGAAATTTGGGAATTATGTATTGCAGAAATCCACCATAGGATCATGGAGTTTCCGTAGTGTAGTGGTTATCACGTGCGCTTTACACGCGAAAGGTCCCCGGTTTGAGCCCGGGCGGAAACAAGTGTTTATTATTCCCTTACTTCATTCACAAACATCACGTATAAGTATTTCAAAGATACAATAGCTCGAATTTTGAGTCCTCACCTCGGAGGTGTTACTCATCGTTCTAGGCGTTGGAATACGCTCGCCATCGCACCTCTGATTACCTTGCGTGGGTTTGCAGGTTCGAATCTCAAGCAGGGATGGTTATTTGCGAGAGGTTTGGAAATTTGGGAATTATGTATTGCAGAAATCCACCCATAGAATCATGGAGTTTCCGTAGTGTAGTGGTAATCACGTTCGCTTTACACGCGAAAGGTCCCTGGTTCGAGCCCGGGCGGAAACAAGTGTTTATTATTCCCTTACTTCATTCACAAACATCACGTATAAGTATTTTGAAGATACAATAGCTCGAATTTTGAGTCTTCCCCTCGGAGTTGTTGCTCATCGTTCTAGGCGTTGGAATATGCTCGCCGTCGCACCTCTGATTACCTTGCGTGGGTTTATGGGAACACGGTTTTTAATCCGCCAAGCGTGACGCCCATGACGGCGTTCCCGTAGTGTAGTGGTTATCACGTTCGCTTTACACGCGAAAGATCCCCGGTTCGAGCCCGGGCGGAAACAAGGGTTTATTATTTCCTTACTTCATTCACAAACATCACGTATAAGTATTTCAAAGATACAATAGCTCGAATTTTGAGTTCTCACCTCGGAGGTGTTACTCATCGTTCTAGGCGTTGGAATACGCTCGCCATCGCACCTCTGATTACCTTGCGTGGGTTTGCAGGTTCGAATCCCAAGCAGGGATGGTTATTTGCGAGAGGTTTGGAAATTTGGGAATTATGTATCGCAGAAATCCATCCCTGGGCTCGTGTAGTTTCCGTAGTGTAGTGGTTATCACGTTCGCCTAACACGCGAAAGGTCCCCGGTTCGAGCCCGGGCGGAAACAAACCCTCCATTTGACTTTGTCATAATTCTTTTGTATCGACAACCGTCACGTACAAGTATTTAGAACATCCAATAGCTCGGATTTTGAGTCCTCCCCTCGGAGGTGTTGCTCATCGTTCTAGGCGTTGGAATACACTCGCCATCGCACCTCTGATTACCTTGCGTGGGTTTATGGGAACAAGGTTTTTAATCCGCCAAGCGTGACGGCTGTCTGTGAAAATTCTTGCGACTGGAAATTCGGAAATTTTTGAGGGTATTATATAAACAAGAGTGAACAGTCTTATCAATTGGCGTCCAGTGGCGAGCGTTTCCGTAGTGTAGTGGTTATCACGTTCGCTTTACACGCGAAAGGTCCCCAGTTCGAGCCCGGGCGGAAACAAGGGTTTATCATTTCCTTACTTCATTCACAAACATCACGTATTAGTATTTCGAAGATACAATAGCTCGAATTTTGAGTCTTCCCCTCGGAGGTGTTGCTCATCTTTCTAGGCGTTGGAATATGTTTGCCATCGCACCTCTGATCACCTTGCGTGGGTTTGCAGGTTCGAATCTCAAGCAGGGATGGTTATTTGCGATAGGTTTGGGAATTTGGGAATTATGTATCGCAGAAATCCATCCCTGGGCTCGTGTAGTTTCCGTAGTGTAGTGGTTATCACGTTCGCCTAACACGCGAAAGGTCCCCGGTTCGAGCCCGGGCGGAAACAAACCCTCCATTTGACTTTGTCATAATTCTTTTGTATCGACAACCGTCACGTACAAGTATTTAGAACATCCAATAGCTCGGATTTTGAGTCCTCCCCTCGGAGGTGTTGCTCATCGTTCTAGGCGTTGGAATACACTCGCCATCGCACCTCTGATTACCTTGCGTGGGTTTATGGGAACAAGGTTTTTAATCCGCCAAGCGTGACGGCTGTCTGTGAAAATTCTTGCGACTGGAAATTCGGAAATTTTTGAGGGTATTAAATAAACAAGAGTGAAGAGTCTTATCAATTGCCGTCCAGTGGTGAGCGTTTCCGTAGTGTAGTGGTTATCACGTTCGCTTTACACGCGAAAGGTCCCCGGTTCGAGCCCGGGCGGGAACAAGGGTTTATTTTTTCCTTACTTCATTCACAAACATCACGTATAAGTATTTCAAAGATACAATAGCTCGAATTTTGAGTCCTCCCCTCGGAGGTGTTACTCATCGTTCTAGGCGTTGGAATACACTCGCCACCGCACCTCTGATTACCTTGCGTGGGTTTATGGGAACAAGATTTTTAATCCGCCAAGCGTGACGGCCGTCTGTGAAAATTCTTGCGACTGGAAACTCGGAAGTTTTTGAGGGTATTATATAAACAAGAGTGAACAGTCTTATCAATTGGCGTCCAGTGGCGAGCGTTTCCGTAGTGTAGTGGTTATCACGTTCGCTTCACACGCGAAAGATCCCCGGTTCAAGCCCGGGCGGAAACAAGGGTTTATCATTTCCTTACGACCAGTTTTTGAGGGTATTATATATACAAGAGTGAACAGTCTTATCAATTGGCGTCCAGTGGCGAGCGTTTCCGTAGTGTAGTAGTTATCACGTTCGCTTCACACGCGAAAGGTCCCCGGTTCAAGCCCGGGCGGAAACAAGGGTTTATCATTTCCTTACGACCACTTTTTTTTTGAAAACACGTATGAAAGCTGACAAATAACACGCAAAGCCACGAAAACAAAGGCAACAACAATAACAACAATGCGTGGAAATCATGCGAAAGAAGTGTCTGAGCGACTTGTTGTTGTCTTATTGGACACGTGGACCGTTGAATCGTTTTTTGAAATTATGTTGTTGTTCTTGTTGATGTCCTTCTTCTTCGTCATGATATATTCGCTTTTCTCGTTGAATACTAGACCAATTGCTTTGAAATGTTTAGTGGTGAAAGATTGATTTTTTTGTCAGAAGGATATTACTTTGATTTATTCCTAAATTTTCTATAAATCGTATGAGATCTGATATTTCATCCAAAACTGCGCTGTATCACGTTTTAATTATGGGAACACGATTTTAAATCCGCCAAGCGGGACGGCTGTCTGTGAAAATTCTTGCGACTGGAAACTCGGAAGTTTTTGAGGGTAATATATAAACAAGAGTGAACAGTCTTATCAATTGGCGTCCAGTGGCGAGCGTTTCCGTAGTGTAGTGGTTATCACGTTCGCTTTATACGCGAAAGGTCCCCAGTTCGAGCCCGGGCGGAAACAAGGGTTTATCATTTCCTTACTTCATTCACAAACATCACGTTTTAGTATTTCGAAGATACAATAGCTCGAATTTTGAGTCTTCCCCTCGGAGGTGTTGCTCATCTTTCTAGGCGTTGGAATATGTTCGCCATCGCACCTCTGTTCACCTTGCGTGGGTTTGCAGGTTCGAATCTCAAGCAGGGATGGTTATTTGCGATAGGTTTGGGAATTTGGGAATTATGTATCGCAGAAATCCACCCATAGGATCATGGAGTTTCCGTAGTGTAGTGGTTATCACGTTCGCCTAACACGCTGAAAGTCCCCGGTTCGAGCCCGGGCCGAAACAAACCCTCCATTTGACTTTGTCATAATTCTTTTGTATCGACAATTGTCACGTATAAGTATTTCGAACATACAATAGCTCGGATTTTGAGTCCTCCCCTCGGAGGTGTTGCTCATCGTTCTACGCGTTGGAATACACTCGCCGTCGCACCTCTGATTACCTTGCGTGGGTTTATGGGAACACGGTTTTTAATCCGCCAAGCGTGACGGCTGTATGTGAAAATTCTTGCGACTGGAAACTCGGAAGATTTTGAGGGTATTAAATAAACAAGAGTGAACAGTCTTATCAATTGGCGTCCAGTGGCGAGCGTTTCCGTAGTGTAGTGATTATCATGTTCGCTTTACACGCGAAAGGTCCCCGGTTCGAGCCCGGGCGGAAACAAGGGTTTATTATTTCCTAACTTCTTTCACACACATCACGTATAAGTATTTCAAAGATAAAATAGCTCGAATTTTGAGTCCTCCCCTCGGAGGTGTTACTCATCGTTCTAGGCGTTGGAATACGCTCGCCATCGCACCTCTGATTACCTTGCGTGGGTTTGCAGGTTCGAATCCCAAGCAGGGATGGTTATTTGCGAGAGGTTTGGAAATTTGGGAATTATGTATTGCAGAAATCCACCCATGGAATCATGGAGTTTCCGTAGTGTAGTGGTTATCACGTACGCTTTACATGCGAAAGGTCCCCGGTTCGAGCCCGGGCGGAAACAAGGGTTTATTATTCCCTTACTTCATTCACAAACATCACGTGTAAGTATTTTGAAGATACAATAGCTCGAATTTTGAGTCTTCCCCTCGGAGTTGTTGCTCATCGTTCTAGGCGTTGGAATATGCTCGCCGTCGCACCTCTGATTACCTTGCGTGGGTTTATGGGAACACGGTTTTTAATCCGCCAAGCGTGACGGCTGTCTGTGAAAATTCTTGCAACTGGAAACTCGGAAGTTTTTGAGGGTATTAAATAAACAAGAGTGAACAGTCTTATCAATTGCCGTCCAGCGGTGAGCGTTTCCGTAGTGTAGTGGTTATCACGTTCGCTTTACACGCGAAAGGTCCCCGGTTCGAGCCCGGGCGGAAACAAGGGTTTATTTTTTCCTTACTTCATTCACAAACATCACGTATAAGTATTTCAAAGATACAATAGCTCGAATTTTGAGGGAGCACGGTTTTTAATCCGCCAAGCGTGACGGCTGTCTGTGAAAATTCTTGCAACTGGAAACTCGGAAGTTTTTGAGGGTATTAAATAAACAAGAGTGAACAGTCTTATCAATTGCCGTCCAGTGGTGAGCGTTTCCGTAGTGTAGTGGTTATCACGTTCGCTTTACACGCGAAAGGTCCCCGGTTCGAGCCCGGGCGGAAACAAGGGTTTATTATTCCCTTACTTCATTCACAAACATCACGTATAAGTATTTTGAAGATACAATAGCTCGAATTTTGAGTCTTCCCCTCGGAGTTGTTGCTCATCGTTCTAGGCGTTGGAATATGCTCGCCCTCGCACCTCTGATTACCTTGCGTGGGTTTATGGGAGCACGGTTTTTAATCCGCCAAGCGTGACGGCTGTCTGTGAAAATTCTTGCAACTGGAAACTCGGAAGTTTTTGAGGGTATTAAATAAACAAGAGTGAACAGTCTTATCAATTGCCGTCCAGTGGTGAGCGTTTCCGTAGTGTAGTGGTTATCACGTTCGCTTTACACGCGAAAGGTCCCCGGTTCGAGCCCGGGCGGAAACAAGGGTTTATTTTTTCCTTACTTCATTCACAAACATCACGTATAAGTATTTCAAAGATACAATAGCTCGAATTTTGAGTCCTCCCCTCGGAGGTGTTACTCATCGTTCCAGGCGTTGGAATACACTCGCCACCGCACCTCTGATTACCTTGCGTGGGTTTGCAGGTTTGAATCCCAAGCAGGGATGGTTATTTGCGAGAGGTTTGGAAATTTGGGAATTATGTATCGCAGAAATCCACCCCTAGGCTCGTGTAGTTTCCGTAGTGTAGTGGTTATCACGTTCGCCTAACTCACGAAAGGTCCCCGGTTCGAGCCCGGGCGGAAACAAACCCTCCATTTGACTTTGTCATAATTCTTTTGTATCGACACCCGTCACGTATAAGTATTTAGAACATACAATAGCTCGGATTTTGAGTCCTCCCCTCGGAGGTGTTGCTCATCGTTCTAGGCGTTGGAATACACTCGCCATCGCACCTCTGATTACCTTGCGTGGGTTTATGGGAACAAGGTTTTAAATCCGCCAAGCGTGACGGCTGTCTGTGAAAATTCTTGCGACTGGAAACTCGGAAGTTTTTGAGGGTAATATATAAACAAGAGTGAACAGTCTCATCAATTGCCGTCCAGTGGTGAGCGTTTCCGTAGTGTAGTGGTTATCACGTACGCATTACACGCAAAAAGTCCCCGTTCGAGCCCGGGCCGAAACAAAGTTTTATCATTTCCTTACTTCATTAACAAACATCACGTATAATTATTTCGAATACACAATAGCTCGAATTTTGAGTCCTCCCCTCGGAGGTGTTGCTCATCGTTCTAGGCGTTGGAATACACTCGCCATCGCACCTCTGATTACCTTGCGTGGGTTTATGGGAACACGGTTTTAATCCGCCAAGCGTGACGGCCGTCTGTGAAAATTCTTGCGACTGGAAACTCGGAAGTTTTTGAGGGTATTATATAAACAAGAGTGAACAGTCTTTTCAATTGGCGTCCAGTGGCGAGCGTTTCCGTAGTGTAGTGGTTATCACGTTCGCTTCACACGCGAAAGGTCCCCGGTTCAAGCCCGGGCGGAAACAAGGGTTTATTATTTCCTTACGATCACTTTTTTTTTGAAAACACGTATGAAAGCTGACAAATAACACGCAAAGCCACGAAAACAAAGGCAACAACAATAACAACAATGCGTGGAAATCATGCGAAAGAAGTGTCTGAGCGACTTGTTGTTGTCTTATTGGACACGTGGACCGTTGAATCGTTTTGAAATTATGTTGTTGTTCTTGTTGATGTCCTTCTTCTTCGTCATGATATATTCGCTTTTCTCGTTGAATACTAGACCAATTGCTTTGAAATGTTTAGTGGTGAAAGATTGATTTTTTTGTCAGAAGGATATTACTTTGATTTATTCCTAAATTTTCTATAAATCGTATGAGATCTGATATTTCATCCAAAATTGCGCTGTATCACGTTTTAATTATGGGAACACGGTTTTTAATCCGCCAAGCGTGACGGCTGTCTGTGAAAATTCTTGCGACTGGAAACTCGGAAGTTTTTGAGGGTAATATATAAACAAGAATGAACAGTCTTATCAATTGGCGTCCAGTGGCGAGCGTTTCCGTAGTGTAGTGATTATCTTGTTCGCTTTACACGCGAAAGGTCCCCGGTTCGAGCCCGGGCGGAAACAAGAGTTTATCATTTCCTTACTTCATTCACAAACATCACGTATAAGTATTTCGAAGATACAATAGCTCGAATTATGAGTCTTCCCCTCGGAGGTGTTGCTCATCGTTCTAGGCGTTGGAATATGCTCGCCGTCGCACCTCTGATTACCTTGCGTGGGTTTATGGGAACACGGTTTTTAATCCGCCAAGCGTGACGGCTGTCAGGGAAAATTCTTGCGACTGGAAACTCGGAAGTTTTCGATGGTATTAAATAAACAAGAGTGAACAGTCTTATCAATTGCCGTCCAGTTCTGAGCGTTCCCGTAGTGTAGTGGTTATCGCGTTCGCTTTACACGCGAAAGGTCCCCGGTTCGAGCCCGGGCGGAAACAAGGGTTTATTATTTCCTTACTTCATTCACAAACATCACGTATAAGTATTTCAAAGTTACAATAGCTCGAATTTTGAGTCCTCACCTCGGAGGTGTTACTCATCGTTCTAGGTGTTGGAATACGCTCGCCATCGCACCTCTGATTACCTTGCGTGGGTTTGCAGGTTCGAATCCCAAGCAGGGATGGTTATTTGCGAGAGGTTTGGAAATTTGGGAATTATGTATCGCAGAAATCCATCCCTAGGCTCGTGTAGTTTCCGTATTGTAGTGGTTATCACGTTCGCCTAACACGCGAAAGGTCCCCGGTTCGAGCCCGGGCGGAAACAAACCCTCCATTTGACTTTGTCATAATTCTTTTGTATCGACAACCGTCACGTACAAGTATTTAGAACATACAATAGCTCGGATTTTGAGTCCTCCCCTCGGAGGTGTTACTCATCGTTCTAGGCGTTGGAATACGCTCGCCATCGCACCTCTGATTACCTTGCGTGGGTTTGCAGGTTCGAATCTCAAGCAGGGATGGTTATTTGCGAGAGGTTTGGAAATTTGGGAATTATGTATTGCAGAAATCCACCATAGGATCATGGAGTTTCCGTAGTGTAGTGGTTATCACGTTCGCTTTACACGCGAAAGGTCCCCGGTTCGAGCCCGGGCGGAAACAAGGGTTTATTATTTCCTTACTTCATTCACAAACATCACGTATAAGTATTTCAAAGATACAATAGCTCGAATTTTGAGTCCTCACCTCGGAGGTGTTACTCATCGTTCTAGGCGTTGGAATACGCTCGCCATCGCACCTCTGATTACCTTGCGTGGGTTTGCAGGTTCGAATCCCAAGCAGGGATGGTTATTTGCGAGAGGTTTGGAAATTTGGGAATTATGTATCGCAGAAATCCATCCCTAGGCTCGTGTAGTTTCCGTATTGTAGTGGTTATCACGTTTGCCTAACACGCGAAAGGTCCCCGGTTCGAGCCCGGGCGGAAACAAACCCTCCATTTGACTTTGTCATAATTCTTTTGTATCGACAACCGTCACGTACAAGTATTTAGAACATACAATAGCTCGGATTTTGAGTCCTCCCCTCGGAGGTGTTACTCATCGTTCTAGGCGTTGGAATACGCTCGCCATCGCACCTCTGATTACCTTGCGTGGGTTTGCAGGTTCGAATCTCAAGCAGGGATGGTTATTTGCGAGAGGTTTGGAAATTTGGGAATTATGTATTGCAGAAATCCACCATAGGATCATGGAGTTTCCGTAGTGTAGTGGTTATCACGTTCGCTTTACACGCGAAAGGTCCCCGGTTCGAGCCCGGGCGGAAACAAGGGTTTATTATTTCCTTACTTCATTCACAAACATCACGTATAAGTATTTCAAAGATACAATAGCTCGAATTTTGAGTCCTCACCTCGGAGGTGTTACTCATCGTTCTAGGCGTTGGAATACGCTCGCCATCGCACCTCTGATTACCTTGCGTGGGTTTGCAGGTTCGAATCCCAAGCAGGGATGGTTATTTGCGAGAGGTTTGGAAATTTGGGAATTATGTATCGCAGAAATCCATCCCTAGGCTCGTGTAGTTTCCATAGTGTAGTGGTTATCACCTTCGCCTAACACGCGAAAGGTCCCCGGTTCGAGCCCGGGCGGAAACAAACCCTCCATTTGACTTTGTCATAATTTTTTTGTATCGACAACCGTCACGTACAAGTATTTAGAACATCCAATAGCTCGGATTTTGAGTCCTCCCCTCGGAGGTGTTGCTTATCGTTCTAGGCGTTGGAATACACTCGCCATCGCACCTCTGATTACCTTGCGTGGGTTTATGGGAACAAGGTTTTTAATCCGCCAAGCGTGACGGCTGTCTGTGAAAATTCTTGCGACTGGAAACTCGGAAATTTTTGAGGGTATTATATAAACAAGAGTGAACAGTCTTATCAATTGGCGCCCAGTGGCGAGCGTTTCCGTAGTGTAGTGGGTATCACGTTCGCTTTACACGCGAAAGGTCCCCAGTTCGAGCCCGGGCGGAAACAAGGGTTTATCATTTCCTTACTCCATTCACGAACAACACGTATTAGTATTTCGAAGATACAATAGCTCGAATTTTGAGTCTTCCCCTCGGAGGTGTTGCTCATCTTTCTAGGCGTTGGAATATGTTTGCCATCGCACCTCTGATCACCTTGCGTGGGTTTGCAGGTTCGAATCTCAAGCAGGGATGGTTATTTGCGATAGGTTTGGGAATTTGGGAATTATCTATCGCAGAAATCCACCCATAGGATCATGGAGTTTCCGTAGTGTAGTGGTTATCACGTTCGCCTAACGCGCTGAAGGTCCCCGGTTCGAGCCCGGGTCGGTAGAGCGTTGGACTACGAGGTGGCCGAGTGGTTAAGGCGATGGACTGCTAATCCTGAACCTTACTATCTGTTAGTTGTGGTAGAGCGTTGGTTAAAGCGCCTGTCTGTCAAACAGCATGGATTACGCGAAAGCAGGCAGTGCAACAACAGGGAGAGAAGCAACAACCCGGGACTATTCTGCGGCTGTCGCATCGAACCCACCAGTAGAAACATCACCAGGAGAAGCAAGACCAAGAACGGTTTTCCTTAAAACGGACACGGAATTCACCTTCGCCTCAATAATGGAATTACTGAAAAACAATGAAAAAACTAAGGAATATAGAAACGAAATTAAGGGATTATATGAGACCCGCAAGGGCCAATGGATTTTAACGTTTGCACCTACGGACGGTCCAAATAACAGCTGCAGGGAAAGTTTCTTGGAAGCTACACAAGGACAAATTAAAACAGCAGAAGCACAAATCGCTGTACAAATGCCGAGCGATGCACCCGTAAGGATTTCAGTGAAGGATATACCTCACGAAATATCCTATGACAAAGCTGTTCATACGATCAACCAGCTGGGTTGTGGGACAGTAAAGAGTGCTATTAAGAATTGGCACAGAGGGACTGATGTATATAACGGCTACATAGCTTTCATAATAGAGGGTTTTAAAAAGGAACGATTACCAGACTATGTAGTGTTCAAAGGCCTCAAATGTAAAACATATCTTCCGAAAGAACTATACATTCCAAAATGTGGAAGATGTCTACAATCTGGACACACATTCATAGACTGTAATAACGAGCCTGTCTGCAGATATTGTAGACAGGCTGGACATTTACAAAAGGACTGCCAAACAAAAGCTAGAGACTTTCCAGCCATAGGAAATTACACAAAAACCTGGACTTTTCCCAAACAAAGGAGGACGCAACCGATAATTCCTACAAATTCACCTAGCAAAACAAAACAAAACAATGGAAACACCAAGCAAAACCGACCGGTAATTACACCTAATCAGGTTAATTGCCAATCAACCGAAGAAATTACACCTACAAAGAACAAACAGGAAACAACGCAAGGTGGCAAGGATAAATCCATCTCCGAATTTTCTCCGTCGGCCTCTGAACTACGTGAAATAAGTGACTGGTCGGAATGTGAAGATGTCGGAAACACAACAAGTCCGAGTCAAACCCCCCAAAAAGACGCGCAACTTGGAGAATCGCCCAAAGACGCACAACCTGGAAATACCCATCAAACACCTAAACAACCGGAACCGAGCAGAAAACTGAAACAAACTTCGACCATCGGCAATACGCCTTTCCACCCTCCACCGAAAGGGAAGGCCTATGTTAAAGTCATGGTCCATAAATATGAAGCGCACGACACAACAACGTCTTTATTTAGCGACGTTCCGGATGAAATTCTCTCTGCCCCAGCAGTTCTAGGAAATAACGAACACATAGTAGATCTGACGGACGCAAACCTGGACAACTCCGACCTGAACAATAAAAGAAATAGAGAATCGTCATCGGAATCATCCTTTTCGGCTACAACAGAAACAAAATTGACTGGAAAAAATAAAAAAGGAAAGCGTAAGTGAATGAAACTTTTAAAATTTTCAGAAACTGCTTCTTATACGTCTACTGACGTACAAACTTATAAACTATAATTCGGGATATTATTTGCTTATACCATAAATAGTAGCATACACCTTTTTACTAGGTATATATGGCTAAGGTGAAGATTGTTTCCATGAACGTAAATGGTCTACAACACCATAGATATGAATTGGACAAATTTATAGAAACGGATAAGCCGAATGTCCTTTGTATACAAGAGGCCCATAAGGTCGACAAGGCCCTCATGACCCAGTGGGCGAATGATAAAAAATATAATATATATTATAATACTCTGGATAGGAATGAAGGTTTCCATACCTCTTACAGGCAAGGCACGTTGATAATGGTTAAAGTTTGTGATACCATATTGCCACCAACTTACACCACACATATCACACATCGGTGCGATAGTATAGAAATAGAAATGGACAAGCGGATCATCAAGATATTCAATGTTTACGCCCCGGCGAAAAACGGCCCTCATAAAACGGAGTTCTACCAAAATCTCGCCAACATTCTAAGTAATTACTGCGAATCAAATTACTTAATAATAGTCGGAGATTTCAATGCCGTCCTGGACATTCGTGACGTCACAAATGCCAACAACTTCAAAATGCGACCCCCTGAGAAAATCTTCCGAAAATTCGTCCTACAGAACAATATATTCGATACCTATCGTGCAAAATATCCAAACAAACAAATCTATACCTTCCACTTCAAATCGCAAGGACGGAGAATAGACCGGATATATAACTCGGCCAATGTAAATAGCATCATTTCGGACATAACCCATATACCCAACACTGTTTCGGATCACATACTATGCCCACAAATTACACTAGAACAAACCAAAAAGGTTCGATGGGGCAAAGGAACGTGGCGCAATAACACCGCGCTATATAAGGACCCCACGTATATCACCATCATCCAAAATACATATAAAGACGCACTCACGGATATCGAAAACTTTGATTACTTGTCGGACTGGTGGGACTATGTGAAAAAGAGGGTTAAAAAACAAACCATTGCCTACTCGAAATTCCGGACACGTGACCACAATAATAGCTTAATGCAAATTCGAAAAAGATTTGATATACTAATCAATGAGGGGAAAGCGGAAAACATGATCGAAATCAAAAGGCTAAAATCGCAGATCGAGATAATTCAAGATGAACGAAACAAAAGGGACATACTAATGGCAAAAATGAAAAACCTTGAAGAAGGGGAAAGGCCCACCAAAACCTTTTATGAAAAAATCCGGCGCAGATCTAGGCAAACAACAATAGAAGAGCTGGTGACAAATGACCAAAATGTGAAAACAAATCCCGGGGAGATCATATCAATAGTAGAAAGTTTCTATAAGAACCTATGGGGCAAAGAGAATATAACGCAAGAACAATACCAAAATCGTTATCTAAACTTTATGGGCTCTTCTAAAATTGCAGATGAGGATAATATCATACTAGAAAGTTATATCTCACAAGAAGAGGTATATAGGGCGATAAAATTTATGGGAAACGATAAATCCCCAGGATTTGATGGTCTATCCAAAGAATTCTACCTGACCTTCTGGAACTCTATTAAAAAGCAATTTACTCAACTTATGAATAACATATTATATTTCGGCCAAATACCAAAATCTGCTACCATAGCGAAAGTTAAATTAGTATACAAGAAGGGAGACAAAACAAATTTAAAAAATTGGAGGCCAATCACAACGCTCAATGCAGACTATAAAATCCTATCAAGAATCCTTGTTAAACGATTAGAACCGGTACTAAACAAAATCATAAGTCCATCCCAGAAATGCGCACTCAGGCAAAGATGTATGGAAGATGTTCATTATAATATAGACGCTATAATTAGACACTGCAAAATGAAAAATATCCCCGGATCACTAATAATAATAGACAATCTTAAAGCTTTTGATAGAGTGAATCATGACTTCTTATTTAAAATTTTACATCAAATTGGACTTGGAAATAGAATCTCAAAAGCAATTAAAAGCATGTATTACGGAATTAAAAGTCAGGTAGATGTAAACGGTAGACTCACGCAGGAAATCGATATAGGGCAAGGAATTAGACAAGGATGCCCGTTAAGTATGCTTCTCTACGCCATCAATATAGAGCCCCTAGCAAGATCGGTACAATTAAATGCCAATATACATGGTATCCAACTGGGGAGATACGAGCATAAACTCGATCAGTTTGCTGATGATATCACGTTCGCAGTTAGAGATCAATTATCTATTACAGAAATCTTTCACGAGCTAGACAATTTCCATTTAGCAACAGGACAAAAAATAAATAAAGATAAGACCGAAATTCTCTGTATTACAAAAGAATCGCATAATTTAGTGAACAATTCGCCACATGGGAACTACATAAAACAAAACACCATAATACTTGGAATACAATTTGGAAATATGGACTTAAACAATATGTGGCAGGTAATCGAAAATAAGATGATACGAACCCTAAATTACGTTAAGCTGCGAAACCTCACCTGGTATGGTAAACTGATATCAATCAACTCCATGATTATGTCTGTCATAATCTTCCATACGAGAGTAAAGAGAATCCCGAAAACGTATATAAAGAAAATCGAGAGTGCGCTGTTTAAGTTCCTCTGGCACCCGCAAAAGATAGAGGCCATTAGCAGAAAATCGCTACAAAGAATGTGGAACGATGGTGGGATCAATATGATTGATGTTGATGCAAAAATAAAGGCATGTGCAGTGGAAAAAATGAGATACATCGTGGGTAACGAACCCCTAACTCAATTTTGACAAATAGAGGCATTATACTCTTTGGGATCCAGAGTCAAGCAAATTAACAAGGATAGATACACCAACTCAATGCCCCACAGCAATACTATTCCAGAGCAATGGGCATACATCCTCGACATCTATAAAGAATTGAATTTCTCGCAATCCACCTGGGAGGTTGCAAGACATAAAGACCTGTACATGAAATTGAAGAACAACAGGACAGCCAAAGACAAACAACAGCTGCTGAATGTGAATTGGGAAGAAGCTCACCTATTTAACCATGATTATAAAAATAAGTTTACTAACGCGGAACGAATAATCTCGTATCGCATTATAAGAGAGGGGTACATATTCGGCGATCGCTTGAGGGGAATGTCCCTCAGGTATGATGCTCTCGGAAACTTAAAAATATTAGGCTGCAAATTTTGCAAAGGGCCTGTAGACAATACAGGACATATAATTATAAACTGTAAATCAACGAGGAAATATGCGGTAAAACTTTTAAAAATTCTTAACAGCGTACTAAGCAACTCCATCAAAATAACTCTAAAGGAAATATTCTACAATAGTTACAGGGGGCATAACCAAATAGTAGTCACCAAATGTTATGTAATATGGAAAAAGAACTTAATTGGCACCAAAATAAGACTGGATATCCAAAATAAATATTTGACCCCTATGGACGATGACATAATTTCAAAAACAATATCTCACTTTACGCAATTTTTAAACACAATGGAGAACACTTTTACTAACCTTAATTTTCTCGGAATAGTAAATAACTGGAAGGAGATCCTAAATGGATATTCAGCTACATAACGCAATCCACCATAAACAAAAGCATATCTGCCCAAGTGGACTCTGCAATCTTATTCATTTTTTATGTCGGAAATACCATCACATATTAAGCGGACGTGATGAATCGGAAGCTTCACGGTGGATGTCATGCTGTGTGCGTGTTAAGCGTCACGCAGTATGTACGGAAGCCGGGGGGCGGAAGTTGAGCTATGCTATGCATGGTGCAGGCGGAAGCCCTGGGCGAAAGTTATGCTGTGACATACAGTGTATACCGAACCCCGGGGTGGAAGTTTGTGCTGTGCAATGGCGCGGCAGATACTGAAGCCTCCATAAGTTTATGACTGCTGCTTATGCAGTGGCATGCTTATGAAGCGTTATACCGATATGACACGGATATGACGTGGCATTAGACACTGATCTGTGCCTTGGAAAATTCTGATCCGCAAGATTAAAAAAAAAAAAAAAAAAAAAAAAAAAATTTACACGCGAAAGGTCCCCGGTTCGAGCCCGGGCGGAAACAAGGGTTTATTATTCCCTTACTTCATCCACAAACATCACGTATAGGTATTTTGAAGATACAATAGCTCGAATTTTGAGTCTTCCCCTCGGAGTTGTTGCTCATCGTTCTAGGCGTTGGAATATGCTCGCCGTCGCACCTCTGATTACCTTGCGTGGGTTTATGGGAACACGGTTTTTAATCCGCCAAGCGTGACGGTTGTCTGTGAAAATTCTTGCGACTGGAAACTCGGAAGTTTTTGAGGGTATTATATAAACAAGAGTGAACAGTCTTATCAATTGGCGTCCAGTGGCGAGCGTTTCCGTAGTGTAGTGGTTATCACGTTCGCTTCACACGCGAAAGGTCCCCGGTTCAAGCCCGGGCGGAAACAAGGGTTTATCATTTCCTTACGACCACTTTTTTTTTTTGAAAACACGTATGAAAGCTGACAAATAACACGCAAAGCCACGAAAACAAAGGCAACAACAATAACAACAATGCGTGGAAATCATGCGAAAGAAGTGTCTGAGCGACTTGTTGTTGTCTTATTGGACACGTGGACCGTTGAATCGTTTTGATATTATGTTGTTGTTCTTGTTGATGTCCTTCTTCTTCGTCATGATATATTCGCTTTTCTCGTTGAATACTAGACCAATTGCTTTGAAATGTTTAGTG
This sequence comes from Styela clava, assembly GCF_964204865.1. NCBI lineage: Eukaryota > Metazoa > Chordata > Ascidiacea > Stolidobranchia > Styelidae > Styela > Styela clava. Next base: position 22,131,436 of record NC_135253.1, on the reverse strand, counting down.
GTGAAAGATTGATTTTTTTGTCAGAAGGATATTACTTTGATTTATTCCTAAATTTTCTATAAATCGTATGAGATCTGATATTTCATCCAAAATTGCGCTGTAGCACGTTTAATTATGGGAACACGGTTTTTAATCCGCCAAGCGTGAAGGCTGTCTGTGAAAATTCTTGCGACTGGAAACTCGGAAGTTTTTGAGGGTATTATATAAACAAGAGTGAACAGTCTTATCAATTGGCGTCCAGTGGCGAGCGTTTCCGTAGTGTAGTGATTATCATGTTCGCTTTACACGCGAAAGGTCCCCGGTTCGAGCCCGGGCGGAAACAAGGGTTTATTATTTCCTAACTTCATCCACAAACATCACGTATAGGTATTTTGAAGGTACAATAGCTCGAATTTTGAGTCTTCCCCTCGGAGTTGTTGCTCATCGTTCTAGGCGTTGGAATATGCTCGCCGTCGCACCTCTGATTACCTTGCGTGGGTTTATGGGAACACGGTTTTTAATCCGCCAAGCGTGACGGCTGTCTGTGAAAATTCTTGCGACTGAAAACTCGGAAGTTTTTGAGGGTATTAAATAAACAAGAGTGAACAGTCTTATCAATTGCCGTCCAGTGGTGAGCGTTTCCGTAGTGTAGTGGTTATCACGTTCGCTTTACACGCGAAAGGTCCCCGGTTCGAGCCCGGGCGGAAACAAGGGTTTATTTTTTCCTTACTTCATTCACAAACATCACGTGTAAGTATTTTGAAGATAAAATAGCTCGAATTTTGAGTCCTCCCCTCGGAGGTGTTGCTCATCGTTCTAGGCGTTGGAATACACTCGCCGTCGCACCTCTGATTACCTTGCGTGGGTGTATGGGAACACGGTTTTTAATCCGCCAAGCGTGACGGCTGTATGTGAAAATTCTTGCGACTGGAAACTCGGAAGATTTTGAGGGTATTATATAAACAAGAGTGAACAGTCTTATCAATTGGCGTCCAGTGGCGAGCGTTTCCGTAGTGTAGTGGTTATCACGTTCGCTTCACACGCGAAAGGTCCCCGGTTCGAGCCCGGGCGGAAACACGGGTTTATTTTTTCCTTACTTCATTCACAAACATCACGTATAAGTATTTCAAAGATACAATAGCTCGGATTTTGAGTCCTCCCCTCGGAGGTGTTGCTCATCGTTCTAGGCGTTGGAATACACTCGCCATCGCACCTCTGATTACCTTGCGTGGGTTTATGGGAACACGGTTTTAATCCGCCAAGCGTGACGGTTGTCTGTGAAAATTCTTGCGACTGGAAACTCGGAAGTTTTTGAGGGTATTATATAAACAAGAGTGAACAGTCTTATCAATTGGCGTCCAGTGGCGAGCGTTTCCGTAGTGTAGTGATTATCATGTTCGCTTTACACGCGAAAGGTCCCCGGTTCGAGCCCGGGCGGAAACACGGGTTTATTTTTTCCTTACTTCATTCACAAACATCACGTATAAGTATTTCAAAGATACAATAGCTCGGATTTTGAGTCCTCCCCTCGGAGGTGTTGCTCATCGTTCTAGGCGTTGGAATACACTCGCCATCGCACCTCTGATTACCTTGCGTGGGTGTATGGGAACACGGTTTTTAATCCGCCAAGCGTGACGGCTGTATGTGAAAATTCTTGCGACTGGAAACTCGGAAGTTTTTGAGGGTATTAAATAAACAAAAGTGAACAGTCTTATCAATTGCCGTCCAGTGGTGAGCGTTTCCGTAGTGTAGTGGTTATCACGTTCGCTTTACACGAGAAAGGTCCCCGGTTCAAGCCCGGGCGGAAACAAGGGTTTATTATTTCCTTATTTCATCCACAAACATCACGTATAGGTATTTTGAAGATACAATAGCTCGAATTTTGAGTCCTCCCCTCGGAGGTGTTACTCATCGTTCTAGGCGTTGGAATACACTCGCCACCGCATCTCTGATTACCTTGCGTGGGTTTATGGGAACAAGATTTTTAATCCGCCAAGCGTGACGGTTGTCTGTGAAAATTCTTGCGACTGGAAACTCGGAAGTTTTTGAGGGTATTATATAAACAAGAGTGAACAGTCTTATCAATTGGCGTCCAGTGGCGAGCGTTTCCGTAGTGTAGTGGTTATCACGTTCGCTTCACACGCGAAAGGTCCCCGGTTCGAGCCCGGGCGGAAACAAGGGTTTATTATTCCCTTATTTCATCCACAAACATCATGTATAGGTATTTTGAAGATAAAATAGCTCGAATTTTGAGTCTTCCCCTCGGAGTTGTTGCTCATCGTTCTAGGCGTTGGAATATGCTCGTCGTCGCACCTCTTATTACCTTGCGTGGGTTTATGGGAACACGGTTTTTAATCCGCCAAGCGTGACGGCTGTCTGTGAAAATTCTTGCGACTGGAAACTCGGAAGTTTTTGAGGGTATTAAATAAACAAAAGTGAACAGTCTTATCAATTGCCGTCCAGTGGTGAGCGTTTCCGTAGTGTAGTGGTTATCACGTTCGCTTTACACGCGAAAGGTCCCCGGTTCGAGCTCGGGCGGAAAGGCGAGCGTTTCCGTAGTGTAGTGGTTATCACGTTCGCTTCACACGCGAAAGGTCCCCGGTTCAAGCCCGGGCGGAAACAAGGGTTTATCATTTCCTTACGACCACTTTTTTTTTTTTTGAAAACACGTATGAAAGCTGACAAATAACACGCAAAGCCACGAAAACAAAGGCAACAACAATAACAACAATGCGTGGAAATCATGCGAAAGAAGTGTCTGAGCGACTTGTTGTTGTCTTATTGGACACGTGGACCGTTGAATCGTTTTGATATTATGTTGTTGTTCTTATTGATGTCCTTCTTCTTCGTCATGATATATTCGCTTTTCTCGTTGAATACTAGACCAATTGCTTTGAAATGTTTAGTGGTGAAAGATTGATTTTTTTGTCAGAAGGATATTACTTTGATTTATTCCTAAATTTTCTATAAATCGTATGAGATCTGATATTTCATCCAAAATTGCGCTGTAGCACGTTTAATTATGGGAACACGGTTTTTAATCCGCCAAGCGTGAAGGCTGTCTGTGAAAATTCTTGCGACTGGAAACTCGGAAGTTTTTGAGGGTATTATATAAACAAGAGTGAACAGTCTTATCAATTGGCGTCCAGTGGCGAGCGTTTCCGTAGTGTAGTGATTATCATGTTCGCTTTACACGCGAAAGGTCCCCGGTTCGAGCCCGGGCGGAAACAAGAGTTTATCATTTCCATACTTCATTCACAAACACCACGTATAAGTATTTCGAAGATACAATAGCTCGAATTTTGAGTCTTCCCCTCGGAGGTGTTGCTTATCGTTCTAGGCGTTGGAATATGCTCGCCGTCGCACCTCCGGAAGATTTTGAGGGTATTAAATAAACAAGAGTGAACAGTCTTATCAATTGGCGTCCAGTGGCGAGCGTTTCCGTAGTGTAGTGGTTATCACGTTCGCTTCACACGCGAAAGGTCCCCAGTTCGAGCCCGGGCGGAAACAAGGGTTTATTATTCCCTTACTTTATCCACAAACATCACGTATAGGTATTTTGAAGATACAATAGCTCGAATTTTGAGTCTTCCCCTCGGAGTTGTTGCTCATCGTTCTAGGCGTTGGAATATGCTCGCCGTCGCACCTCTTATTACCTTGCGTGGGTTTATGGGAACACGGTTTTTAATCCGCCAAGCGTGACGGCTGTCTGTGAAAATTCTTGCGACTGGAAACTCGGAAGTTTTTGAGGGTATCAAATAAACAAAAGTGAACAGTCTTATCAATTGCCGTCCAGTGGTGAGCGTTTCCGTAGTGTAGTGGTTATCACGTTCGCTTTACACGCGAAAGGTCCCCGGTTCGAGCTCGGGCGGAAACAAGCGTTTATTTTTTCCTTACTTCATTCACAAACATCACGTATAAGTATTTCAAAGATACAATAGCTCGAATTTTGAGTCCTCCCCTCGGAGGTGTTACTCATCGTTCTAGGCGTTGGAATACACTCGCCACCGCATCTCTGATTACCTTGCGTGGGTTTATGGGAACAAGATTTTTAATCCGCCAAGCGTGACGGTTGTCTGTGAAAATTCTTGCGACTGGAAACTCGGAAGTTTTTGAGGGTATTATATAAACAAGAGTGAACAGTCTTATCAATTGGCGTCCAGTGGCGAGCGTTTCCGTAGTGTAGTGGTTATCACGTTCGCTTCACACGCGAAAGGTCCCCGGTTCAAGCCCGGGCGGAAACAAGGGTTTATCATTTCCTTACGACCACTTTTTTTTTTTTTGAAAACACGTATGAAAGCTGACAAATAACACGCAAAGCCACGAAAACAAAGGCAACAACAATAACAACAATGCGTGGAAATCATGCGAAAGAAGTGTCTGAGCGACTTGTTGTTGTCTTATTGGACACGTGGACCGTTGAATCGTTTTGATATTATGTTGTTGTTCTTATTGATGTCCTTCTTCTTCGTCATGATATATTCGCTTTTCTCGTTGAATACTAGACCAATTGCTTTGAAATGTTTAGTGGTGAAAGATTGATTTTTTTGTCAGAAGGATATTACTTTGATTTATTCCTAAATTTTCTATAAATCGTATGAGATCTGATATTTCATCCAAAATTGCGCTGTAGCACGTTTAATTATGGGAACACGGTTTTTAATCCGCCAAGCGTGAAGGCTGTCTGTGAAAATTCTTGCGACTGGAAACTCGGAAGTTTTTGAGGGTATTATATAAACAAGAGTGAACAGTCTTATCAATTGGCGTCCAGTGGCGAGCGTTTCCGTAGTGTAGTGATTATCATGTTCGCTTTACACGCGAAAGGTCCCCGGTTCGAGCCCGGGCGGAAACAAGAGTTTATCATTTCCATACTTCATTCACAAACACCACGTATAAGTATTTCGAAGATACAATAGCTCGAATTTTGAGTCTTCCCCTCGGAGGTGTTGCTTATCGTTCTAGGCGTTGGAATATGCTCGCCGTCGCACCTCCGGAAGATTTTGAGGGTATTAAATAAACAAGAGTGAACAGTCTTATCAATTGGCGTCCAGTGGCGAGCGTTTCCGTAGTGTAGTGGTTATCACGTTCGCTTCACACGCGAAAGGTCCCCGGTTCGAGCCCGGGCGGAAACAAGGGTTTATTATTCCCTTACTTTATCCACAAACATCACGTATAGGTATTTTGAAGATACAATAGCTCGAATTTTGAGTCTTCCCCTCGGAGTTGTTGCTCATCGTTCTAGGCGTTGGAATATGCTCGCCGTCGCACCTCTTATTACCTTGCGTGGGTTTATGGGAACACGGTTTTTAATCCGCCAAGCGTGACGGCTGTCTGTGAAAATTCTTGCGACTGGAAACTCGGAAGTTTTTGAGGGTATCAAATAAACAAAAGTGAACAGTCTTATCAATTGCCGTCCAGTGGTGAGCGTTTCCGTAGTGTAGTGGTTATCACGTTCGCTTTACACGCGAAAGGTCCCCGGTTCGAGCTCGGGCGGAAACAAGCGTTTATTTTTTCCTTACTTCATTCACAAACATCACGTATAAGTATTTCAAAGATACAATAGCTCGAATTTTGAGTCCTCCCCTCGGAGGTGTTACTCATCGTTCTAGGCGTTGGAATACACTCGCCACCGCATCTCTGATTACCTTGCGTGGGTTTATGGGAACAAGATTTTTAATCCGCCAAGCGTGACGGTTGTCTGTGAAAATTCTTGCGACTGGAAACTCGGAAGTTTTTGAGGGTATTATATAAACAAGAGTGAACAGTCTTATCAATTGGCGTCCAGTGGCGAGCGTTTCCGTAGTGTAGTGGTTATCACGTTCGCTTCACACGCGAAAGGTCCCCGGTTCAAGCCCGGGCGGAAACAAGGGTTTATCATTTCCTTACGACCACTTTTTTTTTTTTTGAAAACACGTATGAAAGCTGACAAATAACACGCAAAGCCACGAAAACAAAGGCAACAACAATAACAACAATGCGTGGAAATCATGCGAAAGAAGTGTCTGAGCGACTTGTTGTTGTCTTATTGGACACGTGGACCGTTGAATCGTTTTGATATTATGTTGTTGTTCTTATTGATGTCCTTCTTCTTCGTCATGATATATTCGCTTTTCTCGTTGAATACTAGACCAATTGCTTTGAAATGTTTAGTGGTGAAAGATTGATTTTTTTGTCAGAAGGATATTACTTTGATTTATTCCTAAATTTTCTATAAATCGTATGAGATCTGATATTTCATCCAAAATTGCGCTGTAGCACGTTTAATTATGGGAACACGGTTTTTAATCCGCCAAGCGTGAAGGCTGTCTGTGAAAATTCTTGCGACTGGAAACTCGGAAGTTTTTGAGGGTATTATATAAACAAGAGTGAACAGTCTTATCAATTGGCGTCCAGTGGCGAGCGTTTCCGTAGTGTAGTGATTATCATGTTCGCTTTACACGCGAAAGGTCCCCGGTTCGAGCCCGGGCGGAAACAAGAGTTTATCATTTCCATACTTCATTCACAAACACCACGTATAAGTATTTCGAAGATACAATAGCTCGAATTTTGAGTCTTCCCCTCGGAGGTGTTGCTTATCGTTCTAGGCGTTGGAATATGCTCGCCGTCGCACCTCTGATTACCTTGCGTTGGTTTATGGGAACACGGTTTTTAATCCGCCAAGCGTGACGGCTGTCAGGGAAAATTCTTACGACTGGAAACTCGGAAGTTTTCGATGGTATTAAATAAACAAGAGTGAACAGTCTTATCAATTGCCGTCTAGTTCTGAGCGTTACCGTAGTGTAGTGGTTATCACGTTCGCTTTACACGCGAAAGGTCCCCGGTTCGAGCCCGGGCGGAAACAAGGGTTTATTATTTCCTTACTTCATTCACAAACATCACGTATAAGTATTTCAAAGATACAATAGCTCGAATTTTGAGCCCTCCCCTCGGAGGTGTTACTCATCGTTCTAGGCGTTGGAATACACTCGCCACCGCACCTCTGATTACCTTGCCTGGGTTTATGGGAACAAGATTTTTAATCCGCCAAGCGTGACGGTTGTCTGTGAAAATTCTTGCGACTGGAAACTCGGAAGTTTTTGAGGGTATTATATAAACAAGAGTGAACAGTCTTATCAATTGGCGTCCAGTGGCGAGCGTTTCCGTAGTGTAGTGGTTATCACGTTCGCTTCACACGCGAAAGGTCCCCGGTTCGAGCCCCGGCGGAAACACGGGTTTATTTTTTCCTTACTTCATTCACAAACATCACGTATAAGTATTTCAAAGATACAATAGCTCGGATTTTGAGTCCTCCCCTCGGAGGTGTTGCTCATCGTTCTAGGCGTTGGAATACACTCGCCACCGCACCTCTGATTACCTTGCCTGGGTTTATGGGAACAAGATTTTTAATCCGCCAAGCGTGACGGTTGTCTGTGAAAATTCTTGCGACTGGAAACTCGGAAGTTTTTGAGGGTATTATATAAACAAGAGTGAACAGTCTTATCAATTGGCGTCCAGTGGCGAGCGTTTCCGTAGTGTAGTGGTTATCACGTTCGCTTCACACGCGAAAGGTCCCCGGTTCAAGCCCGGGCGGAAACAAGGGTTTATCATTTCCTTACGACCACTTTTTTTTTTTTGAAAACACGTATGAAAGCTGACAAATAACACGCAAAGCCACGAAAACAAAGGCAACAACAATAACAACAATGCGTGGAAATCATGCGAAAGAAGTGTCTGAGCGACTTGTTGTTGTCTTATTGGACACGTGGACCGTTGAATCGTTTTGATATTATGTTGTTGTTCTTGTTGATGTCCTTCTTCTTCGTCATGATATATTCGCTTTTCTCGTTGAATACTAGACCAATTGCTTTGAAATGTTTAGTGGTGAAAGATTGATTTTTTTGTCAGAAGGATATTACTTTGATTTATTCCTAAATTTTCTATAAATCGTATGAGATCTGATATTTCATCCAAAATTGCGCTGTAGCACGTTTAATTATGGGAACACGGTTTTTAATCCGCCAAGCGTGAAGGCTGTCTGTGAAAATTCTTGCGACTGGAAACTCGGAAGTTTTTGAGGGTATTATATAAACAAGAGTGAACAGTCTTATCAATTGGCGTCCAGTGGCGAGCGTTTCCGTAGTGTAGTGATTATCATGTTCGCTTTACACGCGAAAGGTCCCCGGTTCGAGCCCGGGCGGAAACAAGAGTTTATCATTTCCTTACTTCATTCACAAACACCACGTATAAGTATTTCGAAGATACAATAGCTCGAATTTTGAGTCTTCCCCTCGGAGGTGTTGCTTATCGTTCTAGGCGTTGGAATATGCTCGCCGTCGCACCTCTGATTACCTTGCGTTGGTTTATGGGAACACGGTTTTTAATCCGCCAAGCGTGACGGCTGTCAGGGAAAATTCTTACGACTGGAAACTCGGAAGTTTTCGATGGTATTAAATAAACAAGAGTGAACAGTCTTATCAATTGCCGTCTAGTTCTGAGCGTTGCCGTAGTGTAGTGGTTATCACGTTCGCTTTACACGCGAAAGGTCCCCGGTTCGAGCCCGGGCGGAAACAAGGGTTTATTATTTCCTTACTTCATTCACAAACATCACGTATAAGTATTTCAAAGATACAATAGCTCGAATTTTGAGTCCTCCCCTCGGAGGTGTTACTCATCGTTCTAGGCGTTGGAATACACTCGCCACCGCACCTCTGATTACCTTGCCTGGGTTTATGGGAACAAGATTTTTAATCCGCCAAGCGTGACGGTTGTCTGTGAAAATTCTTGCGACTGGAAACTCGGAAGTTTTTGAGGGTATTATATAAACAAGAGTGAACAGTCTTATCAATTGGCGTCCAGTGGCGAGCGTTTCCGTAGTGTAGTGGTTATCACGTTCGCTTCACACGCGAAAGGTCCCCGGTTCGAGCCCGGGCGGAAACACGGGTTTATTTTTTCCTTACTTCATTCACAAACATCACGTATAAGTATTTCAAAGATACAATAGCTCGGATTTTGAGTCCTCCCCTCGGAGGTGTTGCTCATCGTTCTAGGCGTTGGAATACACTCGCCGTCGCACCTCTGATTACCTTGCGTGGGTTTATGGGAACACGGTTTTTAATCCGCCAAGCGTGACGGCTGTATGTGAAAATTCTTGCGACTGGAAACTCGGAAGATTTTGAGGGTATTAAATAAACAAGAGTGAACAGTCTTATCAATTGGCGTCCAGTGGCGAGCGTTTCCGTAGTGTAGTGGTTATCACGTTCTCTTTACACGCGAAAGGTCCCCGGTTCGAGCCCGGGCGGAAACAAGGGTTTATTATTTCCTAACTTCTTTCACAAACATCACGTATAAGTATTTCAAAGATAAAATAGCTCGAATTTTGAGTCCTCCCCTCGGAGGTGTTACTCATCGTTCTAGGCGTTGGAATACGCTCGCCATCGAACCTCTGATTACCTTGCGTGGGTTTGCAGGTTCGAATCCCAAGCAGGGATGGTTATTTGCGAGAGGTTTGGAAATTTGGGAACTATGTATTGCAGAAATCCACCCATAGGATCATGGAGTTTCCGTAGTGTAGTGGTTATCACGTTCGCTTTACACGCGAAAGGTCCCCGGTTCGAGCCCGGGCGGAAACAAGGGTTTATTATTCCTTTACTTCATTCACAAACATCACGTATAAGTATTTTGAAGATACATTAGCTCGAATTTTGAGTCTTCCCCTCGGAGTTGTTGCTCATCGTTCTAGGCGTTGGAATATGCTCGCCGTCGCACCTCTGATTACCTTGCGTGGGTTTATGGGAACACGGTTTTTAATCCGCCAAGCGTGACGGCTGTCTGTGAAAATTCTTGCGACTGGAAACTCGGAAATTTTTGAGGGTAATATATAAACAAGAGTGAACAGTCTTATCAATTGGCGTCCAGTGGCGAGCGTTTCCGTAGTGTAGTGGTTATCACGTTCGCTTTACACGCGAAAGGTCCCCAGTTCGAGCCCGGGCGGAAACAAGGGTTTATCATTTCCTTACTTCATTCACAAACATCACGTATTAGTATTTCGAAGATAAAATAGCTCGAATTTTGAGTCTTTCCCTCGGAGGTGTTGCTCATCTTTCTAGGCGTTGGAATATGTTCGCCATCGCACCTCTGATCACCTTGCGTGGGTTTGCAAGTTCGAATCTCAAGCAGGGATGGTTATTTGCGATAGGTTTGGGAATTTGGGAATTATGTATCGCAGAAATCCACCCATAGGATCATGGAGTTTCCGTAGTGTAGTGGTTATCACGTTCGCCTAACACGCTGAAGGTCCCCGGTTCGAGCCCGGGCGGAAACAAACCCTCCATTTGACTTTGTCATAATTTTTTTGTATCGACAATTGTCACGTATAAGTATTTCGAACATACAATAGCTCGGATTTTGAGTCCTCCCCTCGGAGGTGTTGCTCATCGTTCTAGGCGTTGGAATACACTCGCCGTCGCACCTCTGATTACCTTGCGTGGGTTTATGGGAACACGGTTTTTAATCCGCCAAGCGTGACGGCTGTATGTGAAAATACTTGCGACTGGAAACTCGGAAGATTTTGAGGGTATTAAATAAACAAGAGTGAACAGTCTTATCAATTGGCGTCCAGTGGCGAGCGGTTCCGTAGTGTAGTGATTATCATGTTCGCTTTACACGCGAAAGGTCCCCGGTTCGTCCCCGGGCGGAAACAAGGGTTTATCATTTCCTTACTTCATTCACAAACATCACGTATAAGTATTTCGAAGACACAATAGCTCGAATTTTGAGTCTTCCCCTCGGAGTTGTTGCTCATCGTTCTAGGCGTTGGAATATGCCTGCCGTCGCACCTCTGATTACCTTGCGTGGGTTTATGGGAACACGGTTTTTAATCCGCCAAGCGTGACGGCTGTCTGTGAAAATTCTTGCGACTGGAAACTCGGAAGTTTTTGAGGGTATTAAATAAACAAGAGTGAACAGTCTTATCAATTGCCGTCCAGTGGTGAGCGTTTCCGTAGTGTAGTGGTTATCACGTTCTCTTTACACGCGAAAATTCCCCGGTTCGAGCCCGGGCGGAAACAAGGGTTTATTTTTTCCTTACTTCATTCACAAACATCACGTATAAGTATTTCAAAGATACAATAGCTCGGATTTTGAATCCTCCCCTCGGAGGTGTTGCTCATCGTTCTAGGCGTTGGAATATGTTCGCCATCGCACCTCTGATCACCTTGCGTGGGTTTGCAGGTTCGAATCTCAAGCAGGGATGGTTATTTGCGATAGGTTTGGGAATTTGGGAATTATGTATCGCAGAAATCCACCCACAGGATCATGGAGTTTCCGTAGTGTAGTGGTTATCACGTTCGCCTAACACGCTGAAGGTCCCCGGTTCGAGCCCGGGCCGAAACAAACCCTCCATTTGACTTTGTCATAATTCTTTTGTATCGACAATTGTCACGTATAAGTATTTCGAACATACAATAGCTCGGATTTTGAGTCCTCCCCTCGGAGGTGTTGCTCATCGTTCTACGCGTTGGAATACACTCGCCGTCGCACCTCTGATTACCTTGCGTGGGTTTATGGGAACACGGTTTTTAATCCGCCAAGCGTGACGGCTGTATGGGAAAATTCTTGCGACTGGAAACTCGGAAGATTTTGAGGGTATTAAATGAACAAGAGTGAACAGTCTTATCAATTGGCGTCCAGTGGCGAGCGTTGCCGTAGTGTAGTGGTTATCACGTTCGCTTTACACGTGAAAGGTCCCCGGTTCGAGCCCGGGCGGAAACAACGGTTTATTATTCCCCCACTTCATTCACAAACATCACGTATAAGTATTTTGAAGATACAATAGCTCGAATTTTGAGTCTTCCCCTCGGAGTTGTTGCTCATCGTTCTGGGCGTAGGAATATGCTCGCCGTCGCACCTCTGATTACCTTGCGTGGGTTTATGGGAACACGGTTTTTAATCCGCCAAGCGTGACGGCTGTCTGTGAAAATTCTTGCAACTGGAAACTCGGAAGTTTTTGAGGGTATTAAATAAACAAGAGTGAACAGTCTTATCAATTGCCGTCCAGTGGTGAGCGTTGCCGTAGTGTAGTGGTTATCACGTTCGCTTTACACGCGAAAGGTCCCCGGTTCGAGCCCGGGCGGAAACAACGGTTTATTATTCCCTTACTTCATTCACAAACATCACGTATAAGTATTTTGAAGATACAATAGCTCGAATTTTGAGTCTTCCCCTCGGAGTTGTTGCTCATCGTTCTGGGCGTAGGAATATGCTCGCCGTCGCACCTCTGATTACCTTGCGTGGGTTTATGGGAACACGGTTTTTAATCCGCCAAGCGTGACGGCTGTCTGTGAAAATTCTTGCAACTGGAAACTCGGAAGTTTTTGAGGGTATTAAATAAACAAGAGTGAACAGTCTTATCAATTGCCGTCCAGTGGTGAGCGTTGCCGTAGTGTAGTGGTTATCACGTTCGCTTTACACGTGAAAGGTCCCCGGTTCGAGCCCGGGCGGAAACAAGGGTTTATTTTTTCCTTACTTCATTCACAAACATCACGTATAAGTATTTCGAAGATACAATAGCTCGAATTTTGAGTCCTCCCCTCGGAGGTGTTACTCATCGTTCTAGGCGTTGGAATACACTCGCCACCGCACCTCTGATTACCTTGCGTGGGTTTGCAGGTTCGAATCCCAAGCAGGGATGGTTATTTGCGAGAGGTTTGGAAATTTGGGAATTATGTATCGCAGAAATCCACCCCTAGGCTCGTGTAGTTTCCGTAGTGTAGTGGTTATCACGTTCACCTAACTCACGAAAGGTCCCCGGTTCGAGCCCGGGCGGAAACAAACCCTCCATTTGACTTTGTCATAATTTTTTTGTATCGACACCCGGCACGTATAAGTATTTAGAACATACAATAGCTCGGATTTTGAGTCCTCCCCTCGGAGGTGTTGCTCATCGTTCTAGGCGTTGGAATACACTCGCCATCGCACCTCTGATTACCTTGCGTGGGTTTATGGGAACAAGGTTTTAAATCCGCCAAGCGTGACGGCTGTCTGTGAAAATTCTTGCGACTGGAAACTCGGAAGTTTTTGAGGGTAATATATAAACAAGAGTGAACAGTCTCATCAATTGCCGTCCAGTGGTGAGCGTTTCCGTAGTGTAGTGGTTATCACGTACGCATTACACGCAAAAAGTCCCCGTTCGAGCCCGGGCCGAAACAAAGTTTTATCATTTCCTTACTTCATTAACAAACATCACGTATAATTATTTCGAATACACAATATCTCGAATTTTGAGTCCTCCCCTCGGAGGTGTTGCTCATCGTTCTAGGCGTTGGAATACACTCGCCATCGCACCTCTGATTACCTTGCGTGGGTTTGCAGGTTCGAATCCCAAGCAGGGATGGATATTTGCGAGAAGTTTGGGAATTTGGGAATTATGTATCGCAGAAATCCACCCCTAGGCTCGTGGAGTTTCCGTAACGTAGTGGTTATCACGTTCGCCTAACGCGCGAAAGGTCCCCGGTTCGAGCCCGGGTGGAAACAAACCCTCCGTTTGACTTTGTCATAATTCTTTGGTATCGACAACCGGCACGTATAAGTATTTCAAACATACAATAGCTCGGATTTTGAGTCCTCCTCTCGGAGGTGTTGCTCATCGTTCTAGGCGTTGGAATACACTCGCCATCGCACCTCTGATTACCTTGCGTGGGTTTATGGGAACACGATTTTAATCCGCCAAGCGTGACGGCCGTCTGTGAAAATTCTTGCGACTGGAAACTCGGAAGTTTTTGAGGGTATTATATAAACAAGAGTGAACTGTCTTATCAATTGGCGTCCAGTGGCGAGCGTTTCCGTAGTGTAGTGGTTATCACGTTCTCTTCACACGCGAAAGGTCCCCGGTTCAAGCCCGGGCGGAAACAAGGGTTTATCATTTCCTTACGACCACTTTTTTTTTTGAAAACACGTATGAAAGCTGACAAATAACACACAAAGCCACTAAAACAAAGGCAACAACAATAACAACAATGCGTGGAAATCATGCGAAAGAAGTGTCTGAGCGACTTGTTGTTGTCTTATTGGACACGTGGACCGTTGAATCGTTTTGAAATTATGTTGTTGTTCTTGTTGATGTCCTTCTTCTTCGTCATGATATATTCGCTTTTTTTCGTTGAATACTAGACCAATTGCTTTGAAATGTTTAGTGGTGAAAGATTGATTTTTTTGTCAGAAGGATATTACTTTGATTTATTCCTAAATTTTCTATAAATCGTATGAGATCTGATATTTCATCCAAAATTGCGCTGTATCACGTTTTAATTATGGGAACACGGTTTTTAATCCGCCAAGCGTGACGGCTGTCTGTGAAAATTCTTGCGACTGGAAACTCGGAAGTTTTTGAGGGTAATATATAAACAAGAGTGAACAGTCTTATCAATTGGCGTCCAGTGGCGAGCGTTTCCGTAGTGTAGTGATTATCTTGTTCGCTTTACACGCGAAAGGTCCCCGAAAGGGTTTGCAGGTTCGAATCCCAAGCAGGGATGGGTATTTGCGAGAGGTTTGGAAATTTGGGAATTATGTATCGCAGAAATCCATCCCTAGGCTCGTGTAGTTTCCGTATTGTAGTGGTTATCACGTTCGCCTAACACGCGAAAGGTCCCCGGTTCGAGCCCGGGCGGAAACAAACCCTCCATTTGAGTTTGTCATAATTCTTTTGTATCGACAACCGTCACACGTACAAGTATTTAGAACATACAATAGCTCGGATTTTGAGTCCTCCCCTCGGAGGTGTTACTCATCGTTCTAGGCGTTGGAATACGCTCGCCATCGCACCTCTGATTACCTTGCGTGGGTTTGCAGGTTCGAATCTCAAGCAGGGATGGTTATTTGCGAGAGGTTTGGAAATTTGGGAATTATGTATTGCAGAAATCCACCCATAGGATCATGGAGTTTCCGTAGTGTAGTGGTTATCACGTTCGCTTTACACGCGAAAGGTCCCCGGTTCGAGCCCGGGCGGAAGCAAGTGTTTATTATTCCCTTACTTCATTCACAAACATCACGTATAAGTATTTCAAAGATACAATAGCTCGAATTTTGAGTCCTCACCTCGGAGGTGTTACTCATCGTTCTAGGCGTTGGAATACGCTCGCCATCGCACCTCTGATTACCTTGCGTGGGTTTATGGGAACACGGTTTTTAATCCGCCAAGCGTGACGGCCGTGACGGCGTTCCCGTAGTGTAGTGGTTATCACGTTCGCTTTACACGCGAAAGGTCCCCGGTTCGAGCCCGGGCGGAAACAAGGGTTTATTATTTCCTTACTTCATTCACAAACATCACGTATAAGTATTTCTAAGATACAATAGCTCGAATTTTGAGTCCTCACCTCGGAGGTGTTACTCATCGTTCTAGGCGTTGGAATACACTCGCCATCGCACCTCTGATTACCTTGCGTGGGTTTATGGGAACAAGGTTTTTAATCCGCCAAGCGTGACGGCTGTCTGTGAAAATTCTTGCGACTGGAAACTCGGAAATTTTTGAGGGTATTATATAAACAAGAGTGAACAGTCTTATCAATTGGCGTCCAGTCGCGAGCGTTTCCGTAGTGTAGTGGTTATCACGTTCGCTTTACACGCGAAAGGTCCCCAGTTCGAGCCCGGGCGGAAACAAGGGTTTATCATTTCCTTATTTCATTCACAAACATCACGTATTAGTATTTCGAAGATACAATAGCTGGAATTTTGAGTCTTCCCCTCGGAGGTGTTGCTCATCTTTCTGGGCGTTGGAATATGTTTGCCATCGCACCTCTGATCACCTTGCGTGGGTTTGCAGGTTCGAATCTCAAGCAGGGATGGTTATTTGCGATAGGTTTGGGAATTTGGGAATTATGTATCGCAGAAATCCACCCATAGGATCATGGAGTTTCCGTAGTGTAGTGGTTATCACGTTCGCCTAACACGCTGAAGGTCCCCGGTTCGAGCCCGGGCGGAAACAAACCCTCCATTTGACTTTGTCATAATTCTTTTGTATCGACAATTGTCACGTATAAGTATTTCGAACATACAATAGCTCGGATTTTGAGACCTCCCCTCGGAGGTGTTGCTCATCGTTCTAGGCGTTGGAATACACTCGCCGTCGCACCTCTGATAACCTTGCGTGGGTTTATGGCAACACGGTTTTTAATCCGCCAAGCGTGACGGCTGTCTGTGAAAATTCTTGCGACTGGAAACTCGGAAGTTTTTGAGGGTAATATATAAACAAGAGTGAACAG
This sequence comes from Styela clava, assembly GCF_964204865.1. Taxonomy (NCBI): domain Eukaryota; kingdom Metazoa; phylum Chordata; class Ascidiacea; order Stolidobranchia; family Styelidae; genus Styela; species Styela clava. The sequence goes on along the minus strand of NC_135253.1, from coordinate 22,115,225 downwards.
TCTTATCAATTGGCGTCCAGTGGCGAGCGTTTCCGTAGTGTAGTGATTATCTTGTTCGCTTTACACGCGAAAGGTCCCCGAAAGGGTTTGCAGGTTCGAATCCCAAGCAGGGATGGTTATTTGCGAGAGGTTTGGAAATTTGGGAATTATGTATCGCAGAAATCCATCCCTAGGCTCGTGTAGTTTTCGTATTGTAGTGGTTATCACGTTCGCCTAACACGCGAAAGGTCCCCGGTTCGAGCCCGGGCGGAAACAAACCCTCCATTTGAGTTTGTCATAATTCTTTTGTATCGACAACCGTCACGTACAAGTATTTAGAACATACAATAGCTCGGATTTTGAGTCCTCCCCTCGGAGGTGTTACTCATCGTTCTAGGCGTTGGAATACGCTCGCCATCGCACCTCTGATTACCTTGCGTGGGTTTGCAGGTTCGAATCTCAAGCAGGGATGGTTATTTGCGAGAGGTTTGGAAATTTGGGAATTATGTATTGCAGAAATCCACCCATAGGATCATGGAGTTTCCGTAGTGTAGTGGTTATCACGTTCGCTTTACACGCGAAAGGTCCCCGGTTCGAGCCCGGGCGGAAACAAGTGTTTATTATTCCCTTACTTCATTCACAAACATCACGTATAAGTATTTCAAAGATACAATAGCTCGAATTTTGAGTCCTCACCTCGGAGGTGTTACTCATCGTTCTAGGCGTTGGAATACGCTCGCCATCGCACCTCTGATTACCTTGCGTGGGTTTGCAGGTTCGAATCTCAAGCAGGGATGGTTATTTGCGAGAGGTTTGGAAATTTGGGAATTATGTATTGCAGAAATCCACCCATAGGATCATGGAGTTTCCGTAGTGTAGTGGTTATCACGTTCGCTTTACACGCGAAAGGTCCCCGGTTCGAGCCCGGGCGGAAACAAGTGTTTATTATCCCCTTACTTCATTCACAAACATCACGTATAAGTATTTTGAAGATACAATAGCTCGAATTTTGAGTCTTCCCCTCGGAGTTGTTGCTCATCGTTCTAGGCGTTGGAATATGCTCGCCGTCGCACCTCTGATTACCTTGCGTGGGTTTATGGGAACACGGTTTTTAATCCGCCAAGCGTGACGGCCGTGACGGCGTTCCCGTAGTGTAGTGGTTATCACGTTCGCTTTACACGCGAAAGGTCCCCGGTTCGAGCCCGGGCGGAAACAAGGGTTTATTATTTCCTTACTTCATTCACAAACATCACGTATAAGTATTTCTAAGATACAATAGCTCGAATTTTGAGTCCTCATCTCGGAGGTGTTACTCATCGTTCTAGGCGTTGGAATACACTCGCCATCGCACCTCTGATTACCTTGCGTGGGTTTATGGGAACAAGGTTTTTAATCCGCCAAGCGTGACGGCTGTCTGTGAAAATTCTTGCGACTGGAAACTCGGAAATTTTTGAGGGTATTATATAAACAAGAGTGAACAGTCTTATCAATTGGCGTCCAGTGGCGAGCGTTTCCGTAGTGTAGTGGTTATCACGTTCGCTTTACACGCGAAAGGTCCCCAGTTCGAGCCCGGGCGGAAACAAGGGTTTATCATTTCCTTATTTCATTCACAAACATCACGTATTAGTATTTCGAAGATACAATAGCTCGAATTTTGAGTCTTCCCCTCGGAGGTGTTGCTCATCTTTCTGGGCGTTGGAATATGTTTGCCATCGCACCTCTGATCACCTTGCGTGGGTTTGCAGGTTCGAATCTCAAGCAGGGATGGTTATTTGCGATAGGTTAGGGAATTTGGGAATTATGTATCGCAGAAATCCACCCATAGGATCATGGAGTTTCCGTAGTGTAGTGGTTATCACGTTCGCCTAACACGCTGAAGGTCCCCGGTTCGAGCCCGGGCGGAAACAAACCCTCCATTTGACTTTGTCATAATTCTTTTGTATCGACAATTGTCACGTATAAGTATTTCGAACATACAATAGCTCGGATTTTGAGTCCTCCCCTCGGAGGTGTTGCTCATCGTTCTAGGCGTTGGAATACACTCGCCGTCGCACCTCTGATAACCTTGCGTGGGTTTATGGCAACACGGTTTTTAATCCGCCAAGCGTGACGGCTGTATGTGAAAATTCTTGCGACTGGAAACTCGGAAGATTTTGAGGGTATTAAATAAACAAGAGTGAACAGTCTTATCAATTGGCGTCCAGTGGCGAGCGTTTCCGTAGTGTAGTGATTATCATGTTCGCTTTACACGCGAAAGGTCCCCGGTTCGAGCCCGGGCGGAAACAAGGGTTTATCATTTCCTTACTTCATTCACAAACATCACGTATAAGTATTTCGAAGACACAATAGCCCAAATTTTAGTCCTCCCCTCGGAGGTGTTACTCATCGTTCTAGGCGTTGGAATACACTCGCCACCGCACCTCTGATTACCTTGCGTGGGTTTATGGGAACAAGATTTTTAATCCGCCAAGCGTGACGGTTGTCTGTGAAAATTCTTGCGACTGGAAACTTGGAAGTTTTTGAGGGTATTATATAAACAAGAGTGAACAGTCTTATCAATTGGCGTCCAGTGGCGAGCGTTTCCGTAGTGTAGTGGTTATCACGTTCGCTTTACACGCGAAAGGTCCCCGGTTCGACCCGGGCGGAAACAAGGGTTTATTTTTTCCTTACTTCATTCACAAACATCACGTATAAGTATTTCAAAGATACAATAGCTCAAATTTTGAGTCCTCCCCTCGGAGGTGTTACTCATCGTTCTAGGCGTTGGAATACACTCGCCACCGCACCTCTGATTACCTTGCGTGGGTTTATGGGAACAAGATTTTTAATCCGTCAAGCGTGACGGTTGTCTGTGAAAATTCTTGCGACTGGAAACTCGGAAGTTTTTGAGGGTATTATATAAACAAGAGTGAACAGTCTTATCAACTGGCGTCCAGTGGCGAGCGTTTCCGTAGTGTAGTGGTTATCACGTTCGCTTCACACGCGAAAGGTCCCCGGTTCGAGTCCGGGCGGAAACAAGGGTTTATTTTTTCCTTACTTCATTCACAAACATCACGTATAAGTATTTCAAAGATACAATGGCTCGGATTATGAGTCCTCCCCTATGAGGTGTTACTCATCGTTCTAGGCGTTGGAATACACTCGCCATCGCACCTCTGATTACCTTGCGTGGGTTTATGGGAACACGGTTTTAATCCGCCAAGCGTGACGGCTGTCTGTGAAAATTCTTGCGACTGGAAACTCGGAAGTTTTTGAGGGTATTATATAAACAAGAGTGAACAGTCTTATCAATTGGCGTCCAGTGGCGAGCGTTTCCGTAGTGTAGTGGTTATCACGTTCGCTTCACACGCGAAAGGTCCCCGGTTCAAGCCCGGGCGGAAACAAGAGTTTATCATTTCCTTACGACCACTTTTTTTTTTCGAAAACACGTATGAAAGCTGACAAATAACACGCAAAGCCACGAAATCAAAGGCAACAACAATAACAACAATGCGTGGAAATCATGCGAAAGAAGTGTCTGAGCGACTTGTTGTTGTCTTATTGGACACGTGGACCGTTGAATCGTTTTGAAATTATGTTGTTGTTCTTGTTGATGTCCTTCTTCTTTGTCATGATATATTCGCTTTTCTCGTTGAATACTAGACCAATTGCTTTGAAATGTTTAGTGGTGAAAGATTGATTTTTTTGTCAGAAGGATATTACTTTGATTTATTCCTAAATTTTCTATAAATCGTATGAGATCTGATATTTCATCCAAAATTGCGCTGTATCACGTTTTAATTATGGGAACACGGTTTTTAATCCGCCAAGCGTGACGGCTGTCTGTGAAAATTCTTGCGACTGGAAACTCGGAAGTTTTTGAGGGTAATATATAAACAAGAGTGAACAGTCTTATCAATTGGCGTCCAGTGGCGAGCGTTTCCGTAGTGTAGTGGTTATCACGTTCGCTTTACACGCGAAAGGTCCCCGGTTCGAGACCGGGCGGAAACAAGCTATTGAACATATTCACAAATGCAAAATATGATATTTAAGAAAAACATTCCTGACGGCGATGTGTTTTCCTCTCCATAAAATGTCCTTACCCCTGGAATAATGACCCGTAAATATTAGTAAGCGGACGCGCGTTTCCGTAGTGTATTGGTTATCACGTTCGCCTAACACGCGAAAGGTCCCCGGTTCGAGCCCGGGCGGAAACAAACCCTCCATTTGACTTTGTCATAATTCTTTTGTATCGACAACCGTCACGTACAAGTATTTAGAACATCCAATAGCTCGGATTTTGAGTCCTCCCCTCGGAGGTGTTGTTTATCGTTCTAGGCGTTGGAATACACTCGCCATCGCACCTCTGATTACCTTGCGTGGGTTTATGGGAACAAGGTTTTTAATCCGCCAAGCGTGCCGGCTTACTGTGAGAATTCTTGCGACTGGAAACTCGGAAATTTTTGAGGGTATTATATAAACAAGAGTGAACAGTCTTATCAATTGGCGTCCAGTGGCGAGCGTTTCCGTAGTGTAGTGGTTATCACGTTCGCTTTACACGCGAAAGGTCCCCAGTTCGAGCCCGGGCGGAAACAAGGGTTTATCATTTCCTTACTTCATTCACAAACATCACGTATTAGTATTTCGAAAATACAATAGCTCGGATTTTGAGTCCTCCCCTCGGAGGTGTTGCTCATCGTTCTAGGCGTTGGAATACACTCGCCATCGCACCTCTGATTACCTTGCGTGGGTTTGCAGGTTCGAATCTCAAGCAGGGATGGTTATTTGCGATAGGTTTGGGAATTTGGGAATTATGTATCGCAGAAATCCACCCATAGGATCATCGAGTTTCCGTAGTGTAGTGGTTATCACGTTTGCCTAACACGCTGAAGGTCCCCGGTTCGAGCCCGGGCGGAAACAAACCCTACATTTGACTTTGTAATAATTCTTTTGTATCGACAATTGTCACGTATAAGTATTTCGAACATACAATAGCTCGGATTTTGAGTCCTCCCCTCGGAGGTGTTGCTCATCGTTCTAGGCGTTGGAATACACTCGCCGTCGCACCTCTGATTACCTTGCGTGGGTTTATGGGAACACGGTTTTTAATCCGCCAAGCGTGACGGCTGTATGTGAAAATTCTTGCGACTGGAAACTCGGAAGATTTTGAGGGTATTAAGAAAACAAGAGAGAACAGTCTTATCAATTGGCGTCCAGTGGCGAGCGTTTCCGTAGTGTAGTGATTATCATGTTCGCTTTACACGCGAAAGGTCCCCGGTTCGAGCCCGGGCGGAAACAAGGGTTTATCATTTCCTTACTTCATTCACAAACATCACGTATAAGTATTTCGAAGACACAATAGCTCGAATTTTGAGTCTTCCCCTCGGAGTTGTTGCTCATCGTTCTAGGCGTTGGAATATGCCTGCCGTCGCACCTCTGATTACCTTGCGTGGGTTTATGGGAACACGGTTTTTAATCCGCCAAGCGTGACGGCTGTCTGTGAAAATTCTTGCGACTGGAAACTCGGAAGTTTTTGAGGGTATTAAATAAACAAGAGTGAACAGTCTTATCAATTGCCGTCCAGTGGTGAGCGTTTCCGTAGTGTAGTGGTTATCACGTTCTCTTTACACGCGAAAGGTCCCCGGTTCGAGCCCGGGCGGAAACAAGGGTTTAATATTTCCTAAATTCTTTCACAAACATCACGTATAAGTATTTCAAAGATAAAATAGCTCGAATTTTGAGTCCTCCCCTCGGAGGTGGTACTCATCGTTCTAGGCGTTGGAATACGCTCGCCATCGCACCTCTGATTACCTTGCGTGGGTTTGCAGGTTCGAATCCCAAGCAGGGATGGTTATTTGCGGGAGGTTTGGAAATTTGTGAATTATGTATTGCAGAAATCCACCCATAGGATCATGGAGTTTCCGTAGTGTAGTGGTTATCACGTTCGCTTTACACGCGAAAGGTCCCCGGTTCGAGCCCGGGCGGAAACAAGGGTTTATTATTCCCTTACTTCATTCACAAACATCACGTATAAGTATTTCAAAGATACAATAGCTCGAATTTTGAGTCCTCCCCTCGGAGGTGTTACTCATCGTTCTAGGCGTTGGAATACACTCGCCACCGCACCTCTGATTACCTTGCGTGGGTTTATGGGAACAAGATTTTTATTCCGCCAAGCGTGACTGTTGTCTGTGAAAATTCTTGCGACTGGAAACTCGGAAGTTTTTGAGGGTATTATATAAACAAGAGTGAACAGTCTTATCAATTGGCGTCCAGTGGCGAGCGTTTCCGTAGTGTAGTGGTTATCACGTTCGCTTCACACGCGAAAGGTCCCCGGTTCGAGCCCGGTCCGAAACAAGGGTTCATTTTTTACTTACTTCCTTCACAAACATCACGTATAAGTATTTCAAAGATACAATAGCTCGGATTTTGAATCCTCCCCTCGGACGTGTTGCTCATCGTTCTAGGCGTTGGAATACACTCGCCATCGCACCTCTGATTACCTTGCGTGGGTTTATGGGAACACGGTTTTAATCCGCCAAGTGTGACGGCCGTCTGTGAAAATTCTTGCGACTGGAAACTCGGAAGTTTTTGAGGGTATTATATAAAAAAAGAGTGAACAGTCTTATCAATTGGCGTCCAGTGGCGAGCGTTTCCGTAGTGTAGTGGTTATCACGTTCGCTTCACACGCGAAAGGTCCCCGGTTCAAGCCCGGGCCGAAACAAGGGTTTATCATTTCCTTACGACCACTTTTTTTTTTTGAAAACACGTATGAAAGCTGACAAATAACACGCGAGGCCACGAAAACAAAGGCAACAACAATAACAACAATGCGTGGAAATCATGCGAAAGAAGTGTCTGAAAGACTTGTTGTTGTCTTATTGGACACGTGGACCGTTGAATCGTTTTGAAATTATGTTGTTGTTCTTGTTGATGTCCTTCTTCTTCGTCATGATATATTCGCTTTTTTCGTTGAATACTAGACCAATTGCTTTGAAATGTTTAGTGGTGAAAGATTGATTTTTTTGTCAGAAGGATATTACTTTGATTTATTCCTAAATTTTCTATAAATCGTATGAGATCTGATATTTCATCCAAAATTGCGCTGTATCACGTTTTAATTATGGGAACACGGTTTTTTAATCCGCCAAGCGTGACGGCTGTCTGTGAAAATTCTTGCGACTGGAAACTCGGAAGTTTTTGAGGGTAATATATAACCAAGAGTGAACAGTCTTATCAATTGGCGTCCAGTGGCGAGCGTTTTCGTAGTGTAGTGATTATCATGCTCGCTTTACACGCGAAAGGTCCCCGGTTCGAGCCCGGGCGGAAACAAGAGTTTATCATTTCCTTACTTCATTCACAAACATAACGTATAAGTATTTCGAAGATACAATAGCTCGAATTTTGAGTCTTCCCCTCGGAGGTGTTGCTCATCGTTCTAGGCGTTGGAATATGCTCGCCGTCGCACCTCTGATTACCTTGCGTGGGTTTATGGGAACACGGTTTTTAATCCGCCAAGCGTGACGGCTGTCAGGGAAAATTCTTGCGACTGGAAACTCGGAAGTTTTCGATGGTATTAAATAAACAAGAGTGAACAGTCTTATCAATTGCCGTCTAGTTCTGAGCGTTCCCGTAGTGTAGTGGTTATCACGTTCGCTTTACACGCGAAAGGTCCCCGGTTCGAGCCCGGGCGGAAACAAGGGTTTATTATTTCCTTACTTCATTCACAAACATCACGTATAAGTATTTCAAAGATACAATAGCTCGAATTTTGAGTCCTCACCTCGGAGGTGTTACTCATCGTTCTAGGCGTTGGAATACGCTCGCCATCGCACCTCTGATTACCTTGCGTGGGTTTGCAGGTTCGAATCCCAAGCAGGGATGGTTATTTGCGAGAGGTTTGGAAATTTGGGAATTATGAATCGCAGAAATCCATCCCTAGGCTCGTGTAGTTTCCGTAGTGTAGTGGTTATCACGTTCGCCTAACACGCGAAAGGTCCCCGGTTCGAGCCCGGGCGGAAACAAGGGTTTATTTTTTCCTTACTTCATTCACAAACATCACGTATAAGTATTTCGAAGATACAATAGCTCGAATTTTGAGTCTTCCCCTCGGAGGTGTTGCTCATCGTTCTAGGCGTTGGAATATGCTCGCCGTCGCACCTCTTATTACCTTGCGTGGGTTTATGGGAACACGGTTTTTAATCCGCCAAGCGTGACGGCTGTCAGGGAAAATTCTTACGACTGGAAACTCGGAAGTTTTTGAGGGTATTATATAAACAAGAGTGAACAGTCTTATCAATTGGCGTCCAGTGGCGAGCGTTTCCGTAGTGTAATGGTTATCACGTTCGCTTCACACGCGAAAGGTCCCCGGTTCAAGCCCGGGCGGAAACAAGGGTTTATCATTTCCTTACGACCACTTTTTTTTTTGAAAACACGTATGAAAGCTGACAAATAACACGCAAAGCCACGAAAACTAAGGCAACAACAATATCAACAATGCGTGGAAATCATGCGAAAGAAGTGTCTGAGCGACTTGTTGTTGTCATATTGGACACGTGGACCGTTGAATCGTTTTGATATTATGTTGTTGTTCTTATTGATGTCCTTCTTCTTCGTAATGATATATTCGCTTTTCTCGTTGAATAGGATAGGATAGGATAGGATTTACATATTTATCCCGGGGAGAGGAAAGCCGATAAGACGGCTTATCCATATGGCGAACCACGGCCTCTCGTCCGGTTACCATTCCAAGTCGGGTATGGGATTTAGTTTTTTACTGTATTGTTTGTTTTCGGAAGCATGGACTTGGTGGTGGAGGAAGCCGTAACCGACCAGCGGTACGTGAACCACCCAACGACGGCGAGGAGTCCAGCAATCCTCTCGCACATAACCATCCCTGCATGGGATTCGAACCTGCGAACCCACGCAGAGCAATTAGAGGTGCGGTGACGAGCGTATTCCTAACGCTTAGCCCGTTGAGCCACACCGCCACTAGACCAATTGCTTTGAAATGTTTAGTGGTGAAAGATTGATTTTTTTGTCAGAAGGATATTACTTTGATTTATTCCTAAATTTTCTATAAATCGTATGAGATCTGATATTTCATCCAAAATTGCGCTGTAGCACGTTTTAATTATGGGAACACGGTTTTTAATCCGCCAAGCGTGACGGCTGTCTGTGAAAATTCTTGCGACTGGAAACTCGGAAGTTTTTGAGGGTATTATATAAACAAGAGTGAACAGTCTTATCAATTGGCGTCCAGTGGCGAGCGTTTCCGTAGTGTAGTGATTATCATGTTCGCTTTACACGCGAAAGTTCCCCGGTTCGAGCCCGGGCGGAAACAAGAGTTTATCATTTCCTTACTTCATTCACAAACACCACGTATAAGTATTTCGAAGATACAATAGCTCGAATTTTGAGTCTTCCCCTCGGAGGTGTTGCTCATCGTTCTAGGCGTTGGAATATGCTCGCCGTCGCACCTCTGATTACCTTGCGTGGGTTTATGGGAACACGGTTTTTAATCCGCCAAGCGTGACGGCTGTCAGGGAAAATTCTTACGACTGGAAACTCGGAAGTTTTTGAGGGTATTATATAAACAAGAGTGAACAGTCTTATCAATTGGCGTCCAGTGGCGAGCGTTTCCGTAGTGTAGTGGTTATCACGTTCGCTTCACACGCGAAAGGTCCCCGGTTCAAGCCCGGGCGGAAACAAGGGTTTATCATTTCCTTACGACCACTTTTTTTTTTTGAAAACACGTATGAAAGCTGACAAATAACACGCAAAGCCACGAAAACAAAGGCAACAACAATAACAACAATGCGTGGAAATCATGCGAAAGAAGTGTCTGAGCGACTTGTTGTTGTCTTATTGGACACGTGGACCGTTGAATCGTTTTGATATTATGTTGTTGTTCTTGTTGATGTCCTTCTTCTTCGTCATGATATATTCGCTTTTCTCGTTGAATACTAGACCAATTGCTTTGAAATGTTTAGTGGTGAAAGATTGATTTTTTTGTCAGAAGGATATTACTTTGATTTATTCCTAAATTTTCTATAAATCGTATGAGATCTGATATTTCATCCAAAATTGCGCTGTAGCACGTTTTAATTATGGGAACACGGTTTTTAATCCGCCAAGCGTGACGGCTGTCTGTGAAAATTCTTGCGACTGGAAACTCGGAAGTTTTTGAGGGTATTATATAAACAAGAGTGAACAGTCTTATCAATTGGCGTCCAGTGGCGAGCGTTTCCGTAGTGTAGTGATTATTATGTTCGCTTTACACGCGAAAGGTCCCCGGTTCGAGCCCGGGCGGAAACAAGAGTTTATCATTTCCTTACTTCATTCACAAACACCACGTATAAGTATTTCGAAGATACAATAGCTCGAATTTTGAGTCTTCCCCTCGGAGGTGTTGCTCATCGTTCTAGGCGTTGGAATATGCTCGCCGTCGCACCTCTGATTACCTTGCGTGGGTTTATGGGAACACGGTTTTTAATCCGCCAAGCGTGACGGCTGTCAGGGAAAATTCTTACGGAAACTCGGAAGTTTTCGATGGTATTAAATTAACAAGAGTGAACAGTCTTATCAATTGCCGTCTAGTTCTGAGCGTTACCGTAGTGTAGTGGTTATCACGTTCGCTTTACACGCGAAAGGTCCCCGGTTCGAGCCCGGGCGGAAACAAGGGTTTATTATTTCCTTACTTCATTCACAAACATCACGTATAAGTATTTCAAACATACAATAGCTCGAATTTTGAGTCTTCCCCTCGGAGTTGTTGCTCATCGTTCTAGGCGTTGGAATATGCTCGCCGTCGCACCTCTGATTACCTTGCGTGGGTTTATGGGTACACGGTTTTTAATCCGCCAAGCGTGACGGCTGTCTGTGAAAATTCTTGCGACTGGAAACTCGGAAGTTTTTGAGGGTATTAAATAAACAAGAGTGAACATTCTTATCAATTGCCGTCCAGTGGTGAGCGTTTCCGTAGTGTAGTGGTTATCACGTTCGCTTTACACGCGAAAGGTCCCCGGTTCGAGCCCGGGCGGAAACAAGGGTTTATTTTTTCCTTACTTCATTCACAAACATCACGTATAAGTATTTCGAAGATACAAGAGCTCGAATTTTGAGTCTTCCCCTCGGAGGTGTTGCTCATCGTTCTAGGCGTTGGAATATGCTCGCCGTCGCACCTCTTATTACCTTGCGTGGGTTTATGGGAACACGGTTTTTAATCCGCCAAGCGTGACGGCTGTCAGGGAAAATTCTTGCGACTGGAAACTCGGAAGTTTTCGATGGTATCAAATAAACAAGAGTGAACAGTCTTATCAATTGCCGTCTAGTTCTGAGCGTTCCCGTAGTGTAGTGGTTATCACGTTCGCTTTACACGCGAAAGGTCCCCGGTTCGAGCCCGGGCGGAAACAAGGGTTTATTATTTCCTTACTTCATTCACAAACATCACGTATAAGTATTTCAAAGATACAATAGCTCGAATTTTGAGTCCTCACCTCGGAGGTGTCACTCATCGTTCTAGGCGTTGGAATACGCTCGCCATCGCACCTCTGATTACCTTGCGTGGGTTTGCAGGTTCGAATCCCAAGCAGGGATGGTTATTTGCGAGAGGTTTGGAAATTTGGGAATTATGAATCGCAGAAATCCATCCCTAGGCTCGTGTAGTTTCCGTAGTGTAGTGGTTATCACGTTCGCCTAACACGCGAAAGGCCCCCGGTTCGAGCCCGGGCGGAAACAAGGGTTTATTTTTTCCTTACTTCATTCACAAACATCACGTATAAGTATTTCGAAGATACAATAGCTCGAATTTTGAGTCTTCCCCTCGGAGGTGTTGCTCATCGTTCTAGGCGTTGGAATATGCTCGCCGTCGCACCTCTTATTACCTTGCGTGGGTTTATGAGAACACGGTTTTTAATCCGCCAAGCGTGACGGCTGTCAGGGAAAATTCTTACGACTGGAAACTCGGAAGTTTTTGAGGGTATTATATAAACAAGAGTGAACAGTCTTATCAATTGGCGTCCAGTGGCGAGCGTTTCCGTAGTGTAGTGGTTATCACGTTCGCTTCACACGCGAAAGGTCCCCGGTTCAAGCCCGGGCGGAAACAAGGGTTTATCATTTCCTTACGACCACTTTTTTTTTTGAAAACACGTATGAAAGCTGACAAATAACACGCAAAGCCACGAAAACAAAGGCAACAACAATAACAACAATGCGTGGAAATCATGCGAAAGAAGTGTCTGAGCGACTTGTTGTTGTCTTATTGGACACGTGGACCGTTGAATCGTTTTGATATTATGTTCTTATTGATGTCCTTCTTCTTCGTCATGATATATTCGCTTTTTTCGTTGAATACTAGACCAATTGCTTTGAAATGTTTAGTGGTGAAAGATTGATTTTTTTGTCAGAAGGATATTACTTTGATTTATTCCTAAATTTTCTATAAATCGTATGAGATCTGATATTTCATCCAAAATTGCGCTGTATCACGTTTTAATTATGAGAACACGGTTTTTAATCCGCCAAGCGTGACGGCTGTCTGTGAAAATTCTTGCGACTGGAAACTCGGAAGTTTTTGAGGGTATTATATAAACAAGAGTGAACAGTCTTATCAATTGGCGTCCAGTGGCGAGCGTTTCCGTAGTGTAGTGATTATCATGTTCGCTTTACACGCGAAAGGTCCCCGGTTCGAGCCCGGGCGGAAACAAGAGTTTATCATTTCCTTACTTCATTCACAAACACCACGTATAAGTATTTCGAAGATACAATAGCTCGAATTTTGAGTCTTCCCTCTCGGAGGTGTTGCTCATCGTTCTAGGCGTTGGAATATGCTCGCCGTCGCACCTCTGATTACCTTGCGTGGGTTTATGGGAACACGGTTTTTAATCCGCCAAGCGTGACGGCTGTCAGGGAAAATTCTTACGGAAACTTGGAAGTTTTCGATGGTATTAAATAAACAAGAGTGAACAGTCTCATCAATTGCCGTCTAGTTCTAAGCGTTACCGTAGTGTAGTGGTTATCACGTTCGCTTTACACGCGAAAGGTCCCCGGTTCGAGCCCGGGCGGAAACAAGGGTTTATTATTTCCTTACTTCATTCACAAACATCACGTATAAGTATTTCAAACATACAATAGCTCGAATTTTGAGTCTTCCCCTCGGAGTTGTTGCTCATCGTTCTAGGCGTTGGAATATGCTCGCCGTCGCACCTCTGATTACCTTGCGTGGGTTTATGGGTACACGGTTTTTAATCCGCCAAGCGTGACGGCTGTCTGTGAAAATTCTTGCGACTGGAAACTCGGAAGTTTTTGAGGGTATTAAATAAACAAGAGTGAACAGTCTTATCAATTACCGTCCAGTGTTGAGCGTTTCCGTAGTGTAGTGGTTATCACGTTCGCTTTACACGCGAAAGGTCCCCGGTTCGAGCCCGGGCGGAAACAAGGGTTTATTTTTTCCTTATTTCATTCACAAACATCACTTATAAGTATTTCAAAGATACAATAGCTCGGATTTTGAGTCCTCCCCTCGGAGGTGTTGCTCATCGTTCTAGGCGTTGGAATACACTTGCCACCGCACCTCTGATTACCTTGCGCGGGTTTATGGGTTTATTTTTTCCTTACTTCATTCACAAACATCACGTATAAGTATTTCAAAGATACAATAGCTCGAATTTTGAGTCCTCCCCTCGGAGGTGTTACTCATCGTTCTAGGCGTTGGAATACACTCGCCACCGCACCTCTGATTACCTTGCGTGGGTTTATGGGAACAAGATTTTTAATCTGCCAAGCGTGACGGTTGTCTGTGAAAATTCTTGCGACTGGAAACTCGGAAGTTTTTGAGGGTGTTATATAAACAAGAGTGAACAGTCTTATCAATTGGCGTCCAGTGGCGAGCGTTTCCGTAGTGTAGTGGTTATCACGTTCGCTTCACACGCGAAAGGTCCCCGGTTCGAGCCCGGGCGGAAACAAGGGTTTATTTTTTCCTTATTTCATTCACAAACATCACTTATAAGTATTTCAAAGATACAATAGCTCGGATTTTGAGTCCTCCCCTCGGAGGTGTTGCTCATCGTTCTAGGCGTTGGAATACACTCGCCATCGCACCTCTGATTACATTGCGTGGGTTTATGGGAACACGGTTTTAATCCGCCAAGCGTGACGGTTGTCTGTGAAAATTCTTGCGACTGGAAACTCGGAAGTTTTTGAGGGTATTAAATAAACAAGAGTGAACAGTCTTATCAATTGCCGTCCAGTGGTGAGCGTTTCCGTAGTGTAGTGGTTATCACGTTCGCTTTACGCGCGAAAGGTCCCCGGTTCGAGCCCGGGCGGAAACAAGGGTTTATTTTTTCCTTACTTCATTCACAAACATCACGTATAAGTATTTCAAAGATACAATAGCTCGAATTTTGAGTCCTCCCCTCGGAGGTGTTACTCATCGTTCTAGGCGTTGGAATACACTCGCCACCGCACCTCTGATTACCTTGCGTGGGTTTATGGGAACAAGATTTTTAATCCGCCAAGCGTGACGGTTGTCTGTGAAAATTCTTGCGACTGTAAACTCGGAAGTTTTTGAGGGTATTATATAAACAAGAGTGAACAGTCTTATCAATTGGCGTCCAGTGGCGAGCGTTTTCGTAGTGTAGTGGTTATCACGTTCGCTTCACACGCGAAAGGTCCCCGGTTCAAGCCCAGGCGGAAACAAGGGTTTATCATTTCCCCACGACCACTTTTTTTTTTTTGAAAACACGTATGAAAGCTGACAAATAACACGCAAAGCCACGAAAACAAAGGCAACAACAATAACAACAATGCGTGGAAATCATGCGAAAGAAGTGTCTGAGCGACTTGTTGTTGTCTTATTGGACACGTGGACCGTTGAATCGTTTTGATATTATGTTGTTGTTCTTGTTGATGTCCTTCTTCTTCGTCATGATATATTCGCTTTTCTCGTTGAATACTAGACCAATTGCTTTAAAATGTTTAGTGGTGAAAGATTGATTTTTTTGTCAGAAAGATATTACTTTGATTTATTCCTAAATTTTCTATAAATCGTATGAGATCTGATATTTCATCCAAAATTGCGCTGTAGCACGTTTTAATTATGGGAACACGGTTTTTAATCCGCCAAGCGTGACGGCTGTCTGTGAAAATTCTTGCGACTGGAAACTCGGAAGTTTTTGAGGGTATTAAATAAACAAGAGTGAACAGTCTTATCAATTGCCGTCCAGTGGTGAGCGTTTCCGTAGTGTAGTGGTTATCACGTTCGCTCTACACGCGAAAGGTCCCCGGTTCGAGCCCGGGCGGAAACAAGGGTTTATTTTTTCCTTACTTCATTCACAAACATCACGTATAAGTATTTCAAAGATACAATAGCTCGAATTTTGATTCCTCCCCTCGGAGGTGTTACTCATCGTTCTAGGCGTTGGAATACACTCGCCACCTCACCTCTGATTACCTTGCGTGGGTTTATGGGTTTATTTTTTCCTTACTTCATTCACAAACATCATGTATAAGTATTTCAAAGATACAATAGCTCGAATTTTGAGTCCTCCCCTCGGAGGTGTTACTCATCGTTCTAGGCGTTGGAATACACTCGCCACCGCACCTCTGATTACCTTGCGTGGGTTTATGGGAACAAGATTTTTAATCTGCCAAGCGTGACGGTTGTCTGTGAAAATTCTTGCGACTGGAAACTCGGAAGTTTTTGAGGGTATTATATAAACAAGAGTGAACAGTCTTATCAATTGGCGTCCAGTGGCGAGCGTTTCCGTAGTGTAGTGGTTATCACGTTCGCTTCACACGCGAAAGGTCCCCGGTTCGAGCCCGGGCGGAAACAAGGGTTTATTTTTTCCTTACTTCATTCACAAACATCACGTATAAGTATTTCAAAGATACAATAGCTCGGATTTTGAGTCCTCCCCTCGGAGGTGTTGCTCATCGTTCTAGGCGTTGGAATACACTCGCCATCGCACCTCTGATTACCTTGCGTGGGTTTATGGGAACACGGTTTTAATCCGCCAAGCGTGACGGTTGTCTGTGAAAATTCTTGCGACTGGAAACTCGGAAGTTTTTGAGGGTATTAAATAAACAAGAGTGAACAGTCTTATCAATTGCCGTCCAGTGGTGAGCGTTTCCGTAGTGTAGTGGTTATCACGTTCGCTTTACTCGCGAAAGGTCCCCGGTTCGAGCCCGGGCGGAAACAAGGGTTTATTTTTTCCTTACTTCATTCACAAACATCACGTATAAGTATTTCAAAGATACAATAGCTCGGATTTTGAGTCCTCCCCTCGGAGGTGTTACTCATCGTTCTAGGCGTTGGAATACACTCGCCACCGCACCTCTGATTACCTTGCGTGGGTTTATGGGAACAAGATTTTTAATCCGCCAAGCGTGACGGTTGTCTGTGAAAATTCTTGCGACTGTAAACTCGGAAGTTTTTGAGGGTATTATATAAACAAGAGTGAACAGTCTTATCAATTGGCGTCCAGTGGCGAGCGTTTCCGTAGTGTAGTGGTTATCACGTTCGCTTCACACGCGAAAGGTCCCCGGTTCGAGCCCGGGCGGAAACAAGGGTTTATTTTTTCCTTACTTCATTCACAAACATCACGTATAAGTATTTCAAAGATACAATAGCTCGGATTTTGAGTCCTCCCCTCGGAGGTGTTGCTCATCGTTCTAGGCGTTGGAATACACTCGCCATCGCACCTCTGATTACCTTGCGTGGGTTTATGGGAACACGGTTTTAATCCGCCAAGCGTGACGGTTGTCTGTGAAAATTTTTGCGACTGGAAACTCGGAAGTTTTTGAGGGTATTAAATAAACAAGGGTGAACAGTCTTATCAATTGCCGTCCAGTGGTGAGCGTTTCCGTAGTGTAGTGGTTATCACGTTCGCTTTACTCGCGAAAGGTCCCCGGTTCGAGCCCGGGCGGAAACAAGGGTTTATTTTTTCCTTACTTCATTCACAAACATCACGTATAAGTATTTCAAAGATACAATAGCTCGAATTTTGAGTCCTCCCCTCGGAGGTGTTACTCATCGTTCTAGGCGTTGGAATACACTCGCCACCGCACCTCTGATTACCTTGCGTGGGTTTATGGGAACAAGATTTTTATTCCGCCAAGCGTGACGGTTGTCTGTGAAAATTCTTGCGACTGTAAACTCGGAAGTTTTTGAGGGTATTATATAAACAAGAGTGAACAGTCTTATCAATTGGCGTCCAGTGGCGAGCGTTTCCGTAGTGTAGTGGTTATCACGTTCGCTTCACACGCGAAAGGTCCCCGGTTCGAGCCCGGGCGGAAACAAGGGTTTATCATTTCCTTACGACCACTTTTTTTTTTATGAAAACACGTATGAAAGCTGACAAATAACACGCAAAGCCACGAAAACAAAGGCAACAACAATAACAACAATGCGTGGAAATCATGCGAAAGAAGTGTCTGAGCGACTTGTTGTTGTCTTATTGGACACGTGGACCGTTGAATCGTTTTGATATTATGTTGTTGTTCTTGTTGATGTCCTTCTTCTTCGTCATGATATATTCGCTTTTCTCGTTGAATACTAGACCAATTGCTTTAAAATGTTTAGTGGTGAAAGATTGATTTTTTTGTCAGAAGGATATTACTTTGATTTATTCCTAAATTTTCTATAAATCGTATGAGATCTGATATTTCATCCAAAATTGCGCTGTAGCACGTTTTAATTATGGGAACACGGTTTTTAATCCGCCAAGCGTGACGGCTGTCTGTGAAAATTCTTTCGACTGGAAACTCGGAAGTTTTTGAGGGTATTATATAAACAAGAGTGAAAAGTCTTATCAATTGGCGTCCAGTGGCGAGCGTTTCCGTAGTGTAGTGATTATCATGTTCGCTTTACACGCGAAAGGTCCCCGGTTCGAGCCCGGGCGGAAACAAGGGTTTATCATTTCCTTACTTCATTCACAAACATCACGTATAAGTATTTCGAAGATACAATAGCTCGAATTTTGAGTCTTCCCCTCGGAGGTGTTGCTCATCGTTCTAGGCATTGGAATATGCTCGCCGTCGCACCTCTGATTACCTTGCGTTGGTTTATGGGAACACGGTTTTTAATCCGCCAAGCGTGACGGCTGTCTGTGAAAATTCTTGCGACTGGAAACTCGGAAGTTTTTGAGGGTATTAAATAAACAAGAGTGAACAGTCTTATCAATTGCCGTCCAGTGGTGAGCGTTTCCGTAGTGTAGTGGTTATCACGTTCGCTTTACACGCGAAAGGTCCCCGGTTCGAGCCCGGGCGGAAACAAGGGTTTATTTTTTCCTTACTTCATTCACAAACATCACGTATAAGTATTTCAAAGATACAATAGCTCGAATTTTGAGTCCTCCCCTCGGAGGTGTTACTCATCGTTCTAGGCGTTGGAATACACTCGCCACCGCACCTCTGATTACCTTGCGTGGGTTTATGGGTTTATTTTTTCCTTACTTCATTCACAAACATCACGTATAAGTATTTCAAAGATACAATAGCTCGAATTTTGAGTCCTCCCCTCGGAGGTGTTACTCATCGTTCTAGGCGTTGGAATACACTCGCCACCGCACCTCTGATTACCTTGCGTGGGTTTATGGGAACAAGATTTTTAATCTGCCAAGCGTGACGGTTGTCTGTGAAAATTCTTGCGACTGGAAACTCGGAAGTTTTTGAGGGTATTATATAAACAAGAGTGAACAGTCTTATCAATTGGCGTCCAGTGGCGAGCGTTTCCGTAGTGTAGTGGTTATCACGTTCGCTTCACACGCGAAAGGTCCCCGGTTCGAGCCCGGGCGGAAACAAGGGTTTATTTTTTCCTTACTTCATTCACAAACATCACGTATAAGTATTTTAAAGATACAATAGCTCGGATTTTGAGTCCTCCCCTCGGAGGTGTTGCTCATCGTTCTAGGCGTTGGAATACACTCGCCATCGCACCTCTGATTACCTTGCGTGGGTTTATGGGAACACGGTTTTAATCCGCCAAGCGTGACGGTTGTCTGTGAAAATTCTTGCGACTGGAAACTCGGAAGTTTTTGAGGGTATTAAATAAACAAGAGTGAACAGTCTTATCAATTGCCGTCCAGTGGTGAGCGTTTCCGTAGTGTAGTGGTTATCACGTTCGCTTTACACGCGAAAGGTCCCCGGTTCGAGCCCGGGCGGAAACAAGGGTTTATTTTTTCCTTACTTCATTCACAAACATCACGTATAAGTATTTCAAAGATACAATAGCTCGAATTTTGAGTCCTCCCCTCGGAGGTGTTACTCATCGTTCTAGGCGTTGGAATACACTCGCCACCGCACCTCTGATTACCTTGCGTGGGTTTATGGGAACAAGATTTTTAATCCGCCAAGCGTGACGGTTGTCTGTGAAAATTCTTGCGACTGTAAACTCGGAAGTTTTTGAGGGTATTATATAAACAAGAGTGAACAGTCTTATCAATTGGCGTCCAGTGGCGTGCGTTTCCGTAGTGTAGTGGTTATCACGTTCGCTTCACACGCGAAAGGTCCCCGGTTCAAGCCCGGGCGGAAACAAGGGTTTATCATTTCCTTACGACCACTTTTTTTTTTTTTGAAAACACGTATGAAAGCTGACAAATAACACGCAAAGCCACGAAAACAAAGGCAACAACAATAACAACAATGCGTGGAAATCATGCGAAAGAAGTGTCTGAGCGACTTGTTGTTGTCTTATTGGACACGTGGACCGTTGAATCGTTTTGATATTATGTTGTTGTTCTTGCTGATGTCCTTCTTCTTCGTCATGATATATTCGCTTTTCTCGTTGAATACTAGACCAATTGCTTTGAAATGTTTAGTGGTGAAAGATTGATTTTTTTGTCAGAAGGATATTACTTTGATTTAATCCTAAATTTTCTATAAATCGTATGAGATCTGATATTTCATCCAAAATTGCGCTGTAGCACGTTTTAATTATGGGAACACGGTTTTTAATCCGCCAAGCGTGACGGCTGTCTGTGAAAATTCTTGCGACTGGAAACTCGGAAGTTTTTGAGGGTATTATATAAACAAGAGTGAAAAGTCTTATCAATTGGCGTCCAGTGGCGAGCGTTTCCGTAGTGTAGTGATTATCATGTTCGCTTTACACGCGAAAGGTCCCCGGTTCGAGCCCGGGCGGAAACAAGAGTTTATCATTTCCTTACTTCATTCACGAACATCACGTATAAGTATTTCGAAGATACAATAGCTCGAATTTTGAGTCTTCCCCTCGGAGGTGTTGCTCATCGTTCTAGGCGTTGGAATATGCTCGCCGTCGCACCTCTGATTACCTTGCGTGGGTTTATGGGAACAAGGTTTTTAATCCGCCAAGCGTGACGGCTGTCAGGGAAAATTCTTGCGACTGGAAACTCGGAAGTTTTCGATGGTATTAAATAAACAAGAGTGAACAGTCTTATCAATTGCCGTCCAGTTCTGAGCGATCCCGTAGTGTAGTGGTTATCACGTTCGCTTTACACGCGAAAGGTCCCCGGTTCGAGCCCGGGCGGAAACAAGGGTTTATCATTTTCTTACTTCATTCACAAACATCACGTATAAGTATTTCAAAGATACAATAGCTCGAATTTTGAGTCCTCACCTCGGAGGTGTTACTCATCGTTGTTCTAGGCGTTGGAATACGCTCGCCATCGCACCTCTGATTACCTTGCGTGGGTTTGCAGGTTCGAATCCCAAGCAGGGATGGTTATTTGCGAGAGGTTTGGAAATTTGGGAATTATGTATTGCAGAAATCCATTCCTAGGCTCGTGTAGTTTCTGTAGTGTAGTGGTTAGCACGTTCGCCTAACACGCGAAAGGTCCCCGGTTCGAGCCCGGGCGGAAACAAACCCTCCATTTGACTTTGTCATAATTCTTTTGTATCGACAACCGTCACGTACAAGTATTTAGAACATACAATAGCTTGGATTTTGAGTCCTCCCCTCGGAGGTGTTGCTCATCGTTCTAGGCGTAGGAATACACTCGCCATCGCACCTCTGATTACCTTGCGTGGGTTTATGGGAACAAGGTTTTTAATCCGCCAAGCGTGACGGCTGTCTGTGAAAATTCTTGCGACTGGAAACTCGGAAATTTTTGAGGGTATTATATAAACAAGAGTGAACAGTCTTATCAATTGGCGACCAGTGGCGAGCGTTTCCGTAG
Source organism: Styela clava (assembly GCF_964204865.1). NCBI lineage: Eukaryota > Metazoa > Chordata > Ascidiacea > Stolidobranchia > Styelidae > Styela > Styela clava. The sequence goes on along the minus strand of NC_135253.1, from coordinate 22,094,115 downwards.
TGTAGTGGTTATCACGTTCGCTTTACACGCGAAAGGTCCCCGGTTCGAGCCCGGGCGGAAACAAGGGTTTATCATTTCCTTACTTCATTCACAAACATCACGTATTAGTATTTCGAAGATAAAATAGCTCGAATTTTGAGTCTTCCCCTCGGAGGTGTTGCTCATCTTTCTAGGCGTTGGAATATGTTCGCCATCGCACCTCTGATCACCTTGCGTGGGTTTGCAGGTTCGAATCTCAAGCAGAGATGGTTATTTGCGATAGGTTTGGGAATTTGGGAATTATGTATCGCAGAAATCCACCCATAGGATCATGTAGTTTCCGTAGTGTAGTGGTTATCACGTTCGCCTAACACGCTGAAGGTCCCCGGTTCGAGCCCGGGCGGAAACAAACCCTCCATTTGACTTTGTCATAATTCTTTTGTATCGACAATTGTCACGTATAAGTATTTCGAACATACAATTGCTCGGATTTTGAGTCCTCCCCTCGGAGGTGTTGCTCATCGTTCTAGGCGTTGGAATACACTCGCCGTCGCACCTCTGATTACCTTGCGTGGGTTTATGGGAACACGGTTTTTAATCCGCCAAGCGTGACGGCTTTATGTGAAAATTCTTGCGACTGGAAACTCGGAAGATTTTGAGGGTAATAAATAAACAAGAGTGAACAGTCTCATCAATTGGCGTCCATTGGCGAGCGTTTCCGTAGTGTAGTGATTATCATGTTCGCTTTACACGCGAAAGGTCCCCGGTTCGAGCCCGGGCGGAAACAAGAGTTTATCATTTCCTTACTTCATTCACAAACATCACGTATAAGTATTTCGAAGATACAATAGCTCGAATTTTGAGTCTTCCCCTCGGAGTTGTTGCTCATCGTTCTAGGCGTTGGAATATGCTCGCCGTCGCACCTCTGATTACCTTGCGTGGGTTTATGGGAACACGGTTTTTAATCCGCCAAGCGTGACGGCTGTCTGTGAAAATTCTTGCGACTGGAAACTCGGAAGTTTTTGAGGGTATAAAATAAACAAGAGTGAACAGTCTTATCAATTGCCGTCCAGTGGTGAGCGTTTCCGTAGTGTAGTGGTTATCACGTTCTCTTTACACGCAAAAGGTCCCCGGTTTGAGCCCGGGCGGAAACAAGGGTTTATTATTTCCTTACTTCATTCACAAACATCATGTATAAGTATTTCAAAGATAAAATAGCTCGAATTTTGAGTCCTCCCCTCGGAGGTGTTACTCATCGTTCTAGGCGTTGGAATACGCTCGCCATCGCACCTCTGATTACCTTGCGTGGGTTTGCAGGTTTGAATCCCAAGCAGGGATGGTTATTTGCGAGAGGTTTGGAAATTTGGGAATTATGTATTGCAGAAATCCATCCCTAGGCTCGTGTAGTTTCTGTAGTGTAGTGGTTATCACGTTCGCCTAACACGCGAAAGGTCCCCGGTTCGAGCCCGGGCGGAAACAAGAGTTTATCATTTCCTTACTTCATTCACAAACATCACGTATAAGTATTTCGAAGATACAAAAGCTCGAATTTTGAGTCTTCCCCTCGGAGTTGTTGCTCATCGTTCTAGGCGTTGGAATATGCTCGCCGTCGCACCTCTGATTACCTTGCGTGGGTTTATGGGAACACGGTTTTTAATCCGCCAAGCGTGACGGCTGTCTGTGAAAATTCTTGCGAATGGAAAATCGGAAATTTTTTTGTATCGACAACCGTCACGTATAAGTATTTCGAACATACAATAGCTCAGATTTTGAGTCCTCCCCTCGGAGGTGTTGCTTATCGGTCTAGGCGTTGGAATACACTCGCCATCGCACCTCTGATTACCTTGCGTGGGATTATGGGAACACGGTTTTCAATCCGCCAAGCGTGACGGCCGTCTGTGAAAATTCTTGCGACTGGAAACTCGGAAGTTTTTGAGGGTATTATATAAACAAGAGTGAACAGTCTTATCAATTGGCGTCCAGTGGCGAGCGTTTCCGTAGTCTAGTGGTTATCACGTTCGCTTCACACGCGAAAGGTCACCGGTTCAAGCCCGGGCGGAAACAAGGGTTTATCATTTCCTTACGACCACTTTTTTTTTTAGAAAACACGTATGAAAGCTGACAAATAACACGCAAAGCCACGAAAACAAAGACAACAACAATAACAACAATGCGTGGAAATCATGCGAAAGAAGTGTCTGAGCGACTCGTTGTTGTCTTATCGGACACGTGGACCGTTGAATCGTTTTGATATTATGTTGTTGTTCTTGTTGATGTCCTTCTTTTTCGTCATGATATATTCGCTTTTCTCTTTGAATACTGGACCAATTGCTTTGAAATGTTTAGTGGTAAAAGATTGATTTTTTTGTCAGAAGGATATTACTTTGATTTATTCCTAAATTTTCTATAAATCGTATGAGATCTGATATTTCATCCAAAATTGCGCTGTATCACGTTTTATCTATGGGAACACGGTTTTTAATCCGCCAAGCGTGACGGCTGTCTGTGAAAATTCTTGCGACTGGAAACTCGGAAGTTTTTGAGGGTATTATATAAACAAGAGTGAACAGTCTTATCAATTGGCGTCCAGTGGCGAGCGTTTCCGTAGTGTAGTGAATATCATGTTCGCTTTACACGCGAAAGGTCCCCGGTTCGAGCCCGGGCGGAAACAAGGGTTTATCATTTCCTTACTTCATTCACAAACATCACGTATAAGTATTTCGAAGATACAATAGCTCGAATTTTGAGTCTTCCCCACGGAGGTGTTGCTCATCGTTCTAGGCGTTGGAATATGCTCGCCGTCGCACCTCTGATTACCTTGCGTGGGTTTATGGGAACACGGTTTTTAATCCGCCAAGCGTGACGGCTGTCTGTGAAAATTCTTGCGACTGGAAACTCGGAAGTTTTTGAGGGTATTATATAAACAAGATTGAACAGTCTTATCAATTGCCGTCCAGTGGTGAGCGTTTCCGTAGTGTAGTGGTTATCACGTTCGCTTTACACGCGAAAGGTCCCCGGTTCGAGCCCGGGCGGAAACAAGGGTTTATTATTTCCTTACTTCATTCACAAACATCACGTATAAGTATTTCAAAGATAAAATACCTCGAATTTTGAGTCCTCCCCTCGGAGGTGTTGCTCATCGTTCTAGGCGTTGGAATACGCTCGCCATCGCACCTCTGATTACCTTGCGTGGGTTTGCAGGTTCGAATCCCAAGCAGGGATGGTTATTTGCGATTGGTTTGGAAATTTGGGAATTATGTATCGCAGAAATCCACCCATAGGATGATGGAGTTTCCGTAGTGTAGTGGTTATCACGTTCGCCTAACACGCTGAAGTTCCCCGGTTTGAGCCCGGGCGGAAACAAACCCTCCATTTGACTTGGTCACAACTCTTTTGTATCGACAATCGTCACGTATAAGTATTTCGAACATACAATAGCTCGAATTTTGAGTCCTCCCCTCGGAGGTGTTGCTCATCGTTCTAGGCGTTGGAATACACTCGCCATCGCACCTCTGATTACCTTGCGTGGGTTTATGGGAACACGGTTTTTAATCCGCCAAGCGTGACGGCTGTCTGTGAAATTTCTTGCGACTGGAAACTCGGAAGTTTTTGAGGGTATTTATATAAACAAGAGTGAACAGTCTTATAAATTGGCGTCCAGTGGCGAGCGTTTCCGTAGTGTAGTGAATATCATGTTCGCTTTACACGCGAAAGGTCCCCGGTTCGAGCCCGGGTGGAAACAAGGGTTTATCATTTCCTTACTTCATTAACAAACATTACGTATAAGTATTTCGAAGATACAATAGCTCGAATTTTGAGTCTTCCCCTCGGAGTTGTTGCTCATCGTTCTAGGCGTTGGAATACACTCGCCATCGCACCTCTGATTACCTTGCGTGGGTTTATGGGAACACGGTTTTTAATCCGCCAAGCGTGACGGCCGTCTGTGAAAATTCTTGCGACTGGAAACTCGGAAGTTTTTGAGGGTATTATATAAACAAGAGTGAACAGTCTTATCAATTGGCGTCCAGTGGCGAGCGTTTCCGTAGTGTAGTGGTTATCACGTTCGCTTCACACGCGAGAGGTCCCCGGTTCAAGCCCGGGCGGAAACAAGGAAACAACCTCTTTTTTTTTTTGAAAACACGTATGAAAGCTGACAAATAACACGCAAAGCCACGAAAACAAAGGTAACAACAATAACAACATTGCGTGGAAATCATGCGAAAGAAGTGTCTGAGCGACTCGTTGTTGTCTTATTGAACACGTGGACCGTTGAATCGTTTTGATATTATGTTGTTGATCTTGTTGATGTCCTTCTTCTTCGTCATGATATATTCGCTTTTCTCGTTGAATACTAGACCAATTGCTTTGAAATGTTTAGTGGTGAAAGATTGATTTTTTTGTCAGAAGGATATTACTTTGATCTATTCCTAAATTTTCTATAAATCGTATGAGATCTGATATTTCATCCAAAATTGCGCTGTATCACGTTTTAATTATGGGAACACGGTTTTTAATCCGCCAAGCGTGACGGCTGTCTGTGAAAATTCTTGCGACTGGAAACTCGGAAGTTTTTGAGGGTATTATATAAATAAGAGTGAACAGTCTTATCAATTGGCGTCCAGTGGCGAGCGTTTCCGTAGTGTAGTGGTTATTACGTTCGCTTTACACGCGAAAGGTCCCCTGTTCGAGCCCGGGCGGAAACAAGGGTTTATAATTTCCTTACTTCATTCACAAACATCACGTATAAGTATTTCAAACATACAATAGCTCGAATTTTGAGTCCTCCCCTCGGAGGTGTTGCTCATCGTTCTAGGCGTTGGAATATGCTCGCCAGCGCACCTCTGATTAACTTGCGTGGGTTTGCAGGTTCGAATCCCAAGCAGGGATGGGTATTTGCAAGAGGTTTGGGAATTCGGGAATTATGTATCGCAGAAATCCACCCCTAGGCTCGTGGAGTAATCGGTAATTGTATGTGTGATTGTGTGTCTCTTCTTTGAGCAAAGATATTATAAGGGAGGGGCATTTTATTGTTAAACTACTTGAGTGAAAAATGAAGACCCGAACAAGAATAGTAATACCACAAGAAATACAAAGCAAAATCCCCCCCCCCTTCCAAAATAAAAAAAGACACAAAATTTTGCTATGTGAAGAAATTCTTCCGAAATAGCGAATTGACCAAATAATGATAAAAGCAATGTCGATGTTATTGCCATCCCTATTATAATGTCTTATCAATTGGCGTCCAGTGACAAGCGTTTCCGCAGTGTAGTGGATTTATCAAGAAAGCGTTTCATGCTACGAAAAATGTACTATGTATGATACAAAAAGATGCTTTTATTTCTTTTACAGTTTGAAGGGGGAGGGTGTCGACCCTAAAATCCCGCATCTTCGAGCATGTTTCTTCAAAAGCTTCTGTTGTATCAATTTTCAAATTCTAGTCATTATGGTGTCCCGGAATAGTTGAACACAAAGTTGGCAACCTTAATTCTGCAGGAGACAGAATTTTAATTTTCCAAAATCAAAATTTGGGCTGAATTACAAATTTTTGTTCGGCGTTATTTAAGCTCTTATGGCGTGTACTTTGCTAGACTCGGAAAAAGCGTATACTGCTTTAAAATCTCAATACCAGCATTTGTGAACGCCGATTCCAACGATCTGACAATCTACAGGTATGATAATATCAGTGGTCTAGGATCTTTTATACAAAGTTCCCGCTACTAACGATATAAATAAGACAATGTAATTAGGATGGCAATTACATGGTCAGAGCGTTCCACAAGCGATTATTTTCTTTGTTTTGTCAGAAAAAGTTAGACTATGATCTAACGAAAGCTAACAAATTTATTTGCTATTTTGTAAAATGTAATTACGCTGTTCCCAAAAATAATTCGTCTCAGTTATACAATGTTTGGTGCCATGCTTTTTACAACTTTTCTCGAACATAGGTCACGCGAAATCACACTAAGGCAAAGGTTATTGATTTCTGATTCAATCCTAACTCCATCCGCAAATCTTTTTGCCCTACTGGAGAACGGAGTGCAGAAAGATAAGCCATTATGCAACCGTTTCCGTAGTGTAGTGGTTATCACGTTCGCCTCACACGCGAAAGGTCCCCGGTTCGAGCCCGGGCGGAAACAAGCTATTGAACAAATTCACAAATGCAAAATATGATATTTAAGAAAAACATTCCTGGCGGCAATGTTTTTTCCTTTCCATAAAATGTCCTTACCCCTGGAATAATGACCCGTAAATATTGGTAAGCGGACACGCGTTTCAGTAGTGTAGTGGTTATCACGTTCGCTTAACCCGCGAAAGGTCCCCGGTTCGAGCCCGGGCGGAAACAATTTTCCAATTGTTAAGATTCTTCTATTTAATTTAAGAGTCTTGCTGCACACTAACACAAATGTATTTCTGTAACGTTTTGTCTGATCGAGGTCAGACTTCTTCGGACAAGCATTTCACAGAGGTGCTACAAAATCTATTTATTATAAAAATAGAATTGATTGCAAATTACAATAGGAAAAAGGGGATCTAGAGAAGAAAACTCATTAAAAGAACATCAAACAAAAATCCAATGTGAAACTTTTATGCTTTTTTTAGGTCTGTCTGGCGCGGAATAAAATTCTTGACGTGTTCAGCGAACGCACTCAATTTTCAACTAAGCAGGTCATGCCAAACAGGGAATCAATAGCGTTCCGCGGAGACAGACTTTTATTTTTCAAAAATCAAAATTTGCGATGAATTACATCTTTTTGTTGGGCTTTATTTGAGCACTTACTGCGCGTACTTCGCTAGACCCCGAAAAGCGTATGATACTTAAAATCTTGTGACAATGATTCTTTTATAAATTTGTAAAGTAGAGGTTTCGTCGGGTTCATCATTTCAATCCCTCTGCAGTTGATCGATCACCTAAACAAAATTAATTTATATTACGATGATAAAGTTGTTGCTAACTTGGCACCAGGCTCAAAATCCTGCTGTGCATCACCCGGAAAAGATCTCAGCCACTCATGCTTTTTCTGCGCGACTCGTGACCACATGCCGGGTCGCAACAAGTTCATATCTCGGTGGGTGTCATGGTGAAGCTCTGGAATATCAGACTGTTCTTGACATTTTTCTAGTTTAAACAAAGAAATAGCCAAAACGTTTTATTTGGATGGTAACATTAATCCAGGAAAGCATGCAGAACGAAGAAAAGCAAGCATGCTGATTTTCAGGTTTCTGAATCTTGCGAGATTTGACGGAGCGCTTTCGCGATTAAGCGAAAAGTGTGATTACTCGGAGCCCAGACGTCGCCAGGTCATATCGCACCTATCAAATAGCAATAGGATGGCGGGAGATAAATTGCGTAATACGTAAATTCGCCTTTTCCGCTACGGTAAAGCGATTGAAACGGTAGAAAAACAACAAAATGAAATTTCCCGCGGACCGACGGTTGGGAACCACTGAACACTCATGTATCATGTTTGTGAATAGGGTAAAGCGATGAGGAAAGCGATTGTTTCCGTCCGGGCTCGATCCGGGGTCCTTTCGCGTGTAAAGCGTAACCACTACACTACGGAAACGCTTGCCCTTTCTAGGTACTTAATAAGACAATAGAATTAGGACGGCAGTGTTTTATAATAATGATTCTTTTCGCTGGAGTCAATTCCAAGTTTCACAACTCGGGAAAAATTTTTCACAATCGCGTTTTCAACTAATCTGGTCATGCCAAACAGGGTACCAATAGCGTTCAACTCCGCAAGAGACAGAATTTTATTTTTTCAAAATCAAGATTTAGGCTGAATTACCAATTTTTGTTCGGCGTTATTTGAGCGCTTATGACGTGTACTTTTCTAGACTCGGAAAAAGCGTATAATGCTTTAAAATTTCAATACCAGCATTTGTGAACGCCGATTCCAACGATCTGACAATCTACAGGCATGATAATATCAGTGGTCTAGGATCTTTTATACAAAGTTCCCGCCACTAACGATATAAATAAGACAATGTAATTAGGATGGCAATTACATGGTCAGAGCGTTCTACAAACGATTTATTTCTTTGTTTTGTGAGAAAAAGTTAGACTATGATCTTACGAAGAAATTTATTTTCTATTTTGTAAAAAGTAATTACGCTGTTCCCAAAAATAATTCGTCTCAGTTATACAATGTTTGGTGCCATGCTTTTTACAACTTTTCTCAAACATAGGTCACGCGAAATCACACTAAGGCAAATGTTATTGTTTTCTGATTCAATCCTAACTCCATCCGCAAATCTTATTGCTCTACTGGAGAACGAAGTGCAGCAAAATAAGCCATTAAGCAACCGTTTCCGTAGTGTAGTGGTTATCACGTTCGCTTCACACGCGGAAGGTCCCCGGTTCGAGCCCGAGCCGAAACAATTTTCTAATTGTTGAGATTCTTCTATTTAATTTAAGAGTCTTGCTGCACACTAACACAAATGTATTTCTGTAACGTTTTGTCTGACCGAGGTCAGACTTCTTCGGACAAGCATTTCACAGAGGTGCTACAAAATCTATTTATTATAAAAATAGAATTGATTGCAAATTACAATAGGAAAAAGGGGATCTAGAGAAGAAAACGTCGTAACTCATTAAAAGAACATCAAACAAAAATCCAATGTGAAACTTTTATGCTTTTTTTTAGGTCTGTCTGGCGCGGAATGAAATTCTTCTCGGGAAAAATTTTTCACAATCGCGTTTTCAACTAATCTGGTCATGCCAAACAGGGTACCAATAGCGTTCAACTCCGCAAGAGACAGAATTTTATTTTTTCAAAATCAAGATTTAGGCTGAATTACCAATTTTTGTTCGGCGTTATTTAAGCGCTTATGGCGTGTACTTTGCTAGACTCGGAAAAAGCGTATAATGCTTTAAAATCTCAATACCAGCATTTGTGAACGCCGATTCCAACGATCTGACAATCTACAGGCATGATAATATCAGTGGTCTAGGATCATTTATACAAAGTTCCCGCTACTAACGATATAACTAAAACAATGTATTTAGGATGGCAATTACATGGTCAGAGCGTTCTACAAACGATTATTTTCTTTGTTTTGTCAGAAAAAGTTAGACTATGATCTAACGAAAGCTAATGGATTTATTTGCTATTTTGTAAAAAGTAATTACACTGTTCCCAAAAATAATTCGTCTCAGTTATACCATGTTTGGTGCCATGCTTTTTACAACTTTTTTCAAACATAGGTCAAGCGAAATCACACTAAGGCAAAGGTTATTGATTTCTGATTCAATCCTAACTCCATCCGCAAATCTTATTGCCCTACTGGAGAACGAAGTGCAGAAAGATAAGCCGTTAAGAAACCGTTTCCGTAGTGTAGTGGTTATCACGTTCGCTTCACACGCGAAAGGTCCCCGGTTCGAGCCCGGGCGGAAACAAGCTATTGAACAAATTCACAAATGCAAAATATGATATTTAACAAAAACATTCCTGACGGCGATGTGTTTTCCTCTCCATAAAATGTCCTTACCCCTGGAATAATGACCCGTAAATATTAGTAAGCGAACGCGCGTTTCCGTAGTGTAGTGGTTATCACGTTCGCCTAACACGCGAAAGGTCCCCGGTTCGAGCCCGGGCGGAAACAATTTTCGAATTGTTAGGATTCTTCTATTTAATTTAAGAGTCTTGCTGCACACTAACACAAATGTATTTCTGTAACGTTTTGTCTGACCGAGGTCAAGCATTTCACAGAGGTGCTACAAAATCTATTTATTATAAAAATAGAATTGATTGCAAATTACAATAGGAAAAAGGAGATCTAGAGAAGAAAACGTCGTAACTCATTAAAAGAACATCAAACAAAATTCCAATGTGAAACTTTTATGCTTTTTTAAGGGCCGTTTGGTGCGGAATGAAATTCTTGACGTGTTCAGAGAACGCACTCAATTTTCAACTGAGCAGGTCATGCCAAACAGGGAACCAATAGTGTTCCGCGGAGACAGACTTTTATTTTTCAAAAATCAAAATTTGCGATGAATTACATCTTTTTGTTGGGCTCTATTTGAGCACTTCTGCGCGTACTTCGCTAGACCCTTTCCATAAAATGACCTTACCCCTGGAATAATATTAACAAGCGGCCGCACGTTTCCGTAGCGTAGTGGTTATCACGTTCGCCTAACACGCGAAAGGTCCCCGGTTCGAGCCCGGGCGGAAACAATTTTCCAATTGTTAAGATTCTTCTATTTAATTTAAGAGTCTTGCTGCACACTAACACAAATGTATTTCTGCAACGTTTTGTCTGACCGAGGTCAGACTTCTTTGGACAAGCATTTCACAGAGGTGCTACAAAATCTATTTATTATAAAAATAGTTTTGATTGCAAATTCCAATAGGAAAAAAGGGATCTAGAGAAGAAAACGTCGTAACCCATTAAAAGAACATCAAACAAAAATCCAATGTGAAACTTTTATGCTTTTTTTAGGTCTGTCTGGCGCGGAATGAAATTCTTGACGTGTTCAGCGAACGCACTCAATTTTCAACTAAGCAGATCATGCCAAACAGGGAACCAATAGCGTTCCGCGGAGACAGACTTTTATTTTCAAAAATCAAAATTTGCGATGAATTACATATTTTTGTTGGGCTTTATTTGAGCACTTACTGCGCGTACTTCGCTAGACCCCAAAAAGCGTATAATACTTAAAATCGTGTGACAATGATTCTTTTATAAATCTGTAAAGTAGAGGTTTCGTCGGGTTCATCATTTCAATCCCTCTGCAGTTGATCGACCACCTAAACAAAATTAGTTTATATTACAATGATAAAGTCGTTGCTAACTTGGCACCAGGCTCAAAATTCTGCTGTGCATTACCCGAAAAAGATCTCAGCCACTCATGCTTTTGCTGCGCGACTCGTGACCACATGCCGGGTCGCAACAAGTTCATATCTCGGTGGGTGTCATGGTGAATCTCTGGAATATTAGACTGTTCTTGACAGTTTTCTGGTTTAAACAAAGAAATATTCGTAACCTTTTATTTGGATGGTAATATTAATCAAGAAAAGCATGCAGAACTGAAAAAGCAAGCATGCTGATTTTCAGGTTTCTGAATCTTGCGAGATTTGGCGGAGCGCTTTCGCGATTAATCGGAACCGAAACACAAAACGTGTGATTACTCGGAGCCAAGACATCGCCAGGCCATATCTCACCTATCAAACAGCAATAGGATGTCGGAAGAGAAATTGCGTAATGAACCAACGTAAATTCGCCTTTTCGGCTTTGGTAAAGCGATTGAGACGGCAGACAAACAACAAAATGAAACTTTCCACGGACAAGCAAAAAAGCTTCGCGGACCGGCGGTTGGGAACCACGGAACTAGGTTACATAAATGGATGTTTACCCAAGAATCGATATTTTCATTTATATCCCTAACAACGATCAATCAGCAATAAGTCAACAATGACGTGTCAAATGCAATTCATGCAGTCGCTCAAATACTTCTTTTGCTCGGACAGATTTCCAAGCATTGTTGTAAAAATGGCCTTGTTTTTGTCCAAAGGTCCACGTGTTCAATAAGACAACAATGAGTCGCTCAGACACTTCTTTCGCTCGATCTCCACGCATTGTTGTAATTGTTGTTGCTTTGTTTTCGTAGCGTTGCGCGTTATTTGCCAGTTTTCAGTTGTGTTCCTGAAAAATAGTGGTAAATTAATTAACTCAGTTGTCGATATGTCTTCTAAGGACCTTTAGTTTAGTTGTTATAATTAAATTTCGATACCGCAAACGTTGCGATAGACTGAAATTTGCTATCAGTACTTGTAAGCGGCACGTGGATCATTGGTTGTAATAAAACTGATAATTTTGAATATGTAGTTTGGATTTCTGCCCATTGACAAATCATCCTTGCCTACTATGTCTCTTTACTTAATATCCCGAAATGAAACGAACAGATTTTTCTCAAAGTGATTTAATCCAGATATCAGTGAGACAAAGTGACCTGACAAACAATAAAGATGAATATTAAAATGAGTACAGGCTACCAGGCACAATACAAAGCAAGAATATACCAATTCACTTACATTTAAATGAGGCTTTGTCAGAACAGAATATCCCAATGTAAGAAACTTAGGAAATAGATTATTCATACCCAATGACTACTGGACTATAGCACCATTAACAAGCTTTTGAGAACAGATCTAAAGACAGACTAAAGCTCTAGACCAGGGGTCACCAACCTTTTCGAGGCAGAGGGCTACTTTCTAGGTGCAGATCAAGCTGCGGGCTACCAGTTTAATGTACACAGTCAGTTTGCTCAATTAAGCTTCAAATATTGATAATTACTGGTATTTAGTCAAGTAGAAGCGCAGATAAACTTTAGGAGGATTCTTAAGGAAATCGAACGATTATCACAGCATATCAAATAAATTTTTATCAATGACACTTGCATTTCAAAACTGAGTGATTTGAAATTGATTTTGAAGTGATCACTACTATAATACCCTAGGAAATCACAATGTGATTGGATTATTCACAAACACTCTGCACAGTCCAAAATAAAATGGACTCAACAGTTGTACTATCAGATGTTGCAGAGTGTTGTACTCCGACGTGTAACTTGATGGTCTCGCAACCTGTCGCACTGAAAGTGCGAATGCACAGTCTAAATCAGAAAACGTTGCACGTGAGGTGGAAGTTAAAATTCTATGCGTGGGAGACCGACTGATGAGCATTTCCACTATGTAGGGTAGGGCAGATGAGGTAGGTGATTAGCACGTTAGTCAGGTATCCCTGTCCGCATGACGCAGAAAATTTTTGGAAACGATCGGGCCAGAGGAAAGGGGTCAAAACGGGGTTTTTGTGGCCCGAGGCTGTTCATTGGTCAATCAGCTGTCAATCAAGTCACGCGAGAGTGATTTAGGGGTTTAGAGGCCGTTTAGCTAAGTTTCCGGGGCCGGAAAGCGTTTGCCCGAGTATTAGGAATTTTTCCAAGTCTTTTTGGCGGTGGGGGCTGTGCCCCCACGCCCTCTGTGGTGAGAGAACTCGTGCAAAGCCACGCCCACTTAGGTTCTATCGTTTTTAGGCAATTCTGAGGCATGTGAATGGGATTTTGGGCCAAGATTTGCCTAATTCTCAAAGAGTATAAATATTTGAAATTTTCTTTACTGAGAAATCGGTGTTTCCCCCTCCCAATAGCCCTCCAGTGGAGTAAGAAGGTTGCGCACTTAAAAATGGAGCTATTGAGAAATGAAATAGATAGGTATGGTTGGAAAAATTTGTTTAACATTTTTTTGAAGAAATTTTTGTTCTCTTACTCCCCAGTCACGCTTTAGTGATTTTGGCTTATTGCAGGACTCTGAAAGGACATATTGAGAAAGTGAAAGCATGGGCATATTTGGAAAAATTATTTGAATCCATTTTAAAAGGAATTTTTTTTCTCCAACTCTTCAGTCATGCTCCAGTGATTTTACGTTATATCTCGAGAATGGTAATAGGGAGAGAGGCCATATCTGGGTCATACAAGTTAATTGAGGTCTAATTTATGTCAAAAAAAATTCGTCACGGTTGAGTGATCACGGGCCCTAAAATTAATAAAACTTGATTTCCATTGAGGGTGATCGGTTTCTAACCTGGTATTTAAAATATTTAATGGACTAAAAAGGTCGGGGGCACTGCGCCGGACGAATGCCGCCATTCGTCCGGCGCAACGACCAGGGTCTTCCAACAAAATCAGAACAAACACCTACTTTTTACCTTACTAAACACATTTCTTTACATTTCCCCCTCGCGGGTAGCGAAGCGACCGACCCCTGGATACTGTAACTCTGAGCGTGTTTTGCAGATTTTCATCAGTGAGGCGTGTTCCGTGTTTGTTCCTGGTGGAGTGAGTCGCGGCGGTGTTGATGGTTACAACAATTAATATAGTGTCATTCCCAGTTTCCATATAAATGTGATTTAGACAAGAATAGCAGGACCAAATTTGATTGATTTAGCTTACCTTTAAGCGCCGTTATTAAGCTTAGTTTGGAACAGACCTGCGGGCGACTCATATAGTCTTCACGGGCGACTTGGTGCCCACGGGCAGCGCGTTGGTGACCCCTGCTCTAGACAGTTAACCATAACAAGAAGTAATCAAGTAATCAGCAAATAGACGCGATGCAGTGAACCATACGTAAACACACCAAAAGTAAGTAGTACCGAGATAAATTAGTCAAATGTTCAAACCAATATGTAAACGAGTTCATAAGCGAGAACTCTCTAAAACACTCCTGAAAATAAGCGGCAAAATTTTTCCAATGGTGAAGTATAGGAAATTTTTCGGGGTCAATGGTCAGGGAAACGTCCATTGAATTGATATGCAGCAGGACTCTTTTTTCACATAGAATAGTCATCTTCATTTTGGCTTAGGGTTGCCAACCGTCCTTTATTTCAAAGGACAATCCTATCAAGCTTTTCGGTCCTTGTCCTTTTTAGCATTTAGAAAATATGCTAATTGTCCTTTATTCTTTCCAACGTCGTTTTGCCCGATAGTTATAGTACTGTGTTCGATATTGTTTCGTTCTTAAAAAATTGCCTCCGTTTATGTATTTGCAAGCTTTTGATTATTCTGTTCGATTTCGCTTTGGTTCAGATCAAATAGCCAAAGAAATAACAATTTTATTAACATTGTTTGGGTCAATGTTAAATAAACATTGAATAAATAAACACATGAAAATTGTTTTAGTATATATTTTTAGCTTGTATCTAATTTTTATTTCATTGTATTATATCTTTCTTTCCTGCAAGTTACAAAATAAATGATGACGGTAATCTATGTCCTTTATTGAAACTTTTCATAGTTGCCAACTTTATTCTGGCTGCAGCATCCCTGCAATATATTTTCAACTAAGCAGGTCATGCCGAACAGGGAACCAATAGCGTTCCGCGGAGCCAGACTTTAATTTTTCAAAAATCAAAATTTCGGCTGAATTACATATTTTGGTTGGACGTAGTGTCGTGTTTAACTCAAAGCTAAGACAATCAAAATGATAAAGCACTGTGGATGTAATTGCCATCCTGATTGAATTGTCTTATCAAGCATTAATGTAACTGTGGCCTTAACGCAAGCGTTTCTGTGGAACATAGTATCCTTGCAAACGTATCCATCAGCACAAATTGGTAACTCTGTTTGAATAGTTGAATCGGTAATTATGTATCGCAGAAATCCAGACTATGGGTCGCGGTGTTTCCGTAGTGTAGTGGTTATCACGTTCGCCTAACACGCGAAAGGTCCCCGGTTCGAGCCCGGGCGGAAACAAACCCTTTGTTTTGCTTGGTCAGAATTGTTTCGTATCGGCAACCGTTTTATTTTAAATCGAACCAGTTGCATAACGGAGAACAAATTCAAATACATGTATTTCTGTAACGTTTCGTCTTTCCAAAGTCGGACTTCTTCAGAAAAGCATAATTCACTTTCGCAAAAAAAATACATTTGTGTTAACAACTTGATGTGCAACACGATTCTTGAATAACTTAGAATAGTATACTTTGGCTGCAGGACCCTTTCATTATACGTGCACGGACACCAGCACAAATTAGTCACTTTGTTTTGACTGAGACTTCATTAATTATGTATTGAAAAAATCTAGCGTGAGGTGTCCGCCATCTTGGTTCACATACTACAGGAGTACCAAAAATTCTACCTATTGCAACATTTTCCATGAAATATTTCGCCCAAAATTCTATTTTTGTTAAGATTGCTCGAATTGTCATATCACCTCTTACCCATCTAAATAAACGACTAACGGTAAAAATATTAGTAGTCCAGAGGTGCTAGGAAAGCTATTTATTATAAAAATATTCGTGATTGCAAACTACAATAGAAAAATAAAACGTAAAATACTCTGATATTTAATCTCCATAAATAAACTTCCAAACGACACGACAATGTACAGTCATTATAATATCAGCGGTTTATTGCGTATGTTGGCATCCAGTGATTTCCCTATCGCCCTATTCGGGGGTCACGTAAAAAATTGTATTACTCAATATGAATCCACCAACACCACCACCCTGATTCCTAGGATTTATTCATTTTATCCCTCATTCAATAATGTTTATTCTAACCTGTAATTAGGGCTGGGCATTTCGAATCGAATATTCGAATCGAATCGAATAGTAAATTATTCGAATCGGTTAAGAGCAAATTTTCGAATCGCCGCCATCTTGTTTTACTGTTTCCGCCAATGGTCGAAGTAAATTTCTCAATTTTTTTTTATTGAAGCCATATTTTTTCAACACAATTCTGACATATGACTCTATTCTGTACTGAGGTATTGATGAAAACGTGTTTTTTTTATTGTCAGTGATGTATTCTATGTTTTCAGTAATTTATGTGTCTGAAGGACCTAAAATGATAGGAAAGTTACATACAATTTCATACCTTCCAAGTATTCGAGATTCGATTCGATTCGGAAAAATTATTCGATTCGATTCTGAAATCATCAGGTATTCGAAAATGCCCAGCCCTACCTGTAACAGCGCTGTAGGTGTCGCTGCTTGCGGACCTTCTTAGGTCCCTCGCGACTCGGGTCACGCAAAAAACATAATTAGTACTGTAATTTATTCATTGTGTCATTTTTTGTTTGAAGTTGTTTTTGTGGGGACAAAATAAACGATTGATTGATTGATTGATTGAATATCCAGTAAGTGTCTCATATTCCGGCGAAAATGATCAGTCAATCACATAACACATTTTTATAAGTTACAAATAGTTTTATCGCTAATTCCAAAATATATACCATTCCCTAAATTTAGCCCCCCCCCCCCTAGAATCCAGCTTAGAGTCAGACCAAAATTTCAGGTACACATACTACGGGAGTCACTTGGCTAGTCGCCGAACTCATAATAGAACTAAAATAGTGGGAATTGTAATAAAATTAGGCCCTAACCCTAACATGGTACACTTATTACGTTCCGGTGTCCACCATTTGGTTTCACATACTACGGGAGCGCCGAAAAAAAGGATTAAATACTTTGATTTGTAAATGGAACATAAACCCGTAAAGTGATATGGTCGCGATGCACCAGTGGTTCGTTGTTTATTACAGAGTAAAGAGTAAGGCTGGGTATTCGAATACCTGATGATTTCAAAAGCGAATCGAATATTTTTTTCGAATTAAATCTCTAATACTTGGGAGATTGGATGCGACTTTTCTATTTATTAATTTGTCTTGTCAATAAATGAATTACTGAAAACATGGAATACATCACTCAGACAGATTGCTGAGCGTTCACACACAATAAGAAACACGTTTTACCAATAACTCACTACATAAATTGGTCATATGTTCAAATCGCGATTAAAAAATGGCGCTTCCGAAGTATGTGCACCAAGATGGCGCACAACCTGAGCCCTAACCTGGTACACATACTATGCTCAGGTTGTGCGCCATCTTGGTGCACATACTTCTGGTTTCAATAAAAAAAATTGGGGGATTCACCTCGAACATTGGCGAAAAAAATATGGCGGCGATTCCAAATTTTGCTCTGAATCGAATAATTTACTATTCGATTCGAATTGCCCAGCCTTAGTAAAAGGTGAACATCTTGAGTTTGAACTCAACTAAGGTACAGAGCTCTGAGTAATTGCAAGAATTACTTTAAGAACCTAGGCTCTAGTGCAGTCCAGCCCCAAACGGGGGGGGGGGGGCATTTTTTTGAGGAGACCTGAAGTCCATTAAAAATAAAATTATTTGTTAGATTTGATCTCGACCGTCTTATTTTGAATATTCACATTACTTTTTTCAACTTGTTTTTTGAATAAAATATACTTCGCCTTACTATCAGTTATTTGTAGATTATTGTAAGCTTGTTATTTTTGAGGTGGGACGCGAGACTTGACAAAATTTTAAAAGGGACTCGACCTAAAGAGTCTGAGAACCACTGCCCGGTGAGTTGTTCAGCTTTCAACCTTGGGTACTACAAATTTTAAATCAATTAGTCCATTGTTTGCGGAGAAAAATGTGTTCTCAAGAACATTTTTTTTTCAAAGTGATGTACATGTAATGGTGCTCCCGTAGTATGTGTACCAAGACGGCGCACAACTTGAACATAGTATGTGCACCAGGTTAGGGTTATCAGGTTGTGCGCCATCTTGATGCACATACCACAGAAGCGCATGTAATACACTTCATGTCCAGTAACAAGATAGAAAAAAAACGACAATAATAATGAAAATATATATTGTGCAAAAGTAGAAAAATACTTTCTATAACAAACTAATTATATTTAAAACTACTTTTCCACGCTTCAGTGCACTTCATACGAACAAAGATATACGCTTCAATGCACATCGCACGAGAAAAAATTCTGCCATCTTCTCATGGGTAAACGTATGTCTGTAAATATATAAAACTTAGGTTAATAGACAATTATTTTGGAACCGTAAATAGCCTCACCCAAGGTGTAATAAATTTGGCAGGCCATGTGAAACTAGGAAAATTTTAGTATTTCATAATATATTAACACCTTAAGTATCAGTGCGGGCTTTGGTCGGAGTGAAGAAAAACGAAGTAAAATCACTCCGGGAACGTTTTGTCTAATCTTATACCCGGCATGGACTGGTAACCAGATATGAGCCATCTTATATCGTCATATTATTTCACCGTTTTATCGGCTCTCCTCTCCCCGAATTAGATATTAAATTCATATCTTCTATCTATCTTCTCTTCCTCAGTGGGTGATTATTCAAAGCTTTGCTCGGAGTGTTGCCATATATAATTTATATAACTAATATTATAACCGATAACAGCAGACAAAAGCCATATTATATCGTCATATTACTTCACCGTCTTATCGAGTTTCCTCACCGACGAAATGATTATTAGTATTATCTTTCTAATACTTATACGTTCTTTGGCCCGACCCACAGCGGTAAGAATTGAAAATGTCGCCCAATTTCATAATAATAACAATTGTAAGTTTATATGAATTTCATTGTATGATAAATGAGAACTACAAGCACAATAGGAACTATTTAAAAAACAAAGACAAAGAAAAGAAATTTTTCGGACGAATTTTTGTCACCCTGTGTATGGCAGGTAACCCAGCAAGTGGTCCAATATACAGGAGTTTTAGGCCCTCCAGAAGTATGTATATCAATATGGAGGTAACTCATTTGGTTCGCCTACTCTCATAGTCACCGAACTCGTTATAGAACTAAAATAAGGAATATCGGAATACAATTAGGGCCTAACCCCAACCTGGTACCCATACTACGGGAGTACCAAATTTTGACCTTGATTACCGATAAAAAAAATCGGAAATTTCGTCCCCTAGGAATTCCTAATGTTGACGCTTATTCCACAGTAATTTTTAAATTTCCATTAAATGGACTTACCCCACACGGTGGCGCTGTCAAGTAGTGGTGATTACAAGCTTGAAGATCAACATCAAAAACTACTCCGGGTGTCTTGCAAGTCACTTTATATGCTTCGAACTCATTATAGGCACACCTGTAAATTAAAGATCACCATTAGATTGTATAAGTAAGTAAGTAATTGGAAAATTTAAGTGTGTTCGATTTATTTTAGGTCACCATGTATAAAAAGATATTAGGATACAATATAATTTACATATTCATCCCGATAATTCGGCTTAAACATATGGCGGCCTCCCGCCCGGTTTACATTCTATTAGGGCTGGGCATTTCAAATCGAATATTCGAATCGAATCGAATAGTAAATTATTCGAATCGGTTCAGAGCTAATTTTCGAATCGCCGCCATCTTGTTTTCATCTTTGCGCTAATGGTCGAGATGAATTCCCCATTTTTTTTTTCATTAGAGTCATATTTATTCAACGAAATTCTAACATATGACTATTTTCTGTAGTGAGTTATTGATAAAACGTGTTTGTTATTCTGTGTGAACGCTCAGTAATCTATCTGGGTGATTTATTCTCTGTCTTTAGTAATTCATTTGTTGAGAGGATCAATTACTGTAATAAAGTCGCTTAAAATTATATATTTTCAAGTATTCGAGATTCGATTCGATTCGAAAAAATTATTCGATTCGATTCTGAAATCACAAGGTATTCGAAAATGCCCAGCCCTACATTCTATGTCGGGTATGGGATTAGTTAGTTATTTGTTTTCGGAGGCATGGACTTGATGGTGAAGGTTAATTCATCTGCGTATTATTAGTTGTTACATACCAGTAGTATTCCTTGCACGTGTAAGGGCTGCTGTAGCGAGTCTGTTCAGTAAGGTTGTATCCCGCGCAGTCGAACTCTGAAGATATATATTGATTTACTGATAATGTTGAAAGCCAGAGTAAAAAACAGTAGATTCCAAACTCTAAAAGTTCAACTTTTCTTAAATTATATATTTGAACCTTGGGTGTCGCTGCTTGATAACCAGCTTTGGTTTCTCGCGACTTCCCTTCCCCAGTAGAAATGTTTAATTATCATTTTCTCGGAATTTGTGTTCTATTGTTGTTAAATTTACTGGTTCGAAAAAAAAACTTGACTTGATTTATAGCAAGCTGCGATGGCCTAGCACAGGGTGGTCCGAGGCTGTCCGCTTCGCGGGCCACAAAATTATTTTTGCATTGTTCGCGGGCCACAATAGTGGCACTATTATGTTAACAGTACAATACAAAACAAACACTTTCATTGTGCATACATACACATTGATCATTATTTGTCATATATCGTGCTAAAACAAGCAAAAACCACCGGAAAACTCGATGATATTTTTATTGTTAGCACATTTTTCCGACCAAAAAATAGAAAGTTTAGATTAGCCAAGCACATCATTCAACTTCGATAGTCATAACACTAGTGAATTCAGTAACATTAGTAATGCAACAATATGTCAAAAGATTTTTCTGGTTATTTTTACGACAAAACAACATCAAATGTTTTTTTTATTGCCTTTCAGCATGTGCGACGCGGGCAACAGATATTGAGGCTGCGGGCCACATGTGGCCTAGTTCACGTTAAAAATGCTATGGTGACAGCAAAGTTACGTGAATCGTCATGTTTTTTCACCGAAGAAATCCTAATTCCGGATTGTTACTCACTCTCCAGCATTATTAATGATAAAATTCGGCATTGGTATGCGAGCGTGGCTTTATTTGATCCTATTTATTGTCTCGAAATTTGTGTTTTAAACTAGTTTTAATAATTGTGCTTTGAATAAATAAATGTAATATAATAAAAAAGCACGATTGACTTACTTAGGCCCGCCACTGCATTTTGAATGTTGAATGTGGCCCGATACCAAAAATAATTGCCCAGCCCTGATATAGAGTGTAGACATTGTTTGAGGAACATTAGGAAATCACGTTAATTATGTGACCGTCAATTTAAATGATAGGATATTTAGCGGCGTGGCAAACAGTGAGTCCGGTCCAGATTGGCTGGTTGGCGTTACCCTAGTTCAAGGGTTCAACCTGTGGGCCAAATACGGGCCACAAGAAAAAATTGTGCAGCCCGCGGAGAAGTGCAATTTTTGAATGGTGTTCGACCCGCGAAACGAGTTTTAAATATAGCTAAATCTCGAAGTTGCGCTTTACGTTGCAAAGCCTATACATGAGTCCTGTATACCCCCTGTATATTATTACACCCCTGTCATAATTAAATGTAGTCGAAGGCTACAGTGGAAAGCTGACAAACTAATTTCGAATACTCCAGTACCGCAGCACTGTATTTCTGTAGCCTGAGGCAATAAACTAGGAGGGACGCTTACCAGCCAATTTAGACAGTTGTTTGCCATGCGCTAACTATCCTAACCCTAACACTCTAGAAATTAATTTGTTGAGATTGCGATTAAATTTGGTTTTGGCACGAGGCCCATTGTTTTCTACGTTTGCTTTTGTAACACTGTAAATAGTGTTCATAAAATGTAACTTTTTACGTTACACTTACATGACCCGCCAGTCTAGGTGGAGTCAGGCATGTTTACTTATTGATATTGGAGTCGAGAATCAAAGTTATCGGTTTCGGAAACCGGAGCTGAGAGACAAATTTCGAATACTTTTGATTGACGATTTTAACTTTCAATGATGACAATCGATGCCTCAAAAAACGAAACAGAGTACTCACCGTATTTTGTTACTTTAGGAAAAGTCCCCTCGAAATCTGGAAAATATTGAAAAGGAAATCGTTATTGCAAAGTAAAAGGAAGGAAGGATGACTGCTCGCACAACTAGGATACGGCGTTTTCTTCAAGCCTTCGCTGTATATGACAGTCACTGAAATGAAAGAAGCTGCAATTTGCGTAAAGAAAGAAATCTTTATAATACATTAGGTCTGTGTTTCCCAACGTTAATTGGCCGGGGCCCAAAATCAGGAGCGCAAGGATATTCGTGGGTCGGGATAGGAAAGCGCCGCAAAGGGCCGATTCTGGTACGCATAATTAAGATACTGATATAATTGAATTGTTACAATTATACACGTTAATAATTACGTAACAATTGGTGGTATGTAGGTAGAACGTGAAAAATTAAAAAACATGAAGTGGTAAAGTATTTCACTCAAGTACGGCGGTCAATTGGCCCATGGCCCCGGTTTGGGTGCCACTGCTCTCACAAAGCGGTGGGGGGGCCACGGGCTCCCGTCTGTAAATTGATGATATAAAAGATTGCATTCTAATTGAACACTACTTAATAATATAGCTGTTAATACTTACCAGGGTCGGGTGTCTGGCTCGTCGTATATCCAATAATGTTGGCCAGTAAAAGTACAGTCATCGATTTAAGAAGGATTGCCAGCATATTTATTTAATTTTTTAACAGTATTAAACTTTAAAACGAACAAAAAACTTTTTTTCACAACAATGTTCGATTCAGACTTGACCTGCAAATTTTTTGACTGTACTTCGTCGCATCTGGGAGTCAAGAAATCGTGTCGTAAAAAAAATGGCAATTCGGAAGAATGTGAACCAAGATAGCGCACAACCTGAACATAGTATGTGTACCAGGTTAGGGTTCAGGTTGTGCGCCATATTGATGCACATACCTCCGGAACACCCAACCTGAACCCTAACATGGTACACATACTTTGTTCAGGTTGTGTGCCATCTTGATACACATACTTCGGGAGCACCAGAAAATCCTATCCTTACAACTCGGAACAAAATAAGTCATAGATAAAAAGTTAAACCACGGGGGCAACTTACTGAGATAAGCTACTTAGCCGGAGCCTAAAAAACTCAATATGAAAAACTATTAATAAAAACATTTTTTTCACGACAGCTAGTCCAACGGCTAGGCTAACGTTTATATAATGATAAGAAGCACAATGTAACAATCTGGGTCATTATGACGTTTTTTTTATCGATATTTCCAACGAAAATTTATATTCATAAAACTGCAGTCGTGGGCCAGATGAAACATTTCGGTGAACGGGATTACGCGCGCCGTAATTGCTTACCCACATGATAAACAAAGGCGCCAGCTCATCCGTACATCGCCTAAAACTGAACAAATCCTAAAACTGATTAACTATCTCAATACCCAACCCAATATTCGCCCGACTGTATAACACCTTATCGGCTTTCCACTCCCTGGATAAAAATAAAATCTACTCATTCAATCCACGGGCTTTATGTGGGGAAATATAAAAAGAAAAATGGCCTATAATCTGACAAGCTGTTCCCATACCCAACTTAGTTAGAGGGCGACGATCTCGCTACGTCTTATCGCCTTTACTCCCCGAAATAAAATGGAAATTAGACTGGCCTAGTGGTCCTCAATCTTTTTTGTCGTGGACCATTTTTGCACAATAATTCCACAACAATTCCATGGCCCATTTACTTTTTAATGCCGGAATAGAACTACAAGAAAAGCAAACTATTCTTCCCGCAGCATAGGCACTTTCATTTTAATAATAATAATACAAATTACCAATCTGCAGCAAACAACAACAGTATCATTTATTGTTACTCTAATCAAAATTTAACCACAGTGACACAAATGAAACTAAATTTTTGAATAACCCGCGCAATTATCTATAACATGGGTCGGCAATCTTTTGTCTCTCGCGGGCCAAAATTGACGTTGCACGTCATTGGCGGGCCGCACATATTTTTATAAAGTTAAAAACCGAACGGATGACCCATGATTCAAATTTTCCACACCGATCAGAAGTTACATGTTAATAAGCAGCGCGCGAAGACTGACCATTTGAATATTTTCTGCGCCATTGAACCCTTTGCACTTAGCATCGACTTTTCTGCGTTTTGTTGCCATTTGTCTGATTATAATCTAATTTTATGCTCATTAAACGAGTAATTGTGAATTATATACTTGTTACGTTACAATATAATTTAGTGTTTCAAAATAAATTCTGTTACGTAAGGAATATAATCGTCAAAACAGCTGTTTTGTTACCTTTAACTCAGTGAAGCTTCGCGGGCCGGATTACATTGTTCCACCAACCGGATCCGGCCCGCGGGCCGTAGGTTGCCGACCTCTGATCTATAAGTTCCTGGCCCACCTGAAAAAGTCTCTGTGGCCCACTAGTGAGTCATGGCCTACTGGCTGAGAACCAGTCAACTACACAGAGTCGCAAGCTTAGGTGTATTCCGCATTACTTTCAGTTTAGCATTTCAGTTTAGGCAAACAATCTGAATTATTACGCAACAAGACATTTAACTCGAGTAGCAACTCATTAACTTTTGTGTCTAGAACCAAACTTAAGAAATTACCTGTGGCCACACATGAAATAAACATAACATAACTATCTTATATGGCAAATGAGTTGGCCGAGACTGTGTCGAGATTAAATTAGTTTTCAGGTTGACTATTTAAATATTTGTGTAAAATGATAATACCTCTTCTAAATCAATAAATTTCGAGTAAATCTAACCGACCCCACGCAAGGCAAGCGCGATGAGACAAAAGATCATTGTTTAAATATATGAGCCATGGAGGTCATAGGTCGCATAAAATTTATTTCCGGGTGTCTTAAAAGTGTTTCCGCGATTTTTTTGTACTACGTGTCTATACCTTTTTCGCTCCAAACAAAGCTCTGCATAATCAGCAATAAAATGAGTAGGTAATGGCGTATCGGAAAGAATCCGGTCCCATTATCGACCGGATATATCCCATTATCATTATCAAGTCGGTCGAGGCTGCATGTGCGGAGCCTTGTTCTGAGTGTAAAAAATAGTAGAAAATTGCCCACTGATGATGTAATACATTTACCTAGGCGTGCTTAAAAAAAATCGTGGCCAAAGACTTCCAAGTTGATAAAAATGTTCACTCGAATTCAAAATTGTCAGGAACGTGAAACACTCAAAGTCACGAAACAAACACTCGTTTTCAACGACCTATGCTGTTGACACTCTTCATATATTTATCTTGTCACGTACAAGTACTTGATTTTGCGGGTTTTTGCTCGTGTCACACAACCTGTGGTTTACCTGTTTGAAATTAAATTAGCGATAGCTTCACAGACGACTCCAAACTGCAGGTCACTAGAATGCTGAATATACAATTATTGGCGTTAAAATTTCTGGCAAAATACGACCAGTTCTACTCCTAAATGCATCCAAATCTTTAATTCCCCCACCACGCGAAAATGGAATGTTGCGTCAAAATTTGCAATCCGAATCTTTAATTTTCTCTCTTTCTTGTTGTACTAAAATTACACCCCGCAAAAATATAATTTTACAATTACATTTCAACTACTTACAGCAGCGATCTCCAACTCAAAACATGTCGCTGGCCATTTTCTGAAATTTATTGACCAATAAATTAGGTACAAAAATGGGTATCTGAATCGACTGAGTGTATTGTGTTAAAATTACACTTAAATCTTTCAGCAAACGAGACGTGAAACTATTCATTTACTTGGGCTGGATATTTGCATTCGATGTTTGGCGTTATGTTTTTGCGTTGGTTGCTAGTCTTAAGACAGCATGCAAATACTCGTCCGTTAGTCGTGTGCGGAGGGCTGACTTGCTAACTTTCATAGTTGAAAAAAACCGCTTGCAAACTTAAATATTGCCAAACGTCGCAGGTATGCAACGTGAATAGGCAATTGGCTTTGCAAACATTTTCTTTGGGCACAATGAACTGAATGAAACTCGTTTATTTCGTCACAAGAAACATGCGAAATGAAATTGTTGTATTTAACAATAGAATAACACATGAACGTGGTAAAGTGGAATAACAGGGGGGAAATTTTTGCTTCACTTTTTACAGTTTGTCGGACCGGACTTTTGATGATAAATGACACGATAAAACTTACTAATAGTTAACATCGTATTTTTTTGTGGAAGAATTTTAACTATGACGTGGGCCACAAAAAAAGGCCTGGCTGGCCGCATGTTGGAGATCCCTGACACAGCAATAATCAGCGAAGTTTACAAATCTTCAATTTCCCCCTTTCCTTACTGTTCTAATATTATAACCAACAAAAATATATTGTTAAAATTACATTTCAACTACTTACCTACAGCTAAAATCATCAAAATTTGTCATCCAAATTTTCATTTTTTTTATTTTTATCGTTTTAAAATTGCACTACACAAAAATGTAATGTTACAATTTATACCAAAGGGAACACTGATTTATTTCGTAAATTGTACAAAATTATTTGATTATTCTAAACTTGACTTGATTTATATTTGATCCATCTTTTCCTGGCCATTGGAATTGATACGCCGCCTCTGTCTTGTGTCCGTACCAACGAAGATGCCCTTGCTGCACAAAAAAAAAACGAGAATATCGTTCAGAGACCGAAGACTTATCGATCGAAAGTTAGGGGATCCCGAAAACAACGCTCTTACTCCATAATTACACCTTGTGTCCCATCACTAATCAATTAATAACTCGCTAATTATACGAAATAATTCGCCCAAAATCAATAGGCTTCTGGTCCGTCCGATATGATGAATACACATGCAAAATTTGGAGCAGATTTAACCACGCCTTTGTGAGATATCGCGAATATCTAACAGACAAACAGACAGACAAACAGACAAATACCTATCAACATACTTACCGATTAGAATCGATAATTAATAATATATATGAAGCTGAGTATTTTCAAATATCTGATGATTTCAGAATCGAATCGAATATTTCTTCGAATCGGTAACCAGGTAAATATAAGATTTTAATATTTATCCTAGGAGAGAAGAAAGCCGATTGGACAAGGGACCTCCCGAAGTATGCGCACCAAGATGGCGCACAACCTGAACTCAGGTCGTGTACCAGGTTAGGGTTCAGGTTGTGCGACATCTTGGTGCGCATACTTCAGGAGTACCCTTTTTTTATCATATGACGAACTACGGCCTATCGTCCGCTTACTAGTCCATGTCGGTTATGGGCTTAGTTAGCCAGTTATTTGTTTTAGATGTATTG
Source organism: Styela clava (assembly GCF_964204865.1). Classification (NCBI taxonomy): domain Eukaryota; kingdom Metazoa; phylum Chordata; class Ascidiacea; order Stolidobranchia; family Styelidae; genus Styela; species Styela clava. The sequence goes on along the minus strand of NC_135253.1, from coordinate 22,066,826 downwards.
ACTGTGAAAGTACATGCCTGATCGTGAAATATTGATCATTTCATTATAGCCAACAAGCCGCCTATAGGTAGCAAGGTACCGCTTTTATACTGTGTCCATTCCAACAAGGCATCGCAAACCACTTGGTTTGATTTCCATACACATTCACGCGCAAGCATCAAAAAATATTTGCTACTACAGAGTGGTCGCTAGAAAAGCAGAAAATTTGAAGGTCAAATGAGATCACGAATAAAATGCGTGCTTACTCATTACTTATCGATTTTAATCGGTAAGTATGTTGATAGGTATTAGTCTGTATGTCTGTCTGTCTGTTAGATGCACGCGATATCTCACGAGATTGAATCTGCTCCAGATTTTGCATGTGCATCATATCTCGGACCTGAAGCCCATTGATTTTGGGCGAATTATGTCGTATAATTAGCGAGTTATTGATTAATTAGTGATGGGACACAAGGTGTCACTATGGAGTAAGAGCGGGATCCCCAAACTTTCGATCGATAAGTCTTCGGTCTCTGACCGATATTCTCGTTTCTTTTTCAATACGTTTTTATTTCTTCAAGGTTCTAGGTTGATTTAGGTTGAAACCTTTCAAGATTTATCCGATTTCTATTTTGACACTCACATCATGAGAAAACAACTCTGTAAAAGTTATTCTTTGTAAAAATGAATAGCCGTTCGACAAATTTTCTTTTTTCCTGGCGACCACCCATTTTAAAAGAAAAAGTCATAGATAACGGAACTCAACTGCATTAATTTTTTCACTCACCTTGCATGGGGCGTTCTTTATGGGCGGGAGCTTGGGTAATCCTGGTTGCTGGACTTTAGTCCAGTCATGTAGTGCGTGATGTCTATCCATATAATCTGTTCGCATTTGTGACGTATTGGTAACGTAAGAATGCAGAGAATCAGATGGCTGACGCGGCCCAATTGGCACCGATTTCAATAAATGTATGCCCTGTCAAAAAAAATCGTGAACACAGAGATTGAGGCGGAAAACTAAATCATCACAGATTCTTGGTAGAAGAGAAAGGCGTGTAAAACGTCTATTCAAGGAAGGACGAGGATTTTGGCACATGGGGCCAAAAAATTGCTCATGTAGACTGGCGGGCCATGTAAGTGTGACGTAAGATTTACATTTTATGAAGAATATTCACAGTGTTGAAAAATCAAAAATGTTAAACAATAAGACTCGTTTTAAAACTAAATTTATTCGCAATCTCAACAAATTTCTTGAGCTATTTTTATTTGAAATAATTTCATTTTAGTTTGGTTGTGGCAGCATCAGGCGGGCCAGATTGAATTACTCAACGGGCCGGATTTGGCCCGCGAGACGTAGTTTTCCCGCGTCAGGTCTATATTGAATATTTTTTTTTAAATAGACAAAGAAAACTTTAGTTTGATCAGAAATTCCCCCTAATGTATCATTTAAATATTTACGTTTACATATATATATATATATATATATATATAATTTACCATGATGTTCTTTAGTTCGCATTTCCTTTGCTGATAAACTTGATTGGTTAAAAAACTGGGCGTGTCTCCGAATGATGCTTGATGAACGGTCAAAGGGCATTTTCGCTCTGTTCGATGAAAAATCTGGAAAATATTTTTAGCTGAGTACAGGATTCAATGGAAAGATTTGCGGGCAAGCGTGACGGAACGGAGTGTTCCCATATTTCATGAAAAGTGTTCCCAGGAATTAAAATTGAACAACAAAATATTCGGCGGAATATCGAGTCCCATGGGACTCAGGAATAATTTAGAAAAACAAACGAGAGATTCTTAAACATATGGACACGAAAACCAAAACGAAGTATTAAGGAAACTAGAAACGAATGGACCTTTCCCCGACCATCGACTTCCTTGTTTAATTCGTGACATTGGCCAATCAGCAAGATGCAAAAAGTGAGGTAACAATGCTCCCTTTTCGCATACACTCAGACAGATTTCCTCGTTTTTGAACTCTATTCGTTAGTTTTCAGTTATGTTTCGGAAATTTAAATATAAATCAGATAATTCATTGATCACCCTGTCTTCTTAGGAGTTTTAATTTAATTGCAGTAATGAAAAATTAGTGTAGAAATAGCTAGCTAGAATGATAGACTAGGCTAAAATTCTTTACAGGTACTTTTAAAAAAACAGATTGTTGTATGCGATGAATCATAATGATAGTTTGACACTTATACCCCATTTTACAGGCGCCAACTCGCGAAACCACTCTTAAAATAAGCCCCTAAAATTTTGCAAATGGTAAAGTATATGGAAAAATTTTTGAGGGTCAAAGGTCGGGGAAATGTCCATCACATAGAGCCCACAGAATTTTTTGAAATAAATAAAAGTAATAGATTTCTAGTAAAAAATCAATCTTTAACTACTGCAAAGCGATTGGTCCAGTAGCAAAGCGGATTTTCCATAACAACAAGAACAAAAATACTACCTTCTTGTCAGTGAACCCCGACCCCTCGAATACCATTATGGGTTAGTAGCAGGGGCGCAGCCAGGGGTTAAAGGTCAGACCCAACTCCCCACATAGCAATTTTTCGTAGATTGAAACGCTATTTAGAACCCCATGACTTTAAAAACCACACGGACCTGCTAGCTGTTACGGTCTAACTTGGAAATTAGAAATTTTCAGAACCCCCCCCGTCCACTTTAAAAATTCTTGGCTATGCCAAGGGGCGTATTTTTATCTGCCAAGTTAGATCGAAAAGGCATGCGGGTCCGATCGAACGCTGGAATACCCGTCTTGGGGTCTAAAAAGCATTTGAAGCTACGGAAAATGGCCATCAATGATACAGAAAAATGATTTTATTTTTTTTTACTTTTCAAAAGGAGGGGGAGGGGGGTCGACCCGAAAAACCACCCTCTGGCTACACCACTGGCTATGTCCCTGGCGTAGTCTGATTCAGGTCCGATTTATCACTTACTTCAGAGGGTGGCAGTTGAAACCTTCGTTGTCTGCATATTATTTTCTTTGGCATGTTCAATTCAAACGTAGCATGATATGTTGTTGAATTTGGGATCTGAAAAACGTTTGTTCAATTTTTGAGACGCAGTCCTTACCACTTAATGGCAGCTCCTGCCACGAGTGTACCACGCCTTCTCCTGCCATGGTTTTATGGCGTTATTATCGGTATATTTACAAAGTCATGTACAATATTTTAGTTTATCATGCGTAATTATATCTACTTAAACCTAAACCTAACCCCAAATCCACCCAAACTGTATCCATAAGAAAAACGTTCCAACTTACCCAATATTCATCACCACCCGGGGCAGCCCTGCCATTACAGCGGACATGCCGTGGTTACGGCAGCAAAATTGGTGGTATTCGTTTTGCTGCCGTTACGACGGCAGCCTGCTGTTGGTTTGTGGCAGCTGAAAAGTCAGTCGCCGTGGGTTTGGTCATAGCGACCATGATTTGGAAATCCCACCATGGTTTTGCGGCAGTTCTAGACGCCACGAAATACTTGAAACTGCACTTGCAATTTTTGCTAACTTTCGCAAACTCAGACATTCCGGATACTGTAATTAATCACAGCTGGGATTTCACGCAAGTGTGCTAGAAGCAACATCGCAAACCCTCGATTAAAATAGAAATAGTATTGGCAGAAGAGTCTCGAGAGCTTTATATAGCTTGAAAAAAAGTCTTCAGCAGTTGACACTAGACTTGAAACAATCTAAGTTAACACTGTCAGGGAAACGGCCAGGAGGAAACGAATCTCACGAAGCTGTCTGTTACGGCTTTCTCTACCATCAAATCCATGCTTTCGAAAACAAATAACCGGTTAACCATACCCGACGTGAACTGGAAATGTAGGTAAAGTTGGGTGTACGGCATTAAAATTTGTTTTTCCCTTTTCAGGTCTCCAAGTACTGTTATCGCTATTTCACGAAGCCGCAATATAACCTGTACTGTGGCTCACCTTATCATATCCAAGTACGACGCTTGTCGTGGTTCCTGCCTTGGTGCTGATGATTGGTCGGTTCAGAGCCATGGCGGTTGATTATCTTTGAAAAAAATTGAGCAAAAATGAATCTAAATCTCAAATCGGAGGAATTTGGCCTAAAATTTTACTTTACATTATTTATAAGGCTTAATTATTGCGCCATAAATAAATTTATTATTACGAAATAATCAATTGTTGAGTAACAATGCTATTTTATTGTTTGTGAAACAGCTGATAGATTTTGTTCAATTTGAAAAGATTTTTGCAGCAAGTTAACGCTGTCGCCTGCTACCTATGTGTGGCTGTTTTTAACAAGTTTAGCTTAAATTTAGTTAGGTTTTTAGGGTTTTACTGAATGTACAGAGATTTTGAATAAAGAAGTTGCCGTGAAAAAGATTTTTTGCTGATTAACTCGACAAATAACCATCAAAATGTCAGGAGAAGCTCAGGACTCGCAACCCATCTGGACTCGCCCATCGAGGCATAAAAGAAAGAGACGAACGAGGGCGCAGTAAGTCTCTATATTTATTTATAGCCTTCCTAGTGTCTTTCCATGGCGCAGGAAAAAGGATAACGTTAGTTTAGTACTGATAATGCTCCACTATTAATTTCCTAATTCGCTTTTCTTCAATTATTTTAGGCTAGGATTAGACAGGTTATTGTCCCACACACTTAAGATAGGATTTTACACATTCATCTTGGGGGGAGAGGGAAGCAGAAAAGATGGCTTAATCGTATGACGAACCACGATTCTCGTCTAATTACCAGTCCAGGTCGGATATGGAATTAGTTAGCCAGGTATTTGTTCCGGATGCATGGACTTGATGGTGAATGGAAGCCGTAACCGACTAGCAGTTCCGTGAACCACACTATCTGTGAAAGGCGAGACAATAATAAACTCGTTTTATTTGTCCTAACATAATAATATAGTGACAGTACCGATAGTTTATCGGAAGCATTATTGGCAATTGCAATCATTTTCAAACGTAAAAAGGATCATTCGTAATTTTAAGTGTAGTCTCTACTCATCGCCAGAAGTTGAACGGAGCGTGACTTGACAGAATAGTCTCTTAGCAACGAAGCAATGATGTTATTTTACGCTTCATTTCGGATTCGAGAATTGAGTAGTTTGGTAAATAAAGTCGTAATAAATTTGATAATCTGTGTAAGTCGGAAATCAATTTTTAACAACTTTCTATTAGCCTACACTCCAGTCCAATCATTTGAACCGGAACGTGTGTGGTACCTACGGATCACAATATATTTAATATACTAATACCGCTATTTTACGTCTCATTTCGAATTGAGTATTTCAGTAAACAAAGTCGAAACAAGGAATAACGATAATACTGCGAAGAGTCGTGAAACACTTAAAAGCCGGCAGCGTTCTGTTAGTCCACGCTAAAATTGCGCAGATTTCGGTTTATGTCCGAGCTTTTAGTTCACGGTGTTCTACTGTTTTTGTGAGCCCCGTGTCTTCGTAACATACGATATTCTGATGGAATCAGGTTTGTAAATTTAGTTTTCTGGTTCAAAACTCGAGGCAAGCCCCGAAAATCTTAGACGACATGGCTACCGACAACGATAACCTGCCAATTATGGGCCTAATACAGCATACGAAGTTTGTTTTGATCACTCTGATTTACATTACAAAAACAAAAAATCATAGACACTCACAATGTGACGTCCTAATCCGATCTGCCCGGTCGTTGATTATTGATTGACCATGTCTGGACGTAATTTTTTTTTTATACGTCTTATACACCTTTTACTGCGAACAATGCATCTATGAAGCTACTACAAGTTTGGAAGAGCGGAAATCTTCATTTTTACATTAACCAATCCATAGGGTGTCCATGAAGTCTTAAATTTTATTTTAAGTGCAAAGGGAATTTATCGATACCATATATTCTTTTAGTCCTCACAGATGTATTAAATGAAGTAAAAATACCTAAAAAATCACTGATTAAAAACAATAAACCCGGTAGAGATATATTGAGAACTGACTTCGTAACAAAACTGAAATTGTGAAGGGACTTTATGGACACTCTGTGTTACACCCATAAGTCCAACGCTTTAACCACGAAGCCACCGTGCCCACGTATTATTCACTTGCGTCTATTGTTTTCACATTTGAATTGGTCTGGTGTTACGTAAATTGCGGCTTAAGTTAGGATAGGGTTCATATATTTATCCCGTTGAAGAGGAAAGCCGATAATACGGCTTAATCATATGGTGAATCACGGCCTCTCGTCCGGGTACCAGTCCATGTAAGATATGAGATTAGTTAGCCAGTTACTTGTGTTCGTAGGCATGGACTTGATGGTGGAGGAAGCAACCGACCAGCGGTAACGTGAACCACGTGTTAAAACATATGCAAAGTTTATAAATGCGAATTCACGAGAAACTTCTCAATACAAGCATCAAAAATTTTGCAAATGTTATTAAGTCACGGGTCCGAAATCATAAAATCTCGTCCGGTTACCAGTCCATGTAGGATATGGGATTAGTTGGCTAGTTACTTGTTTTCGAAAGCATAGACTTCCGAGGCATGGAGTTGGCGGAAATGGGCGCTGGAACCTAGATTTTAACCCGTGATAACGGCATAGTTACGGTAAGACTAACAATTCAACGCTAGGCCACCTGGTCCATCTATGATTCACTTATGTCTATTGTTTGTTCTTTTTGAATTGGTTTGGTGTAACGTAAATCGTGGTATTTTATCAAAACATCCACAAGACAATAAAACGCTCATTGTTTTGTCTCGTAGCATTGTGGTTACGAGTAACTCGACACTCGAGTGGAATATTCCGCCTAGCATTAAGTTGTCGGGTAGTAACGGACGCCTAAAAGCTGTTTCGCGTGTAGAGTAATCGCTTTGAGCGTGTGGGTGGCAGGAAGGTAGCAATAGGGATGGATATATGGCACGAATTGATAGTTATTCGAATGTTCTTCTGAGGCAGGGTTATAGGCAGCATGTTAGGAAATGATGTCGCTATATTGTCCAAGTCGCTACATAAATAGCCCCCTCTGTAGAGGTTATTAGGCCGTGGTATGGAATAGGGGTATATATATATGGTCCTGAACGCTTTTGAATGACATACTCTGTAGATAGAGACTGGAAGGCAATATAGAAAGTTAAAAATAAGGATTGGTATGTGAGTCCAGTCGTCTATTAAATGACCTTCTTCGTAGAACAGTTAGAAATATGGATGAATATAGGTTGCCTAACGCTATTCGAATGATATCTACCGTGCTTTACTGTCCGTATTAGACAGTTATAGGATAGGATTTACTCATTCATCCCGGGGAGGGGAAAGCCGACAAGACGGCTTAATCTTATGGTGAACCACGGCATCTCGTCCGCTTACCATTCCATGTCGGGTATGGGATTGGTTAGTTGTTTGTTTCGGAAGTAAGGGCTTGATGGTGGAGGAAGCCGTAACCGACCAGCTGTTACATGAACCACCCCTACGGCAACAAGGATTCCAGCAATTCTCTCGCATATAGCTATGTGCGTATTTCCAACGCTTAGCACGTGTGCCACATCGCCATTATACAGACAGCGAGTTTTCGGCGGGATTGACTTTGATATAATCTAAGGCTTCAATATATTACTTGACATACTGAAAAAAGTAGGCACGCTAAATTATGCATACGTAAAGCCGAACTACCGATGTCAAATTACCCAAATACGTTGTTCAACTATTAGGGTAGGATAGACCATAAATTACTTCTTGATTGTTGTAAACTGCTTGTCTGAGGAAGTCTGATTTTGATCAGCCGAAACGTTACAGAAATACATCTGTGTTAGTGTACAGCAGGACTCTTGAATTGCATAGTAAGGTATTTCTATTCCTGTTACGGCATTCTTGCATCATACGCATACGGATACACTAGCGCAAAGAATTGTGGAAGGATCGGGAGTTATTGTCTCCCTTTTTAGTTCAGACTTCCAGACTATTGCTCATAAATTTTTAATCGTGTTTTGATTATAATACGATTATTAACGATTTTCTATCGGCGGGAAAAGGATTTTTTAAGTTTATCGTAAAAGTACATTGTCCTCATTGAAACGTGATACCAAATAAACGGTACTCATGAAGTATGTGTACCAGGTTAGGGTGAGGCCATAATTTTATTCCGATTTTCCTTATTTTAGTTCTATTACGAGTTCGGGGACTATCTGTGTTATCCAAGTGAATATACCCCCTGCCCATAGGTTTCAGACTTTCAGTCCCTTTACACAAATTAGTGTAAACTAGACCAGGGCTACTCAACTGGCGGACCGCGGTCCGAATCCGGATCTTTCGACCATTTAATTTGGACCGCGTCTGCTTGTTTATTTTGGCAGCATAAGCATCGTTTTAGTTTTAGATGATTTTGATTCAATTTAATACACAGCTATACAGTTTGTCGTACTAATACCGATGTGCAACATTTGTTTCCATGTTTGCGAGCCATTCATTGCTCTCGTATTAAACGTAATATTGCGTTTCGTTTATTTAAAAGAATAAATTTTCTGTAATGTCCGGACCTCAGTCATTTTGAAGTTTTGTAAACGGATCTTTGATGAAAATAGTTGACTGACCCTGAACTAGACAAACAAAATTAGTTACCTCAATGACACACACTTCTGGAACGGCGAATAAACATCTCATCATGGTGTTATGAGTTAACCGGGGTAGGTAAAATTCTCAGATCTCGAGTCGCGGGTCATTTTAGTAACGAGTTAAAGACAAGTTTCTATATTAGAGCAGGGTTTCCCAAACTGTTAAGATCGCGACCCCCTTCAATGTATAGGATGTCTATAAACTCTCCATTTTTTTTAAATTGCAAAGGGAATTTATCGATACCCTATATTGTTTTGGCCCTCACAGATGTATTAAGAAGTAAAAATACTTGAACAATTACTGATTAAAAAACAACAAACCTGGTTAAGATATATTGGGAACTGACTTCATATCAAACTTAAAATTGTAAAGAGAATTTATGAATATTTTGTATTAAAATTTTCCGCGACTCTTATCGGGTCTTATGATCAAAGACGGCATTGTTATGCATGCGCCCGCTCCTCTGATCCTATGTATTCTATCGAAATCGTGAGATTTATGTTTCGCACTAATTTTTCAATTGTGATTCACATCAAAAGTCTAAAAAAAGAACAATACAAATGATACTTTGTGTGAAATTAGTGTACTCTTTGCGACCCCTAAAATTCATGTGAGCCATGAGTGCTAAAAGACTCTGGAAGGGAGCCTCGGGCTATAAAAGGTTTGGAACCACTGCTATACACAGTTATGAGTACGCTTCTCGTGGGGCAATGGAAATCATCTCGCACTATTCGTGTACCACCTGCTCATGGAATTTTAACAAGTATATCGCGCTCATCTCCATTAGTTTTAAACTGTGAAATTGGCGAACAAGCGTTTCCATGCTACTTATCCCAACCTCACGCGACATCCAAATGCATAATTCATGCGTAAATGCCCAGTTTCAAAGCCATTGCCGTTGAGCGAGTGGCGCGAAAAATTGTTTCCGTTAAAGATTATTCTTTCCAAGAAATAGGTGTTACTTTAAATGTTGTGCTTTCGATTGGGTTTCTATGGGACTAACTACCGGTACCTATCCTTCTTCTATGCTTTTGTGCCGGGGAATCTGTATGCATATAATGCAAGGATGCTGTGGAAATAGTAAATATAACTATCCTAAGTGATTCAAGAGTCTTGCTGCACACTAAAACAAATATATTTCTGAAACGTTAAAGAAATATATTTGTGTATTCTGTTGTATTCGAGGAGAAAATATGACGTTGAATTTGGTGTAAATTTAGTAATATTGTCCGGTTATTGGGTATTATTGTAATATTTATTTCAGCACTTATTATAAACTAATGAAACTGTAAAAAAGTGAGAAAGCAAGTTTAGCATAACCCTGGCTATATAGCAGAAATAATATTTTGTATTCGTTATAGTTTTACTAATATTGTTTAGTTAATTAGTATTATTATTACAATGTATTTATGGACACGTACACGTTATATACAATTTAAACTACAAAAAGCCACAAGGCGAGTTAGGCATAAAACACTGGCTAATACAGAAATATTATTTCGTAGTAAGTGTAGTTTTGTTAATAATATTTAATTATTCAATAATATTGTAATATTTACCTTTGCGTCTATTGTAAACTAATGAAACTGTACGAAAGTCGAAAAGAGAGTCGGGCATAACACTAGCTCATGCCGGATTACACAAATAAATTAATCGGTGTAGTTTTACTAATATTGTTCAGTTATTTAATATTATAATATGTATATTTATGGACACATTATTAACTATTTAGACTACGCATAACAGTTGGTTAGTTATCTTTTACGTGAACGGGATTCGAACTCGCAAAAAAATATTTAAGATTTTTATATGTAAAAAATTGTTAATCTAGGCTTTGACTTTGGTCAGATAAAACGTTACAGAATTAATTTTGGCAAAGAATCTAACAATATCATTCTGTTTGAATACGTATAACGGGATTCTAAGTCCTAACACGCGAAGCTTATCATTGCAACTTATGATGGAATAGCGAGCGCATTCTCATATCGCTCATCACAATGCGCCAGTCAACAATTTTAGACTTCCCGACCTCGCTGTTCGGCAGTTTCTTGCTACTAATGTTGTCTTTATTGGTTCAAATATAGTTTCAGTATTAGTCACTTCAATTTAGAAACAAGCAATATGCATGAAGTTACCGCTGACGCTCGTTCACCTAGTATCAAAGAAACGAATGTTTGATTTTAAGGCCCCGGATGTATTCGTACCAAGATGACGCACAACCTGAACAACCCTAACCTGGTACAATACTAGGTTCAGGTTGTGCGCCATCTTGGTCCACATACTACGAAAGTACCGATTTTTGTACTTATTAAAGAACGCGTAGAGGCAAAGTTAACCAGCGCTTAGTTAGGAATTTGATCTCCTTTATTTTTTTAGTGTGCGAAGCAGCCACGGTTTTTGCAGGACGGATTCCATTTTATTCATTTTCGTTTTTTAACTGTATTCACCAAGATCCTTATCTGGGGCACGATCTATTGCTCAAAAATATCGATAATGTAGTTGTCCGCGGCGATACTGTCGAGTTGACCGTTGAAATCCCGCCAATATTTGAGTGTGACGCTTAAAAACACCTTAAATCAGTTCAACTTTTAAACCATATTAAATAGCATTTATCCATCGGAAAATCGGCTTTCGTCCTATATAATAACAAAAGCATGTTCAGTGTAAGACTATTTTCTAATTATTAAAAATGCTTAAAAGCACGCCAATAGCATTGATTTACACGGGCGCTGATTCTCTTATGTTACAATAACAAGGCGCAATACGGTTTTGGTAATTATCGAAAATGATAGATACACGGTAAACCTCCGCTCAATTATTAAAGGCATTTATACAACCCTTTCATTTTATCTAGTATCTGAAGCAACCTAGTTTAAAATATCGTTTTTGACGGACTAAATCCATTTCATTTGTTTTCGCCTTGCGCTGTATTTACCAAAGATTCTTATCTTCTCAGGCACGATTTACTGCTAGGGAATAGTGACAAAGGTGAATTGGCCGTTGAGAGCCCGCCGATTTTAGAAAGTGACCGGTAAAGATGAGCGCGTATTTCAATAAACTATTGCAAGTAAGGGTAGAGGACGTGGATTCAAAACCCTAATCGGACTAAATTCAGTGTTTTGCGCCAAAGTGAAACTGGTCGTTAAGGTTTAGTACTGCCATATATATTTGTGACTGACTGTCTGTTCAGAGCAAATTGCGTGAAAAAATCGTGTGCAGACTGACCGCTCTCTATGTGGGGAACAACTTACGGTACCTATTATTGAATGCATGTCTACTGTCACATTTGGTGCGATTTTGTTGAGACAATCTGTACAATACCAACAGCGCTATCCATTAGTAGCTACTTGCATAGTATCGTTTTGGGATTTTACAAAAAACAACATAAATTTCATGTGCTCCCGAGGTATTTGCATAAAGATGGCGCACAACCTGAACATAGTATGTGTACCAAGTTAGGTTATCAGGTTGTGCGCCATCTTGGGGCACATGTTTTTTTGGTGAATGCTCTCAACTATGATTGCTTGCCCAGTGCCTTGCTTGAAGCCATGGTATAAAAAATGTATGCACTAAATCACTGCTTGCCTGAGGCCCTGTTTAGAGTAGACCTGTACGAGCGCGTTATTGTACATTTTAACTTTATCGTCAGTTATGCTTGCCTTCTAGGTAAAATTTTGATTGCTCCTGTACTATTCAGTTCACAACCTGAACATAGTATGTGAATGTGTACCAGGTTAGGGTTATCAGGTTGTGTGCCATCTTAATCGGTTGATTAAAGACGGAAAAACAAATAAGAAATAAATCAGCTTTGTTTTGGGCAAAATAACCCCAAAATTTTCTCTTGCTTTTCCAGAATTGATTACGTCGAGATGTCTGTCAGGTACGGTTCAATAAAGCTTCAAGTTCCGCATGGATTTAAAAGTCTTCTGGAACATCTAGCAAGGGAGATACTGCGTGAACAACCCAAGAATATTCCCGAATTTGCCGCCGCATATTTCAAGCATTTACTGCAGAAGCGTGAAGGTAACAAACAGGCATTTATCCCGGGGAATCAGAAAGCCCATAGGACGGTTTACTGTGTCTAACTTCACACTAAAATGATATAGAACTAGAATGATTTTATTTTCCTTATTCTGTATTTACAATGTATACTTTTGCATGAAAAAATAACCACTGACTGACTTGACGGCTTAATCGTATGGTGATATGAACATGACGTCTTCCCGACCGGTTACCATTACATGTCGGGTATGGGATTAGTTATCCAGTTATTATTTGGATAGGATAGGAGGATTTACTTATTTATCCCGGGGGAGAGGAAAACCGATAAGACGGCTTAATCATATGGCGAACCATGGCCTCTCGTCCGGTTACCAGTCCAGGTAATGGGATTAGTTAGCCAGTTATATGTTTTCGGAAGCATGGACTTGATAGTGGAGGAAGCCGTAATCCGACGATTTTCGTTACACACTTCGCATCATTCGGACTTGATTGCTCACAAGATTTATCCATCGTTATTCCTAACGGGTGCGCTAGGCACATCGTGCTTATCGCTAGAAACACGGTTGCCATGGCAAATGATTACACTGTAAGGCTCTTGACAGGTTCGGAAGAACTGATATACTCACTGTCGTTGCTTGGTTCCTAAAAATGCTGGCTGAACATAGTTTTATATTCGTCACTGTAGCGCTACAATCTTTCAACATTGTTTTATATTTGTGTTAATGTTGCCATGGCATCTGATACTTATACCATAAACTTATAAATATCAACTATTCTATATCTGAACTATTTTGGTAACCGGACAAGGATCCGTGGTTCGCCATATGATAAAATTGTCTTATCAGGTTTTCTTTCCCCCTGGGTTAAATATAAAGGATCCTATTCTATTATTATGGGTCTGCTGACCTCCAAACAGGACCAGACTGCAGCTTGGGATTTAAGGCTGGCTTTTTTATATTAGGAGGCCCCCAGTCATTGATAAATGCTCATTCCATTTCGAACATAGGTTTTGGGCATTTGACTTGAATGTATTCATCTCTTAGAAAGGAAAAAGGTACCGTAGTGTGTGTACCAGGTTGGGGCCATAATTTCATTCTAATTTTCCTTATTTTAGTTCTATTACGAGCTCGGGGACTGGCTGTATTAGCCAAGTGAATATATCCCCTGCCCATAGGCTTCTGTCCCTTCATACAACTTGATGTCGAGTAGGTGAAAAAATTAGTAACCTCGAAAACTGACAAGGTGGAAATATTTGATCCATTCTAGTCATCTTTATCCTAACATTATTTATCGATTTCCAGATGGTCGTGCAGATGAATACTTAGTGAACGAACGTATAGTAGAATCAGAAGTCACTTTACCAAGCGCAGTGGAAGCAGAACCAGAGCCTGCACCACAAAGTTACGAAGAAGTCACTCAGGAACCTGTCTCAGCTCCGGCTGAAGATGAGCAAGTTACTCAACAAGAAGAAGAAGAAGAAATGCCTGATCTTGGTGAGTTGTTTCTGCTTTAACCATTTTATAACCAAAAGTGAAAATACTCAGTAAAAGGAACTAGTCAATTCACATTGGTTTAGCTTTTTTGAATCGTTCACATCAATTATTAATTGATAGTCAATCTTATACATAGTGGTGAATATTGGGGGGACTCTGATGCTCTAGGCAATCAGTAACGGAATTGTAATCTTCCGATTGTCAAAAACATCGCACAGTATTATTTATTGGTTCTCCTTATTCATCATATCTGCGTAATTCACATTGGGTATGGATTAGGGCAGCGGTTCCCAAACTTTTCCTTTATGCTGCGCCAAATTATCGGGGGAAAAACTCATGGCGCACTTCCCCCCAAATAAATTGCTGACCATAACTAAATGTAAATTTTGTGATTGTAAATGTGTATTTTACAATGTTCAAAGTTTGTACACATGTTGACCTAAAGAATAATGGCAATGTCAACAAAACAACATAATGGCATAACATTTTGAGATCTTAAAATCGTGTTGTGCCAATCAGTGGTACGAGACATTACTGGGCGCAGTTTAAATTGGGAGCGATTTCTTCATTTGAAAATTATTGTATTTAGAATGTATATAAAATAGTAGGGTATTAGGTGTTGGACATCTTTATGAAATAAATTGCACGGGATAAATATTGAAATCATTTTTTTTTCCCCAACAGAGGATCCAGAGGTACAAAAAGCAGCTACCATGATCCAAGCATCATTCCGAGGATTCAAGACAAGAAAATCAATATCACCTTCCAAAGCTCCTGTGAGTCTCATTTTCTAATTCTTTACCCATCTGTAGACTGCATGAGTTTGAGTTTTACTTGCTCTTGAAAGTGTTGTGAGCACAACCATCACTATACTGCTGGTAACCCCTCACAAGGTCGCAGGTTCACATCCCATGACACACATCACCCTCTTACTTGGGTTTAGAACATGGATGTCCAAAACATATTGCATATTTAAATTGCTTTGAAATTCTGCGTTTTAGATCTTTAAAATGTTAGGTCCCTATTAGTGTGTTCAAAAACCATATGATAAAAATCTGCAGCTGTGGCAAAGGATGACCAGCAATCTGATGTGAGCATGCCATAACACATACCCTAGTGTTTCACAACCATTTTAAATTTAATTTCACTTCATCTAGAAGTCTATTCTGTAGAGCGGTGTTTCCCAACCAGTCGGAGGTGTTTTCAAATGTTACATACAGTTTTCGATTAGATCGGGAAATTATGAAACGATATAACAATTAGAATTATGCATCCTTATCAGACTTGATCTGATAATATCCAATATGCAAGATCAAGTTTCGCATTAATAGTAAATTGCATTGTTTCTTTTCTGGTATAATAATTGTAAGTGGTACAGAAAAAATGGCCATAAAAGTGGGTCCCAAACTAAGAAATTCCAATAAAAGTTGGTCTCAAACTGAAAAAGGTCGGCAAGCACTGCTGTAGAGTGTTTTCACTAATTGCATGCACACTTGCTGGGGCTGAGTGTCTTTTGAACATTGCAATTGGTTTTACTTTTGCTTAATCACTCTAATCTCCCCAGATTGGGTTTTCATATTGTTAAAAAAAAGAGGTGCTCCCGAAGTATGCGAACCAAGATGGCGGACATCGGAACGTAACATGGGTAACAGGTTAGGGTTAGGCGATAATTTTTTTCCAATTTTCCTTATTTTAGTCCTATTATCAGTTCGAAGACTAGCCAAGAGCCTCCTGTAGTATTTATACCTAAAATTATGGCCTAACCCTAACCTAGTACACATATTACATTCCGATGTCCGCCATCCTGGTTCGCATACTTCGGGAGCCCCAAAAAAGATATTTATTTAAATTTGAAAGCCATGAAAATTGAGCCTCAATTTTCTAGGAAGAAATTTAATTCAATCTTCTACATGGCAGCTTCTAAAAAATCTCTTGCCTGATGTAATTATAATAGTTATCATTAAAGTTATTGCTTGTAGTGCTTAACACAATATGCTTATAGGCCAGGGGTGTGCAACAGCCGGCTCTCGGGTTGCAACCCTGCCCGCCATGCCATTTAGTGTGGCCTCGTCAACACTCCATCGAGCATAAAAACCTGATCCGACAGGTTTATGTTTAAAAATGTTGCACATCCTGGGTTAAATAAACACCCCTGTTATAAAGTGTAGCACAGGTGGTCCAAACCCAGGCCCGCGGGCCACATGTGGCCCGCCATCTCATTATCTGTGACTTGCGCCGCATTCGGAGAGGAATCAAAAATCGCATTTTGTGTTGTTTCGTCATAAAATTAACCGAAAAATCTTTTGACATATTGTAGCATCACTAATGTAACTGAATTGACTAGTGTTATGGCTTGCTGAGGCCACTAGCAAAGTTAAACGAGCAAAGTTCTTGGCACTATTGTGGCCCGCGAACAATGCAAAAGTAATTTTGTGGCCCGCGGAGCTGCCAATCTTGGACCACCCTGGTATAGTGCACTAACATGTAACTCACAACAGCTCTTTTTTTCTCATCTACTCTTGTGTGGATCACTAACATCCGCTCCACAATTGCTATGTGTGCTTGATCATTTTTACAATCATGGGAACAATAATGGGGTCATACAATTGTGACATCATCAACATGATGACATCAGACTCAGAAAGATATAGAGCAGTTACAAGACCAAGCTTGCAGCAGTTCTTCGTTCGAGAGAAAAGCAAGCGATGCAACAACAGATAAAACAGCTTTAATAGAAGCTCTTGTACAATCAGGAGAGAGTTTAGATAGTATCGGCCCTCCTAGTTCGTTATGCGTTGTGCAGAGCGATACGCAACAAATAGAAGAGTTGAACGCGCCAAGTGAATCATCCCTTGTTGTCAGAGAGACGTTAGATGCAGCATCACAGCCTGAAAGTATACGCAGACACTCAGACATTGGTCTGCTGGAAGTGGTGGGACGCCAGGCTCAATCGAAGCCACCAGTAACATCTTCACCTGTTGTCTCCACCCCTCAGAAAGTTTCTGAAGTGCCAATTGAGCCAATCGAGGTCCAAAGTAGGAATGATGCTGAATTAGACCATGCTGCTGTGTGTCAGTCATTGGTCTGCACCAAGACAGGTCTAGATGCAGCAGAGCCTGCTGAAGAGCCATCTGCGGTTGAACCAGTCGCTGAAGAGTCTACGGCTGAACCATCTGCTGAAGAGCCTGCTGCCGAACCAGCCGCTGAAGAGCCTGCAGCTGAACCAGATATTGAAGAGCCTGCCACAGAACCAGCTGCAGAAGAGCCTGCAACTGAGGAGCCTGCAAACGAACCAACCACTGAAGAGCCTGCAGCTGAACCAGCTACTGAGGAGCCGGCAGCTGAACCAGTCGCTGAGGAGCCTGTATCTGGACCAGCTGCTAAAGAGCCTGCAGCAGAACCGGTCGCTGAAGAGCTTGTAGCTGCACCAGTTGCTGAAGAGCCTGCAGCTGAACCAGCTATTGAAGAGCCTGCAACTGAACCAGCTGCTGAAGAGCCTGCAACTGAACCAGCTATTGAAGAGCCTGCAGCTGAACCGGCTGCTGAGGAGCCTGCAACTGAACCAGCCGCTGAAGAGCCTGCAGCTGAACCTGTTGTTGAAGAGCCTGCAACTGAACCAGTCGCTGAAGAGTCTGCAGCTGGAACAGTTGCTGAAGAGCCCGCGGTCGAACCAGTCACTGAAGAGCCCGCAACTGAACCAGTTGCTGAAGAGCCCACAGTTGAACCAGCCGCAGAAGAGCCGGCAGCTGAACCAATCGCTGAAGAGCCTGCAACTGAACCAGCTGCTGAAGAGCCTGCAGCTGAACCAGCTACTGAAGAGTTTGTAGCTGAACCAACTGCTGAAGAGCCCGCAGCTGAACCAGCCGCAGAAGAGCCGGCAGCTGAAGAGCCTGCAACTGAACCAGCTGCTAAAGAGCCTGCAGCTGAACCAGCTACTGAAGAGTTTGTAGCTGAACTAACTGCTGAAGAGCCTGCTGGTGAACCAGCCGCCGAAGATCCTGCAGCTGAAGAGTCTGCAGCTGAACCAGCCGCTGAAGAGCCTGCAACTGAACCAGCCGCAGAAGAGTCTGCAGCTGAACCAGCCGCTGAAGAGCCTGCAGCTGAACCAGACGCTGAAGAGCCTGCAGCTGAACCAGACGCTGAAGAGCCTGCAGCTGATCCAGCCGCAGAAGAGTCTGCAGCTGAACCAGCCGCAGAAGAGCCTGCAGCTGAACCAGACGCTGAAGAGCCTGCAGCTGAACCAGCCGCTGAAGAGCCTGCAGCTGATCCAGCGGCAGAAGAGCCTGCAGCTGAACCAGCTGCTGAAGAGCCTGCAGCTGAACCAGCCGCTGAAGAGCCTGCAGCTGAACCAGCCGCTGAAGAGCCTGCAGCTGATCCAGCCGCAGAAGAGCCTGCAGCCGAACCAGCCGCTGAAGAGCCTGCAGCCGAACCAGCCGCTGAAGAGCCTGCAGCTGAACCAGCCGCTGAAGAGCCTGCAGCTGAACCAGCTGCTGAGGAGCCTGAACCAGCACTGCAGGAATCTGAAACGGTAATAACCGGGATTAGGGAGGGTAATAACAGGGACTCTAGTGGATATTCAGGAGGTATTATGTTTGATTCCTGGTGAGGTAACCAATAAACTTTGTAGTCTAGTAGATGCATGCCATTTTGAATTTGCTTGTGGATTTTGTAGGACAATATCACTAATCAGTAATTTGCTTGCTTCATTAATTCTATGAACCCCTTAATAATAATTGTTTCAATTCCTGGCAGAAATTTCCATCATATTTAATTCATTGAATCATGAGCAAAATTTGCTTTTTATGAATTGGCAATGCTTTAAATATTTCATACAATATTCCTAAATTTTACTTGAACAGTACTAAGTATAATTGTCTTATTCCGCCATGTTGAACAGGACAATTTTTCTGAATTCTCTAAATAACCCGAATACTATGCGACTGGAAAAGACATGACTTACTATGACAGTTGCCAGTTTCATGAAAATTAAAATTCATTCTAATATTAGAAAGAAGACGAAACTGCAGAATCACAACCAGCACAGGAAGAGGCTCCCGTTGCTGCCCAAGCGGAAAAGACGGAGGAAGCAGCTCCAGAGGCAACTGAAGGAGGTTCGATTAGTTATATTGAGACAGGATTTTCATATTTTTTCAACCTACCAGCGGTTAAGTAAACCACTCTATTGGTGTTTGTTACACTGTCGGAAAACATGTGTTTTTTAACGACGTGAATGTCTGAAAAGTGTACCAACCTGCGAAAAGTTGCTATGAATGATACATAAAAAAATTTTTTTTTTCAATTTCAAAGGGGGGGTTATGACCTTTCACCTGTCCCTGGCTGGATTAAGTGATCAGTTATTCACTCAGAGTGCAAGAACTTGGTAATTGAATTAAAATACTCTGTCTTTATATCTAGCCATCCCAGAAACAACAGCAGAGCAAGATGAGACTCCGCCGGCAACAACTGCAGAAGAACCACAGGCGGAAGCAGCTGAGGAACCACAGGCCGAAGCAGCCCCAGCAGAACAAGTTGAAGCTGATGTAGAACCTATCCAATCTGAGGTTTGTTTGGCATGACAATTCCAGCTTTTCATGAGTTAGCTCAAGCTTGCCGAAAGCGAGGTCACCAATCCTCGACAAAAATTAGGAGACCTTTGGGAGGATAGTTACAAGTGTCTGTGTTATAGGTCTGCAAGATTAATCTTACCAATAGTCTCGGTGGTGTGACGTATCATGCGAAGCCTTAAGAATTCGCTCGCCATTGCATCTCTGGTTGCCCTGCGTGGGTTCGCAGGTTCTGGGATAGTTATGTACGAGAGGATTGCTGGACTCTAACCGCCGTAGGGTGGTTCATGTAACCGCCGGTCGGTTATGGCTTATTCCACCATCAAGTTCATTTGTCTGAAACAAATATCTAGCTAGCTATTGCCATAATTGACAAGGACTAGTAACTGGATTGACCAGCGTCAGTGATTTGCCATATGATTAAGTCGTCTTTTTATCTCTTCTTTCCTCCAAAATGAATATGAAATTCCAAGTTTAAGGCATCAACGTAATTAATGGGGTTATACCCAGTAGTGGGATTCAGCTGGTTCGCACCGGTTCTATAGATAATTTTATGAGATCAGCGAACCGGTTAGCGTTACATGACTTTCCGTGACAGAACCGCCTGAAAATATGACATTTGTATGATGGAACCGGTTGACAAAAAATTTGAATCCCACCACTGGTTATACCTAACTGACGTCACACGCTATTAAAGATGCCAGGTTCGAGTCCTATGTTTACCACCTCACTCAGGGTGTAATAATTTGAGTAGATTCCAGTACTCAAAAAATAGCACATCATTTCATATCAGTGGTTACTAGGTTCGATTCGGAGAGCAAGGTATAAAAAGCATCAGAACAAGGCAACATGAACTCGCTCAGAAGGAAAATTATCGGCAATCACTAAAATGCAGAGAACTACTGAACCCATATAGAACTATAGTGATGCATTAGGTGAAATGAGAAAGAATTGGATTTTGAATTAAACATCACGGGAGAGAGGAATAGTTACCAGTTTAATGATAGTGTAGGATTTACATAGTTACCGGGAGAGAGGCTTATATGGTGAACCACATCATCTTGCCCGGTCACCATTCCATGTCGGGTATGGGATTAGTTAGTCAGTTATTTGTTTTCAGGCATTGGCAAGTATATTGCCAACGTTAGCACGATGCCCCACACCGCCGAGCCAGGGAAAGGCAAGGCGCGGACGGGTGAGACGCTGAAGGGGCTCAATCCATATTTTCTTGTTCAGTTGTTGGTCTGTGCTGTGTACAGGAATATTTGTTTTGGTTGCATTAGCCTAGACATGAATCCTTATTTTCTTTTATAAAGGCTCCAGCAGTTGTGACAGGAGAGACACTGGCAGCTGAAACAACTGATGCCCCTGCTGTAGCTGAAGAAACAAAGACAGAAGAAAAAACTGAGGTTTGAAGGCCCTGATTCTGATAAAAAAAAATTATTAAGGTGTTTCAATCCACATAAGGCTCTAGACCGGGCATGGGCAAACTACAACCCGCGGGCCAAATCTGACCCGTTGGGTAATTCAATCTGGCCCGCCTGATGCTGCCACAACCAAACTAAAAACCAAATTTTGATGTTTCAGTTAAAAAATAACTCAAGGAATGTGTAAGATTGTGTTTCAATTTAATTTTGGCATGAGTCTCATTGTTTTCCACTTTTGCTTTTGCAACACTGTGAATATTGTTCATAAAATGTAACTGTTATGTCACACTTGCATGGCCCGCCAGTGTAGATGGGCAAAATTTCTGGCCCTAGTTTCGAAAACCTTGCCCACTTCTGCCCTAGACAGGCATACAGGCCTGGGAAAAAAGGAGTCTAATGACATTTGAAGAAAAATGATTTGAATCAGTGGTGGGATTCAATTTTTTTGTCAGCCGGTTCCATCACAAAAGTCATATTTTTCACCCGGTTCTGTTACAAACAGAACATTTACAGCAACAAATAATGCTAACCGGTTCGCTGATCTCATAAAATTCCGTGAGACTGTTCTTTAGAACCGGTGCAAACTGGCTGAATCCTACTACTGATTTGAATTCACGATTGAGGCATCACCAAAATTACATAAATGAAAATAGATTTACATTTCAGGAAGCTGCCGAGCCTGCTGCAACAGAAGTTGAGGCTAAGCCTGCTGCAGCAGAAGTTGAGGTTGAGCCTGCTGCTGCAGAAGTTGAGACTGAGCCTGCTGCAGCAGAAGTTGAGGTTGAGCCTGCTGCAGCAGAAGTTGAGGCCGAACCGGCAGCAGCAGAGCCACAAGCTGAAGAAGCTAAACCAGAGGTAAGACAGCAAGCAAAGCTACGTTCGATCTTACATAAGACATATTCTATACCTTTATCTACACAAGGCCCTGGACATGTGTAAATATATACTGAGTTGGTAGAAATTCAAATCTCAAGTCAAGTCCATGCTTCCGAAAACAAATAACTGACTAACTAATCCCATACCCGACCTGAACTGGTAACCGGACGAGAGGCCGTGGTTCGGCATGTCATTAAGTCGTCTTATCTCTTTCTTCTCCCCAGGATAAATATGTAAATCCTATCCTATGTTAACCAATCTTTATGTGTAGTGTGAAAGGATAGGATCTCACAATCTGACGTATATTGCCTTTTGTTAGACCATGGGCATCTCACAAAGGTATTGTTGTGATACTGCCTTGTCACTGCTATCTCCATGGTTACGATGTTAGCGGTGTTCGGAGTCATCGTTTCTTTTGTACGTGAACCACCCTACGACGGGGATAAGTCCAGCAATTCTCTTATACATAGTTTCAGCCTCCTCCATTTTTTGTCCAAAATAATGGAATCAAATTTCTAGTTTCAGCCATCCTCCAGTTTTTAAAATCACTTCTTCATCACAGGACCCAGCAGAAGAAACAAAAACTGAGGAACCAGCAGCAGCTACGGAGGAAGAAAAACCTGCGGTAAGTACAATTGTACAAAAAATGTTGGCGCTTCAGAAGTGTGTGTACCAATATGAAGGTAACTAATTTTGTTCGCCTGCTTTACATCAAGTTGGGTAAATGGACTGAAACCTATGGACAGGGGGTATATTCACTTGGCTAACAAAGACAGTCCACAAACTCATAATAGAACTAAAATAAGGAAAATCGCAATAAAATTATGGCCTAATCCTAACCTGGTACACACGCTACTGGGGCACCAAATTTTTTACTCTGTATATTATGTTTCATATTACGTGACTGCTTTTATCTAGCTTTGTTTGGGGGAAAATGCACGAGTAAGCGTTGTATGGACCTTTCCCCGACCTTTAACCCCAGAAAAATCTTCATAGGATGATATAAATTTATATACAGATCTTCTTTCGGGTGGGTTTCTGGTTTTTGAAAAAAGTTTTATCCCATCTAATGCATTTTTGACTGGAGTCTAATTGTGTCAACTAGTTTTTCGTGTCATCTTGGATTTGGTGTTCATGTATCTGAAAACATATGACTGGCTAACTAATCCCATACCCGACATGGACTGGTACCCGGACAAGACGTTGCAGTCAGCCATATGATCAAACGGTTTCATCGGCTTTCCTCTCTCCGGGATAAAATGTAAATCATATCTTATGCGCTTTTGACTCAAATCTAATCAAGTCATGTTGATTTGTGTAAACTAGTTATTGTTGTCATCTCGATTTCCTAGAAAAAAGTTTCGAATTTTTTTTTCATCCACAGGAAGTAACAGAAGAGGCTAAGGCAGAGGAACCAGCAGCTGCAGAGGAAGAGAAACCAGCGGTAAGTTGACTTTGCATAGATCTCAAATGCAATGCCCCATGGGATGGGACTGGCTCGGTGGTGGGGCACATGGTGCTAAGCGATAGGGATACGCTCCACACCCCATTGTAACATTCGCTGGTTTGAAACCCCGGAATAATTATGTGCGAAAGCATGAGTGGATTGCTGGACTACTTGTCGTCGAATGGTAGTTCACATGTGTACGGCTTCCTTCACCATCAAGTCCACTCATCTGAAACAAATACCTAGCTAAGTGATCCCATGCTCGGCATGAACGGGTGACTATTAAGCACTGTTGACCCTATGCCAATTCCTAAAGCTTTCGGTTTTTCGAAACTTAGATTGTGATTAGACAATGTGAAAGGCTTGAAAAAAGCATCGTTAAAATCAGCATAGATGTATCGGGCATTGTTGCTCATGTACATGAGTGTGCAACCTTTAATATAAGAGGGTCAGATACAAATAACTTGGTGAAATCGTGGGCTTTCTGGTAGTTGCAGGCGCAAAAAAAAATTTGGTTCTGATCTTTTAACAAGCGCTTGTTCGCTTTCCACAAGCTAGCTGTTACATCATAGATAATATATTGTACTCAGGTATAGCCCTTGCGCAGCGCGAAGGGATTGGAATTACTGGCACGTACCAACTAAATTAAAAGCTCGTTTTGCGGGACGCACATCATGCAAGATTGGTACTTCTCCATGGGAGAATTGTCACACCCCTGATTTAGCACAATAACTGATGAACTACTTTCAAAAATAATTAGTATTTTTGACAGGAATCTGAAGACAAACCAGCTGAATCTGCTCCAGAAGCTCAAACTGAAGAGGTATGAACTATTTCTTATAAAAATGTAGCATGGATTTTATTTTAATTTATCATATGCCTGTGGTTGTGTGCAGTAGTGGAATTCAAATTTTTTTTCGAAGTCCTAGGTAGGCATGGGAACAAGTGACCATCTATTTGTCCCGGATGAATTAACTTTGTAGTGAACACGAGAAACATTGATAAATCATACCCGCTTAACATATCCCATCTTCATGTTACAGAAAACGGAAGACAAACCAGCAGAGTCTGAATCCGCTCCAGAGGCTGCAGCTGACGAGGTAAAATATTTTACTGGTTGCTCTCCCTAGAATAGGGGTGGACAATCACACGAGGGCTGTATCCGGCCCACTTTTGCCTGAAATTACGGCTATAGCTTTTATGGATATAAATTTTCTGTTGAAAATAATATTGAATCGTCTAGTAAAATAAATATTGTAATTTCCCACGCTCTGAATATAATGTGTAAAGCAAGCCACATATACCCCATCCTCGCCAACCCGAATTAGTAATTAGTGGAGAATAATAAAAGCGAAAGCAAACAGCGATCTGAGGAATTAGCACAAGCAGTTTAAAGTCTGATGGAAACAAGCGTTTGCACACATGCATCAGGCATGTCAGCCCTAACAATCATTGTCATACTTGGTACACAAGCACGCTTATAGTATAACACATAATAAGTCTACCCTATTAATACAAAAATTTCTTAATTTAGACTAAACCTGAGGAAGCAGCAGAGCCAGAAAAGACTGAGGAGGAGCCCTCAAAACAAGAAGAGAGCCCTCCGGAGGCTGAACAAAGCGTATCCATGGCTGAAGAAGCAACATGATTTTAGTTTTTATAGTTTCATTTCTTTAAATCGCACTGTGTTTTTCTTTCAACCCAACAAATTTTGTCTTGTTTTTTTCCAGCGAGCAAACAAAGTAAAATTAGTGACTGAATTTGTAGTCCGGCTTATTACTCAACAATAGCTTTCTTGACGCTCCCATCAATAATGAGTCTCCTTTGCTTCCGAATATGCATAACCGTCCTTTGGATATTCTCTGGAAAAATGATAAGTTTTCTTAATGAAGACTCGAGTTTTTGGATGGTGGACGCCATTTATCTGGAATTTTTTTTCAAGATTTTTTTTTACGCCTTGTATACGAGCAGCATTTATATACATTGGGACAATCTCCTTTCCAGGGGCATAGCCAGAAGGTTGAGTGATTGCCATGTCGTCCTGTAAAGAAAGCATTTATCTGTAATATAAATACCGGTAGCAATTTTTAGTAGCTTGCAACGCTTTTTGACCCTCAATACCTGGAAATTCACACGATTATCTAGCTCAGGGCTACTCAACTGGCGGACCGCGGTCCGAATCCGGATCTTTCGACTATTTGATTCGGACCGCACCCAATTCTTTATTTTGGATCATTATCCTCACTTTTAAAGTTTCATTTTATAAAATGACATTTATTGTTTTGAATAAATATGAAAAGAACTGTAACACCATAATAAACAATCTTGATTAGCTAATAATAATCGTTAGCCAGTCGAGGATGTGCGCGTTTGCGGATGCCGAAATATAAATTATGGAAACGCCGGACCTAAAAAATTTTGATGTTTTGTATGCGGATCTTCGGTAAAAATAGTTGAGTAGCCCTGATCTAGCTGATTTGGTCTAACTTTGCAATTAGAAATTACTGGCTACGTCCCTGAATTAAATAAGCCTGGAGAACAGAATAAAACTTGCTTATATAACCCTTGTTTGGAGTGGAATGAGGAAAACCCTATTTGCGTTCTTGTGTTTTATAGAAAATTTGTTGGGTTCTGTATTATAAATACACAAATGTAAAGTCACTGTTTTATAATATAAAATAAGCAAATGTTGTGTGTCATTTTATTAACAATTTCTAGTTGGTGATTAGACAGAGCCCACACACACAGCCAGGGTGATGGTTTTGGGGTTGGACCCCCCCCCCCCCCCCCCTTTACTTTTGAAATAAAAAATAGCATCTTTCTGTATCATGCATAGTAATTTTTCGAAGTTTGAAACGCTTTTTAGACCAACAAGATTCACGGAGACACGTTTCCCGGCGTTCGGCCGGACCCCGCTAACTGTTTCGATCTAACTTGGTAAATAGGAATTTTAGAACTCGACATTTAAAAATTTTTGGATACGCCCCTGTCCCCTGTATGTAGATTGTTACGGGCGAGACGATTGCAGGATGGTTCACGTAAGAACCAGTTGGTTACGGCTTCTTCCACGCCAAGTCCATGCATCTGAAAATAAATAACTGGCTAAGCTCATACCCGACCAACATGGACTAGTAACAGGATGAGAGGCTGTGGTTTGCCATATGATCAAGCTTTATCATCTGCTAAGAAAATTTTATCTTGCTCCGCCCTCAGAAAATTTTATCTTGTTCCGCCCTCCTCTGTTACCTACTTGCTGAATACCCAGTACCACTTGCAAGAGATAATCATTCATCCTCCAAAATATTTACTTCCTATTGTAAGGAGAACTTTCATATCCCGTTTTGACTGCGCTCCCGTAGTATGTGCCCCAAGATGGCAGATGCCGGAACGTATTAAGTGTACCAGGTTGGACATAATTTCATTCAAATTTTCCTTATTTTAGTTCTAGTACCAGTGACTCTTGTGGTATTTCCACCACATTACATGAGTACCGTTTTGACATCACACAAGCTACAAACAACCACACTTTCCAATATAGAGAATGTTTAATTAAGCAAAAGAAAAAGGTTCAAGAATAATAAAGAAATGATAGTAGACCACAAGAAAGTACAAGCAGAATAGAAATATTCCTAAACCAACAAAGTGGAGATTTTATTTCAATACTCGAGCATACAACTTTGGATAGGGATCTGGAAATAGGGTCCTTGGCTTCAGTTCACCGGAGGATGCGGATACCTGATTATACAAGTTTACAACTTTGATAAGGATATAGATTCAGAACCCTGGTCCGAGGAGGCAGTTGTATGAAGTGGAGGGCTGGAGTGGGCACATAGTTTTGAATAGTTGCTAATGCTGATAATACTAAGGATTCGGAAAGTGGGTTCTGGCGCTAGTTCAAGAGGGCTGTTATATGAGCTATTTTCAAACTGTGTCGGGTGTTAGAATATGCTTTTGATTCTAGTAATTAATTGACTTAGCATTCGCGAGAGATAAAAAAGGCACGCAGACACTTAAGGTGCGTTTACACTGGATGCGTCGCGGCGCGGCGCGGCTTCTGGTCGCGCGGGGCAGGTGTTTACATAGCGCGCGTCATTTCTTCACCACTCAAGGGCGCTAGAGGCGGTTGCTTAGGAACATTGACGCGGGAAATTCAGCTAGAATTTCGTCTGCTTCCCACTCCGCTACAAAATTTACAAATATGCCACTTTCGAAAAGGAAAAGATTGGCAATCGCCCTTTATTTGGCAAACAATACGGAGCAAAAGCAAAGGGAACATTGGGTTCATCCCATATTAAAAAGAAGGAAAGAACTTGGTAAGTTCAAATCATCGCCCTATGAAATTGCGTGGTCTTTCCTCAAAATACTAATATAAGATTAATTAATCATAGGCTATCTTATACTGTTTTCTTCATCTACCTGTGTATTGAACAGACGGTAGAGCTTGAAGTTGAATAAACATTTATCTTTCATTTAATATTACTTTCTACGCAGGTGAGTACCATAGACTTGTCCAAGAAATGAGACTTGAAAGAACGGTTGCATTTCGTAACCAATACCGCCTGGACCCTGGTATGTTTGATGACCTGAGGAGTCTAGTGGCTCCTTACATAACTAAAACCACGACTAATTTCCGAGAACCTATATCTCCTGAAGAGAGGCTTGGAATAACATTAAGGTGAGCAATTACTGTATATTCAAACCATGTAGCAAAATGTATGTGGAAGAAAATATTCAAATTATAACACATCCACATAGAACTATTAAAAACAAAATAAACATAACATCAAATAAAAGTGCACATATATCATATTTCAGATTTTTAGCAACAGGGGATTCTTATACCACAATAGCAGATTCATATAGGACATCGAAATCAACAGTTTCAGGAATAGTTACAGAAACTTGTGAGGCAATTTGGACATCACTCAAAAAAGAATATTTAAGCCCGCCAACAGTTACAAAATGGAAGCAAATCGCTGAAGAGTATGAGAAAAAGTGGAATTTCCCACATTGCATAGGGAGCATAGATGGGAAACATATACAAATTCAAGCACCGGTGAATTCAGGGTCCCTTTATTACAATTACAAGCACACCTTCAGCATTGTGCTAATGGCCCTTGTCGACGCCAATTATAATTTTGTTTTTGTCGATGTGGGAGCTTACGGAAAGCAGAGTGATGGAAGTGTTTTCTCCCACTCTGCTCTCGGTAAGCTCATGAATGAAGGGGCCCTGAATTTGCCGGATGAAACAACGCTTACTAACAGCTCAAAAAAGGCTCCCTATGTGATAGTGGGGGATGAAGCCTTCCCACTAAAGAAGCACCTGATGAGACCATACCCGGGGCGAAATTTGCCAATTGATGAAAAAGTTTTCAACTACAGGCTATCCAGGGCAAGGCGAGTAGTAGAAAATGCATTTGGTATAATGAGTGCGAAGTGGAGAGTTTTTAGGAGGCCCATGGGTGTGTCGCCACAAAACGCAGAGTTGGTTGTGAAGGCAGCATGTTGTTTGCATAATTATGTAAGACGCCATACACTGATAGATGCAGGTGAAGTGGATAGGGAAGACCTGGAGGGAAACATAACAAGAGGAAGTTGGCGGGTACAACAGTTTTTTGCCCCTGCAAAGGCAAGGTCGCAGAAATAGTGTAGGGGCGGCGGCTGTTCGCGACAGCTTTAAAAATTATTTCATGGTTGATGGAGCTTGCCCCTGGCAATTTCAAAGAGTCAGAAGGACATGAAAAGTTCCTTTTATCTAGCTTAGTGGTTACCATCGAAAAAACATATTACTGAATGAGAGATTTTACATTTGACACGCTACACTAAAATATTTCAAGCTGTAATCAATTTGGAAAATAATCCAAATTTTTCATCAAAGAATATTTGAAAATAAACAGCAGCAGAAAGATGAAAATCATGCAAATACTCCATGAAGCTGTAATGAGAAATAGCCAGAATGAAAAAGCATACTGCCTGAACAAATAATAAAATGGTTGAGGTAAACTAACAATAAAAAACATTAAAATTTTTTAGAAATTGAGTTCTTGTTTAGAGAAGGTTGCTCAAGTTTGTACGGAGTCAATTAAATTTAGTAATGTACTGTAATTAAGATAAAAAAACGTTTGAATTTATTTTCTAATTTTTAAGTGGGAAATTGAATTTGAATCATTTCTCAAATTCAGCCTCATGGAGTAATTGCATGATTTTCATCTTTGTTGATGAAGCACGCTCAGGAGACAGTCTTTTCAGCTGTGGTAGAAGTGAAAGAAGGAAGAATTTGTCTGGATCATCTACAAATAAATATATATAGTATCAATATTCTATACCATTACGTGTTTATTGGACACGTAGTGGACATAGTGAACGTTTTGTTGTTCTTAGACTTAGTCTTGTTCTTCTTTGACACGTTCAGAAGAAATCGCTTTTCTCTTTGGTAACTGAACCAATTGTTTTGAAATTTTCATTGGTTAAAGATAAAATTTTTCCCCAGAAGGCTATTATTTTTTTTTGCCAAATATTTGAGCATACCGTATATACTCGCCTATAGGTCGCACCACCGTATAGGTCGCACTATTAGTTTTGTGTTAAAAAAGTTTGATTTTGATTTGACTCGCACATAAGTCAAACTGAAAATCTACGGATTTAAAAAGCCCTTTTCCTAGATTTTTGCATAGGTATCTTCCTATTTTGTTTTTTTGTAGGGCAAAATATAATCAAAATATGTTAATGACGCTCATAATTTTATATGGTTAGAACCAGGTCAACTGTAATAGATGCGTGCGGCGTGTTACGATTTGTAGAAATGGCCTATATCCAAATTTTTGTAAAATCGTCTGTATGTCGAGCGGATAGGTCACACCTATATTTTTTTTTAAAAATAGGTAAAAAGTTGCGACCTATAGGCGAGTATATACGGTAGCTGTCTTGTCTATATGAGCATGCTATGCATACGCTCCCTTTAATTCTACAACATAATAAACTAATCTCGATCACACCATATCATGTGTGACCGTAGATAAAACATGAAACAAAAACGATGTTCGAAAAGGTTAAAAAAATTACCATCCTTCTCCTCCTCAAGAATTTTCAAAATCCGCATGTTCACTTCTTCCTTCCTTTTTTTTGGTGTCGGTGCGACAGAAGATGACCCAGACACTTCTTCCCCTTCTACCACAGCTGATAGAGTGACAAGTTCTAAATTTGAGGACGTTCTGAAATATGAAATAGAAAAGGTCCTGAAATAACTTCAAATTAATAAAGAATTTAACTTGTACCAAATTGAACAGATCCTTTCAAAACATGTGATAGATATATCATTGAAATAGGCACACACTTTTCATCATAGTAACATATCACAGCAGCTCAATATTTACTCTTGTGCCGATTTTATGCAAAATAACTTACTTTCGATGCTGCACGAAGGAATCTAAAAAAGTCATGTGTTCAAATAGATGCCATTTATTCGTTGAAACGCCTCGGGGTGCCCCTGACTCCATGGTACTTTCATTTTTATTTTTCATCTTGACTTCTCTTGCCTGCTGTCCTAAATAGCTATATCAGATTGTGGTGTTAGTTGAGCAAAGCAAGCTTTTATTTTCAATTTGGTGTACTTGAAAATATTTTAGACAACGTGATTTTGCCATCAAGATAAATCCAGCAATGCTCCTATCTCCGCCCAATTGTTGGATTTGATATTAACATCACGATAATGAGGACTCATGTCATACAGACATGGTCTAGATTTCACCTCATTTATTAAAAGCTCTTCAAACGACATGACTGTGAAACAAAGTTTGTAATGAATTCGAAATACAATTGTTGTTAGAATTCATACCGGTACCGGTATAGCAAATAGTAAAGACTACAATCCTTCACTAGTACTTGCAATCAATTTTATTCTGACCTAGATAACGGTACCTAATTTGGATATTTAACTTATAAATTACGATAAACGGTACCTAATTTGATATTGCAGTTATAAAATGCGGTACCTTCTGATCTAAGCAGAATGTAAAACCACTTCCCACGGGAAGCAGCCGACACCGCCGCAAAAAAGCACGTGGAATTCGAAGGTCAGTCGCGCCGAAAAACGCTCAGCGAGAGAATCAGCAGCGGCACCGCGCGTCGTCGTTAGGTGCCGCGCTTTCAGTGTGAACGGCGTCACTTGAAACAATGGAGAGCGATCTCGAGCGCACTTCGCAACGCGTCGCGACGCATCCAGTGTAAACGCACCTTTAAATAGAAATTTAGTTTTATCAGGATTGGCAGTCGGATTTAAATTTTCTTCATAATAACCTGAAGTCAACAGTCAAAATTTATAACCAAGAGTTGTTTCTGACTCAAATTTATTCATACTCTGTGGTCACAGGAGGCAGTTGTATAAAGTGTGAGAGCTGGAGTGAGCACTCAGTTTTGGATAATTTAACTCAAATCAGCACAACATTGTAATTAGATGCCACCAAGCTATCCAGATGGCAGTAGAATATCCTTTTCATTGCATTCCGACTAATTCATCACACAGTTTCATCAACTCCTTGTTGTCATCTTTCTTGTGATCAAGTTCAGTCTGCAAACTTTTAACTCTCAATTCGACAGTACGGATCTTCATTTGTATGTTGTTGAGCTAAGAAATGAAAAATATGATGAGGCCATGTCTCCTGAACAGGTAGATCCTTCCCAGCGAGGAGTTATGGGAGTAATTTTTCTTTGTATTTGCTGAAGTAATACTAATATTTTTTATTACTACAGAACAGTGGCATAGTCAGGGGGTGGTTTTGCGGGTCGAACCCCCCCCCCCCCCCCTTTATAAATGTAAAAAAAATAAAATCATTTTCCTGTATCATAGATAGCAATTTTCCGTAGCTTGAAATGCTTTTTAAACCCCCAGGACCAGGCTACTCGATTGGTCCCGTTAGCAGAACCCCCCCCCCCCCTTTTTAAATTTTGGCTACGCCCCTGCTACAGAAATACTAAGATACATTATAAACTACTGGTACTTCAACTGTATAAAAGCAGGAGTGCGGCTTGCGCGCAAGACTAGCTAGCAATCCAATTAATGCTGAATAAATAGCATTTTTTTATGTATAATGAGGAGGAATAAGAACATTTTGAAAATGCTTTTTGATTAACTTATTTCTGTCCATATTCCTTCCACAACTAGTCAATAAAAATTTTGAAGAGTTAAAAAAGTACCTGTGCTGCAAAATTGGCTTCAACTTCAGCCTTTTCAGCGCTGATTTTTTTCAATGTTTCTGTTGTTTCTTTTTCCAATTCAATGCTCTTCTTTTGACTTGCCATACATTTAGCCCTGAATAGAGGATGGGACTAAGCATTAAAATTGTCAATTACTTTTTACTGTAGTTTTTTACAGTTTCAGATTTACAAGTTTGACAGAAGTATTTTTTGGAGTCACAGCATTAGTCAATGAATTGTATATTAACCCTTACGGGGACAGCCTGAAGCCACTGCAACCTGTGCAGTCACAAAGCGTTTTTTCTCGTTTAATTAAACTCGCGTCTGCTCGTCCGTAAAATCGGTAAACATCAAACACGGTAATCTCAATTGGTATATTCAGGATAAGTCGTTGCGAAGTACACCTCACGGCGAAGGCTCATCATTACACAATTTTTGCGATTTCCTGCTTTGCTATACAATTCTGTAGCGCCGAGATTTAAATATGTTACCTAAATTCAGTTATATATTCCTTCTGTTTCAACTCATTTGCTTGAAGATTTGTCGTCATTTTTTGAAGAGTTTCCGTTTTCTGAAATAATACACTGGAAGAGCGAGTGAGATTCTTAAATTTCAAATCAATCTTCTTTTTCTCTTCAGTATAAAACGTGAATTCTTCTTTATTATGCTTCTTTTCCTCTTCTAATTCATTCAATCTTTTTTCGTATCTTTCTACACAATCTTTCGCCGCGATTTCCGCAGAGCGAGTCTCGTCGACTAAATCGTTGTACCGTTTTTCAGCCTCGTCGCGCTCTAGTGCCCACTTTTCTTTTTTACGTTTCAAAACTCGTTGAATATCTGCTTCTGAGTATTTTAAAACTTCAATTATTCCGTTATCGGGCTTTAAAGCGGTAGGATGTTGAAATCCGGGCGAAACACTTCCAATACTGTCACTTGCAGATCCACGAGCTACATTTGAAGCTTCAAAAATGCTCTGGTCGACTCCAATCTGCGACGGACTGTCACATAACAAATCTGGTTCTCGTGGGCTGATTATAGCTGGCTCTTCAGCAACATCTTCTGGAACGGGCGTAACTCGGCCTGTGAAATCAATAATGTCGCTTTTTCGCCCGAGTAAAACAAGAGATTGTCGGTTTACGAGACCTTGTAGTAATGGATCGAATTTCATGTACAGGGATTGTTTACGAAGGTCGCCAGAAATACCACCTGGTGTTTGCTGTTCCAAAAAGTCAAGGTCAAGCTGACCTTGCTCGAGTAATTTTGAGCCGTCAACAAAAGCCGAGTTCCCAAAGGTCACATCCACTTCGCGTAAAGCGTAATTCGAGGCCTGTGGCGCTAGTTCGAACACACTCACATTTGCAGAAGTGTTCAGAGCATCTAGACTTGAATCTTCTTTCACTGCTCCTTGTAAATCTTGTTGGTCTCGAGAGTTGGGGTTAGGTTTGAGCGCATTTTTGGGTGAAAATGGATCAAAATCTTCCGGGATATTATCCAGATCGAAGCTATATGCTCTGGTCCCCAAATTGAATGGATGCTTGGAACCATTTTGATTAGGACCGACTGATTCCTCATCCAAAGTACTTTGCGATTTTGATTTTGGTCTAGTTGTTTTGGGTCGAACACTCATTGGCTTTCTTAATGCAGAAGGATGTCTCAAACCACTTGTGTTAGGTTTGATTGTGACACTAGGTGTCGCACTACCCTCATTGTCGGTTTTATCTGCAATAAAAGATCCGTGGTCACTGATATCAAGTGTTGCATTCATTCCGCACATATTAGGGGTCATAATCTCTGTACCAGGGGTCATGACATTTGACCTCTGTGTCACAGTTTTTGCAATTGGACTAATCACAGCATTCGAATCACATACTTTTGAAATAGGTGTCATAATCTTTGATGCAGGGGTCATAACTTCAGAATCGGGCAAGGCGGAAGGAGGTATAGGTACTGAGATAGGGGTTATGACATTTGTCATTGAGGTCATGTCCTTTGAACCCTCAGGTTGGGACTTGTTTGCTTTGGATATGCTGATATCAATAGCTTTATCAATCATTTCGTTGACGTATTCTTTTGCACATTCCTTGTATTCTTGGTGATCGAGTTTAGTAATGACTTCGACCCTCTCCCGCCATCGTAGATTTTCATCCAACTTTCGTAAGCTCTCCCATTTGTTGTCATTTTTGTTTTTTTGCGAGCTTTTTTCTTCTTCATTTTTCGCTACTTCTTGAGACGAGACACCGGGTCTGCGAGGTGCAATTCCTTTCTTTATTGCTGGCATTCCATTCCCTGTTTTAGGGGTGTCTGTAATCTTCGAGGGAGGGACCATTTTTCGGGCCACCGCGGGTACATTTTCTGACCCACTATAGCTTCCATTTATAGGAGTAATTTCTTGCAATGCCGTGGCAGAAGGGTTCAAAATCAAGCCCCCTTTTTGTCCCAGAAGAGGGGTTCTTTTTGGGGTAATAAAACTGACTTTAAGTTGCTTATGTACAGGTGTTTGTAGCATAATAAGATTGTCTTTTTGTGAAGGTTTTAGTATTGAATTTGGCAATTTTAACGGCGATAGTTCTAATAAATCGCCCTCAGCCAATGTAGGATTCACATTCAAGTTTTCCATGGTTGACAATAATAAGACAATCCCTGAATTCCCTAATGAAGTTCCAACTTCTAACTTAAATAAACTAGAACTGTATAAAATTCAAAATTACACTTTAAATTAATTCCTGCCATATTTTTAACTATAGCAGTAATCATTAAAAAGGTTCCATTACATTTGAACCCACGTACATTTAAACCCATGACAATTGCACCTGTATGCTATTGCACCCATGGAATTTTTTTTGTTTTTCGGATAGTTGAACCCATACTAACCCTAACCCATGGGTTTTAGCACCCGCATATTGATTGAACCCGCGAATATACACATGGGTTCAAATGTACGTGGGTTCAAATGTACGGTCACCATTAAAAACGGTGCGAGACAGAAGAAAACAAGGTTAAACAATGTTTATTAGAGATCTTAAAAATATTGCTTGGTCATTCAGTTGATATAAAATGAAGATACCAATAATTCATTTAATTACCATTCTGAAAATACGCACTATAAACTACTTAAAAAAATTAAAAGATATATGAAAAATCCCATTTCGGGGTGAGAGGGGATGACAAAACAGATTTTACTAAGACCAGTTTGACTGAGGAAGACAATCTGAAAACCTAGAATAAGGTTTATAATGTCAGAATTCGAGAATTGGTATAAATTCAAAACAAAAATTATTGTTTTAGGCTATATCAGTAAAAAACTTATACGGTACCTGTATACAGTTAAATGGTTATGATAACTAAAATATATACTAATATCTGCATATAAAACTCCTCATTAACAGACACATAAATAACTAAATCATTCCCGAACACGTATTTTTACACGCATGCAGGCATGGGTTTCTGTATTTATAGTCTACAATCCCATTTCAGCATTTGTACCGTACGTACGGACCTGCATACATGCAACGAACGACAGTCGATATAACCGCCTTGTAAGCACATTGATGCATGAAAAAATACAATCCTCTCGAAAGTAAGTAAACTACAAAGACGAATAAATAGACCAGAACCCCGACGTCGAATATAATTAGCAACTTTCAAACTTTGCAAAATCTACCTTTTCGTATTTCCAGCCAAGAATATCATTGGGTCGCATATGTGACGTCATGACTCTTTATCGCTCTTGAGTGCCCACCTGCGGTTATGTTTTCTTGCGAGATGAAAAAGACTGGAAAGAGAAAGAGAGAGATTTTATTTCCACAAAAAAATGTTGTTGCTCCCGAAGTATGCGAACCAAGATGGCGGACATCGGAACGTAACATGGGTAACAGGTTAGGGATAGGCAATAATTTTTTTCCAATTTTCCTTATTTTAGTCCTCTTATCAGTTCGAAGACTAGTCAAGAGCCTCCCGTAGTATTTATACCTAAAATTATGGCCTAACCCTAACCTAGTACACATATTACATTCCGATGTCCGCCATCTTGGTTCGCATACTTCGGGAGCCCCAAAATGTTAAATGAAGGCGACGATAGGATTTTGATATGAGGAGATAGTCGATAAGACGGTTGTATCATTTGACAAAACACGCCTTCTTCTCTGGTTACCAGGCAATGTAGGATATAAAAATAGATGATAATTCTTATATACATAATTAAAATAGAGAATATGGGGAGAGCTGACTCTGATGACCGTATGGTGGTACCGGTATCGCTCCTTCCAGTCTATACCAAAAAACTTTACATGTTTATTGTATATATTTTTATTGTTGCTATTTCATTATTTTTCTGGTTGACGAAAAATAAATCTCTCTCTCTCTCTTTCTCTTATTAGTGGTGAAGTTATTCACGGCGAAGAAAGTCGTAATCAGCCATCAGTTACGCGAATCACCTTGCAACGAGAGGAGTCCTCGTGTAATATGCCGCACGAGTTTCAAACATGCAAACTCACCCAGGATAAGAGTTGAGTTGGAAAGCTCATTCCTATTGCTTAGCACGATGTGCCAACCCTCAGCTGGTTTTACGCCCCAACGTTTGCTTAGAATATGAACATAATGTAATCAAATCAGTGTTTCATGTACAGGTTGTTCAGTCAACCAAGGCCACGTAAACTACCCTGCGACAACGAGGAGTTCTGCAATTTTTTTCGAAATTGACATCGGCTAATCAACAATGTTGACGCCTCACGTCAAGAGATAAACCGTAGGCGTGGACTCTCTATGGCACTGCATATGAGCTTCTTCCGCCAACCAAGTGCGAACATGTCCGTCAATGAATTAATTCATTACATAACTTTAAAAAATGAATCGTCAATTTTACGAAACACGTGCTTTTAGTTGGATGTAACGTTAAAGTAGTAGTAACGGACATCACAACGGACGTTAAATAAACAAAAGTACTGTAATAAAAACACTAGACATACGCAACGCAACAAAAGTAAACTCGTTTGAGAGAGAAATTTATTTACGCAAAAAATGTTAAAAAATACAATATTGCAGGTTTTTATAGAAATACTGTGCAGGGAACAATTTCAAAATTGAATTGCGTAGATCAGTATGCAAGAGCTTTGCAGATCATCGAGGCTTCTACCATTTTGTTTACAATGTGAAAATACTTAAGAATGAATTGTACTAATATAAAATTGAATAAGACAAAAATGAGTCGGCACTCGGCATATAATTTTTTTCACGATTCGACACATTATGTCAGGTGTATTTTAAAGTGCAGAGGGCGTATGTTCCCCAGCTATTCATTTTAGGGGGGGGGGGGGGGGGGGGGTGTTTAGGGAGTGGTAAATATTTTGCTACAGTGTGGAGTGGAGAATTACAGTGTGGAGTCCCACCTCAAAATTAGAGAAGGGAATTACTGGCAGAGGGCGTGTGTGAAATTAAACAATATACGACACTGTGATCGATCTAGTACAGTAGTGATCACATTCACAGAACCTGACTCGGTATAGAAAATATTACAGATTCAATCCCTATGAAACATTGGCACTATCGAGTTCCCTGAAAATAGTAGGCTTAATGGATCTTATTTCAATTTTCTTCCGGAAAATAACACTAGGGCTTATTTTGGGGAGATGTCTTGTGTTTTCATTTATCAAAAACAAAGTTACAAAGTAGGAATTACGAGATTTTCAAATATACAATATATGTAAACTGATATCCATTTACTTATAAATAACACGTTTTTATTCAAAATTCCTGCAAACACATAGATTACCAATCATCTAAAACAGGGGTCACCAAACATTTTTGACCGCGGGCCGGGTATGACTCAAACTGTGTTGAAACGGGCCGGATGAATATTTTTGTCAATGCAATCCAATAAATTCACAAAAGTTGGGAAAGCCATTCAATTCATTCAACAATATATATTCTACATTTCTGAAGACTTGAATATTAAATTCTATCTATATCACAGAATAAAGATTGAGAACATCCCAGGAAAACAAATATACAAGATTTCTATATCTAGACAACTATCCTTAGTTTAGCTGTTATTAAAACGTTGCTATCATGAATTAGAAATGTTGCCGTCACGCCGTGTTGGAATACCGCTCATAAAAATGACATCGGATTGCCTGCTGTATCTTGGAATTCCATGAAATTGACATAATTTAGATAAAATAAATAACTATTATCTGGTATTTGAATTTTTCCATTAGCGCATAAATTTTCCAACATTCGGAGCTTTTAAAAATTACGCTCAAGTTATACGTAGTACAAATTAATGATATTGTCTATGGACACCAATAAAATTTATATAGACGTGTGTATTTCTTGCCTAACTTGATACTTACCAATTTTTATGAAGTTTGTACAATCAGAACATCGTTAATTATAACCCACATTTAACAACTGTCAAACTATCATGCACAACTCCAGCGTTTATTTGCGACGATCTTTCGGCGGTGTCAATGACCGTTGCCAGAATAAAATCCTGAAATAGTCTTAATATTCCATTGATGTGACGCACATCGAAAGATTGGTGATTGATAAGTGTTCTTTTTTCATATTTATTACAGTTCTTATCAAAAAAGTAATACAATCCTTATGGAAATAATTGGCCTGTCGGGCGGTACTAAAATTCCGATATCTCCGCTATTTCTTGACCGTTTTTATTAAACTTTTTTTTTAAACTTTTTAAAAAACTTTGCGTGCCGGTAGAGAATTTTAGCCTATTTTGTCACAGCTATTTCTAGAGTAATTTTTCATTACTATACTATTAAAACTACAACTCCTAAGGAGGCAAATGATGATTGACTTATTTGATTCATACTCCAATTTCCGAAACACAACCAAAAACTAACGAATAGCATTCAAAGCCGCAAAAACGAAGTATTGTTCACAACCACAACTGAAAATCTGTCAGGGTGACAAAAGTGTCTGAGAGGATGCGAAAAGGCCTATTAATACGTCACTTTTTTGCATCTTGCTGATTGGCCAATGTTACGAAATAAACAAGGAAGACGATGATGGGGAAAATCTTCATCGGTAAAAAATTTAGCCATTTTTGCGTGTTATTGCGGGCCGGATAAAATGACGCCGCGGGCCGGATCCGGCCCGCGGGCCGTAGTTTGGTGACCCCTGATCTAAAACGTGTAGGAGAGATTCCTTGCTATCGACTAAGTCAAAAAAAAATTCGCGCTTTCGACTAAGTCTTATTTTAAGGGTACGGCTCATATTGAAACCATTTTCAAAATTCAGGATATGGCTTATTTTCAGGGTAGGTCTTTTTTCGGTGAAACACGGTATATTACATCTAAATAATCATACCTGACTTTCAAAACTATCGAAGCGTTTCAAATGACAAATTATTGCAAATAAGTTTGGGTGTTCCTTATTTTCTAAAAATTCCCTCCGCCTTTTGTAGAAAGTACACTAAACTTGACTTTCACATTCATATCACGGTTAGGGAAAACTTTGAAATCTAATTTTACTTGTGTAACGTCAAAAATACTCATTCACGTGGACAAGTTTACGGTCGGGCTTTACAAATCGAACTGAATACTCGAAAGCTCATCGGAATTGTTGTTTGAATTTCTAAATATAATTCCTTGCAAGTTTTAAAAAGTAATTTAAACCCTAATTAGATTTGATCATTCATATATAATCAATGAATAACGTCACTATTGTATTGTTGATGAATGAAATCATCCGAGACTTGACTGCAGAATTTTCTTCATGATAAATTTACAAGGTCCTCGATCTTCCCCTAATTATATATGTATTAACCGTTATATTTGCTTCAAATATTGCTTGTTTCCCGCCCCGGCAGTTATCCACTGGTATGTTCTGGCTGTTATCTTTCAGTAGAAATTTTCGATGTGACCAATGACATTAAACAACATGATGCGCAACTGCGGCATTTTTGGCCGAAGATCGTATCCGATAGCACGCTCCAATGCACATACTTGACGAGACGAAAACGAGCGGATGTGTTCTGCTTTCGAGCATAGCACGGATGGTTTTCGTGCCAGCTTTGACAGTTGTTGTCGATTTTAATGAAATTTTGGAAAGTTGAGGTAAAAAGAAATCGGAAAAAGGTAAGGTAAATACTATTGTTGTATGTCACACACGGGCATAGCACTGTTAAGTACATGTGGGAAAGCCAGCTTTTGTCAACAACTACGAAGTTATTAATTCAGTACGGTACGTAGTTGGCCATCTGCCGGAATTGCATAGTTACTTACCCCTTATGGTTCCAAATAGTTCATGCACCTTCATTTA
Source organism: Styela clava (assembly GCF_964204865.1). Classification (NCBI taxonomy): domain Eukaryota; kingdom Metazoa; phylum Chordata; class Ascidiacea; order Stolidobranchia; family Styelidae; genus Styela; species Styela clava. The sequence continues at coordinate 22,025,979 of NC_135253.1, read as the reverse complement.
GATTTTTTAATCAGTCAGGATATATACTCATTGGTCTAACATACTATTACGCATTAACTTTTATTTGCGTATTGAATCAAAAGGTTAAGAAGTTCACCTAACATTACACTCATACCGGTTTATATTGTATAATCTGATCTCTCGAGTACTTGGAGCCACGAAGGCTTGTAAGTTTCTGACTAAACCCCTTTATTAGTTGGTTTATATACCAAATTCAGTAAAACATTTTTTACATGAATCATGAGATATTGGATTTATTAGCTTTCCCATTCTAAATCATATAGACTGCTTTATTTATTCTTAACGAAAATTAATAAATCTCCTATCTTTCTTCAGATGTGAAAGTTGTGGACGAACCTGTCTAAGCATTGTGAGACTCCTGCAGCACAAGAGGCAATAGCAAAAGTAGTAAGTATATCAATCAAGAAATTAAGCCGACATAAAGTAAAACTTTCAACTATTCGTCTAATCTCAATTTCCTATTATTTATTCACAGGACAACTATAGCAGAAGGGGAGATATCAGAAGTATGGCGACATATCAGTGACAGTGTGATTCCAAGAAATATAATTAGAGTGCTCCATAAATGTTTGCAATAGAAGAACAACCTATGGAGGCATGCAAAGACATTTGCCCCTCCGGTAGAGTTGTGTATGGCCCCACATCCCACATGGCCCCACATGAAGGGCTTGAAGGAAATAACTAAAAATTCCAAAGCGTAAGATTGCATAAGCGATCTTATTTGTAAAAAGACACAAAACACGCCAGACATATTTAAAACAGCTTTGGAAAATGGTTCATCAACTTTTGGTAGTACTATGGAAGAAATTCAGGAAAGGGTATAATCGTGATTCATGATAAAATACTGTTATATATATTTTAGACAACTTCAATCTAGACCAGGGATGTCAAACTCGCGGCCCCAGAGAACTTCCACTGCGGCCCTCGAACGCTTAACAATAACTGTAATAGTATATTGGAAGTTTTTTTTTTATCTAAATGTATTAGATTTTTTAAACCTTTCAAAGTGAAATTGATTATTCACACAGAAAACAATTTACTGAAAGTCGTTTTGGAAAATTAATTTATATTTTGTTCACATTTTGGCCCAATTAAGAATACACATCAAGCGAGCAAAAGAATACTTGAGTGATTAAATTAAACGCAAAGTACATGAAGGTGGCATTTTCGAAGAACATGGGAGTTGCAATATTTCTGCATTTTACAAAATTCTCAAGCACATTGTTAGGTCAATATATTTAGATTACCGTAAGTCATTTTTAGTGTATGAATTATTCTTTTCTTATCCAAAGCTTGTTCAAAAATGATTTTGAGCGTTGTACATAGAATTTTATGATTTTTTATAATAAATACAGTAACTTGCAATAACAGTGGAATGCAAATATTAATATGTAATTGCATTTGAAATTAAAGAAAATAATAAAACTTAATCCAACTGTTTAGTGTCATCACAATAAAACTATCTTAAAAATATCTTTCAAATATACATTATCAAAAACTGTTTGAGGCCCTTTTTACAATTTCCAAAATGCAATGCGGCTCTCAAAAACCCATGAGTTTGACACCACTGATCTATTTCAGACGATTCAAGCATTGCTTTGGGAAATAATATCACTTCAATTAAATTGAAAAAAATCTCACTGTATTAAATGCAAAATCGTTGCTCTCATAAAGGTAAACCAATTCAGCCACTGGAATATATTGGCCTTCACAAAGCAATGGAGGCAAAATTGAGAGTTCATGAGCTATGAACTTTTGTTCTTTTCTTTGTTTTGAACTTTTCATACTCCACAGCCCCTCTTAGTTTTTTTTTTAATTTTAATTACCATGTGATGGTCATACATATCTTTAACTTGTATTTTCTGTCATGATGTTTTATCTCAATGTGTCAAACTATTAATTAGTGTGCACTTTTTGCTTCCAGATGACATAAATGTATTGTCTTGTTTATTACCTCAGCTTGGAGTATTGACAAGAAAAAGGTGCCAGTAAATTACGTAAAATTTTTCTTAACTCTTTGTTATAATCAAAATTCACAATTAATAGGAATTTTAAACAGCCAACAATCAATGAGAATTATATGCAAAATCCCCCAGAATAAATTTGTCTTCTTAAATCGGAGGAAGGCAAAACATATATAGGTAGTTTCCATCCACACAAGTCTTTCAAGAAGACTTACTCGAGCCAAACTAAATGAGCATCTTCAGGTGATCGGTAAGGCTGCAAGTTGAATTCAGCCCTGTTAAACTATTGCATAGAAGATAATATTAATTAGTGGGCTATGAGCTAAATTCCTAAATTTAAACAAACCTATCTACGAAGCATTATGTTCCATCGATGTGACCTACGATTACCTGAATATGTAATATGTCTAATAAATTCACCTATTAAAGCAAGTTCGATAGGTGCAAACTTTGTGTTATGGAATTGTATCACAGCACCGTTAGGGGGAGGAAGAACAGTTTTGCTGTTTTGTATGACACCCTCTTTAAATGAAATTTCAATGTTTAAGCGCAAACATCAAAATTACTAATTTTGAACTTTGTCATTATCTGCAAAATGTTCCACACAAATCCTTCCGCTATCGCGTTTGTAATCTTCTCTGATAAAAAAAAAACGTCTATGGTGTCCAAAATTGCTCTTTACAGCTTGTCTGCCATTCCAGCTTTCCAAGCTAGCAAAACTTTTTAGATATAGGGATTATTTTCTTTCGTTACAGGTGCAAAAAGGCAGGTACTACACGTAAAGAAGACGCCGAGTATCAAAAGCGAGCGGAAAACGGTCGCGAAAGGCGACGAGAAATATATGCATTGGAGCGTATCATGAAATACAATCTTTCGCTCGTAGCCTTATGGAGTGACGTCAGAGTTGCCTATCATGTTGTTTAATGTCATTGATGTGACAAACAATATCCAACCAGCTCAATATATAGGATGTTGAGTTAACAATGCTAGTATTTATTAGATAGCCTCCTACATTGCATGCAAAACAAAAAAAATGTTATAAAATGAGCTTACTAGTAGTCGAACCCCAGACCTAAAACCTGAAAATATCAAATAGGATTCATTACTTTAACCATCTTATAGCCAAATCCCAAAAATATTCTGTAAGAGATCTATGCAACCATAGATTTTACATAACAACAAGATGACAAGCACCGTACTTTTACGTCGTCACCTACACCATCTAGTGGTAGTTTACTACTTTGGACTTTCCACGGTGAGCGCTAGCGTTGTTACCGCGCTTTTGCGTTCTCAGAAGTAGGCCGCGAGCCGAGGCCATTTATCTTTCAGTTTCGTAGCGCACATCAGGTAACTACCTGAAAATGATTTTAAAAAGTTCCTTAGAAATTTAGTAACAAATATTGCCTTGTTCCCACTTCCAAAAGTTGCACGTTTTACAGAAAAGACGCTTTTACTACAATAAATATGTGTTACCATCTGTCCTATTTTCTCTGCTTTTCCGGTATCATGGGCCAATGAACGCAGACTTCTGCACGACGTAACAGTCAAGTTAGTCAGCTGTAGGTGGATCCCCAGTGGTCGGATGAATATCAGATGTACTCAACTGCTAGCTTTTGCGTTGAGTAGCCTTTCCATAGTTTTTTTCAGTTACCGGTAATATTAGTCCAGTTATTCTAAGGAGGTGTTGAAAAGTATAGGTAAGATATTAAACACTTGTATATCCTTGCCATAAATAGCAATTTTAGTTGAGCACTAGATCATAAGACGTTGTTAAATAGGTACCGTACGGTGCGGTAACTCCAAGGAAGGCTAGACCTAGAATAATATGTCACAAACAACGATATTTTCTGGCTTGCATGAAATGTTTATGATTAATTTAATGACTCTTCTTGACTATTCAGCAGACTTATACTACTAGGCTATATAGGCCACAGCATATTTGGAAATAGAAATGAATGGCTGTTTCTGTAATGCACGGTTGTGTGAAAGAGAAGAAATTAATCAATTTTACTAATGTCGGTTGGTCTAAATCTAAATTCATAGAGTCGACAAGAACCTGGGAAGCAATGATAAGTTATGCCGGAGTGGAAAGAAAGGTAGCATTGGAAATGATTGAGAGGTGAGAAATGAAGTTGTAGACAAACAGTTGATGTTTCAAAATATAGTCTATAGTCCATACTCATACTGTCATAGGACATTTCAGACTGTGATATATCAAAATTTAGTGTAGATATAGTCTAGTAATGGTATGCAAACACTGCTGGACTGTAGAACATGCAATGAGCATATATACGCTCATTTAGTACATCAGATAAAATGCATTATGTATTCAAGGTATTAGTTAGTATTTAGGGGTATTTTTAAAATCATACTGCTCCAAATATTATTTTCTTCCTTATTTTAGATACTGTACTACAAAAGAAAACGGCAATGTTCCACCAATCCGACCTAACGCAGGCTCTGATCCCTGCTGCTATCAGTGCTATAAAATGGATTAAACAAGAAGTCTTGAAGCTTAATGGTATATGAGAATCATAATAGTTGCAAACAGCTTAGATGGGCTATTCATATTGAAATACTTTAGCACTTTTCTGCAATTGGAACTGCCCATCAAATTCATGTTGGAGACTTCATTGAGATTTTCAATTCATTTTTTTCCCTCGACTATGAAGATCTTTTGAGGTTAACGAGGTATTAATAAATAAAGCTGAGGAATTTGAAGAGGATATGAAGAATGTAAATGATACCAGGGCACGTCTATTTAACACTGTCAAACATAAGGATTATACTCTCCACCCAACAATGATTCACTGAAGAAGCATGTGGCCCTCAAATCAGTTCTTGAGTTGGCAAACTGCAAAGAAAAATAGTCAAAATAATTTATGAAAGTGTGCCAAAATCAACTTAAATTGTTTAAACGGATTTTTGTTTTTGTATTGACTGCAGAAATCACAGTACACCTATAGAGGAAAAGTCGATTTTTGAGATAGTGGATTTCGAAAACAATTCAGAAGAAAGTGAATTAGATATTACAGTTGATTTAATAAGTATCATACATTTGTTTTTTTTTTCGGACATTTGTTAGTGTCGTAGTCCTGTTTCTAGAAATATTATTGCCTTTGTTCAAATACATAACCACATAAACTAAAAAAAGATTAATTGTAAATTGTAATATTTCTGTTCACTATGTTATGTACATATTGTACATTCATTTAATGTTCTTGACTTTTGCGGTAAATTTTCTAAGTGAGAAATAACTGATTTATTTGTGTTTTCGTGCTCACGATGTTAATTTGTGACTTCATTGCTTAAAAATAAATACGTTTGATACTTGATAGCTTCTATAAAATGGATGTAGCTTTTTATGCTGTTCTTGTTGTAAACTGCTTGTGGTTATTACATAAAATTTATTCTCAAATGTGAATCAGCGTTGTTGGTGTCACTGCTTTCGAGGTCACTCCCGACTCCTGTCACACAATTAAAGTATTTTTTGTTGTTGGTTACATGTATGCCATATTTTTCGTAATCTACCTAATAAATTATGATTGACTGAGGAAGTCCGATTTTGGTCAGGCAAAACATTACAGGAATACATTTGTGTTAGTGTGCTGTAGGGCTCTCGAATTGTATAGTTCTTATGTATGCGTTGTAAACTTATGGTTATTGAATTTCCGGGAACCTCTTATATTCAATTTCGCACCAGGATTGTGGAACAAGCTGTAATGCGTTCATTATGTTCGTTTTCACACAAAACTGAAGAATTTATTTAGTTACCAGATGTGCGCTACGAAACTCATTTTCTGGGCGTTTTCATGGTTTCGTCTCACGGCCCATATCCGTGGTAAGGATCTACAAGTGTTTAATAATTTACTTATACATTTTTCAACAACGTCTTGACATAACTTAACTAATAATAACTAAACAGGGCTATGGAAAGCCTGCCCAACTCAGCGCAAGGTCGAGCAGAAATAACTAATATTCATCCGCTCGCTAACAGCTGGTTTAATTCAATTGTTACGTCATGCAGAAGTCATTGTTGAGTGCCGACAATGTAGAGAATATAGGACAGATCGTAGCACATATTTCTTGTAGTAAAAGCGTCTTTTCCGTAAAACGTGCAACTTTTGGAAGTGGGAACAAGGCAATATTTGTTACTAAATTTTTAAGGAACATTTTAAAATCATTTTCAGGTAGTTACCTGATGTGCGCTACGAAACTCACTTTCTAGGCGTTTTTCAGGGCCTCGGCTCGCGGCCTAAAGTATGGGATGGAGTTTTCATATTTATTCAGATGAATTCGAAGAGGGTTTGACAAATTTATCTGGTGGATAAAATAGATATCAACTTACTACTGGTTGATTTGGAATGGTTGCCACGCGGAACAGTAGCGGTACCCAGTACCGGACCTGTATTTTACTGCAGAGTAGCCATGTAGCCTCACGGTTTTGAAGGATTTTCATGGCACCTATACGACAGAAACTACCGTATTTTAATGATTCATACTGTACCTGGCAGTAGTTTAATCCTACTAACATGATATCTACTAAACATAATACTTAAAAACGTAACCTTCCTATCCTGTGAGAAATCTAATATGAAGTCATTTCTTTTTGAGGTTTTTAATGATTTATGACAATATTATAATCATATTTTAATAACGATATTGTATAACATATTCTTCTCAAATTTGGATACCTTTGAGATGATATGAATAAAATACTTCTATGCACCGATATAGCGTAGCCTACGTAAATAAAACTTTTTGATTACCGGTATTTTATTTAAAATATTTTGAAATCTTAGGCAAATATAACAGCATAAAATTGCAAGTTGTTCATTACTTGAAATCTTTTGGCATTGCAAAAATTATATTATAGCCCGTTTTTACAACAATTTACTTTTATGATTTAATTATTTTAAGAATATCGTATTATATCATCAGGCATTACAGATATTTGTTTGAATCTAACAAAAAATACTTATAATAGGGATTTTAAGACTATTTGAAATACCCTATAACAACAAAACTTTATGGAAATTGAATATTCCAGTTCAGACTTGTGCATAAGAGTTCATCTGACAGTTTGGCGGAATACTAATTAGCAACTTTCAATAAAAACTAAAAATGAATGTGTCTTTGAGCATACATATATACTATTTACATACTGATAATCATATTTAAATAAACACGGTCCTAATGCGCCTGAAAATTAAGTAATTATGTTCATTTTGATAGCGGGTGACTTCGATCTTATCACGATCTCCCAGTCTATACTAAAAACAGTCGCTTTGGACTTTATGTATTAATCCACGCTCTTTTTGCAAATCTTGTTGTCAAAATATCAAAACTGGAACATGCGAACTTTTGCCATAATAATGTATTATGGGATTTTTAAAAACATATCGACTTCCACATTTAGACATATGTGCATTGTTGATGTGAGTATCAATGTTGGTAAATCCATAGGAAGGCCTGGAAAAGAAAATCATATTTCAGATCCTGTATAAAGTATAATATAGCTATTTGATGAATACCGATACTTTTGGCTGGTTGTTCAGTAACCTTTGCAAACTGTACCTAAATTTGGATATGTATTACTCGAATTGTTTATTTTTCATGTCATGCATGTTTTTGCGTCATTCTGAAGCTTGAAATGTCCATACCAATGACAATCACTTAAAATATACTTTATAATTGTTTTCAAATAGATATCAGTTGTTGGGATCATGCCGGATAAATTCATGGACAAATTTTGATACCACACATGACATTACATGAATAATGACCGATTATCTGACTTCAGGAAAAGCACAATGTAAGACAATTTGCAATACTTGTAACCACATGTTTCTGTGTCAGCATTGTTTTTATTTTACTAAAAACAATTGTGCTTGTATTACCAAAATGAAGGCAGGAAATTTAGGAGTATTGAGTATTATAATCATTGAATTGCTGGCAGATGATGTAACAAAACAAATAAGTTCAAGAATATACTATATAATAGGCCAGGGATGGCGAATCTTTTTCAGTGAATGGGTCAAAAATTATATTTTTATCGCGGAATAGAAGAGAGTGGGTCGATATTTGATCAATGTTTGTATCTATAAGAAACTTCTGAAACAAATATTATAAGCTTCTGTTGGTGTTGGTGTAGTTTTGGGCTTTACTTATGCAGCACTTCTATCATGAAGTTTTTATGGCACTTGATTTTATGAAATTAGAATAGGAAAACATTCATATAACCTACCAAAAACGTTTTGGATGATGCAGCAAATTATTTTACGGTTCCAAAGAGTTTGGGAGGGAATTCCACTCTGACAGTGTTATATTTTTCGATCAGCTTCCAACCGAATTGAGGTTCTTTTACACTGCCCCATTGTTATTTCAGATTTCCATGTTTTTCTTTCAAGTCTGAAAGATATTGTTTTTTCAATGGCATTGTAGGCAAGAAACTAATAAAATTCATGACTCTATAGTGACACGGCTTGTCCCATCACTAATTAATTAATAACCCGCTAATTATACAATTTGCATATGAGCGATCGCAGCCCTGACTGCCCAATTGACGGTACATAATAATAGTTTAGTTATGGTTAGAATATTTTTAGGCTGATTTATCAATTTTTATCACTGATATGTTGGCATTTTTTCATTTTATTTGTGCCATGGCGGGTCACGAATAAAACGCGGTGGGTCACCTTGTGACAGTGGTTCGCCATCCCTGCAATAGGCTATATAGCAAGTTTTATGATATAATTGACGATTGTTCAATTAGAAATATTGTACAGTATTTTCCATCTTCCAAACATGTTTTGTCATTACTTTTTATGAGTAAATCTTTTACACATAAATTTAGGGTTTGAAGAAATCCTGGTCGAATCTAATGCTGCAAAACCAAATGAACAAGTGGCAGAATTATAACGAATTTAATTAACATTTGATTGTCATAGATCACAATTGACAAGTGTCATTACTTTTTATGAGTAAATCTTTTACACATAAATTTAGGGTTTGAAGAGATCCTGATCGAATCTGATGCTGCAAAACCAAATGAACAAGTGGCAGAATTATAACGAATTTAATTAACATTTGATTGTCATAGATCACAATTGACAAGGAAGTGGTCTATTATATTTGAATGTTGCAAAAAAGACAATCTGTCACAGGAAAACAAGAAAACGTAGACGACTCACATTTTGCAAATCCTCTGCTATGAGAGTGTTCTTCGCATATGAAAATATTATCTCGATGCCGGTGTTTATTCCACGCCAAACAGTACACTATTGACTGCACAACATTAAAATGGCTATTCCCTAAACCGTAGACGATATCATTACATTAATGGGAGCTTATCACCAATGAGAACACCTGCTAAACAAAAACAAGAAATTGTTTCAAGACTAAATTGAGCTCACTTCCAGTAGATGCACCAAGTGTTTTCCAGTATAAAATTAGGTGAATTGTGATATTTATATTTTGAAAGAAAGTTTCAAATCTTGTATTTTTGCTGTGTCTGAGCTGTGTATTGGACTTTTTTAGGGAAAAAATTAAAGGTCCATCAATTTGTTCGATGCCAGTAAAAAATATAATTCCCTTCCCATGGCCTTGTTTATCATTCCAGTGGTATTTATAGTGTTATTTTCATTCGTAGATCCAAATCCCATTATGTTCAAACACTACATGCTAAACAAAGTGAAGACAGTGTGAAATAACCTACTGGTGGCTCCCTCCAAATACTCTATGGGACACAGGCCCTTGGTTGATATGATATAAAAACACCGGTAACTAAATTAATTTAGATGCAAAACTCCTTACGGAGAACGAATTGATTGCAGTTGCCTCGCTAATTTGGTCCAAGGCTGTTTCTGGCATAGGTCCGTTGGTACCGGTACAGTGCGTCACCATTTAAGGCTTTCCTTGATGATATTTTGAACAGATGCTTTTCGCGTGATGATCTTCCGGTATATCCTACCATTAACGCCTTTCTCTACCACTTCCCGCATACTTGTTCTCCATTATTACGAAGATTCTTCAAGGTTTTCTTACTGAACACGCCACTCTACCCGCGTTCCGCCGCAAAAAAGTTGTGCAGAGGACCAAAAGTAGTAAACTCCCACTAGATGTCAGCCTGTGGCCAACAGATTCACGTTAAATTATAATAAATAAACAAACAACATTTTATGCAGGCAATCCTCTTCTTTTTGTTTTTCGTTTTTAAAAAGATAAAACTTCTCTCCAGAAGGCTATTACTTTTTTCGATATGACGTCATCAAAATTACGTGGCCCCACGTGTCCATATATTTGAGCATAGCCCTCCTGTTTAATTATAGATCAAATGAAAATTTATTTATTAATATTGTTTACTGCAATAATTTATCTAAATGATTTGCCATGATATTGTTATGTATTACTGTGATGTATTATTTATTGATTGATACTGTTTATTGCAATTATATTGCAATATTGTTTTATTTTATGAAATGCAATAAAAAAAAAAAAAAAAAAAAAAAAAAAAAAAAAAAAAAAAAAAAAATAATAAATAAACAAAGGCAGCTTGACGTCTTGTTGTTATACATTGTCTTTGATGCAACTCTCCAATGCGTAGCTTTTTTTATTCCTTATTTACATACGTTTAACTGTGAATCTTAATAGTGAACTTAGATGAAGCTGACTCTGATGACCTTATAGTCGTATCGCTCCCTCCAGTCTATACCGAATCAACTTTGTGTATATTGTATGTATTTTTTCGTTTGTTTTCTGGTTGACAAATAATAAATCTCTCTCTCTCTTATATTTCGATCAATAACTGGGCCTTGGCCGGTATTTAGTAGCACCGATTCTGCACGGACGTCGTGTTGTGCGCGATGCTGTTCGCTGTACATTCATGTTGAGTTTCCTTCCGTCTGCGTTTTTCCATATTACCGGTGTAGGATTTTCGCTTTAGGTTTCGGTAGCGGTACCGGTGTGTGAATTTTGAGTTTGTTAAATTTTGCAGTTACTGTAGTTTCCATTTCCTGTTATATTGGATTATTTGGATGACACCGGTGTCGAGTTGCGGTACGTTACCGGTGAACCAGCTTCCAGAGCTTGAGACACAGTTCAGCAGCCGGGCATAACTGTATGGTATCCGTGATTCAGTGCCTGCGGCCACAAGTTTGCAGTTTTTGTCGTTTGAAAACTATTGAATTTATTATGGCTTGCTTATCAGCTTCTGACAGTACCGGTATGGTATCCGCAGTCCGTAATCTTAAACCAGTAAACCCATCCACTCTATCTCAATAAATACCGGTATCTTTCAGTTTTGTGATCAACCATATAATTCTGGATCTGTCTCTTCCAAAAATAGTACCAGTAATTTTTTGTCTTACAGTACCGGTACGGCAGTCACTCGCTGTCAGTAGGTAGTGCTTTTATACACAGATACAGTTATGTTTGAAAAAGTTACCGTTTTTACTATTCAAAATATCTAAGATGGATATGATGATTTGTAATTCAATTTTTTCCACAGAAATATAGTTTAATACAAAATTCCGATTATTTCAATCTAAAATGGTGATAATTGAAAAGCTAGACTCATTGAGAATATGGCTTGTAAAGCGACTAACACCAATGTGCGACGCGGACCCAAGCGCTCTCGCAAAATACGTTATAGCGTTGATCAAAAAAGATAAGACCGAAGAAGAGCTTCGAAAATTATGCGAAGACCAGCTCGAAGTCTTCTTACAAACTGAGACAAATGCTTTTGTGTCGGATTTATTTGAAACTTTGGAAAGTAAAAGTTATGTCGAAAATGAAAAAGAAGAGACTACGCCACCGAGCACAACGGAAACTCAAGAAATTCCTGGATTGGGTGATATCAAAGAACCAAAAAAGGCAACGAAACGAAGATTACAACGACCATCTCCGATTCGACATCGCTCACGAAGTCCGTATGATCGTCGCAGACGTTTTAAACGCTCACGATCACCACGAGAGAGACGTCGACGTTATCGTAGTCACTCTGGATCTCCAAAAAAGATTCGTTTTTCACCGAAGCGGCGTTCACCAATTCGGAGGTCACGATCAAGGTCACCGTATCGTAGAGGTCGTAGGACAAGGTCATTGTCATCAAGTCGTTCTAGATCATCTTCAAGATCGCCAGACTCTTCTCGTCAACGTCTGACTTCGAGCAACGATCGAATTGTAAAGAAAAAACGATGCTGGGATTTTGAACAAAAAGGATTCTGTATTTTGGCCGACAACTGTCCTTACGACCATGGTGCAAACCCTGTGGTAGTTGATGACTCTGCGATATCCTCAACTGGCCGACCGAAAATTACCCCAATCACAGCTCCACCTCCACTTGTCGGTCCTCCTCCTGCCCCGCCGATAAAACCAAATGTGCCACCCCCAATGATGCCTCCATTTTTGCCCCCACCACCGCCAGGGTTTCCTGTTCCCCCACCAGGGCTAAGACCCCCCATTCCGCCACCAATGCCTCCTCCACCACCAGGGGGAGGTATAAGAATCCCACCACCCGGATTACCTCCCCCACCTCCGAGATCGCAACCCCCTCCAGGATACAACCCAGAGGCCCCAGCAATGACATATCGGCCTAGTATGATTTCTAATATAGCCCCACCTCGTATACCCGGAATAGAGAATAATTTACCTCCCAACATTGTCAGAATGGGGAATCCCCCTCCCAACGACGGTGGTTTTGTTAAAAGAACAATATACAATAATGCACCACCCGGTGTTCAAAACACAGGGGTCGTGAACAATTTCAATAACAATACGAAATTGATAATACGAAAAATACCCCCATTGTTAAACAATATTACCAAATTAAATGAACATTTTTCACAGTTTGGGGCGATAAATAACATTCAGGTTCGCTTTGAAAATGATCCACAGTGCGCCCTAGTGGAATACGCAAATGTGAACAGTGCACGAGCAGCAAAACGAGATACCGGCGCAGTAATGAATAACCGTTTTATTATGGTTCATTGGTTTAACCCCCAAGCTAGTAACGGTCGTGGTCCATCGAGCCAAACTCAACAGCGCCCTTCGGTGAAAGAGCGTCTTGGAATCTTACCCAACCCGAGTCAACTCAAATACACCGCTCCGGTGAAAGATCAGAAAGTAGCTGCAAATGAATCTGTAGTTGCAGAAGGGACAATTTTTCGTACCATTTCCAACCCAGATGCTCAGAGTTCTGCCTCGCCATCAGTTCCCGATACTGCCTCTAGTGTCCCTAAAACTCCGAAAGATAACTCAGCAACTCGAGCCAGAGTACAACAAGCACAGCAAGCTACAAAAGAGAAACTTTTAGCTCGTCAAAAACTCGTCATGCTGAAAAAGATCGAACTACAAAAACAAAAACGCGAGCTTTTACAGGCCCAAATGCAGCAGCAAAAACTGTTTTTAAACAAAATTAAAGAGTCGAAAAACATGCCACCAGGAGAAAAATTAAAGCTTCTGGAATCATTAAAAACACTCACTGCATCTATTGATAAGCTGAGGACATCTTTAAAGGGAGAGAACATTCGAACTCCGCAAACGGAGGTAAAAGAAAAGCAAAAACTAACACAAAAAGAACTCCTTGACGCTGAATTGGATTTATACAACGCTTCGTCTACAGGAGAAAACACAGTAAATCTAAAACAAAAATTGAATCAATTGAAAATGGAAGCGTCATCTCTAGGTTTGGTAAATGCTTACAAAGGCTATCAACCCGCACAAAGAGGGCGTGGTAGAGGCGCGTATATGCACCGAGCGAAAGCCCCAAGAGTTTTTAGCGCGTCTGCGAACCTGGATAGACGACCAAGGGAACTGAGAATAACTGGTTTCCATGACGATGAAAAGGATGAATTAGTTTCTCATTTAGCGGTGAGTTGACATTTATGTGATTGTAATGTTGTTTTTTTTAATTTTTTGAAGGCAGTGGTGGCTAAAATCAAGATGTGTGGGTGTGGGAAGCCTAGTGTTTTTTGCATTTACAAATTGTAATGAAATTGAATTAGCGCCACCTAATGCGGCTCCATCGCCGAGCAATCTGAAGATGTTAATAGTCACGCGACAAAGCGAGGGTTTTATTTGGTTAGCGTGCGTCAAGATTGCTACATCTTGTAACTTGTTCTATTTTTCTTGTTTTAGTATAGCAATAATGTTAAAGTTATGAAAAGCCTAGAAACTGGTCTAAATGAGTTTTCTTGAATGGTTTCACTATGCAAATTTGCTGAAGTAGAAGTCTGAGATTGTTTTAATCCACTTACTAAGTTCTCAGCTGCAATGGCTTAACGCTTGAAACATTAGACAACTATGTTGGCAACTGGCTGGGCATGGCCAGATGCGAGGGGTCAAAGTCAGACCCCTCACCCCTCTTTTGAAATATAAAAAAAAATCATTTTTTCGTGTCATACATAGCAGTTTTTGTAGTTTAAAATGATTTTTAGACCCTCATAACACGCTAGCAGTTACGGTCCAACTTGGCAATTTCTTGTCCAATTTATCAATCTTTTGTTATTCATTTTACAGAGATTTGGAGAAATCGAAAATTTTGTTTTTGACGAGGATGGTATCACATGCACTGTTAAATTCAGCTCTCGTGCTCAGGCTGAGATGGCGTCTCAGCACGGACCTATTTTTAAAAACCGACGTCTGATTGTCGTATGGAATTCTGGTTCGATGCCTGCTCCACAACCTGTTCCAACCCAAGTGACGAATGTGGTAGATTCACCAGGGGAACCCCCAGCCGAGGAAGATGAAATATTGGTGGTTCCCCCAAATGAAGAAAAAGAGGAGGAAGATGACGAAACGTTAGTTGAGCTTTTTATTCTAAATGTTTTTTATAATTGCACCGGCTAAGGGCCAAACATTTTGCCCTCCCAGACTGGCGGGCCATTTAAGTGTGACGTAAAAAGTTACATTTTACGAACCATATTTACAGTGTAACAAAAACAAAGGTGGGAAACAATGAGCCTCGTGTCGAAACTAAAATCAATCGCAATCTTAACAAATTCCTTGAGTTATTTTTCAGCTAAAACATCAAAATTTGGTTGTGGCAGCATCAGGCGGGCCAGATCGAATTACCCCACGGGCTGGATTTGGCCCTCGGGCCGTAGTTTGTCCATATCAGGCCCAAATGTGTTTCGCGGGTTTCAAAACCATGATCATGATATCTGAGTTTTGATTTTGAATCATAATTTTTGAGCTTTCAATTCTAATAAAACTTATAAACCAATGTTGGAAATTAAATGCTAATAAATTATAAAGGATAGATGTTATTATATGCACGAGAACATTATAAATGTGAAATAATACCTAGCGTATATCCTCGTATATAAGCAGAGTTTAAACTCAAAAAAACTCGAACCTTACTTTGAGCCAGTTGAATCGCGAGTTGAACACAATTAGATTAAAATTTAAAGACAGTTTGAATTCTCGTAGTTATTATGGTCTGAATATTATGCTACAAGAAAACGTCATTATATGCTATTATACCCAATGTGCAAACGTGGCGACCGCTCAAAGGGCATTGCATAGTAATTTGAGATTCCAATGTTGATGCGATTTTACTACCCGTCTTATTGGCAGGTTATATGCAAAAACCCATTTTTTCAGGCTTGAAAATAGGCCTTATTCGCCGGGAAATACGGTATATATACATTTGTGGGTAAACCTAACTTACTTCCCTACTACTACTGCTCAATTCAGCCCAATATAGCTATCTGTGCATTGTTTTTAAATTTAGATAACGCACTCGGGTATTCTACATTCAGTTCCATATTTAAACCTTTAAGATTAGGTTTTGCGTTACTTTTCTAACACTCTGTAATAAATATCATCAAATTTCACCAAATTTTAAACAAATAATTCCAGACGGACGTCTGCCTGTAAACGCTACTTAACATTATTAACAACATTTCGTATTTCATTAGTGACAATGTCCAAGTCCACATTGGCGATGTGACAGTTAACTACCCACCGGTGACCGAGATAGAACCTGAGGGAGACGATGATTTAGAAGAAGACGGATACATCGACGAATTAGACGAGGACGCTCTCCTCGCTGCGGATTTCGACGAAGAAGGGGAAGAACTTGGAGAGGAAGATTACGAGAGTGAAATACGGTCATGGAGACATTGATAGATTGTTTGAACTGTAATAAAAAGGGTCAAATGACATAACAATTGACTTACAGGAAGTATTCCTGGAATTGAGATATTAAAGGTCAAGTGATGTCACAATGACTGAAAGGAAATGTTCTAGGAATCAAAGTTCAAATCACAGTTATATTTGAAACTTATAAAATCATTTATCAGAAACTGTGTGATAGTATTTATGAGCATCAGATTTTAAACAAATTCGTTTAATGCAGTGGTTACCAAACCATGGCCTGCATGCGCTATTTTAATTTAGTTCAATCTGGTACATGTGATGCTTTTTTTGAGGCCACAACTACTAGAGAGCCTATGTTAAATAAAGGTGTTTCACCCAGTTATTTGTATCTGGCCCTCCGGTATTGAAGGTTGTGCATCCCTGTTTTAGTATATTCAAATTGAATTTAGAATACTTATACTATTTTTGGACCCCCTCAAGTATGCGCACCAAGATGGCGCACAAACTGAACTCAGGTAGTGTATTAGGTTAGGGTTCAGGTTGTGCGACATCTTGGTGCGCATACTTCAGGAGTACCCTATTTTTTACTATTCTTTTTACAATAATCTTGTTAGGTTTTTTGGTAGTTTATAATCTCACTGGCATTTGCAATTTCAAACAACAGTGGATTAATTGCTTGATCAAAGAAAAAATAGGTTTTGCCTTTCGAAAATTGGTATAACATTCAGGGTACAAGTGAACATTGCCCGCCCACATGGAGGTTCCGCAGCGTTCAAATATTCGGCAAAACATAATATTTTGTGAGTTGTTGATCTAAGCGAGGAATGGCCAAAACCGAATATTTTACTATTTTGAATACATTATGAGAAAAAATTTTTGAATATGAAATATCAAATACATTCTAAATTGGGGAGAGTTTATATGCAAAGTTAGGATATCCTGTAGTATATGCTCCAGGTTAGGGTAAGTCCATAATTATATTCCAATTTACCTTATTTTAGTTCTATTACGAGTTCAGGGACTGTGTTATCCAAGTGAATATACCCCCTGCCCTTAGGTTTCAGTCCCTTAACACAACTTGATGTAAAATAGGCGAACAAAATACCCCTGCCCTTAGGTTTCAGTCCCTTAACACAACTTGATGTAAAATAGGCGAACAAAATTAGTTACCTCCATATTGGTACACATACCTCTGGAGCGTGAAAATTACATAAATTACTATATCTTTATGTTGGTTAATTACATCTAAAATGACACAAATATAAAACGTCGCTTGTTTTCCTGTCTACCAATTGAAATATCGTACATTTTGATATACTTCTCTGACGGCTCAAAATCCTTAATTTTTAAATAAAAATGTTTTAAATTATTTCTAAATTCAGAAATTTACTATATCGAATATAATGAAATTAGAATGTATCCGATATCGATTCGTTTTCGATATCCCTGGATTTAACTGCCATTTCAATGAGAGTCTATTAAATGGGCAATAAATAAAATTAATTGGGCCATTAGGAACAGGTGCATGTGACCCAATATCTGTCAAAATATGGTTGTAGATTTTTATTGGGGCTCCCGAAGTATGCGAACCAAGATGGCGGACATCAGAATGTAATATGTGTACTAGGTTAGGGTTAGGCCATAATTTTATGTATAAATACTACGGGAGGCTCTTGGCTAGTCTTCGAACTGATAATAGGACTAAAATAAGTAAAATTGGAAAAAAATTATCGCCTAACCCTAACCTGTTACCCATGTTACGTTCTGATGTCCACCATCTTGGTTCGCATACTTCGGGAGCACCTTTTTATTGTCTGCTATGGCATTATTTTTAATATTTTTTGTTCTTTTTTATTTAATTTTCCTTGTGAAGGGATACGAAAGCCTCACCACAATGCTACAGAAAATTTATCGAAATAATTTACTTTTCTAGAATACTTGGATCAGTGATTCTCAAACTTTTCAAGCTCCGCCCCCTTTTTAGAATTTGTGAAGTCTCACACCTCATCTGAAAAATAACTAGTCAAGAATAAGCTACAAATAACAGATAGTAAGGCGAAAGTATTTTTTATTGAGAACCAATAATCTAGATAGAACCTCGAATAGCGAGATAAATGTCGCTGCATCCCAAACGCACATATTGACTGTTCACATAATACTGTGGCTTACATAGTAGAATATGATCATAATTCACAGAACCATATATTCGGATCTGTAAAAGGTATACATAGAAGAGATGGATGAGTTTGATGTTTGTTTTGACAATTTTGTTTATCTGAGTGTTATAGTGTCGCAACTTTGAAAATATTTTCAGCGATTTCGGTGTATCTAAAGAACAATAACTGTTAACTGCTGCTGATATAAAGAACTTAATCTTCTAGGCAAACTGATTTTTTTTTTGTCGGAAGTGTTTTGAGTGTGTACGTGCCTATAGCCAGGGGGGTACCCCCCCCCCCTCATCCCTTTTGAAATTTAACAATACCTGCTAGCTTTTATGGTTCAACTTTGCGATTAAAAATTTCAAAACCATTTTTTTAAATAAAAAATCTTGGTTACGTCCCTGCTTATATGATATCAAGCCTTATTTTTTGTTGATGCTGTCTGAATCTTGGGTGTCCAGAACTAACCAAATATTCATCAGATAATTTTTGAAAAGTGAATTGGCACAATAATTTTTTTTATTATAGAATTTGATAAATGCTGTTTTATGACAACTGTAGCGACATAATCAAAATAATGATTGTCTGAGTTCGAATAGTCGAGAAAGCCTTAGTAATATCTTTTGGTGAATTGGACCATTAATGTGTCTGTTTTCTTGTGGTTAACTGATAATTTTTACAAAATATAGGAAATTTGCCTTATCTGGTAGTGACTGTTGAAATAGACAGACTAATCCCTTGATCTGAGGCATATACTTCCTTAATTGAGGGATATTTTATAGTGAATTCTTAATTGGGCACTGTATCTTAATTAAGAGAGAGTGCTCGGTGGAGACTAATGTTGAAAAGGTTTATTACTAAATACCGTATTATAACCTACTTCAATCATTTTTGCGAATTTGGGGGTTGTTCAAATACATCTCAATTGTACCCCAATCGGGGAACTTTGTGTAATTTCACCCCCAATTTAGGGCTTTTGCTAGATGGATACTGGTTCAATTAACATATGGGTACATGGATTGGCCCCCGATCGGGGGACTAAAATGTGATTGCACCCCTATTTCATGACAATCATCTGGTAGGAGTCCGGTTTTATCATATATATACATAGGCTATTGATATCCCTTCATTTTGTTTTTAATTCCTATTTTCATTGTATGTTTCATGAAAAATATAATTTGACGGAGAAGCCTCGGAGTTCAAATTAAAAAAAAACTTCTTTTGTATTATTTTGACTGGCTATAGATATAGAATAATTGTGAAGGTACCGTACACGTGTTACTTGAACGTTCCTATTGATTTAGAAATTTCATTTGTCATATGGCGAATCGCGCCCTCCTGCCACTTGGGGGTGTAGGAATAGTCAACCAGTGAATTCGTCAAGATGCCAGAGGATTATTGAGTTTTGTTCAAATTAAAAAAAAACATCTTTTGTACCGGTACCGGTATCCAATTACTGGCTATATAGAACGATAATGAAGGAAATACTTCAAAGGGTTTTTAATTTCGAGCGCTGCGGTGTGGCTCATCGTGCAGAGGAATATTGAGTTTTGTTCAAATTAAAAAAAACATTTGTACCGGTATCCAATTACTGGCTATATAGAACGATAATGAAGGAAATACTTCAAAGGGTTTTTAATTTCGAGCGCTGCGTTGTGGCTCATCGTGCTAGGCGTTAGGAATACGCTTGCCACCGAACCTCTGATTACTCTGTGTGGGTTCGCAGGTTTGAATCCCATGCGGAGATGGTTATGTGCGAGAGGATTGCTAGACTCCTCGCCGCCGTAGGGTGGTTCACGTAGAGTCTAGACCAGAGGTGGGCAACTTCTTTAGTCGGCGGGCCAGATGTGGGAAAATGAAGGACTCGGCGGGCCGGATGATTACAAAAAATACTCCGACATCCAATCTTTATTAAATGTTCATGGTGATGCCCTGGAATATTATACTGTCTATCTTGATACGTTCTGGTTTAAATGAAGAAATATTCATAACCTTTTATTTGGATGGATTTGGATTAATCAAGTAAAGCATGCAGAGCGAAAAAAGCACGCATGCTGACTTCCAGGTTTCTGAACCTTGCGAGATTTGACGGAGCGCTTTCGCGATTAATCGGAACCGAAAGAGCAAAAAGTGTGATTACTCAGCGCCAAGACGTCGCCGGGCCATTAATACCGCACTTATCAAACACTAATATGACGGCGGAAGAGAAATTGCGTAATAAACCAACGTAACTTCGTCTTTTCGGCTTGGCTTCGGTAAAGCAATTGAGACGGTAGAAAAACAACAAAATGAAATTTCCCGTGGACCGGCAAAAAAGCCTCGCGGACCGGCACCGGTCCACGGACCGACGGTTGGGAACCACTGATCTGAAGCATATAAAACTTTTATTGTGTAAATGAGTTCTCAATAAAACCTCCCCCAATAGTTTTCTGAGATTACATCGAATTTTTGAAAATATTATTTGACAGGCAAATTTTTCTAATAGTCATCTTCAGTGAGAAACTTAATCACTTCAGAAAATAGGGTGGGAGTTGACCTCATGGTCGTATCGCTCCCTCCTGTCAATACCAAAGCAATTTTATTCGTGTTATGTATTTTTTTCGTATTGATGACTGTTTGTTTTTGGTTGACAAAATAATAAATCTGTTTATGTCGATATGGATTATGTTTATGGACTGTTTACAACGCTTTCTGCTTCGACCTGATATAGTTTGTTTAACAAGTGTGATAACGCAATTGTTTTGTTCACTAAGGTAATTGTTTATTTTACCAACTTGCACTGACAGTGCGGTGAGAGTAGAGCGATCGGCAACTTTCATGAATGATGCGTCGGACCACATTACAGGGTGTGGTTTGGATACAGTCAGCGGGCCGGTCAAAATCTCGTCGCAGGCAGAACCCGGCCCGCGGGCCGTATGTTGCCCGCCCCTACACTGTAGATGGTTACGGCTTCCTCCACCATCAAGTCCATGCATCTGAAACAAACAACTGGATAACTTCATTCCCGACTGAACTGGTAACCGGACGAGAGTCCGTGGTGTGCCATATTGTTAAGCCGTCTTATCGACTTCCTTCTCCCCCGGGATAAATATGAAAATCCAATCCTATCAAAAGTTGAATACCTTTTATTGTGTGACAGGAGCACGAGGAACCCATGAAGGTGTCCGCACAATGGACAATGTTCGCATCGAAAATCATTTTCGTTTCAATGTTGAACTTAAATGAAATGTAAAAAAAAAAACTTTTTTGTGTCATACACAGCATTTTATTTTTGTCAAAATTGGAATAACCACAAGATAAAAAGGATTAAATAATGTTATTGAGCTAAAGAATGAATAGGGTTAGTGAAAAAAATACGTTCAATGGATGCACTGAACACACAAAAATTATTTTTTGTTCCATTGGGACGCGCAATCGTATCGTGTCATCTGGATTATTATTTTATCAAATAAGCTAATATTTTGAAATTGCTTCGAATCGGAATTCTGAAACTCACAGCACTAAAGACATGATCAGACAACGTTTGCAGTCGGTGGTCTACGACGAATGCCACAAACTTAGGGTTTCCTTATTTATTACTGGTATGGAGAACAAAACCAAGCGAAAGTCTAACATATGTCAGCAAGATTCCAGCCTGATGTATAAATGTTATGAATTATGATGTTCCCGCGAATTTGGGAGGAATGTCAGTATCCGCGCCCATAGACCTCAGAGAGAAAATAAAAGAACATTTCAACCTTAAAATACTAAAAATCTCAAATCAGTGATTACAAAGATAAACCACTTTTTTCACAGCAACAAGAAGAACAACAGCAATAATTTGTATGTATGTTTATTCGTCTCGTAATAGTGATAAATGAACAATTATTCTTAGTTAAGACGGGATGCATGCACAAGACCGTACTGGCCTAACACACAAATGTGCGGCATGCACCCTTTTTAACAAATATAAAACAAAAAACATTAAATTAAATGTATATAATATGGTCCCTTACATAGTCAGTTGTGCAAGGTGGGGCAATGGGTCGTTTGGTGTGGTGAAAGTGGTAAGGGTGGAGTATACAAAACTGTTTATACAGAGGAGTTTATAAGACAAGACAATATATATAAATAGAGACAACACAACACCAAATAAACATATACATAACAACGAAATCAAAATTCAAGCACAAATACAGCACTTTTGAGTGGTGAGACCATATAGTATGAATGGGCGAAGTATAAGAGATTAATTTACCAAACCGATTCATAGACCCAAACCTGGTCCAATAATTCAACGGCCACTGTCAGTACCCCCCTTTTGCAGTAGCAAATACAGCACTTTTGAGTGGTGAGACCATATAGTATAAATGGGCGAAGTATAAGAGATTAATTTACCAAACCGATTCATAGACCCAAACCTGGTCCAATAATTCAACGGCCACTGTCAGTACCCCCCTTTTGCAGTAGCAAATACAGCACTTTTGAGTGGTGAGACCATATAGTATGAATGGGCGAAGTATAAGAGATTAATTTACCAAACCGATTCATAGACCCAAACCTGGTCCAATAATTCAACGGCCACTGTCAGTACCCCCCTTTTGCAGTAGTAGGGAAACACCCACCCTATAACTTCAATTAAAGCTGATGGTCAGCCAAATGCATAACAAATTTTAATCAGTTACAAATAGTTTTATCGCGAAGTGCAAAATATCTACCACCCCAAAATTGGAAACACTTTCTTTAAAATGGAAAGCTCACTATGTCATCTTAAGTTGGAACATTTTATGTGTACAAACAATGTAACTCTTCCCGTTTCGCTTCATAAGGTTTTTAAGACTCAGTGTCTGTATTTTCGTCAGATATTTAGAATAGAATAGCAATAATCGTGTTTCCAATTTAACGTATGATTGGAATGGAACTTGTTCGTGATTTCATTTTTCAAAATTGTCATTTTATCATGGTAGAATTGGCAATATATGTGGTCTAATTTGGAAACAGTTCTCATGCTTATAAATATTTACGGAAGTTCAAAGTAATACATAAAAAAAATAGGCAAAATTTATTGGTCTTGATCGTCTAAACCAGGGCTTCCCAAACTAGGGGCCGCGGCCCTGGAAGGGGCCGCGAAACGAATTTTAGGGGCCGCAAAGTAAGCACCAATTTAGTATTACTATATCTATTGTCCTTTTCCAGACTCTTGATTCGAAATACAATTATTAAAAATAATGTGAAACAAAAATTTCACGATTCCTAATGAACACATTATCATACTGTGTAAATAAGACAGTGTCTTCAATTTTATTTCGAAAATAACACTAGGGCTTGTTTTGGGCATATGTAGAGAATAACGAGATTTTTTATTATACAAAATATACCGATTTCCATTTCTTATAAATAGCACGTCTTCATTTAAAATAACTGCTACATATAGATTATTAACCATTTAAAAAGTAGATTTCTTTCTATCGACTAGGACTCAGTGGTTTTCGAACTTCATTGTATTGTGACGCCCTCCAAAAATATGCTCAAGTTACGACTACCCGTGAAAATACGTATTGATACCTTTCAATAAAAGGCTTTTTTGCAATGAATTTCATATGAAAGAACAAACAAAACTTAACGACAGTCAGTGAAATCATACTTAATGGGCCTTGGTAGAAAAGTCTGCTTTATATAAAAACGAAATCGCAAAGGGGATAGGAGACCGCAACGCTTTTTGAACCAAGAAAAATAATCTTTATCTACAGAAAACCGAATTTTCAGAATTAAACTTTTTTATTGTAACACCATCACAGGTAAGATCGATCAAATTTTCCCCTTTTTCTGTAAAAGTAGAAGATATGGGTTGTTTGAAAGGTTCACGAATCACGAAATTTTGCGACGTCCTAGCAAAATTGAAACGGCGCACTTCCACGGGATTAGGTCAAAAAAATTTGCGCTATTGACTAAGTCTTTTTTAAAAGGGAGCGCTTATATTAAAGAAATTTCTAAAATTCAGGCTTGGTTTTATTTGCGGGGAAACACAGTAGAATCACCGCGCTTGCATAACAATGCCGGCGTTAATAATTGTTAATTAAGCTAGCGGTTCCCGAAGGCGATTTGCTAAGTGCGCCTCAAAATTTATGACATATTTTATTTATTCTGAATGTTTTATTGTTTCTCATTGTTGTGTTGCCAATGATGTGTATACAAATCAAATTCATTTTACTGTTCTATGATGTATACGCTCTGTTACTTCGGGTATCCTACATGCTGCAATTTCGTAGGCTGCAGTTTATTCATTTGGTGAACATGAGTGATTTTTTTAGCATCTTAGAGAAAAACCAGGCAGAGATAAGATAAGTACATATTAACGATGACAAAATTGTGTTTTATTATCAGGCAGCATATTTTTCGTATAGGTGCGCCATGAGTTTTTTCCATGATAATTTGGCGCCACACAAACCGCTGTCTTATGCTAAGTTTGATCAATAAGAGTGAACAATCCCGGAAAAGGACCATGCCGTCGTCGGTGGCCAGACATTGTAATCCATCATTTAGGCCTGCATAACAAACATTGAGCCAAGGCTGGACTTGCTATGCAGCAAAAAGTATTCGCACCCATTACACTGAATAATTAAGTAACATTAATCTTCATAAATAGGTGCTTGTGATTGAGTAGGCCTACTAAAAGTTGAGATATAGCTGTGTCAATAAAACATCAAAAATGCATATTTCGAGCTGTTTAGCATTATTAGCGCAAACAAGGGCCGCGGAAAATTTTAATATATATATTAAAAGGGGCCGCGAGCTCAAAAGTTTGGGAAGCCCTAGTCTAAACAACTCGTTTCATTGAACATTGAGGCCTTTTAAAAATTCTAAGGAAATTACTGCTTTTCTCATTAAATACTGGGCCAATTGCTTTTTCAGTGGAATTTTCATTGGTTGAAGATTGTATAATTCGCTAGAAGGCTACTACTTTTATTTATTTCAAAAAAGTGGAATGGGATCTATGGGATTTGTTGTTTGTGTGCGAAGACGTCATCAAAATTGAAAATTGCGCTCATTGTGGCGGTTCCATGTTCGGGTTAGTGGCCAGGCGTAGTTGACAAGACTGCCGTACCGGTAGTCTACTGTGATAGATTACATATCCGTACTACTTCATTTAGGTTTTCGTGTCCTTATATTTGAGCATATCTCTAGTCTACTGTGACAGATTGAATACCCGTACTACCGGTACCTCGTTTTGGTTTTCGTGTCCTTATATTTGGGCATATATCTAGTCTACTGTGACAGATTGAATATCCGTACTACCGGTACCTCGTTTTGGTTTTCGTGTCCTTATATTTGAGCATATCTCTAGTCTACTGTGACAGATTGAATACCCGTGCTACCGGTACTTCATTTTGGTTTTCGTGTCCTTATATTTGAGCATATCTCTAGTCTACTGTGACAGATTGAATACCCGTGCTACCGGTACCTCGTTTTGGTTTTCGTGTCCTTATATTTGGGCATATCTCTAGTCTACTGTGACAGATTGAATACCCGTGCTACCGGTACCTCGTTTTGGTTTTCGTGTCCTTATATTTGGGCATATATCTAGTCTACTGTGACAGATTGAATACCCGTACTACCGATACTTCGTTCTGGTCTTCGTGTCCTTATATTTGGGCATATATCTAGTCTACTGTGACAGATTGCACGTCGTCGATTGTAACGTCGTCGTATTACGTATAATAATAGTAATAGTAATAATAATAGTAATCAGAATAAGTTAACTACTGGCTATCGAGCATCTGTGAAGATATGAGGTTTGCATGACATGTATATGAATCTAAGGTGTAGTAACATCGACAAGTCAACTAAAACTTATATCTACGGGAAGCTATACACACAGCTAAGCTAATTCATCAGTTGTTGAACGCGTAAGTTTAAATATCTTCGATGAACCCTAGTTATTTTGGCGCTTCCGTAGTATGTGCACCAAGATGGCGGAAACCGGAACGTAGTATGTGTACCAGGTTAATGTTAGGCCATAATTTTATTCCAATTTTCTTTATTTTGGTTCTATTACGAGTTCGGGGACTAGCTAAACAGAGACGTAGCTTAGGGGGGCAATGGGGTACATATGCCCCCGGGCGCCAAGGTACAGGGGCACCATAATGGGGCTTGCAAAAATTTCACAACAAGGGTATAAAAACTGTCACAAGCTAGATAGCACCGGCGGCAGACATCTAGTCTTAGTACATGGCAAACTGCACACTTGATCAGACCACTTACGTCGAATGCCGACGTCATCAGGCACAGCTCGCGCACGTCAGATTTCCATCGTAATTACATGGCCAAAAAATCTGGCCGGAAAACAAAGCAAAATTTGATTTGGTAACGTTAGGTAACAAAATGCACCGGGTTAATTACGTGGTTCTGTATCGTTAAGTTCTTGCCTGCGCACTCCGATGTAACTTGATATTAGTTCTGTGCTGGAGACAAAAGGCAACGGCGAAGTGCTGGTAATACATGTTTTGAGTAATACGTGGTTTTGTATTTCGTGGTTGTCAAAGTACCGTACTTTGCGGCAGAGTTACACAAAATATAATATACTGTGCTAAAAAAAACAATGCCTGTGAACGGTCTTTTAGCTAATTGAAACTTATTTTGTCGAATTCGCGTGCATCAATGGGACAGGATCGTCTCAGTGATCTTGCACTTCTAAGTGTTGGAAAAAAAAAAACAGATTTTGATGACGTGTTAACCAGTTTGCGACAGTGAAATCAAGAAAAATAAATTCATTGTAGACTATGTAAATCATCTTTGACAGTTTGGCATTATGGACATTTGCTATATTTTGTATAGCTTTGCTTCTTCTTTAAATAAAATGTTTCATCAAAATTTGAATACACATATAATATACATATATTTTTGAATAAATAATAAAATATATAAATTTAAATTTACATATCGTCACGCTAATAACCGAATTGCGTAAGTCATTTCTAGCAGTTTTGAGAAAAACGTAAAAGACTTACTAATGATATTGTTATGCCATTGAGAGTCAATAATTTGCCATGGTTCAATTTTTTGATCGTAGCCGGATTTAAGTTAATTTGTATGACGCAGTTGAGTGACGTCATAATGGTGCACTGTGATTTTGGCTGAAATGTGGTATGACTTGGGGACATAAGCAATTTTGCAACTTTGACCAATTTTTATAAATGATAAAGAGTATTTTCAACTGTGAAAAAATTATTGCAACTAAAAAATGTAAACTATCAAATCATGTAAAAAAGTGGAAAATTACTATGGACTCATTTTTTAAGTGCAATTGTGTTCATATGGCATTGTATGTATAAAAAGTAACGTTTTTGATAATAAAAAAAAAACTTTTGCAACTTTACTATATGCACCAGTTCTGAAAACTAAACATTCAATAAACGAATGTAATTATTCGTATCTACACTGTATATCCAAAATAGCTAATCAGTTTCAATTACATTATATTTTATGTTTAAAAATATATATTTCATCAATATAAAACGTTCTGCACACCCACCGAAATAAGACTAAGATTAAATATGAAGAATGAAACAGCAATGCATCCAGTATAAAAGCCAACCAAGGTGAATTGGACTAGGACAGTGAATATCACAAGTGCACGTCTACCTATACTGTAGTAAAAATTCAAATTATTACGCGCTAAGCTAGAATCCGAGATGCAAAAACTCGAAAATACTTCGCCGAGGGTATTTTGCCTTTGTGACGTCACAATAGTCCTGCGGTAACAATGATAATTCATTATGACTGAACAATTGCACGAATGTGCATGTCATACTAAATCTCCATTTTTATGAGTTTCGGAATTTTTAAAATAAAATCTGAGTTAACAGACAGGTGCGCAGCATTACATAAATTACCTACTTTATAAAAAAAACTTGAAATCGCCAAAAATGACTTGCGCAATTCGGTTATTAGCGTGACGATATATAATTTGTTTTTACATATACAATTAAATCTAATAGAAAATATAATTAAACGTGGAGGTCGGGGCGCAAATTTTATAGTTTGCACCGGGCGTAAAATATTCTGGCTACGACTCTGTAAACAAATGACTCCCGTAGTATTTGTATTCTCCCGTACCTGAAATTATGGTCCAACCCTAGCCTGGCACACATGCTACGTCCCGGTGTCCGCCACCTTAGTGCACATACTACGAGAGTATCGTTATTTTTACTGGAATAATGGGTAATCCATTCCTGGCCCACATTAATAAAGCCCTCGACTATACCACGCTAAAAGTCCCCTAACATCTATGCCGCCCAATACACAGAGCACAAATGATTTAAATTCGGAAATGTATTCAATTATTAAATGTATTTATTTCATAAAATCATAATTAATTTTTAATCAATAATTAATTAACAATGATTGAAAGTTGAGTTGAGACGAATGCCTTCTTCTACTCCACGTCCGATTAGTAGATGCACTGTAAGATAGTAAAAAATAGTTTGTCATGTATAAATTTGATTGTTAGTGGTGCGGCGACCTTAGGGCCACCCATCGCTAATTATAAGGGAAAATTATCGGTGTTACCGTATTATAGGACCATAGGTCGCACTTTCAAATCCATTTTTCCTCAAAAATCAGTCGTGCGTCGTATAGAGCAGTGCGCGTATCAAGGTACAATAATTTCGTTAGAAATTTTAGACTTAATCACGCATTTAACTTGTTAAAGAACATTTAATTTGTTTAGTTGAAATGAACGTAATGTATCATCGTTCGATATATATATGAACAAAAACCCTTTGACGAAAAATTTTAATGTGATGTTGGATGGTTCCCCTACATTTGAACCCACGACATTTGCACCTATGGAATTTTTTTTGTTTTACGGATATTTAAACCCATACTAACCCTAACCCATGGGTTTTAGCACCCGCATATAGATTGAACCCGCGGAAAAACACATGGGTTCAAATGTACGGTCACCATGTCGGATTTATATAACTTTTTCGTGTATCACTGCCATAAATGAAATTCATTTGGGGCCCACTAGAAAATGCTCGGCCCACAGTTTGCCGTCCATTGAGGTACAGATGCTTTATTGCAGGGGTCGACAACCTTTTGTCGCTCGCGGGCCAAAATTAAGGGTTGCGAGTCATTAGCGGGCCGCACATATTTTTAAAAGTTGAAAATCGAACGGATGATACTTTTTATAATAAAAATCAAGCAATGATACAACTCTCGAATAGAATATAACGGTAGTTTTATTTTCCCAATGCATTGCATCTCAAAAAATTCCATTTAAATATTTTCAACCCTTTACACTCAGCATCAACTTTTCTGCGTTTTGTTGCAATTTATCTAATTATAATTGAATTATAGGCTCATTAAGCGAGTAATTGTGAGTTATATACTTATTTGGTTATAATATAATTTTGTGTCTTACAATAAATTCTGTTACGTAGAGAATATAATCGTCAAAACAGATGTTTGGTCAGTGAAGTGAAACGTCGCGGGCCGGATCCGTAGGTTGCCGACTCCTGCTTTATTGCCTACGCTCACAAAGTACCAGTACCGGTTGCGTTTTCAAGTCCCGATGCGCCTTATGTAGGGAAAAATCCCCAATCAATTCATTGACAGTGCGTCTTATAGACCGGTCCGCCTTATGGGCCGTAATATACGGTGCCTAATATAAATCATGACCTTGCAGAATTTTGATAATATAAGTAGTCTTGTAAAATGTAGTGACGAATTCATTTTTATGAATTCAATTTTCTTATTTGTTGCCAGAGCTGCGTTATATAGTGGGGTTAGAACATCGACACTTTTTTGAATGCCTTTCCGCGAAAAAATATTAGTTTGTCGGCAGCAGAATAGAAAAATCAACGACATTACGCTAAGGCTTGGCGGTGTGGCGCATCTTGCTAAGCGTTAGGAATACGCTCGTCACTGCATCTCTGATTACCCTTCATGGGTTTGCAGGTTCGAATTGCATGCGAGGATGATTATGTGCGAGAGGATTGCTGGACTCCTCGTCGCCGTAGGGTGGTTCACATACCTGCTGGTCGGTTACGGCTTACTCCACCATCAAGTCCATGCTTTCGAAAACAACAAATAACTAATTTCATACCCGACATGGAATGGTAACCGGTCGAGAGGCCGTGGTTCGACATAGGATTAAGTCATCTTATTCTTTTCCTTTCCCACAGGTGAAATACGTAAATCCTGTCTTAAGGTGATATAGAGATAGGGTGCTCCCGAAGTATGTGCACCAAGATGGCGCGCAACCTGAACATAGTATGTGTACCAGGTTATGGTTCAGGTTATGCGCCATCTTGGTGCATATACTTCTGGAGCGCCAGAAATAGGAATCGTGACTTACATTAGAATCTTCGCATCCAGGGACATTGGCGGGCCAATCACAATATCCAAGAGTTTTGTTGAATACAAGACCAGATGGGCAGTTCTGTAAGTAAAAAAGTTGTATAACAACATATCAGTATTAACCATTAGGCAAAATAAATGGTACTCCCGGAGTATGTGCACCAATATGGCGCACAACCTGCACCAAGATGGCGCACAACCTGAACCTAGTAAGTGTACCGGATTAGGGTTTTCAGGTTGGGCGCCACCTTGGTAACCCTAACCTGGTACATATACTAGGTTCAGGATGTGCGCCATATTGGTGCACATACTTCTGGAGCGCCAAATAAACACGTGCTTGAGAAACAAGGGAAGCAATTCGAGGCGATTCGCAGAAATTTTCATAGATAGACAATTTTTCAATGATGACCCAGCGTTAATGAAATAATTTGAATAGATTAGCTGAAAAACCTGAGTTTTCAAAAGTGTTCACAGTTAAAAAAGCATTTCAAGCTACAAAAAATTGCTATTTATGATACAATTTTTTTTTAACATTTCAAACGGAGGGGAGGGTTTCCGAACCTCCTGAATACGTGCCTGTATACAAGGATCTAATTTTACACGTAAACTCAAAGTAGGGCACTGAACGAGCAGGTATTGATTCAATACATTCTGGGCAAATTGGAAGACATGGGGTTTGAACCTATAGTCTTATACTTTACCTGGGCAGTCGTGGTTTCCGGCTCTGTTATCCCGCTGCAGGAATAGAACTTGGTGCAGCAATCCTTCACTGGGAAGGTACCTTGGTTTTTTCCATCACAGAGGTGTTGTGCTGCAGGAAGAAAAATGTTTAGCGAGGTAATTATCTTTATTTTGTGTGTGTGTGTGTGTAGGGAGGGGGGAAGTTATAAATAAAAGAGGCTCATCTCCGAGCAAAGGTCACTCGGGATAGAATTTACATGGTTGGGATTCGAACGCGCAAGCTTTCAACATGAGATGCTATTACAGTTAGGCGCTTTAGCTAATACGCCACAGTTCCCGCCCACTTTTCACCTAGTTTAGTGACAATAAGTAAAAATTTTGCCCATCTAGACTGGCGGGCCATGTAAGTATGAGGTAAAACATTTTTTGGACAATATTTACAGTGTCACAAAAGCAAAAGTAGACAACGATAAGCCTTATGCCAAAACTCAATTTGATCGCAATCCTTGAGCTATTTTTTGGAGCTATTTTTTGCTTGAGCTATTTTTTGCTAAAACAGCAAAATTTGGTTTTAGTTTGGTTGTGACGGCATCAGGCGGGCCAGATAGAATAACCCAACGGGCCTTATTTAGCCCGCGAGCCGTATTTTGCCCATGGTTGTGTTAGAGCATAATGAAGATTCTATAGTAACTCTTGCCAAACAGTGGGTGAAGAGAGAAGTTCAGAATTAGAATACCGTAATACAGCGTACAGAAATATTTTAACCGTGTACACCAGTCGTGCCCAACCTTTATGGCTCGTGGCCTCCTTGCGAAGGCTCATGATGGCCCGCCTGTTTATCTTTCCATTATTTACAGTGTTAATTTGATTGGTGGATGCCAAATCACATTAGGTTCAAACAATTCATTCCCAACAAAGTGAAAACAACCTGTAAAATAACCTTATCATGCAATGAAAATAGGAATAGTTTTTGGAAATTTCTTGTAAAGGGGGAATAAAAAAAGTTTTCGCCTAGCATTGGGGCCCCTACCAACGGCTGTGACCCCCTTGTTGGGCTACGGGCCCTGGGTCGGGAACCGCTGGTGTACACAATGTGGAGAAGCAATAAGAAATTGCATGTAAGTAACAAGACAGAAATTGGGATGAGAATAAAAATGTTTTACTCACGTGTTGGGTCGATGGTGTTTACTGGACCTCCTGTTGCAGTCGTTGCAGTCTGTAGTTCAATGATAAAACAGATATTTTACAATTAACAAACGAGAATATCGGTCGGAGACCGAAGGCTTATCGATCGAAACTACGGTTTCGATTCATGACTCTATAGTGACACCGCGTGTCCCATCACTAATTATACGACATAATTCATCCAAAATCAATAGGCTTCTGGTACGACATATGATGAATGCACAATCTGGAGCAGATTCAATCTCGCTTTCGCGAGATATCGCGAGCATCTAACAGACAGACCGACAAACAGACAGACAAATACCTATCAACATACTTACCAATTAAAATCGATAAGTAATAAAGAGGTTGTTCCAATGATAAATTTTCAGATACATCAAACTCAGTAGAGAATTTTTAGGGAGGGGCAGAGGGGTCTGAAATATATATTTGCCAAGTTAGATCGTAAAAGCTAGCAGGCCCGGAAAACGAGTGTTTCAAGATCCTGTAGGGTTTAATAAGCGTTTCAAACTACGAAAAATTGCCGCCACCCCCACTTTCCGGCTCCCCCTGTTCAATTGGAGGTGGGAGGAGGGGGGAGCGGAACTGCAATTTTGTGGAGCCTTGAGGTAGAAATACTTACTCCACACGGTGGGGGTACGCTGTACTCGAATTCACATCTGGTGGTGGGATCATAATAAACTTGGCCAGCAGGACAGGTGTACTTGAAGGCCTCTGTATAACCTGGGACGCCGCACCTAGAGTGAAATGAACAGTGTATTATTATTTTATGGAGTTACCGCAAAGCAATATGGCCGGCGCTCCATAAGTGTGTGTACCAATTTGGAGGTAACTAATTTCGTTCGTCTATTTTACATCGAGTTGTGTAAAGGGACTGAAGCCTATGGGCAGGGGTATATTCACTTGGCTAACACAGACATTCCCCGAACTCGTAATAGAACTAAAATAAGGAAAATCGGAATAAAATTATGGCCGAACCCTAGCCTGGTACACACACTTCGTTAGTATCGACTTAATAGTGTTGTAATCGCCGGTTACGATTTCATGTGTGATACTTCAGTTAGGGCAGGCGATGCTGGGAGAATTCCAAAGTCATATGAAAGTGGCCACTGATTCTTAACAATATCTTGAAGAATCGCTCCACAGACGTATTTTGCTGTCGAAGTTATCCAATTTCAAAGGCATATAAGCGCGCATTTTCATCTCGTTTGGTTTATTTGGTGAAAGGATTATTGATAGCAAACCAGATTTTCAGTAAATCGTTCAAAAATGGTGTTTAAAAATGGCGAATACCCCCCAGATCCAAGTAATTTATAACTAGTATCTCCCTACCAATGCTTGAGTTCGCATTTTCTACATTTTCATGTTATCGTGAACGGAGTAGACTTATGAATCGTTTTTATTGGACACGTCAGTGTACATAACAGTCGTTTCAATAATATGTTGTTGTTCTTGTTATTATTCTTCTCCCTCGTCATGATGAAAACGCTTTTCGCTTCGAATACTCGACCAATTGCTTTGAAATTTTCAGTAATTAAAGATTGATTTTTTTGCCAGAATGCTATTACTTTTACTTATTTCAAAAAATTTCTGTGAACTTCAAGAGATTCGTTTTTAAGTGTCAGAATAAAAAAGAGCGACACCTTGTGACGTGTCCATATATTTGAGCACAGCTCTCTTGTCTTATGAAAAAATCATTTTTTCTCATTCACTAATGTAGTAATTCATTTGAAATTTTTAGTGGTTAAAGGTTGTAATTTTTCTTAGAAGGCTATTAATTTTATTTGTTCTCAAATTTTCTGTGAGATCTAGTATTTCATCTAAAATCCGCTGTATAATATTAAATTATGGAGCACGTTTTATGATATTGTGATGACAGTCTTCCACGTTTTATGACATCGTGGTACCGGAAGTTTCCTGTGACCGAATGCATACCCCGTACTAAGGCGTTTTTGACTTCGTGTCCGTATATTTGAGCATCGCTCTCTCGTTATTAAGGAATATTGATATTAGTTAATTTGATAGAAATGCCCACGCTCTTGATTAAGTCTTCCAGTGCCGTCTCTCGGAATTTAAAAAAATCGAACTTCCGTTTCAACTTCCGTATTAATTTACGTAACAACACCCAATCAGGTACTTACCTATAAAACTCGTCACAAGATGTTGGGCTCGGATAATACGCATCGCCTGCCGGATAATCAGCGCAATTGAATTCTGAAAAATGTTATTCAGTTAGTTATGGTAAATAACATTTATGATGGTGAAGCATAGGTTCATAAAGGGTACTCCCGAAGTATGTAAACCAAGATGACGGACACCGAAACGTAGTACGTGTACCAGGGATTAGGCCATAATTTTATTCCAATTTTATTTATTTTAGTTGTATTACGAGTTCGGGGACTAGCCAAGTGACTCCCGTAGTATTTGTACCTGAAATTATGACATAACCCTAACCTGGTACACATACTACGTTCCGGTGTCCGCCATCTTGATTCACATACTTCGGTAGTACCTCTCAAAGTGCTATATACGGAGCCCCAGTTATATTTTAGAGACACATAGCGCACCTCCTCGAGCTATTCGTTTACTTATTAAAATACTGACTTGGCTAATCTTGTAACTTTACAAAGAAACAATAACAGCAATAAAAAATTTGACAACGGTAAATACATGTAAGTCATTAAATAAAGTATTTTTAGTTTATTCGAGAAGATTAATCGGTAAGTGGAAATATACTTTTTTGCTTTTATTTTCATAAATTTATTTTGGGGATCCGTAAATGATAGTCAACCTCTTCATGGGCTCCATAACATCAAACGTATGAGAACCCCTGGTGTATATCATGAACAGTGATGGATTAACTATTAAATGAGAATATCGGTCGGAGACCGAAGACTTATCGATCGAAGGTTAGGGGATCCCCCAAAACAGCGATTTTACTTCATAGTGACACCGTGTGTCAGATCACTGATTAATTAATAACTCGCTAATTATACAACATAATTCATCGAAAATCAATAGGCTCTTGATCCGAGCTATGATGAATGCACATGCAAAATGGAGCAGAATCAACCTCGCTTTCGTGAGATATCGCGTGCATCTAACAGACAGACAGACAAAAAAACAAACAGACGAATACCTATCAACATACTTACCGATCTTAAGATCGATAAGTAACAAAATAAGCACTTGCTTAGGGCCGTAGGGGGAACACGGGAAAACAATTCGAGTTGGTCAGGCGACGCAGATATCAATATTGGGCCGGTTGAAATGAATTTCTCAAGTATCATCTTGAACCTCTTTATCAATGCTTGCAAGTGTAAGAACATTTTTTGAAAACCAAAAAATCATGCAAATTAATCGTAATTTGGCCCTCAATTAGCAATGGAAACTGAAACTTACTTATTTAATTTCAGATAACGCACAACACTAGTTTCATTATTATCATTTTTGTACACATGGCACCAAAATCGTAAGCGCTTATGGCCTCTGAAAAGCATAATCCGGCTCTGACCAAGATCCACTACAAAAATGGCGGATCGCTGACATGAGGTCCCCAGCGAAGCTGTTGAGTTACAAAGCATTGAGGTGGACGAGATGGAATTGTATTTCTATAACTACCCGAAGTCGGAGTTTGAATTCGTCAATTTGATTTTCCCTGAGTTCAAAGCTGTAGTTGATTTGTAACTGGAAGTCGCGGCGAAGATATTTCTTAATCCGTAGTCAAACTTTTCTCAGCCTAAATATCGAGATAAGATACTGCGGCCCTTGAGGTAACAAAATCATAATACCACAGGACATGATCAAATAATGCCTTTGAGAGGCTCTGAGCCAGAGGTCCCCAAAATTGATTGATAGCCGTTATAAATTGTTTCCGGCTCCGCAGCACTGGTTTTACATTCCAGGGGAAGGGGCTGGAATTCGGGGAGTGGCAAAAATATCGACCAATCCCTGAACTCCGACCCCCTTCTTCCCCCTGAAATGCAAAGCTGAAGAACATACTGTACTGAGCCGGGGGCAAAGGTCAATTATTTCCCGCTCCGCAGCTCTTGTTTTAGGCTTATCAAATAATATAGAAAAATTACTCACCGCTC
This sequence comes from Styela clava, assembly GCF_964204865.1. NCBI lineage: Eukaryota > Metazoa > Chordata > Ascidiacea > Stolidobranchia > Styelidae > Styela > Styela clava. The sequence continues at coordinate 21,989,430 of NC_135253.1, read as the reverse complement.
GGTGGAACAGTAGGATTCTGTGCAAAAGCACATCCGACGAAAGCAAGAACAACGGTGAAACGTAACATTATGTTTGGTAATTTTTCACAAAACTGGTAATATAAGAGGGTATATTAAAACATAAATTTTGCTGTTTTTTTATAATTCACGGGCACACCTAATATGACATTCGGAACAATTTGTTTAAATTTCATATGACATTAGCAGAAGTGTAACCAGAAATTTTTAAGGGGGGGCGGGGGTTCTGAAATTTCTATTTGCCAAGTTGGATCGAAACAGCTAGCGAGTCCGGCCGGACGCCGGAAACGTGTGTTTTCATGAATCTTAGGATCTAAAAAGCGTTTCAAACTAAATTGGGGGCTCCCGAAGTATGCGAACCAAGATGGCGGACATCGGAACGTAACATGGGTAACAGGTTAGGGTTAGGCGATAATTTTTTTCCAATTTTCCTTATTTTAGTCCTATTATCAGTTCGAAGACTAGCCAAGAGCCTCCCGTAGTATTTATACCTGAAATTATGGCCTAACCCTAACCTAGTACACATATTACATTCCGATGTCCGCCATCTTGGTTCGCATACTTCGGTAGCACCCTAAATTGTTATGTATGATACAGGAAGATGCTTTTATTTTTTACATTTCAAAAAGAGGGGGGAGGTTCCGACCCCCAAAATCACTCCCTGGCTGGACATTGGGTACAATTCGTTCAAAATTCCATATGACATTTGATAAAATTATTATCAGATTTACGTGCTATCTTCGGTAATTTTCGTCAGTGAATTCGGAGATGGAGTCGTAGTCAAACTAATTTACAATTCAAAGTAGGGAATTGGAATCCAAACTTGTGTTTTTAATCTAGAGCCGAGAGAAGTTAAATTATGAAATTTCCCTAACTCTGCGGCGCGGATTAATTACATGCATCATTGTTTCGCAAACCTTTATGGCTCGTGACTCCCTTCCGGGGGCTTTTGGTACTCGTGACACCCACCCCCCCTCGCCCTGTTCATCATTCCTGTGGAATTTATACTGTTATTTTGATTGGTGTATTCCCAAATACCATTTTGTTCAAAGAATTCATGTTCTACAAAGTGAAAACACCTTGTGAAATAACGTGATCACGCAATGAAACTAGGAAGAAACTAGGAGTGTTTTCTTGTAAAGTTATAGGAAAATCAGTTTTGCGTCTAGCATTGTGCCCCCCCCCCCCTCCAATTGCTGAGTGCCCTCTTGGGGGCCACCGGCCATCGCTGCCCAACGTTGAGCTACATTGCATAAAATTACTTTGAAAGTTTATAAAAAATCGCGACTATATATCGCGGAAGCACAACTTAAAACTGTATCACTCTACTGGCTTTTTTTTTCTTTCTAAAATCAAGTTTTAAAACTCAAATCTATTAATATTTCGCATTTGAAAGAACTCGGAATCGAACACAGGTCCCTCAACTCTCGCTTGTCTCTTGTTATTCAGCCAACTTCGACAGCATGGTTCGCCACATTATATATCCTTTAGGAAGCCTTACTTATATACGAGTCAAAATTGGCCTAATGTGTTATGAATATATTAGCTTTACGGGAGTAATTCCTCTGAGTAGCAGATTGCATTTTCCCATGTCGTGTTAAGACGTTTATTGCTTCACAATTCTTCGTCAAAGTGATGTAATAATAGCACCATAACATGTAATAATTGTTTAACAATAAGCCGCGAAATGGCTTTTACGTAATTAAGCGAAATGTGTTTGCCAAACACGGTCGGATAAACATTGACGTATAATACACACGGCCATGTAATTTACAGCATTAAACTGTGCGCACAATATTCAGTTCAACCATGGGCTTTACAATAAGTCGCTGAAACAAGGGAGCAATGATCGAAAATATGGGCACGAAAGTCGCAAAACGGTACCGGTGCAGTAGTGCCTTACTTGAGTACCTCATTTGCTGGAAAGATTGGCGAAACGGTAACGGTACGGGAAGGCCTTACTTGAGTATCGAGTTTGCTAAAAAGATCGGCGAAACGGTACCGGTACGGTGAGGTCTTACTTGAGTACCGGGTTTCCTGAAAAGATCGGCGAAAGGGTAACGGTACGTAGGGATTTGTTCAAAAAGAATTGTTTTAAAAAAATGTTTTAAATCAAGTTTTTTTTTTGCCTGTTTTGTTCCAAATGGCTGTACTATTCGATTTTTTTGCATTAAATAGGTAGCCAAGCGCTTCTTATTTGCAATAAATCCTTCAAAACGCCACAAATATAGATGAAGGCACATGCACACCTTCTCAAGCTGTAGCTTTTCTTACTAAAAATGTCTCTCTGATATCTCGGATAAACATTCTGGTTGAAATATTATGACTTTGGCGGAGATACAAACGTGGCGATAAATGTACGCAAAAGAAGTAAAAGTTAAAATAAGAATTTTTACTTACATTTTTGATATTATAATTCCGGCTGCGTGTGCAGCTGCCAGAATGCAACGTTTTGGCGTAGTTTCGCGGCGATGTAAAGGGTATTTCAATGAAAAATACAAAAAATACAGAAAACAAATTGATAAAAAAGAAACCCCCTTACATGAGCACCGAGTTTTCTGAAAAGATCGGCGAAACGATAACGGTACGGCCTTACATGAGCACCGAGTTTTCTGAAAAGATCGGCGAAACGATAACGGTACGGCCTTACATGAGCACCGAGTTTTCTGGAAAGATCGGCGAAACGGTAACGGTACGGCCTTACATGAGCACCGAGTTTTCTGAAAAGATCGGCGAAACGGTAACGGTACGGCCTTACATGAGCACTGAGTTTTCTGAAAAGATCGGCGAAACGGTAACGGTACGGCCTTACATGAGCACCGAGTTTTCTGAAAAGATCAGCAAAACGGTAACGGTACGGCCTTACATGAGCACCGAGTTTTCTGAAAAGATCGGCGAAACGATAACGGTACGGCCTTACATGAGCACCGAGTTTTCTGAAAAGATCGGCGAAACGGTAACGGAACGGCCTTACATGAGCACCGAGTTTTCTGAAAAGATCAGCAAAACGGTAACGGTACGGCCTTACATGCGCACCGAGTTTTCTGAAAAGATCGGCGAAACAGTAACGGTACGGCCTTACATAAGCACCGAGTTTTCTGAAAAGATCGGTGAAACGATAACGGTACGGCCTTACATGAGCACCGAGTTTTTTGAAAAGATCGATGGACAAGCATGCGAAGCGGTCAAGCAATACAAAAAAAAGTGAAAAAAATAATGAAACATCGGGTCCCTGTCAACTCAGAAAAAAATTTGAAAAAAATAAATAAAAGCAAAAGCCTTCGTCATACTTTTCCATCTTTATGTAATGAAAATTTAAAATTGATTCGAGTCGAAAAAAATTGTTGTTTCCGACTCAAGAATTTGGAAAATAAGACTTCGACGTGTGCCACCATATGTTAGTCAACTTAAAAGTTAATTGTTGGAATAATTCAAACTGCTCGCGTACCACTTGAAAAGCTTTCACTAGTGCAGTAATTCTCGCCCTTTTTTTCGTCGTGTTCCACTTTTGTTGCACAAAAATTCTGTGACCAATCATTTCCATTGTTCAGCACGAAATGCTATTTTGCGAAATGCTTTTATTTGTCCTTTTGATAAAAAAAAAAATTCTCATGCTAAGGAAAAACTAAGAAATACGAAAAATTCTTTTTGAAAAGATAGACACTTCATTAAATAAGAAAAATGAGAATTGCCACCCACAGCCAAAACTAATTTATGATTAATTCTGGCAAAAAATTTCCTGTAGCCCAGAAGTGGGCCATGGCCCACTGGTTAAGAACCAGTGCACTAGTGGTACGCGTACCACAGGTTGAAAACCACTGGTTCAGGGGAAAACTTCTTTTTTAGAATCAGCAAACATTCAGAACTAGATCCGCCTTCACTAGTTAGGACCAAGAAAGTTGAGAGGAAAACCATAACTCGTTCAAACCGGTATGGACTGAAATTTGTTTTGAAGGTCATTCTGAAGATTATTCATTCCACTTTTACCCTAAATCGTTGACGGAGCTTTTGGGCAATAAACAGTCTAGACGTGGGTACATAAATAGACTCGATACTTTGACTGCTTACTCTCAAGCCAGCTCAAACTGGTTTAAACCGGTATAAACTGGACTTAATTTGAAGGTTATACTGGAATTTTCCCAACGTTCCAGCGTCTACTCTCAATCGTAGGCGCGGACAGTCTAGAGTTCGACGTTGGTACAGAAAAATATCCGTTATCTTGACTGCTTACTTTCTAGTCAGCTCAAACTGGTTTAATCCGGTACAAACTGAACTTTATTTGAAGGTTATACTGAAACTTTTCCACCTATTCAACATTCACCCTAAAACGTAGGCGGGGTTTTTGGGCGATAAAACAGTCTAGACATGGTTACAGAAATAGACTCGATACTCCGTCCCGACCGTCAGAGCTCAAATAAATAAGGCGTGTGAGTCGAACATATGGCGATGTTTTTGAAGTAAGCAAGGGTCATGTCTGGGGCATCTGGAAACGCCTATTCTACGTGACGCGTCTTCAACAACACGTAGTCGTGCCCAGTGATTTCCCTACACCCACGCTATAGAAGTGAACACCCCCCTATTTTTTAGATGTGGCATCATACTTTAATCCATAACGTAAATAAAATTGTATCTGAATATCCAGAAAGTGACTCATATTCCGGCGAAATGGTCATTGAAATACATAACACATTTTTATAAGTTACAAATAGTTTTATCACTAATAACAACCCCTAAATTTGGATGCACCCCCCTGAAATAAAAGCTGGGAAACATACTGGTCGTGCCCATGGCTCTGAACAAGGCCCTGTGCAAGCAGCCACTGATATCTCACAATATGTAAGAAGCTCCCTTCAATTTATAAGGACTGTGACATTTTTTGGTTCAGCATTTGTAACCCAATTTATTACATCTTTGGTGAGGTGGTGGGCGCGGGATTTGAACTCGAGACGTCCAACCTGCAATTCCAACATTGTTGAGTCTATTTTTTTAACACTTTTTTATTATTAAATTGGGTGTCCATAAAAATTTTTTTAAATTGCAAATGGAATTTATCGATACCATATATTGTTTAGACCCTCTCAGATGTATTAAATGAAGTGAAAATACTTCATACAATTACTGATTAAAAAGAAAAACTTGGTTAAGATATATAGAGAACTGACTTGGAAATTGTAAAGGAACTTTATGGACACCCTTTATAACACACCGTTAATCAGTATAGTTACAGGATTTTCCATAACTAATCTTAAAAAATAAGCATAATCATATAGAGACAATCAATTATTGTGCATAATATATATATCTTAAAAAATTTCCATATTTGATAATGTACTTTTATTTTTCCATTTTTGTATGCAACGTACCGTTCAATCTCTTTCACTTCAGAAAGATGTGGTAAAACAGCGTTTGGCACTTACTTTCCTGTTCCAGTAACACATGATAGACTCAATTACTGGGCCCGACCCTTAAAACTCAATACGAAAAAGTTTGATTAAAAAGCAGTTAATTTACAAATACTTGCAAGTACTATGTAACAATCGAGTCATTATGACGTTAATTTCAACGGAAACTTATATTCATGAAAACTATAGTCTTAATTCAAGCAGACACAAGTGGGCCAGTTGAATCACTTCGATGGGCCCACGGGCCGTATTTTGCCCACCCACGTGGTTGAAAAATTGAACAGACTAAGTCTGAGGTTTTAAAAATTAAACCATCACACAGTGTTCCGCACGCCCTCCTCTTCTCGGAGGCACCTTGCTATCTATTTCCTAGAAATACAGGTCGGCGAGATATAAAATGTCAATAGTACCATTCTCCTTACCTCTGTTGTATCCCACATATTGGAGTATCAAACTAGTGGAGGAAAACATACTGGCCTTCTCTCCTGTCACGTTTCTTTGTCTGTGATGGTTTTGGATGTGGACGTAGTCAGAACTTTTCAAAAGAAGGTTAGCGACCCGATATTTATTAGAATTCAAAGTTCTTGATTCCTAACTCCAGAAGTTTCACTTCGTGATATTAAGCTTTTATTAGGCCAGCGATTCCCAAACTTACTGTTTGTTCGGCGCGAAAACTCAATTCGCGGAATACTCACACGGAAATTTCTTTTTGTTATGTTTACCACAATTCTGTTAAATTGCGCGGCGCACATAGCAACTCGCCGCGACGCATCTTTGGGAATTGATGTATTAGACCAGGGTGGTCCAAGGTTGTCGGCTCCGCGGGCCACAAAATTATTTTTGCATTGTTCGCGGGCCACAATAAAACCAAGAATAGGTAAACAGTGCAATACAAAACAAACACTTTTTTTGTGCAAACACATAGTTATCAGGCATAGCCATTCTAGGATTTTTAGTTTCTCTGATGCCTATATTGTTAGCATATATTCCCGACCAAAAAGTTAGAAAACCAGATAACAATTTAGACTGACAAGCACATTATTTAACTTCGCTAGTTGCCTCAGCTAGCCACAACACTATTTAATTCAGTGACATTAGTGACGACAATATGTCAAAAGATTTTTCTGATTAATCTTATGACGACGAAACCACACGAAATGCGATTTTTTGATTACTCTTCGAATGTGACGAGGGTCACAGTTAATGAAGCGGCGGGCCAACCTTTTTCGTTAAATCCCTACCTTCGATATTCATTGAACTCATTATATACCACTCTATCACAACAATACGCATAAAAACTACCATTTATGCACAAGTCGCACTCCCGCTTTAGTAAAGTTCAAGTCAGTGGTCCCAAAGTTGATTGACCGGGGGGGGGGGGGGGGCAAAATTAAAAGCGAAAGGGTATTCGCGGGTCAGAGAGAAGAGAGGGCCACAAGATGCCGTTACGGTACGTATCATGAGGATCCCGGTATAATTGAATTGTTATGAATATACATGTGCCTACTGTGATAATGACGTAACAATTGGCGATATCTAGAACTCAAAACGGGTACATTAAGTTTGGCGGGCCATATTAAATTGTAACGCGGGCCGTAATAAGCTCACGGGCCGTACTTTAATACATCTCTGAGGGCCGGAACAATATATGGTATCGATAAACTAACTCCCTTTGCAATTTCAAAATTTTTTAAGATTATATTTTGCGCTGCGATTAGGGCCGGGCTTTTCGAATCGAATAGTAAATTACTCGAATCGGTTCAGAACAAAATTTCGAATCGCCGCCATCTTGTTTTTTTCTTTTACGTCAATTGTCGAGATAAATGTCTCAATTCTTTTTATTGAAGCCATATTTTTTTATGGCAAGTCTGTATTGAGTTATCGATGAAAACGTGTTTTTTATTGTGTGTGAACGCTAAGCAATCTGTCTGAGTGATGTATTTTACGTTTCCAGTAATTTATGTCTGGAGGACTCAATAATACAAAAAGAAAGTCACATACAATTATATATCTCCCAAGTATTCGAGATTCGATTCGAAAAATATATTCGATTCTATTCTGAAATCATCAGGTATTCGAAAATGCCCAGCCCTAGCTGCGATGTTTTTCATCATTTATTTTTTGCCACATTTAATCATAAAATGTCGATGGAATTGAAGGAATAAATGCATTTGAACGAAACATTTACTTGAAATTATCGTACTTTCCGCAAATTGTACCTAAAGTGGAGGACTTCCTCTCCGATCCTCCCTGATTGGGAGGGGGTAAAAATTGGGTTATCGCATGAACTTCGCTGTGCCAACTTAACAAACAATTGTTTTGTGATAATGATGCTATTATTACCTACCTTGGACGAAGTATTGTGACATAACAAGGGCTTGGGACACGTGATGGGAATTTACATCTGTTGTTACCTCCTTGCTTAGAAATATGTTTGACCCGATTATGGCCTGTACATAATATACTCAAAATTAGGGTATATATGGAGACGTGGAAGACCGTCTTTCATTGATATAAGCTGGCTTTGATCGCTTATGCGAGAATGCGGCTGTTTAAGAGGCCTAGGGTTCGAATCCAAGTTCTTGCGTAAAATTTAAATTCGTTCTGTTTACTTGTGATGGAATTTGAGAATGCACAACTGTGCGAGAGACCCAGAGTTTGAATTAACGTCGTCCTACAAAATTTGAATTCGGTCATATGTAAGAAGTGTATTTTAAAATTATGGCTTCAATAAAACAATTGTATAATTCATCTTGAAGTTACGTGGACAACAAAAAAAAGCAAAATGGCGGAAATTCGAAATTTTTGTTTGAATCGATCCGGATAATTTACTATTCGATTCTAAATGCCCAACCCGTGTGATAACGCACGGGCTTAGTGGCAATAGGACAATGGGCTTAGCTTTTCCTTTGCAGCGTGGACTTTAACTTTCATTTCAACCGCTTTCAAGTGAAAATTTTGTCTCCTAGGTAGACCTGTATATATATGGCTCTTTGTACGCTGGAGGTCACAATTTTTAGCAGCGATTTTTTTATCAGTGCGCTTCAATTTTAAATGATGGCTCGGTAATTTTGGCAAAATTGCAACTCTTCTATTAACATTACTTCTCTTTTAGTGATAAGAATAATTATGCGCATGGAATTGCTGGACTTTTGACCATTAAAGGGTTGCCACGTTACCATTGTGTTTGCGTTACGCTTCCGCCACTATCAAGCCCATGCGTCAGAAACATTCGCGAGCGTAGCCTTTTTTTCAGACCCCCTACCCCCTTCGAAAATATTAGGGTATGCCCCTGTTCCTCAAAATAAATAGAATATTTCTATCTTATTTTGATAATAATTTTTTTTTTCTACATGACAGTATCGTATTGATTCAAAAAACATTATGTTACGATTTTTCGTTGTTCTTGTTCTTGTCGGATGTGCATTCGCACAGTCCACAGAAGTGCCTACCGTGCAACCGAGCGGTGAGTACATTTTTGGGTACTCCTGAAGTATTCGCAACAAGATGTCGCACAACCTGAACCCTAACCTGGTACACAACCTGAGTTCAGGTTGTGCGCCATCTTGGTGTGCATACTTCAAGAGGTCCCATTTTTGGGTACTCCCGTAGTATGTAAACTAAGATGGCGGACATCGGAACGAAGTATGTGTACCAGGTTAGGGCTAGGCCATAATTTCATTCCAATTTTCATTATTTTAGTTCTATTACGAGTTCGTGGACTAATCAAGCGACTCCAGTAGTATTTGTACATAAAATTATGGCCTAACCCAAACCTGGTACACATACTACGTTCCGATGTCCACCATCTTGGTTCACATACTTCGGGAGTACTCATTTTTGTTCTATTTTATCAGGTGTTTTCATGACTGTACTTCGTTTCGGAGTAACAGTTTATTTCAAATTTCCACTCATTGTAGGAATTTCTGAGTTTATTAAGTCAAAATCGAAAGTTTGAACAATTCGGCTTGCCACACTGAGTTGATTTTTAAAATTAGATTTTCTATAAACAAATCTTGAGTTTTATTTTTTTTAACGACTTTACAGTACAATGCTCTATATACATACATATTCACTGTTACGCAAGACATACTATCATTGAGCACGTAGTGATCCTATGAATCGTTTTGTTATTACGTTGTTCTTTATTATTGTTATGGAAAAATCGCTTCTCTCATTATTGACCAATTGGGCTTCATGGAAGTCAGTTTTCCTATGAAGTTTTATGTAAAAACTAAAAAGTTGTGCACCGCGCATGCTAGCTGTTGGGGCACTGTTACTTCATCGGCATCGATAAATTGGACTCTGGTATAGGCTTTTCAACGAAAAGTAATGGAATTACTTATGCGGTATGTTTGATGAAATTTAATTCTTTCCAGATGCTTGTTGCTTGGGATATATTGCCAGTGGTTGTCTTATGTCAGTGATTCACTGAATCTGGGGTGTGTAACCTTCAATACATGAGGGCCAGATATAAATAACTGGGTGAAACAGCGGGTCGCACTTTTAATTTTGATTATTGATCTCATGATATGCGTTGTTCGCTTCGCACAAGCTAACTGTTAGGGCATTGTGAGAGATTGGAATTACTCCCACATACCAGATTAAACTAAATTAAAAACTCGTTTCTAGGGCCACGCACTATTCAAAATTGGCACTTCTTCGCGGACCGCTCAATTTTTCCTTGCGGACCGCATTTGGCTCACGGGCCACAGGTTGCACACCACTACACAATCTACCGCATTGATATCGATATAAGAGACATGTTAAGGTTTCTTTTTTACTTAATTCTTTTTTCAGTATTCGACTGCTCCAGCTTGAATCACGTGGATGGCAATTATGCTTCTTCGAACTGCACCCAATATTACAGGTGAGTTAATAGTGTTTCTCAAATTTTCAAGCCGCGTCCCCTTTTTAGAATTTGCTAAGTCTCGCGCCTCAAAAATAACTAGCTAACAATAAGCTACAAATAATAGATAGTAAGGCGAAAGTATGTTTTATTCAAAAAACACGTTAAAAATGAACATAAATATCCAAAATAAAAAAAATAAAATATCCAAAATAAGGCGCGCAAGATCAAATCTACCAAATATTTTTATTTTCAATTAGCTTCACGGCCCTTTAAAAATTTGTCTACGTCCTCTTTGTGGGTCGCGCTTTAACGTTTAAGAAACGCTGGACTATAATGTGTTCTATACTCTCAGTATTGGAGTAAGCGATACGATTATATTTTACAAGAGGCTTTTCACGTCTTTAGTTATGAACGAAACCATGTAATAGCATACTGATATCTAATGAGCTGTTGTTCTTAGAAAGCCCGGAAACCTTTCCTGTCAGCGTTGCCCCCCAGTAATTATACCCTCAGCTAGGTGGAGGGCAATTTAAACCCGAGTTTTCTACTTACGGTGCCATCCTCGATGAGTCTAACGCTTCAACCGCTAGGCGGTTCCCAATGGGTTGCGCGGTTGCTAAGTGCGCCGCAAAAATTAACAGAATTGTGTTAAACAAAAGTAAAATATGATCAAAAATTTTACATATTGTATTTATTTTTTTATGTCGGTTCTGTTACGTTGTGTCCGCCTCTATTGCTAAGCAATTGTTGAGCGTTTTTCTCTTTCATAATTTGGCGCCGCTCCGTTAGGCCATCGCCATGGTGGTACAGAAGTTACTGAAAATCGCCCAGCTTTTAATACGCTAGACTTGAACCATGTTGGCATCGCAGTTCAAAAATATTGATTTGAAATTTTGCAGCCCCCGTATCACCCATGTTGTGATAAATTGGGTGAACGGAATAATTTGGGCGCTCCCAAAAAAAAAAAGGTCTTTATATATCAGAAGCCCGATACGAGGTAAAAATACCTTATATTGGCTGAGTAATTTTTTGTTTCTTAGATGCTACCCCGGATCTGCCAATGCACTCGTCTATACCTGCATCGAAGGAACAGTTTTCAACGCGGTCTCCGGCGAATGCGACTGGCCATTTAACGTCGCGCCACCTTGCGGAGTAAGTGCATTTCTTCACAGTGATTTCCTTACACCCCCCTCTTTGGGGGTTGAATATCGCTCCTGAAATTTTAAGTACTTCCTCCGCCCCCATACATGTAAAGATATAAGTTAACGATAGTTTTATCCCTAATAGCATACTATCTTTAATATTCTCTGTGGGTGGACCATCTAACCAACTTCATACATTTACCTGCGCCACACAAAAATGCGGAATATGGCTATTGCTTAGCGATACAGTAATATGGGCGCCGGGCAAAACGACGAAAGATTTGACGCGGCGACGAGAGCAAAAAAAACACAACTTTTTTTACCATATGATCGACGTTTTGGGCATAAACTGTCAGATTAGGATTTTATGCTTGATCGGGAAAAATCTGAATATTGACAAGAACTACACTAAAATACCTGACGGGCCGGGTTGTGGCCCACGAGTCACCTGTTGCGCATACCTGGTTTAAACCTTTAAACACTAGGCCTATCGTACCCACAAGAGAGAAAGATAATAGAAATATGGCCCGCGGTGGAATACAAAATTATAAGAACGGTTTCTTTTTTGTATCGAACTCCCTAACAACATGGCCAGTTGTCGCATGTTGTCGCTACGGGAGCTGCATTTACATATCATGCTTTACATCAATGATTCACAAACCGCCGCCCGTGGGCCAATTACGCCCCGCGTGCAATTTAATATGGCCCATCAAACTTGAGTTGAATAGTTGTTCAACATCTGTTGTTTATTCTTTTTGAGTTCCAGATACCGCCAATTGATACGTCATTATCACAGTTTTTAAGCACGTGTATATACGCAACAATTTAGTTCGGTATCTTATCTATTCAGTATCTCAATTATACGTACAGGTACCGGTGCAGGCCCTTTATGTGTGCTTCCCACTTCTGACCCGCGGATATCCCCCCTTTCGCTCTTAATTCCAGTTACTTTGAATGCTGTTTGAGTTCAAAAATATCTGGGTTTATGTTCCAATTGCTAATAAATAATCAATTTCGTTACAGACATGGGACGGTACTGGCACCACTGGCGCACCATGGACTGGCATTCCAGCAACACCAAGCCGTAAGTTTATTCAATATTGTTTCTAAATAATTCTAGTAATATTATTCCGATTTTCCTTATTTTAGTTCTATTACGAGTTCGGGGACTGTCTGTGTTAGCCGAGTGAATATACCCCTGCCCATAGGCTTCAGTCCCTTTACACAACTTGATGTAAAGTAGGTGAACAAAATTAATTACCTTCAGATGATCAGCCAAATACATAACTCATTTTGGCGTTCTCGAAATATGTGCACCAAGATGGCGCACAACCTGAACCTTAACCTGGTACAAGTACTATGTTTAGGTTGTGCGCCATCTTGGTGCACCGATCCCCAAATTTGGAAGCAGGATTCCCTGTCAAGGTTATCCAAGAAGTTTATAAGGCGTTCCGGAAGTATTTGTACCAAGATGACGCACAACCTGAACAACCCTAATCTGGTACAAATACTATTTTCAGGTTGTGCGCCATCTTGGTACAAATACTTCGGGACCACCGTTTATAACATATGCTTGAAAAAGTGTTATAGTGATAAAAAAGAACTAAAACATAATAGTAATACCACAGAAAATACAAAGCAAAATACGTCCCCTCAAAAAATGCTAAATACCTCGCTGGGAAGGAATTCCACCCGGTTGGTCTAGCTAGGCTGGGCAGAGTTTTCGAACCGGGGTCCAAAAATGTAAGTGTGACGTGAAAGATTATATTTTATGAACAAAATGGCAAGAAAGCTATGAACATAAATGAGAGCGTTATCGGTACGTTAACAATCTTTGTCGGCACTAAATTAAATTCCGAGACTGAGCGTGCAAAAGAAAAAGGTGTGAGAAGAACGCCAACGAATCGAGTGAGCGAAAAAAAACGTAAATTTTTGTCGAAAAGCCGCGATTACTAGCCTTCCATTGGTACATAGGAAAACTTTGTGACACTTTTGGTTAACTAGCTATTACATATTAAAAAAGGGTATGAAAAGTCGCTTCGCACCAGCGGAAATAAAGGGTCTTCCCAAAAACATAAAAGTCTGCGGCAACCAAAAATACAAGTTATGGCAGCATCAAGCGAATTTGGCCAGTAGTTTGCCCATGTCAGGCCAAGAATAATACATGATATTTTATATTTCTAGCCCACCAGTGCTTAGGAGATCCTAACAACGAAGCAGTGCCAAACTGCTGCACCAAATACTACAGCTGCGCCGATGTCGTTGCTGGGAACAACGCTCATGTGATGGTAAGTTAAAGGTGGAGGCAGTGGTGGGATTCAGCCGGTTCGCACCGGTTCTATAGAACCGTCTCGTGGAATTTTATGAGATCAGCCAACCGGTTAGCATTACTAAAAAAAACATATAACAGAACCGGCCGAAAAATATGGCTTCTGTGATGGAACCGGCTGACAAAAAATTTGAATCCCACCACTGGGTGGAGGATCTGGGGGTGGGGCAAGATTGTTACGGCTCCCTCCACCGTCAATTCAATATACCTGAAACAAATAACTGGCTAATCCTACATGGTTATCGGTTCACCGCTCTTTTTGAAATTATGAATGAATAATAAAATCGTATCCTTCATATATGAACCGACTATTGAACTATCGCACAGGGATTTCCCTAGACCTGGGGTTGACAAGGTTTTTGGACCAAGAGCCAAAGATTGTGCCTATACCTCGACTGGCGGGCCATGTAAGTCTGACGTAAAAAGTTACATTTTATGAACAATATTTACAGATTTACAAACGAAAAAGTGGAAAACACTAAGCCTCGTGCAAAAACTATATTCAATCGCAATTTCAACAATTTCAATTCCTTGAGCTATTTTTTGTCTAAAAACATCAAAATTTGGTTTCGGCAGCGTCAGACGGGCCAAAGTGAATTACTCAATTACTCTCGACTCTGGAGAGTTTCATCGGGTTTAGCACCAACAAAAAGGTTGAAATCCACGGGTATTTAAGGTTATATAAAAAATAATTTACATTTCAGGACTGTCCATCAAACACAGTATACAACCCAGCGACTGATGTTTGTGACTGGCCACACAATGTTCCAGGATGTGAGACATCCGCTGTAAGTATAACATAATAGAATGATATTTCTAATATTCCGACTACTTTGCTATAAACTTTCATAAACATAATCAATCGATTTAATATTGTCAGTAACTTCAGAAGGAAAAAGTCCCTATAAGGCTATCAATTCATTCATTTTAAAATTTTAAGCAAGTTTACAGCCGCTCCCAAAGTATGTGCACCAAGATGGCGCACAACCTGAACTCCAACCTGGTACACATACTATGTCCAGGTTGCGCGCCATCTTGGTGCACATACTTCTAAGCTCCGTTTTACAACGCTCAAAATTTCACTCCTAATTACTTATCGATTTTTATCGGTAAGTATGTTAATAGGTATTTGTCTGTTTGTCTGTCTGTTAGATGTACGCGATATCTCACGAAAATGAGATTGAATCTGCTCCAGATTTCGCATGTGCGTTCATCATATGTCGGACCAGAAGCCTATTGATTCTGGATGAATTATGTCGTATAAGTAGCGAGTTATTAATTAATTAGTGATGGGACACAAGGTGTCACTATGGAGTAAGAGCATTGTTTTGGGGATCCCCTAACTTTCGATCGATAAGTCTTCGGTCTCTGACCGATTTTCTCGTTTTGCTGTTTTTCTATAACAGTGCTTCCCAACCCGAGTCCATCGTTTAACAGTAGTATGGTTCAGGGCTACTCAACTGGCGGACCGCGGTACGAATTCGGACCTTTCGACCATTTAATTTGGACCGCGTATGTTTGTTTAGTTTGGCGGCATAAGCATCGTTTTAGTTTTAGATGATTTTGTACAATTGATATACACAGCTATACAGTTTGTCGTACTGGTACCAATATGCGACATTTGTGTCTTTGTTTGCAGGCCATCATTTGACGTTTCGGTTATTTAATAAAAAAAAATATTCTGCATTGTCCGGACCCCAGTAATTTTAAAGTTTTCTAAACGAACCTTTGGTGAAAATAGTTGAGTAGCCCTGGATAGTTTATGGAGGTCACTAATGAATCAAAGGTAAATATTCATCGCCTTGAAGTCCCCGCGGAACGGCTTCTGCAAGTGCTTTTTCATAGATATGACCGTTAAAGAGGTCTGCTATAAAATCTCACTGAGTAAAATTTATAGAATCGGTAATTTAGGGAATGAATAAAAGGTAAATCCCGCGTACAATGGACTTTGTTTCGTTTTCAACGAACGAAAATTTGCGATTTACAAAGCCTAACGTAGCGTTTTTAATTTATCGCGAGTCTCCTATAACAAAACTCATATTGTTTTTGGCTTTATTTTCAGTATCTTATATTGCTGCTTTTCAATTAAAAAATGTGTTTCGCGGATTCACTAATTTTTTTTTTTTAGCATCTCGCCGCCAATGAATGTATATATAATAACTTTCACATGAACCACAATACTGTGATGGTACAAAAAAATAATGTTATCGTTATCGTGGCGCAAGACAGACATTACTTACTTATGTTGAAGGAAATTTGTCGTGTGGTCAATTGAATAAAGTAAAAACAGCAAACCTTAAGTCAAGATATAGTGAGAACTGATTTGAACAAAATTAAAATTGTAAAAGAACTTTATGGATACCCTGTACATCTAATAATCTTTTATTAGATTCAATTAAATACTTCAGTGGTTAGTTCGAATTATTCTAACCCCACCATGACCATATCAGTCATTCTGTCGTGCCATATATTCAATAATTTCTCTTTTTTTAGTGCACTCTCTAAGCCGTTCAGAAGTTTACAGAAGCAAGTCATACAATTTGACGAAGAAAATTTAATTTCTTGAAATTAATTTAAGCAAACAAGAATAAGTAATAAAAGTATTTGAATATAAATCGAATTGTGCTTTTTCCGGGGCTTAGTGGTCAGAGCAATGGTTTCCAGCTTTTTTCAATATAGCCCTTCCCCCTCTTTTTCCTGATTCCTGATCTCCCCCCTCAATATGCAAAAATATTGTTTCCTTATTTTAGTTCTATTACGAGTTCGGAGACTGTCTGTTTTAGCCAAGTGAATATACCCCCTGCTCATAGATTTTAGTTCTTTTAAATGTATTGAATGAACTAAAATTACTTAATTAAACAATTACTGATTAAAAAAACAACAAACGTGGTTAAGATATATTGAGTACTGACTTCATAACAAAAATGAAATTGTAAAGAGACTTTATAAACATCCTGTGCTACAGCAAGTACAGAATTCCCGGTTGGAAAACGTAGGCGTATGGAATGCCGAACCCGAGGGCAGGGCCTTGTTCTGAGTGGAAGTCAGCTGGTCAGGAGCTGTTTTGCCGGTTCAACAAATAGAAAAAAATCAGTTACTAGAGACGTTACTCTCTCCCGGGATAAATATGAAAATCTTATTTTATCGCGATGTCCATTTTCTGAAAGCAACAGCCGATGCATTTTTTGAACCTCCTGAAGTATGCGCACCAAGATGGCGCACAACCTGAACTCAGGTTGTGTACCAGGTCAGGGGTCAGGTTATGCGACATCTTGGTGCGCATACTTCAGAAACACCCATTTTTTCAATGAAATGAGTCGGCTTTCGGTACTATCCTTTCAATCCCCCATTTCTATATTAGGTTAAATTGTTGCCCCATCTTTTTCTAACATTAACAGAAGTGGTGAATTAGCCTAACCTGATGACAGCGTGGAATTTCGTATTTCCATGTCTCTGACGCTTAAATCCACAGACGAGCATGATTCGTTTTCATTTTTTAAACAATTATGACACAATGGATAGAATATACAATGTTGACATTATGACGAAATAAAGATAGCGACGTAATAAATAATTACAGTGGAAATGACACAAATAATCAAAAAATAGTAAAATTAACTGCAATACAACAGTAATTTAAAACAGTATTTGCTACTCTAAAATCTGCAAATAAAGAAAAAAAAAGAAAAAAAAAAAAGTTTATTTTTCAATACAGTTTGATCGAAGCAAAGTCCTGATCTCTCAACTAAATATGGGAACAGTACTAATAGAATAGTTTTAACTATTTTAGGAAACCATTATTTAAAAAGATTTTTTTTGTAAAATGTATCTTGAAATTTTAACGTAGTAAATTTGGGAGTAGATGCATGAAAATGACTCACAAGAAATTTAAAAATATGAAATTTAAAAAACTGCATTTGGAACTGGAATGTATGGGACTGCGAATCTTAGAATAAAGAATGTAAAGATTATCAATTACACGGCAGTGATAGTTGCGAAATGATATATTTGGGATTCAGTAATAGTTTACCCTGCGCAGGGTTCTGAATAAGCATCAAGGTATATATAGGGAAGAGCAATATATTGGGAAATCGGCGCTCGGGAAGTATTCGCACCAAGATGACGCACAACCTGAACCCTAACCTGGTACATATACTATGTTCAGGCTGTGCGCCATCTTGGTACACATACTTCGGGAGCACCGGTAAATCAATACATATTGATAAAGATTCAATTTGGAAATATATAAGATTTTTTAAAAAGGAAAAAAATCTGAATTTGAAATTACGTTAGTCATGGTTTTGATGCAATGCAGTAATGATACTGAGAAATCAGAAAAATCCGTTTTGGATGAAGTACACTGGTAATAGACTAGTATTAGATTCTATGGAAAAGATTTGATTATTTTCTTCAAAATTTTCATTAGGAGCATTGAGAATATTTCAATAGGCGTTCAATAGGAAAAAGTCTAAAAGAACAGGTTTCTCTCAGATCAAGGCTAAAGACGAGCAGCCACTCAGAAATTGATGATAAGTCAATTTCGAAATATTGAATAATTATAAATTACAGAAAAAGGAGCAAAAATCAATTTTTTTTGTTCACACAGCGCTTTTTCACGCTTTCAACTGCTGCAACAAGGCGCTTTATACAAGAACCTATTAGTTACTATCTTTAAAAATAGAGAAAACTTCTGGTAAACGGAGAAAAAATTACACCTAACAATAGTCATGGTTTTGCTGTAATGCAGTGATGATAATGAAAAAAAAACGACTTAAATCAGCTTTTAAAAGTTTTTAGATGAAATGCATTTGCTGATAATAAGAAAGATAATAGACCATAGGATCATTTCGAAAGTTCTGGTTTTTCCATAGTAAATAGTCTTTTTAAATCGAAGGCTGATGCCTGATGCCTTCTTGTTCTAAGTCAGTGGTTTCCAAACTGGGAGTAATTGGGGTAATCTGGCAATTTCAGGGGGTAATCCAGACGCTCACGGTTTAACAATTTCTTTTGTAACTCCGTACTTTTGAATAGTCTGCGGAAAATCGCATCTATAGTCAATGAGCCTAGTCTTCTAGTCACACACTTCGTAGGGGCATTATACCAATCCTTCGGCTACAGATTTTGGGCGAGAATGGGCTACAGTATAGCATCATAAATTCTAATCAGAATATGCAATAGGTAGTGTTAATATTATCACCATTGTTGATCAAAGAAAAAGTGATAACGATATGACTACTGTTTTTTTTATGTGAGGAGTAATTGAGCTTTTGGAAATTCAATTTAGGGGTAACGAACGATATCAAAAAGTTTAGGAACCACTGTTCTAAGTGAAAAAATAAGAATATCGGGTATATTTTAATTCGAGTTATGTCAAACAGTAAAACGTGCAGAAGCTTATGTATATTTTTAAAAATTGATATATAAAACAGTTTAAGAAAATGAGGGGGAAAAAGCCTCTTGACCTTTTTAAAGGGCATAGTCATGGTTTTACTGCAATACAGTGATAATACTGCAATACTAAAAAATGGGCATTGGAATATTGGATAGTTTGAAACTGAGTTGTACGCAAAAAAAAAGTGGCGCTCCGGAAGTATTCGCACCAAGATGACGCTCAACCTGAACAACCCTAACCTAGTACCCGTACTATGTTCAGGTTGTGCGCAATCTTGATACGAATTCTTCGGGAGCATCAAAAAATCCATCCAAAAATCAGTTTATATTTATTAAAATTGAATTTGTAGATGCGTAAATGGGTCTGAGAGAGTTGCAGATGAATAGAAAGAAAAGTATTTTGGGACATTTTCCAAATACCTTGGTCATGCTTTTGCTGTAATACAGTGATGATACTGCAAAAATGAGAAATGAAAAAAAAATGATTGAAATCGTTTTTAGAGGTTTCAACTAGAATTCCATTTCTAATATTGGAAAAGATGATGAACCGTAGCATCATTTGAAACATTCTGGTTCTTTCAGAAATTCTTTTCACATCAATAACAGCTTCTGCAGAGCCTTGCCTAGAGCATAATTGTGAAAATTTGGAATATTTGATGTTTTTTAAATTGAATTATGCTAAACATGAAAACAGCTAGGAATCAAATATTTTAATGAAGATTGAATGAAAAATGCAAAAATACTAAGGATGAATAGAAAAAATCTTTGCTTGGTCATGGTTTTTCTGCAATACAGTGATGGTACTGCAATAATGTAAAATGAAAAATAAGTAAAATTAGTTTTCAAAAGTTATAAGATGTAATCCATTTGCTGAGAATAGAGAGTTAATGGAGCTTTAATCTGTTTAATAAATTGTATTTGCAATATAAAAACGGAGAGATCCAGTTCTTTTACAAATTGCAGATTCTCACATATGAATGGCAGCTTGGTCATAGTCTCTGCGCTGGAAAATCAATGCCTATTAATAAAGGCACAATTTGAAAATATAGAAGGTTTTTAGAATAAGGAGAGAAAATCTGAATTTGAAATGACGTAGGTCATGATGGTCTTGTTGTAATACAGTAATGATACAGCAATAATGAGAAAAAACAGTTTTAAATGAATTTCAAGTTCAGTAAAGTGTACTAATGTACTATTATTAGATATTATGAAGCAAGATTTGATTATTTTCCTTAAAAATTTTCAATGGGAGCATTAGGTTTCAATTTCATAGTGCCAAGAATATAGCATAATCATAATACAGTTTTATGAGGCAAGGTGGGCATGTTAACTTAAATACGATAGTGAAGCAATATTGAATGAAAAACAGGATAGCGATTGAATGATAAAACATTTACAGTGAAAAATAGTTCAGAATGTCATGTTGAATTTAGAATCATATGAACTACGCTAAATAGAAGGTAAAATAAACAGTGATGACTGGTTCCACTAGAGGGCCCCGAAGCGATTTTCTGGAGGCCGTGGGCAAAGGTCATCACATCACCATGACTAGAGCAATTGAAGTAAAACGACTGTGATATCTTTAATTCTTAGACAGCATAACTATGATATTTTCACAGGGGATCTGGGGGTCACAAGTCCAAAACTAACTTAGTAACCAGACGAGTGAAGTCAAGTTTATTTTTTCCAGTCAGTAAAAAATCTAACACAAATTTCGAGAAAATGATAATTCCACAGTTTTATTGGGGAAGGGACGTCGCGGGGAGCCAAAGCTAGTTATCTAGCAGCGACACCCAAGGTTCAAATATTTAATTTTGAAAAATTGAAATTTTCAAATTTGGAATCTACTGTTTTTGACGGTGAGTATTATAAATATATCATCCCATTAGCTTGGCTCTCCCAACCCTCTTGGAAAAATGAAATAGTGTGATTCAAACTACTGTTGATTACCCTACCTTAGTTTGAGGTTAGTTTTCTTGTAGCAGATAATTCTTTATGTGCGCAAAGATCCAATAACGTACTGTACTTACAATAACCTTGACTGGACTAGTAACCAAACAAGAGAGCGTGGTTTGTCTTGGTATTAAGCCCCACATACCAGCTTTTCTCTTTCCAAAATAAATTTGAAATCATGTTTTAAAACGAATAATGAACAAAAAAATTAAAAATACGCTTAAATATGAAACATGGTAACAATTTTTAGTCCTAAAAGTGGTGAAAAAATAGCGAATAATTTGGTAAAAGTTTGAATTTTAATTGAAGATTTCCCTGAATTACCATCCCCATCTTCTTTGTCTGATTTCTGACCATTTGCTCTGTTTTGAAAACCGGCAAACACTGTGAAAAAAGAGAGAACTTTAACCTTTGAACTCTGACCTGCCAAGATATCATTTTAACCAAGTCTGTTATAGTCAAGTCCAAATAAGTCTACCGGTGCCAAGGAGTCACTTTTTTGGCATTTAATACTTTTGGAATTTAGCTGGGATTTTTCTGAAATTGAGGTGGTCATTTTATTTAGTTAAACAAAGGTTGATTTGAACTGAGAAATAAACAACGAGAATATCGATCGGAGACCGAAGACTTATCGATCAAAACTGCGGTTTCGAATCATGACTCTATAGTGATACCGCGTGTCTCATCACTAATTAATTAATAACTCGCTAATTATACGACATAATTCGTTCAAAATCAATAGGCTTCTGGTTCGAGATATGATGAATGCACATGCAAAATTTGGAGCAGATTCAACCTCGCCTTCTTGATATATCGCGTTCATCTAACAGACAAACAAACAGACATACAGACAGACAAATACCTATCAACATACTTAAGTAATAATAAACTAAATGAATCATAATCCAAAATAAAATGTAACTTACCAACATGGGGCGGTGGCCTTGTTTCCTCTGGTATAACCCCTGAAATAGCAAAATAGTTGTATTAATTAAATAATTTTAGTGCTTAAATATTTAGGCCTAATATTGGAATAGTCAATAAGTTCAAAGTAATGTAAGTATAGATTAGCGCTCATAACAGACAAGGCGTGCTTGTGTAATAAATGTAATATGATGATAAAGAATAGTATTAATAGTTAGGATAGGATTTACATATTTATCCCGGGGGAGAGGAAAGCCGATAAGACGGCTTATCCTTATGGCGAACCACGGCCTCTCGTTCGGTTACCATTCCAGGTCGGGTATGGGATTAGTTAGTTACTTGTTTTTCGGAAGCATGGACTTGGTGGTGGAGGAAGCCGTAACCGACCAGCGGTTACGTGAACCACCCAACGGCGGCGAGGAGTCCAGCAATCCTCTCGCACATAACCATCCCTGCATCCCTGCGAACCCACACAGAGTAATTAGAGGTGCGGTGGCGAGCGTATTCCTAACGCTTAGCCCGTTGAGCCACACCGCGCGCCAAGTTTAGAGTTCGCACCTCTAATTATCTTGTGTGGGCTCCTGGTTGGGATAATTATGAGCGAAAGGATTACTGGATTCCTCACCATGGTATAGTGGTTCACATTCCGCTTGTTGGTTACGGCTTCCTCCACCATCAAGTCCATGCATCCGAAACAAATAACTGGCTAACTAATCATATCTGATATGAACTGGTAACCGGACAAGAGGCCGTGGTTCACCATATGATTAAACCATATTATTGGTTTTTCTTTCCCTCGGGTTAAATGTGTAAATCCTATCCTATCCTGAATTACATCAAATACAAAGTGATATTTCTCTAGTAGTGGCCATTGTGTGCAATATGATGAAGCTGTCTTATCGGCTTCCTCTCTCCTGGCACAGATATAAAAATCCTACAAATACAAATCCAGGAAACCCATTGGTCATTATTGGCTGGTACCTACTTTTTAATACGACAGTGGTATTAATAGTTCCCATCCTGTTTGTTGCAACACAGACAAAATTTCCGAAATCATCGAGCGCAACTTGCTTGATTATAAGTTTGGAAGTCACAGTGTTCCCTTGCTTAATATTCAGAACACGAATCCGGTTTGTTGGTCTTTTACCTTCGTATCTAAAAGTTTATACAGTTAGATTATTGTTGTTATTGAGTTAGATTGTTAAAGGTAAGAATGCCACTGTAATGCTTTGATGTCTCTTGTTCAAACTTTGAACCAGGATTGATCCTTAGATTATTTGGGAAATTCCTACCTGCGTATATTTTGCAACACTTCATTCAGCCCTTACAAATAAAAACTGTAATATTTTTTCACTACCGTATTTGCTCGTTTTGTAGCCCGGGCCCATATTTTTTTAACAAAATTAAGCTAACCGGGCCCTTATTCTAACCGGCCTTTATTCAAGCACGGGCGCTTGTTATTTTTAAAGTAAAATTATACACAAAAAATACAGTAAAATTCAACGGTGTTGTGACAAAAGCGCTTCTTATTTCCTATTGTTCTCTACCACTGAGAAATCAGCTTTTACATTGGGCGGGTATTCAAGCACCAGCCCTTATTTATTTTTAAGTTCGGTTCACACAGGTGGCTATTCAAACAGGCCCTTATCAAGATCGGGCGGTAAAACGAGCATATACCGTATATTGTTTTTCAATATTTAAAATATCCTTATCTAGTGAAATGGGACATAACTCGCAAAGTGGATTTTGCACAGTTTGAATGTTTAATATTATGTACAGAAATAATATAACACTATAAATGTAAACAATACTAGTGTAGGGTGGTTCACGTAATCGCTGACCAGCGGTTCCGTGAACCACCCTACGGAGGCGAGGAGTCCAGCAATCCTCTCGCACATGATCATCCCCGCATGGGATTCAAACCTGCGATCCCACGAAGGGTAATCAGAGATGCGATGGCGAGCGTATTCCTAATGCTTAGCACGATGCGCCACACTGCCGAGCCACTAAAAATCCCCTCAAAATTCATCCCCTCGATAGGGAGGTGGAGTACTTACACATATCCCGAGTGATGCCATGTTATAGAAGGCACTGGTACAGCAGATGTCGTGCATTGCAGAACCGTTTCTTGACCGAGAGCTTGTGAGACGTCGTTGTCCGTTTTATACATATTTAGTTCTGGAGGATCTGTGGAAGAATAAGCAATACAATAACTCGAGGATAGGACAAGATTGTAGGGGTGAGAAAAGTCAATAAAATTTCTCATTCCAGGGTTTCCCGGTACAGTTATAGTTTTCTGGACCCTTTGGGTGACTATTAGACTAATAATAATGTTGTGTAAGATCATCCCGGCTATGAGAAATGCTTCTTATCAAATCTTCAAACAGAAAATTGCTTTGAGTGTGGGATATATGGAGCTGTAATTGACTTTCTCCCTATTTAGTGAAGCTATTCCCGTATCTTACTGAAACCTTTTATCAGATGCAGTTTTTATGCCATCTTGTCATGTTTTGTGTTCCTCAGAATAACAATGAAAAATTGTTATTGCCACCGCTAATTTTCTGATATGCGTTAGATTGATTTGGCCTTTTTATTGAAACAATCAACAATATTTAAGCCTACTTCCCGTTTTCTTCTTTACCAGTATAAATAGGAAAATAAATATCCATCACAAGAGACTAATGCTCAAGTAAATGAGCTCAAAATATAAAATGACTAATACGGTCATCACAATGTCAGCATCCAAATCGTATTGAATGGTGAATGCTGTGAATTATAGAAACCAGAAAAATTTTGGATGGAATATTATGCCCATAGAACAAAGTTTGGAAAGAAAAATAAAAGTAACAGCCTTCTTTTTCCATCTGAAAATTCAAAAACGATCAACTACTTAAGAAAAAAGCAACTTTTCAGATGAAGATCCTGTACTTTATATTCAAAAGTATAATTTAGGATAATATAAAAAAGTGAAACTTTCCAGTTAGGCAGAGAACTCCAACTCAAAATCTTGGTGCAATCAGAACCAATTTAACCTTTTCGATCATTCTAAAAACTAGGATAGGATAGGATTTACATATTTATCCCGGGGGAAAGGAAAGCCGATAAGACGGCTTATTCATATGGCGAACCACGGCCTCTCGTCCGGTTACCATTCCAAGTCGGGTATGGGATTAGTTTTTACTGTATTGTTTGTTTTTGAAAGCATGGACTTGGTGGTGGAGGAAGCCGTAACCGACCAGCGGTTACGTGAACCACCCAACGACGGCGAGGAGTCCAGCAATCCTCTCGCACATAACCATCCCTGCATGGGATTCGAACCTGCGAACCCACGCAGAGTAATTAGAGGTGCGGTGGCGAGCGTATTCCTAACACTTAGCCCGTTGAGCCACACCGCCGCGCCATGTATGATAAATGATCCACAATAGGTACTTACATCTAACAATGACTCTGATCCTATGAGTTACAGGAGCAGCAATCTTGTTATCAGCCGTGCATTCATAGATACCGGCTCCTTCCCGAGTTATCCCACTCAATGGAAGATGTGGCCCGGTACCTCTGTTCCCATCCGCTAAAATAATAGAATTGAGTAAGTGACTTGTGGTTAGAACATTGGGTCAAACTATGATGGATAAAGGATAAGGATAAAGATTTGTATTATTCCCAAAATAGTGGTCCTTTGTCTAGGGCAGTGGCCCGCCGCTTCATTATCAGTGGCCCGCGTCACATTCGGAGAGGAGTCAAAAAATCGTATTTCGTGTTGTTTCGTCATGAAATCAAACAAAAATTTTTTTGACATATTGTTGCATCACTAATGTCACTGAATTGACTAGTGTTATGGCTTGTTGAGGCAACTAGCGAAGTTGAACGAGCAAAGTTCTTGGCACTATTGTGGCCCGCGAACAATGCAAAAGTAATTTTGTGGCCCGCGGAGCTGCCAATCTTGGACCACCCTGGTCTAGGGTCATAGCCAAGAGATTTCAAAAGAGCTGCCTGAAATGTCAAAGTGCCAAGTTGGACCATAACAGCTAGCAGGTTCGGAAAACAAGAGTTTCCCAGTCTTGATTGTCTAATAAGCGCTTCAAGCTACAAATGCATGATACAGAAATATACCAGCTATGGTGCACATAACCCATATGGTGCAATCGTCTAAAGTCTGCAAACAAAAATGGGCTTGCTGATTATCAAGACATTCCAACCCCTAAATTAGGGGTTTTCAACCTGGGAAGATTTCCAGGGGTACTTGGATGACAGTCGAGTTTTCGTGTGTTGCTTTTTTTTAATATCCTTCAACAAAGAAAGTAACTACAAGAGGAAAATAAATGCAAATTGAAACTCAGCGTACATTTTCCCTGATTTTGCGTTGTTGTGATTGTGACGCGACAATGTGAAATGCACGGCTTGGCAGTTGTACAGCAAATTGTTAGCCAATATATCACAATTTAGTTTGATGTCTGATTACTGGGGGTTCGCGTTGATTGTTTCGTGACTCAGGGTGTTCGCGTTGATAGTTTCGTGACTCGGGGGGTACTTGACAGAGAAAAGGTTGACTAAATGGATAACTTCGCGCATCATTGGATGCTCACTTGAGAATAATTTACTATGCGATTCAAAACACCGAGTCTCATTCACAATGTATATCTCAAAAAGTGATTTACCTGACGGCACTAAATGTCTCCATGTTATTTTAGGTTCCGGTTTTCCTGTGGCCATGCATGTTAATGCACCTTTTCCTCCTTCATCAAGAATAAGATCTTGAGACACTTGAGATGTAAAACGAGCAGGTACTAGAATAAAAAAAAAATTATAAAAATTGTATTGTGAAAAAAAGGTGTAACAGTGTTTACGTTAAAGAAATTATGAGTGCAAAGGTACCTCGCAAGCAATGTTCCCTCTAATTTTTTGTAGTATGTGTGCGCAGAAATTTTGGTGTGTGCGCACTTTTTTGGAAATGACTAATATTTGTGCAAAAACCAATGGAGAATTTTTCGGCGTTCTAACCGGGTAATAAGTGGGCCAACAACAAACTTTCTCAACCTGCCAACCGAGCACATTTTTACATTACATCGAAATACGTCTGTGCGCAGTAAATCTATGCGTGTGCGTGGCCTCTGAAAGCTGTGTGCGCGCGCACACGCGCACACCTTAGAGGGACAACTGCTCGCAAGTCCAAAAAATGTGCACAGGCCAAATTCAACAATTTAGGTGCCCTAGATTTCGTTTTAAATATATTAGGTTCTTGTAAAAGGGTACTCCGGAAGTATGTGTACCAGGTTAGGGTTAGGCCATAATTTTATTTATGATCGGATCGTATGGTACAGTTGGCTATGGTTCCGGTTTAACATTGCTTGTAGTAGACATGTGATTTATCATAGTTAGGCTTTCTAATGAAATATCCACCGATATATAGTCAAGTACTTCTATGTTTGCAAGAATTTGCAAAACACGATGGCGCACAGTTTGGCAACCACTCTTCTTGACTTATAGGCAATTTATTACATCCTGTCTGAAGAAATATGGCAAATTATCAAAAATATTATCAACAATAAAATCCAAGTTTTGACAACTTGAGTCTGGATTATAATAACATTTCAAGGAACAAAATAAATGTTTGTTTAGTCTGTATTTATTGCTTATTCAAATAATTGAC
Organism: Styela clava; assembly: GCF_964204865.1. Taxonomy (NCBI): domain Eukaryota; kingdom Metazoa; phylum Chordata; class Ascidiacea; order Stolidobranchia; family Styelidae; genus Styela; species Styela clava. Next base: position 21,961,772 of record NC_135253.1, on the reverse strand, counting down.
TATTTCAATATAGAGGGCGCCAGCATAAGTTTGATATATTATGGTATCAATTTTCATTCAAATGACCTCTTTCGAAGAAGGCTGTTGCGCTGCTGAAAAAATAGAAACGAATGTATTGTTCCAATTGCCATTTCAATGGCTTCCTCCATAAATGGTTCAATGGTCTGTCTCAAGATGCACAGTTCTGATTGTGAACATACATATCAAGACGCAATGTAATTATAAGAGTAGATTGACTCGTCGGCGTGGCACATCGTGCTAAGATATAGGAATACGCTTGCCACCACACCTCTGATTAGGTTCCATTACATTTTTCCTCAAAAATCAATTGTGCGCCGTATAAGGCAGTTCGCCTTTCATAATACAATAATTTCGTTAGAAATTTTAGATTTAATCACGCATTTAACTTGTTAAAGGACATTAATTTGTTTAGTTGAAATGAACGTAATGTATCATCGTTTGATATATATATGAACCAAAACCCACGACAATTGCACCTGCATACTATTGCACCTATGGGAATTTTTTTGGTATTACGGATATTTGAACCTATACTAACCCTATTCCATGGGTTTTAGCACCCGCATATAGATTGAACCCGCGGATATACGTGTGCAAATGTACGTGGGTTCAAATGTACGGTCACCTTTGATTACACTGTGTGGGTTTGCCAGTTCGAATCATGTGGGAATGATTATGTGCATTGCATTCAAAAACACAAAGTTACAGGATTAAAAAACTAGTGTAAGCAATAAGACTTTTTTCATAGTAAATTTGAGATAAAACTAAGTCATCTACAGATAACTGTATTCAGCACTTTTATGTGCGGAAAAAGACTTTGTTAATTTTGTTCAAGAAGTTGAATATTACAGGGCCATAGTATTGGGCAAACAAATATTTACATTACACAACTCAAGTTAAAATATATGATCTTTTTTCATAGCAAATGTTTGAGTCGCCCACGCATAATTAAAGTTGGCAGTTTCAGCTTTATAAAATACTACATATCTGTGAGAAAAAAAAGACAAGCTACTTCAATAATTACAGAGCCATACTTTGAGAAAACTTAAATTTAGATTTTCACAACTCAAGTTAAAATACATTTTCCATAGCAAATCTGAAATCCCACCTAGACGCACGCCTATACATATAGTCATCGGAATTTGGCGGTTCCACCTTTATAAAATAATACATATCTGTGAGAAAAATGAAGATGGATGGAAAATTTTGAAAAGTAAAAAGCCTTGCTTTGAACAAAACATTACAACTCATGTTTACTTTACAGCGCTCCAGAAGTATGTGTATCAATATGGAGGTAACTAATTTTGTTCGCCCACTTTACATTTGGTTGTGTAAAGGGACAGAAACCTATGGGCAGAAGGTATATTCACTTGGCTAACAAAAACAGTTCTCGAACTCGTAATAGAACTGAAATAATGAAAATCGGAACAAAATTATGGCCTAACTCTAACCTGGTACACAAACTACGGGAGTACCAACTTTACAACTTGAATGGTTGCTTGAAGTTACAACTTTCCAACTCAAGTTAAAATATATCAATTTGTTTACAGCAAATTTTTAAATAAAAGTACGCCGCCCACACATAATTAGAGTTGGCGGTTTATGTGCATAATCTCTTGGACACTTAACACCTCTCTTAGTGGCTCTTATCCCCTAAATTTTGAAAGATAATTGCGATGTTCTCACTATTTTTTTCTTAGAATAATAAATATTTCAAGTACTTCTTAAGTAGTTCGTTTCTCACAAGAAAACATCAAGTACTGCTAGAATTTTTGAAAGAAAATAGAGCGTGACTAAATTGGGTAAGTGGCGCGAAACTGGGGATACTCAGACCCTTAATAAAAATAGTCTCTTTATATCAGTAAAAATCCTAGATATGGTAAATCATGAACTCATTGCAAACGATGTTGAACTAAAAAAATTCTAGTATTCTAAAATCAAATAAATGTCTTCCTAATAGTATGTAGGCATACTTGGAATAAAAGCTCACTCAAAGGGATTGTGTGAAAGTGAACCCCTACAAATTTTGACAAATTGGCGCGGCGGTGTGGCTCATTGTGCTAAGCGTTAGGAATACGCTCGCCACCGCACCTCTAATTACTCTGCGTGGGTTCGCAGGTTCAAATCCCATGCAGGATGGTTATGTGCGAGAGGATTGCTGGACTCCTCGCCGCCGTAGGGTGGTTCACATAACCGCTGGTCGCTTACGGCTTCCTCCACCATCAAGTCCATGCTTCCGAAAAACAAGTAACTAACTAATCCCATATCCGACATGGAATGGTAACCGGGCGAGAGGCCGTGGTTCGCCATATGGATAAGCCGTCTTATCAGCTTTCCTCTCCCCCGGGATAAATATGTTAATCCTATCCTAAATTGGGAAGTTATTGGTTATAGCAAATCTTGGCTTCTGGATATCTACTTGTACAGGGCTTTGTTCAGAGCAGTAAAGTAACTCCCTATTTCATAATTTCATTTTTTTCCTATAATTCAACCGGAATAAATCTAATGTTCCCATAGTTTAAAAAAAATCAATATCATTACAATGTCTAGCATAAGTTATGAGTTTTCAATCAATAAAACTGGCATCTGTCACATTTTTAATCATCATTAGTCCTGCTAAACCTCTGTTTTAATCCCTAAAATCCCTTGTACATGAAGTTGTAGTCTGTCTAACTTACATGGATTACTAGACCAGAGCTAACATAATAAATTGACTTCTGATTTAAAAGTTTTATATAAGTATTATTGAAGGACTGTGGGATATAGATTTTATAGTTATCTTGAAAAACACTTAGTGTTATATTTTGCTTTATAAAAAACTGGGGCGTTTCCACACAAGGGGGCAGGAGGCTTTCATAATATATTGGCTTCTGATATAAATTTCATAGTTATCTTGATATTATCTTAATAGTATCAGGTATATTCCCTCATAAAAACAGAGGTGTTTCAACATGTTTCAGTCTAAACAAGGGACTGTGAAGATATTTAGGATGGCCAGAATATTTCCATCCTGGCATTGACTACCAATTTGTAGCAGCCTGGGCTGGTAGGGATGAGGCTGAACAGTAATTACCATATTTACCAATATCCATACCAATTACCATATACAACGTATCCGAGGCCAAACATTCTGTGTTTACATAACAAGAGTTTTAAAACAACGAAGCAAAACTTTTATTTGAAAATTACAAAAAAATAGGTACCGGTACTATTTAAACTAACCGCTTAAATATACATTTCCCACATTTTCTTGAAACAGCTTTCTAAAGTTTCAGCCGATTCAGTTAAAACCAATTATTAAATGATAATTATTCTGTATACGTTGTCCCTGTAAAGTAAATATTATTTTTTATTTACCGGTACCTGTAAATGATATAATATCTTAATCTGCGGATCATGAGGTCATCACTTCCTGTGACCCCAATTATGCTAATGCATCTTTGCTTATATTTATCTGCGTCTCAAAACATTCTCATCAAATATTAATCCCCGTCCACAACACCTTGACAGCTTATCTATATTTTATGTGATAAGCGTGTCACCAGAACACGTTTGCTATCAAAATTCCTTTGTCATTTGAAAATTAAATTTTTACAAAAAATGATTAAATGGGGACCAGGACAGTTATTCATGAATACATCTCAGACATTTTGCAAAAAATTTTCTGCCCATCACCTCACCTAGGGTGTGATTAAATTGCTATTCCTTACGAAGATGTAAAGATTTCGAGGCACTCCAGGTGTGTACCAATATGGAGGTAACTAATTTTGTTTGCCTACTTTACATCAAGTTGTGTAAAGCGACGGAAGCCTATGGGCAGGGGTATATTCACTTGGCTAACACGGCCAGTCCTCGAACAGGTAATAGAACTAAAATAAGAGAAATCGGAATGAAATTATGCCCTAACCCTAACCTGGTACACACACTACGAGAGTACCTATTTTATTACACCCTTGATGAGGTGATAGGCATGGGGCAAAAACCAAAGATCTTTTATGGCAACATAAGTACCGTCCAATGCCCTTTTTTTCCACTAAACACTATTTTCTCTCCACACAACTTTTAAAATTATAGATAAGCCATTTTCACTCAACTTTGATCGAAAATATTGGAGTTGTTTAACATTGTTGTAGGATGTGATGTTACTTGTTGTAAAAGCTGACCAAACATCATGAAATATTAATTGAAAATGAGAAAAGGGACAAATTACAAATTAAATTAAAACGATTACTTGTGATGTGAATAGAATTGGCAAAAAGCTTAATAATAAAGAATTTCATATTCATTCTGAGGAGAAAAAGTCGGTGAGATGGCCCAATCATTTGGCAAATGTTATCAAAGGCGTAGCTAAGAAGGTTCTTGCCATCCCCCTACCCCGAAAAAAGCAGCATTTGCAGTGAGACATTTCAACACCATTTTGGACTACAGTTGAACTTTGAAAAATTTTGGGTTGGCTACGACCTACTGTTTGCTTATTAATCTAGAAATATCATGAATAGAACTGGCGTTAATCTTAGAATAAAGATGATATCAAAATATTGATGTTTATTTGAAGTATTTGCAAAGGATTTTGACTGATTTGAATCTATGTCCCACAGTACAATTTGCCAATTTTGAGAAATTATGAATGTGGGAAATTAGAATGCGATCATGCCTGTTAATAGATTAATCTGTGGGTGGGTGGGGAGGACCGGAGGCTAGAATACGTAGGTTTCCAAGTGTCTTGAGCAGTGGTTCTCAACCTTTTACTGAACGCGTACCACTTTACTGTTTTTATTATGGCCGCGTACCACCGACAAAGCTCCTTTTTTGGCCTGGGGAAAAAGACGCAAGGTGTATTTTATAATGTGGCACTACATCCTTTGTGGCGTAACACGCAAAACAAACAAGAAACATGCCATATCGCTTCATTTAAGGTGGGCAATAGCGGGCGAGGGCGATCTCTAAAGACAAGGACCGATAGCGCAAAGTGCCATGGACGTTTCCCCGACCATTGACCCCGGAAAAATTACTCTTATACTTTACTATTGCAAACTTTATGCTTATTCTGAGAGTGTTTTGGTGTGTTGGCGCATATAAACTGGTTTACGTGTTTGAAACCATAATTTTTATTATAGTTAATCAACCATGTGCCGTTTGCAGGTACTGATATAGCTAAGTTTAGCCTTGTCCATCGCAGCATTTGCGAGATTCAATTTTGGGTACTGCAACTGAAGTAAAGCTCCGCGGAAGACTTAATGACAATTAACTTAATTAATTCACTATTATTTTCTTGAAACACAACTGAAAACTGACAAATATCACTCAAAACTACAAAAACGAGGCAATGTTTGCAACCATACTTGAATATCTGTTTGAGCGACAGAAGTGTCTGAGCGGCTGAGTGCAGAAATTGCATTTGTTACGTGTTGCGTCATTATTGACTTATTGCTGATTGGTTATAGTTACGGAAATAAACGAGAAAACTGATGCTTGGGGAAACATCCATAAACGCTGTTCAGCGAATATATACAGCAAGGAAGATAAAGCGTTGCCGACACATCTTAGCCAACTGAAAGGTTAATTGTTGCAATAATTCAAATCTGCTCGCGTACCACTTGAAAAGCTCACGCGTACCACCAGTGGTACGCGTACCACACGTTGAGAACCACTGGTCTTGAGGGTCAAAAAAGCACCTGGAGGCCCAAAGGCGTAGACAGAAATTTTCAAAGGGGGGGGTTCGGAAATTTTTATTTGCCAGGTTAGATCGAAACAGCTAGTTGGTCCGATCGAACGCTGGAATATGCGTGTTTTTAGTCTTAGGGGTTTAAAAAGCATCAATGATACAGAAAGATAATTTTATTTTTTTTACATTTCAAAAGGGGGGGGGAAGTTCGACCCGCAAAACCATCCCCCTGGCTAGGCCACTGCTCGGAGCTATGAAAAATTTCTAAGTATGATACAAAAAAAAAAAATTTTTTTTCACTTTAAAATGGGGGGTTTTGACCCACCGCCCAACCAGAGAGACCGAGAGGATGGTTGAGATGTAAACGTGATTTGTGATATAAAAAGAATTGACGAAAATGTAGATTAAACATAAGTTCTGTATGTCAGAACTGGTATCTGTGACCAACGACTACTTGTTTAATGCTTTATTCAGAGAGTTATACAAGACTCAATTTGTGCCGTAAACAGAATTAAATTCTATATTACAATACAGACTATTTATGAAGTCCTGTATCAAATTCAGTGAAAAAATTTGATGTGCTTTGCGCAATTGAAGGAGTATTAAATGAAGTAAAATAGCTTGCATAAACACTGAATAAAATTAGAGATGTACTGATAATAGCCATGTTGTATTAAAAATGATGATGTAAAAATTTGGCAGCAAAAAAAGCCAATTTAGTTGAGCCAAGTTGGCTGATAAATAGTGGGGATGGATTAAAAAGCTACATACATTGGAAATATCAGCCTACATTTAGCTGATACAAATACCGATACATCTCTAATCAAAATAACACATACCTGGTTAAGATATATTGAGAACTGACTTCATAATAAAATTAGAAAATTCCTTTATGAACACTCTGTATTTTGAAGTCATAAGATATATTATATCTGTTATAATCCTGATATTGTGTCATTAATAATTAATAAGAATATTACTACAGTCTACAGTACAGTTGCATGTAAGACAGATATGATTATGTGAATGAATGTGATTCCTAGTTTAAATGATTGATATATCATTAATGTACTTTTTATTCATTCAAACTTTTGGGGGTCTGGCCATCTTGACAATTTGTCAGGGACAACATAATGAGTGGGGGGGCAGTTATTGAAATAAAGCAGGTGTTCTCAACCTTTTTTCTGTTAAGTACCCCCCCCCCAGAGTGACGAAACAATCAACGCGAACCCCCGTAATCAGGCAGCGAACAAAATCGTGATATATCGACTAACAATTTGTTGCAACAACAATTTATTGACCATAGGTAACTAAATTAAATCGTCGCGTTGATATTAATGTCTTTGCCGTCTGCCTAATGAATGAATTCTTAAAATCTTCCCAAGTTTCAATAAGCATAATCGCGTTCTCCAGTGCTCAAAGAACGCTGTCTTAGAAATTTCAGTTTGTCTGCAAAACGGTGAATTTCACATTGTTGCGTCACAATCGCGACAACGCAAGATCAGAGAAAATCTATGTTTCAAGTGGCACACATTTTCCTCTGGTAGTGATATAGGACATTAAAAACAGCAACACACAAAAACTCGACTGCCTTCCAAGTACCCCTGGAAATCTTCTTGTGAACCCCAGGTTGAGAACCCCAGGAATAAAGCAACTGACTTGTTGGTTAGTGTGTATTCCTGTATTTTAGAATTGAAAATATTTGCAAAGACTTTTGGCTTCTACACAGGGGGGTAGCCAGGATTTATCAAAAGTGGGAGAAAGAAGGAGTTTGAAATTTTTACCTTCGGGGCTCCCGAAGTATGCGAACCAAGATATCGGCGGACATCGGAATGTAATATGTGTACTAGGTTAGGGTTAGGCCATAATTTTAGGTATAAATACTACGGGAGGCTCTTGTCTAGTCTTCGAACTGATAACAGGACTAAAATAAGGAAAATTGGAAAAAAATTATCGTTTAACCCTAACCTGTTACCCATGTTACGTTCCGATGTCCGCCAACTTGGTTCGCATACTTCGGGAGCACCCTAACTTCCAAGTTAGGCTGTAGAATGATCCAATCGTGAATACATCTGATATTTCATGATTGAATTATTCTTAGTATTTTTTTTAACATATTGCTCAAGTTCGGTAAATAGAAGTATCAAGGCCTAGCCAAGTACGATTGGATGTTGTCCTTCTGTACCTTCAATTAAGTGGTATTGTTTGATTTTTTTAAACTATTTGAACAAATAAAAGTTCCTCAGAAAGAAAAAAGAAATCTCTGTGAATCTAAATTAGGGACAATTACTAAAATGAGAAGAAAACCTTCAACAACCTTGAAAAAAAGTGTTCCAAAATATCAAAAATGTTGACATAACCATTTTCATTCAGAAATACAAACCTAATTCATAATGCATGTCTACTTAAATAGGTTTTGAAAACAAGATAAAGCACTTAACAGATCATAAATATGTGGGATGTTTAAACATTGTCTCATTTGATTAATATTTTATGAGTTTCATCTCTATTTTCAGGTGAGGACTGGTAGCCGTGAGAATTTAATGCCCAATGGTCTGCTTCGGCGGACTTTATAGAATAATATTATCGAATATAAGATATTGGATATACTCTGGATTGGAGTAAGTATTTGATGTAGGGTAGACATATTCCTCCATCTACATAAGAATTCACTTATCACTTATTCACGAGTTTCACACTGGCTAATGACTTACAAAATTGAACAAAATTTACTATTCTGAATACATTATGAAATAATATCATCGAATACAAAGTACTAAATATATTCCAAATTAATTCATTTTCAACAGAAATTGGAAGAAATCATTATAAAGATAATACGAGTTTCTCTATCTACAAGGCACGTTAGCACAATGCAGGGAGGAAGATTATGTTCCAAAAAATTGTAAGTTTCTTTGCCATCACAGAGTACATGTCACACTTCCCCCTTGGTACCATAAAATATGACATATTTTTGATGCTATGATGCCACGTTTTTGTTGTTATTATACTGCCACATTTTCAACAATATGATGTCACATTTTCGGCACTATGATGCCACATTTTTGTTAATAAACTTTCACACTTTCAGTAAAATGTCACATTTTCGGCACTAGAATGCAACGTTTTTGGTACAGTGCCATATTTTTGGTACTCTAATCTCATATTTTCCCAGCTATTTTTATATTTTCGGGGACTCGTCAGTCATCACGCTGCTTAATTTATAAAAAAACTTGTCATATTGCAGGACTCATTATTCAATATTTAATATATCCATCCATGAGTCATAAAGAGTCAAATTATTTTAATGAATATTTCAAATTGTAAATAGACTCTGCACACACCATGGAAATCACAAACTAAGTATACACTTGATCACAAGTCCAACAGCCATTAAAATATTGAATTCCATGTTAGAAATCATATCAGCTATTAAAACTATCAGTACGATATAATATCAGTTTCAATGATATCAGATTGATTTAATTTGATACGCTAGATATTAAATTTTGTCAATAATATAGTGTGGTAATTTTAGCAGAAACAACTTTTTATGTGGTTGATCTTTTTCGAGATGAGGCCTTCTGTGCCAGCCATGTATTTTGGCTTAAAACGTCATTATAACAAATTTCAAAACTTATATTAGAAAGCAAAATCTGCTTAAAATGTGAAAAAGAAGTGATTTTTTTTGTCCCAAATCAATGACAAAAAGTTTCCAAAACAATATTTTGGTCCACTTTGTATCCATAAAACCAGACACCACAATCAAGAATATGACACTGTAACATGGCCAAGAGGTCAAAGTCATAGATAAAGACGCCTTTGATGCACTGGCTAGCAAACTAAACATGTAACTTCTAGGTTCACAAAGTGCTCCATACAGACCCCAAGGCTCAGTGAGAGAAACCTCCGCCTCGACGAGCTATTTGTTCACTTATAAAAATACTTAATATTTTTCAAATACAATCCGATCATTATTAAATAAAATGATATTAGCTTACCCAGGGACATTAATCTTTAAATAAAAATGTCTATTTTTTATAAGTATATTGTGAGGCTTTGTAAATAATAGTCAACCGCTTCACGAGCTACGTAACACCAAAAGTTTAAGAAACCCCTGGGCTCTAACTCACCATTTACTTTCAAATTGATTGACATCTCCATCTCTCTTCCATGGTAGAGTGTGCAAGTGTATTTGCCTTCGTCATAAGCTGTGATTCTGTTCAGTTGGACTGAATATTCTAGAGAAAGAGAGAGAGAGATTGGTTATTTTGTCCATCAAAAATCATTCATAGTAACAAAAAATAGTAACAAGCAACAAATTATCCAATTCAAGAGTCCATGCTGCAAACTAACACAAATGTATTTCTGTGCAGCTGGAGTCATGAATTGCTTTTGCATAATATGGTATTTTCCTGCTACAGCATCCTTGCATTATACACATACGGATCGGCTAGCGCAAAGGCATTGAGGAAGGATTGGGAGTTAGTCTCGCAGAAACCTATACTGAAAGCAACATATTATTTTGTTTTGAGTGCAACCATACAGACTTCAAAGTCAACTCCCACCATATTACGGTAACTCTTGGGCTTTGGATTACCAGTTTAACAGGACTACTGATAATTGATGAGGTTAAACGTTATGGGATTCATTTTCCTATATGGGATTGTGATTAAAAAGAAAACAAAAAACACATTGTTAGTTACCGAATAATGTTCCTGAGTAAACTAAAATGACTTTATTTAATGACTCGGATATATTTGCTGCTATGTAGGCTACTTAAAAACTATTCAGTATTTTAATAAGTGAACGAATATCTCGCCTAGCCTCGAAGTTTCTCATTGAGCTCTGGGACTCCGTATGGTGCACTTTGAGATAATAGGGTCACAGCACAAGCAAGGCAACCAAAAGGACCATTTGTCTGTGCTCTCTCCTTTCATGTTATTAGGTGCTTGTCTAGAGCCTAGTTTAAACTATTTGGGCACTCGAATGGTTATAAAAAACAAACAAACCTTGAGCATTATTCACGTCTAACGTTATCCGCGGATCGAACGAATATTTTGTCGCGTCAGCATAAATTACTGATGTCCCGTTAGTCCATGTTCGTCTTAGTCTACTGTTGCCATCCGTGAACCGACATCTGTAGAAAAGCATAACAGGAAAGTTAGACTGGTACAAGGTTCCTAAGACTGAGACTGTAGCCGCCTTAAGGGTAATAGAACATTTCCTTGTGGCCAGGTATTATTTAATTTGGCTATATTTAATCTTTTGCCTTTACTAGTTGGCTTTTTCATTATTATTGGACATGGCACAATAAAATAACTGATAAAAAATTTATTCAATTTGCAAAAACCATTTTCCTGCTAAATGCGACCAAATATAAAATATATATTTAATATTTTTTATTTTATATCCTAAGTAGAGGTTCCATAATTTGGTTTAGTCATTCAGTTAATAGTCTCTCACAAGCAGTTTTTATTATCATTTATCCCTCAAAGGAAAGTTGATCATGTGACTTAACCAAATGGCAAACCATGGGCGGAAATATCGGATCTCTTAAAGTATGTGCACCAAGATGGCGCACAACCTGAACATAGTATGTGTACCAGGTTAGAATTCAGGTTGTGCGTCATCTTGGTGCACATACTTTGGGAGCACCCCAAAAACCTTTTCCTAAAAGTAGTAGCTAGCCATGTATTAGTAGATGATTATCATGAGATTTGTTTAGAGTGAAATTTACCAAAAGAAAAACAAATTCATTGATATTCACCTCAACATGACCATCCCTCCTTCAATTGCTGTTATTTCTGTCGGAGATTTAACAAATTTGGCAGCTGAGATTTCTGAATAATAAATTACCACAATTATTAGATTAGAATATCAATACAAATACAATTAAAATAGGCTTGCGGATAAGAAGGGATGTCTGAGACAAATTGGATTTGATGTGAACTTCCTGAATATTTTTAATTTGATTGCATTTCATAATATGACTGTGGGTCACTTTGCAAATGCATGCACACTTTACAGTGATAAAAAAATTCAACAACCTCATGACGTAATTTCAAAAATAGCAAATTGTCACAAATCAAACTTGTTATTCTACTATTTAAATAGCCATCAATTTTGGAAACAGTAACTCAAATTTCTATAAACATATTTTCGTATTTGCACAGAAATAATAAACCTTTTTCAGCTACCCCTCACTAAAATTAAAAAAACTCATAAATCAGCCGAATATGATAAAGTTAGGGTTATAAATGATTTTTTTGGGGGGGAGGGGAGGGGGAAGTGTAACTGGTAAAAGTCCCAATCCTCAATGAAAAATTATGTTGACCGTACATTTGCATCCGTATATGTGCGCGGGTTCAATCTATATGAGAGCGCTAAAATCCATGGGTTAGGGTTAGTATGGGTTCAAATATCCGTAAACAAAAAAAATTTCCATAGGTGCAATAGTATACAAGTGCAATTGTCGTGGGTTCAAATGTAATGGAACCAAAAATTATTGTTACAGTTATTTTTCCCACTTTTGATATTAAAACGCTGATACCGATATTTGTTCAATTCTCAAAGATCCTTAGCTAGTACCACTCGCGGCTCACACCCTGGCTTTTTACAGTTTGAATTGATATATATCGATCTTGATCGGTAAGTATTTTGATAGGTATTTGTCTGTTTGTTTGTTCCACTTTCGTATGTTACGCGACATCTCACGAAAGTGAGATTGGATCTGCTGCAAATTTTGCATGTGCATTCATCATATCTCGGACCAGAAGCCTATAGATTTTGGATGATTTATGTCGTATAATTAGCGAGTTATTAATTAAATAGTGATGGAACACGCGGTGTCCCTATTGTGTCAGAGCGAAGAAATCGAAACCGCAAGATCGATAAGTCAACGTTCTCCGATCGCTATCTACGGTAGATTATAATGTGTTCAAAAATATGTACTTGTACTACAATAACACTGAATAACTAAACAATATCGGACCTTTTCCAGTTATCCTCTACCCACTAAATGGTAAAGGCATTGATAAGATGAATGAACCCCATAAACAAATTACTTTTATTAGTGAGTGACCAAGGACATAATTTTGTTCTCGCACAGAAAAGAATTCCTGAGCCACCTTATTATGCAACAATCAATAAACTTAATTTAAAACAAAATGGATTTTATTTCTTTAATTTAAGTTTGAATGTTGCAATTAGGGAGATTTAATTATAGGATTTTATTGATTTTTAGGGAAATAAAAAGATTTGTCTGGGAAGTAATTATGAATGAAATTAAATGTGGGAATAAAAAGGAAACAGTGGGCATAATGGCTTACTGTTTAATTCAGTGGTTCCCTACCTTTTTTTTGTCGATTTTGAAACTCTTCATTCCTCGCTCACCATAAATAAAAACAACGTCTGTTGTTCAATTTTAGAGGATCATTATGTACCTCATACAGAGTTTAGAAGCAATTATTTTGGGAAGGACCGCAACATTTCCCATTGGAACATTCAGCATTGTCTACCCAGTTCATTACGCTTTGAGTAAGGTGGGCATTCAATTCGAATCAGAGCTGTACAACTCTGATACTGACACAGATAAGTCTAGTCCTTTACCTGCTAGGTACTTATGTATCAGTGAATAAAAAGGAAACGATGGGCATACGGCCTACTGTTTAATTCGGTGGTTTCCAGCTTTTTTGTTGCATTCCCCATGCATGGCACCTCATCCAAAGAAAAATCTTTTAACAGTGTTTTTTGATCTGAACAATGCCCCGTACGTGTAGCCACTCTAGTAATCCCATAGAGTATGTGTACCAGGTTAAGGTTAGGCCAGAATTTTATTCTAATTTTCCTTATTTTAGTTCTATTACAACTTCGGGTACTGTCTGTGTTAGCCAAGTGAATATCCCCCTGGCCATAGGTTTCAGTCCACTTACACAATTTGATGTAAAGTAGCTGAATAAAATTAGTTACCTCCATATTGGTACACAGACTTCTTATGTGAGGAGCTATTATTTTTAAGAGAACAAGAATATTTTGCGGTTTTGCATTGCCTACCAGTTTGTTTGTGTAAAGTGATGGACAAGGAATTGAATGAATGTGTAACACGCAACACCAACACTGCGCTCTAACCGCTTGACCAAAACAAAAATCCACATGGCCAAATTAAGAACCCAATTACGTAACACTTGCCCAGAGCTCTGTTCTGAGTGAAAACATATGATAAAAAAGAGGAGTGCCTGCTTGTCTATAATTATCCTTGTTCAGAGTAGAGCGCTTAACGTTCCATAAAATCAAGAGAGTTTGTGTGCAGGACACCCCTGCTCCACAAAGTTTGAAAATAACAACGCCCACTTCACAGCCCTAAATGTAGGGATCGAATGGTCTGTCTGAAATTGATTTATTTAGTATTTTTTATACAGCGTTTATTCCAACTTTTTGCTTCAAACAACGCCCCATGCAAGCAACTACTGATTACCAATGATATATCAAGAGGAAACAATTATTCAAAACGACCGTGATCTTACTGATTCGGCATTTCTTACCCAATTTATTACACTCTCGGTGAAGTGGGGGCATAAGATTTAAACCCGAGCTGTGCAACCCATGCTGCAAATATAGTTAAGTTTATTAACACAGTTAAGTTTGGCGACTTCGGAGCTATCCTTCAAGCCCTTTACATTAAATACCTTCAGATAGATTTGAAGATTAAGGCCTTATTAACGCTGATAAAAAAAATTTGCTACAGAGGTTTCAAAGCAAATTAAAATATAGCTATAGCACTTATCACCTTATCAATAAAAGCGGAACAAAAGCATATACAGATACTGGAATTAATTCTGGCTGTTTGATGTCAGATTAGAGCAAAGATAAAATCAATCAAAAATGCCCGTTAAGAATTATTCAATCGGGAACCTACAGTCTGATGTGGCCACAAAGAAATCAATAATTGTTTAAGTGTCCTGATCCCCAGAGAGAGAGATTGAAGCATAATAATGGGATTAGACATGATTTAGGGGCCTAAGCTCCATTTTTGATGCCTTGCTTTGGATTTATAACATTCAAAATAGATTTTTGACAGTTCATGTATTATCGCTTAGGTACATGAAATTGTGGGCATGATAGTCTGTTGCAGGGGTCGGCAAACTTTTGTCGCTCGTGGGCCAAAATTAAAGGTTGCAAGTCATTGGCGGGCCGCACATATTAAAAATTGAATGGATGACCGATGAATCACATTCTATCACACAGATCAGAAGTTAAATTCTAAGCAGCGCGCGAAGACTGAACATTTGAATATTTTTTGCGCCAATAAACCATTTGCACTTAGCATCAACTTTTCTGCGCTTTGTTGTCATTTGTCTGAATTATAATCAAATTATAGGCTCATTAAATGAGTAATTGTGAATTATATACTTCGTTACGTTATAATATAATTTAGCCTACACATAAATTCTTTTGCGTAAAAAATATAATCGACAAAACAGCTATAATTTGTTACTATAATTCAATGAAGCGTCGCAGGCGTATTATAATGCTCATATTATATTATATTGCCAGATCCGGCCCGCATGCTGTAGGTTGCCGAGACCTGGTCTACTGGTTAATGCATTGAATTTGACTGGCATTGCAAGCGACCCCCTATCCCTAAATTACCAAATTTTGGTTATATCATGATTTATTTTTGATAAATCAACGTGGTAAAATATGAAAATCAAAAAGATGTTTGTCTTCCAAAAGTGGTATATCTCTGTTATCGCGGACTAAAGTTTTTATTGTGTGTATATATATATATATTTATGTTTAAAGGCCGTTATGTTGACCCTTATTCAATGCTGTTTTGTAGGATTTGGACTTCGACCACTCACTACATGTAAGGCAAAAATAGTCTTTCGATCTCTTACTCCGGCTACTGCGCTGGCGGTCGGCTGCGTTTTGTAGCGTGCCCTGTTTTATGCAGTGTTATATGCTGTTTTAATTGTGAAGTTGCCGTACAATAAGCAACAAATCCGGAATCTTTGCGTCTTCTGATTCATCTACAACCATAGTAGCAACATTTTGTTACCGTGACACTTTGAACCTGCTGTCCCTTGTCTAAAGCCTAATTCAGACCTATGTTTCGTTCAAATAAACAATAGTGTTTTCCTAAAAAATGACTGTCATAACACCTCATAGTGATTAATGAAGAAACATATTTTTTCATAAAGTGCTTCACATTTTCTCTTTAAAAAATGACCAGACAAGCAGACATGAGTTCAAAAAATGGCGAGCAGAACTGCTGAGCGGGCCAAAAATTTAAAAAAATTGTTGTGAATCTAAGAAACACTGCTTATATCTGAATATAAGTCTTCTTTCCACGTTTCTTTGGTGGTCACTTCTCCACAGCTTCGTTCAGAACTATATTTGTGATCTCTGATGGACAATTATTTTTATACACAATTTTCAGACGTATGATGACTATAATACTAAGCTTCTAATGTTCAAATTTATAATAATACCGGACGAGAAGTCGTGGTTCACCATATGATTAAGCCGTGTTATCGGCTTTTCTCTCGCCAGAATAAATATATACCCTATCCTATAATCAACCACACTGAACGAATATTCATGTTTTTTTGTTTAGCCTTACAAAAACAAAAACAAATGAAATAAATTTAAACATCTTAGTTTTCCATCAAAACAAGACAGCTGGATTTATATGGGAAACACAAAAACAATTTATCCTCATTTATAACAATCAATATCACAATCTCTAGGGAGCCACTAAAATGATATTAGATAAAAATTGGGTTGTTTTGTTATGCAGGGAATTCTGGCATGGCCTATTTTAGTAACATTCCTGTTCCTTCACCATAAAGATTCATTGGAGCGTGTATCGTCAGAATATTCTCATATAATTATATAAGCACTGCTGCAATGATATTTGGTGTTTTTTCTATAAAGTGGACAGAACACAGAAAGCTTATCACTAATCTCACAATTATAGAATGAGTCGCTCTCTTCAATAATCTTTTCAAGTCTTCAGAATAGTTTGAGTCCTACTTAACAATCTATGTATAATTTTCATTGGTATTAGTGGTTACGTATGCTTTTTCAATTATTAGACGTATTCTATTACAAAATGAATACTTTTATATTATAGGTATATTTCGTTAAGTTATTCAGTTATTTATTTGTGAACAAATTGATAATATTTTTGGAGTATATATCCAGTTCTCTGCAATAATTAATTAAAATAAGCTTGGAAAGTCATAGGCAGGGGGGGGACAAATACCTCTAAAAAAATTAGTGGCATTTAATGCAATAAAAAGCAAAATATTCTTTTTTACCTGAGATGAAGATTGCAAAAACAAGGATAAGGATATGCTCCAATGACTTCATGATTGACAGTTCCGGTAAGCTCCGCCTTCAAGATAAAATCTTCTACAACCCAATGTTATAAAGGCATTACAACTACAAAATTCCTGTCAAATAGAAATTATATTTTATTTCATTTAGCATAGTCAAATTTACGTATACAGTATCATATATCCCATGTACAGCGTTGTTGGGTTGTTGGGCCTATGTTAGTGATCTCCTTTGCCCCCTCACACTTTTAATAGGTTATCATAAAAGACATTTGGACACAAGGCTATAGCATCAGAAAGTATTTCGAAAACTTCATTTATTGACAATGATGCACAAAACATTTTCCCCATGACGAAAAAATATTGAACATCATAAGATTGAAGAATCAGAACTTTAACAAAAATTCAAAAATTTCACCAAAATTTTTCATAAATTGACTTAAAAACAATTCATCTTAAAGTACTGCAATCGTCGTATTCAATTAACTAAACAAAATTAGCCTATCATTATTCAAACCCTTCTTCATGGATACACACCAGTAATAAACTATGCAGCAAACAAAGCGCCCAAGAAAAAACTGCTAAAACAATTAGTGAAATTGACATATACTTGTCTAAATAAATCGCGCGACGACGACGAACGAATTTATACCATGCTTATAATTTTTGATTTTTCCTAAATAGATTTAATTACTTTCTGTAACCATGGCGATGATAGTTTACAGTTTGAACTATGATCGTTCATATTGCATTACTTATAATAAAACTCTCTACCACGCCACCGAAACAGAAGTCAAAATAAAATGCCAAAAAATACATGTACGCTCCTCACATATTACGCCGACACATACATTATTGTTATTATTTTTTAATAGTGCTTATAACTGGCGTAATTAAATGTTTCTACCCGTTATGAGAACGTATTCTATAACAAAAGATGTAATTCTGGAATTTGTTAGCAAATTGATAATATGACCGGTGCCTCATTTTTCTGTACTTCTGAATATGGGACTTTGCCAACTAGTTAACTCGTTTTTACATCGATGGTATAAAATCATATTTTATTATAAAGAACAAACTCAAATAACATCGCAAATGTCACGTAATTCCAGGCGCGATCCGTCGTCGTAGGTTGCCGATCGGCCGTCTGATTTTCGACCAGACATTTGCGAGCGCAAGTTTAACGTCTAACGTCCTTGAAGTAATTCTAATGACTGAACATCTTATCGTTATCTAGTATTTAGCCTATTAAGTCTTGATCTACGATTTTGCCGTTTTATTTTGCCGTCAATTTTCGTAACTCAAATAAACGAGAGTGTGTTTCATAATCTTCGATGACAATACTTTTATTATTTTCCGCCTCTCAATCACGACGGTAATCGGCTCTGGTCTAATAACGAGTGGCCATCTGTTATTAATTCAGTTGACAGGGTTCGGAGAATCTCATACATTTCTAAACTTTCCAAGCTTGCAAACTAATAGCATACAACAAGTGCATTGATCAAATTGCTCACCCAGTCCATTTAGCTATACCAAAATGTGTTTTATGGGGTTCCATTACATTTGAACCAACGTACATTTGAACCCATGACAATTGCACCTGCATAATATTGCACCTATGGAAATTTTGTTGTTGTACGGATAGTTGAACCCATACTAACCCTAACCCATGGGTTTCAGCACCCGCATATTGATTGAACCCGCGGATATAGACATGGGTTCAAATGTACGTGGGTTCAAATGTACGGTCACCGTTTTATGGCCCTACTGTCACCTAGAACTGAACAGCATAGAAACTAACTGCGTCGAGGACCGCTCCGTCCTTGATTGTAACATTTTAATTTTCTTCAAAGTATTTTCGCGTTCGGTTTTTGTTCCCTTTATTTCCAAGTCCCTAATCTATGAGAACACGCCGTAATAGGTGCGTAATTTACCGGGTGGGCGCTAACTGTGAATACATAAAATATCTCTTCATTTACTCCAATTAGAAAAGAAAAAAAATAACTATCCCATAGATTATAGAACACGTATATACGTAACAAAACTATACAAGTGAATATTCCATTGTAGACTACTCGCTGCTATCCTCGCTTCTACAGTAGTTTCGTGTGGTTGAAATAACGTCTACCGCCGTACTCCCTATTGTTGTAAACTGCTTGTCTAATAAAATGTATGTAATTGTAAATGCAAGACCTTTTAACCACACGATATGTTAGGTAATATGGTTCTTGCTATAGTATCCTTGAAGTCTGTACAAACGGTTCACTAACACAAATGAAAAGAAAACGGAGCAGTAGAATGAGGTGCAGTCGATGTATCTCACTCAATACCTTTCCATCTAAAACCTTACTTGAAGTCTTGTTTGCTCTCCCGATTCTACGATCAATTTCATTTATTTTGTTTTCTATCAATTATCAATCAATTATCTATCAATTTTATCGCCTTTTATGCTGATTATGGAGTCGAAATAAACTTATACCTATCTGTTTTGATTTTCTGTTACAATATCATTGCAGCATATGCATACAGATCCGCCGACACAAATTCTAAAATATAGCAGCAATAATTACCCACGGCCAAAAATCACCTAAAGTCTACCCACTGGTACAGAAGAAGTACCGTGCTTCAGTGCACGCTGCTTTAACAAACTGTTCTAGTCCTAAGTTTCGTCTTTCGCAAATTCACATACGTAATGCAATGGTCGCAATAAACACAGTTGCGAGAGAGAAAATGACATTTATCGATCGAATTCATCGATCGCTTTTCAAGTCCAATTCAGTTTTATTTACGGCCGATAAACACAATTTAAAAGTAAATTTAGGTCAGTCGAACGTAAAGAACAGAAGTCACGGCAAGGCGTCGAGTCAATTTTGAAATAATTTAAACATTTAAGCGTTTTCCTAAACGTAATTTAATATGCAGAATGGCCACATTAATTTTTGATTACGCGAGACGTATACATCACGTGAAATAAACAGATTAAAAATGCAATCGCTTCATCCAACTAATTCTTTCGTTCATTTTATGGCACAGCACAAAAAATGGACAATATAAACAAGGGCAACGGCAAGATCGAGACGAGAAGATAAATATGGCGCTCCACAAGTATGCTTACCAATACGGTGGCCATTTTACATCAAGTTGTGTAAAGGGACTGAAACATATGGGCAGCGGAATATTCACTTGGCTAACACAGAAATTCCCCAAACTCATAGTAGAACTGAAATAAAGAAAATCGGAATAAAATCATGGCCTAACCTTAACCTGATACATATACTTCGGGAGTACCATAAATATTTTTGCGAAATATGAATGAACCCAATTGAATACTCCGTGATCTATTATCTCAAAAGCTACAACAACCTAAACGCGACAATAGCAAAAATGAAAAGTATATTCTCTCGCAACTCAGGTTGACTGTCAACAGATTGGGCGCAGTTTCACGAAAATAACAAGTGCACGCATTCCTCGCGCAGTCTTCAAGCATGTAATTTCATTTTGAAGTCGGACAGTTGTCAGGGGAATAAACGCGTTTTTTGCACAAAGTCGCCACTACTCCATGCTGCCAATCCGCGGATATAAAACACGATCAGCTTGTGTGGCATGCGATTGATATTTTGAGGCAGGTACGTAATGCCACATCCACATGAGAGAAAGAGAGAGATTTATTTTCCGTCAACCAGGGATCTCAAAAATATACCTATTCAATGTATATTAACATAACAAAATATACAAATTACCGGAATTTATAGAACATATTGAAAATTTGTGTAATACAAAAAACAAAATGTAAGAATAACCATACTTTTATATTATAAAACTTGACTAAATTATTAAAGTCGTTGAGTGGCACATTTTTGGAGTCACGGTGCCTCTGCTTTACTTCAGTTAACCATGGTATTATAATATCCTTCTGCATTAGGAAGATGAGAGCAAACGATAACTAGGGTGGGATTTACATATTTATCCCGGGGGAGAGGAAAGGCGGCGATAATATGGCAAACCACAGCCTCTCGTCCGGTTATGATTCCATGTCGGGTATGGGATTAGTTAGTTATTTGTTTTCGGAAACATGGACTTGATGGGAAAGTAAATATTTCGCTCAGTTGTTACTTTATTGTTTCATAGGTTTATAAATAAATAAATAATTTATAATAATAATGGTTCTTGTATTAGTTGTCGGAGACATTCATATTCCACACAGAGCTTCGGGATTGTCACCAAAGTTCAAGAAACTTCTTGTCCCAGGGAAGATTCAGCATATATTATGCACTGGGAATTTATGCACAAAAGGTATGCTTGATTACATTACTTTTCATACTTGGATTCATTTCTGGGCTATGATTTGAGATTGTTTATATACAATACTATACAATTTTATTGTATTTATTGTTTTATTGTATTTATATCTAAGGATTAATTCAATATATTTTAATTGCAGACTTGTTATTTTTAAAAACAAACATTCCAACTTTCTTTGATACATCCTATTTTTGTATTTCTTCTCTTGGATCAGTTTAATCTTCTATTGTACTTGTGAGAAGTACATGTTGCACAACTGTCTTCGGCTATTTAGTTTCATGTTGCATTCTCTAACCTCATTTGCAGATTTGGCTTTCTTGATTTGCTGTTTGTGTACTGTTATTCTCTTTTTAATTATGATGGAGTTTAAAATAAATTAATATCAAAACGCTAGGATGTTCATTTATCAATTTATCTTCAGATTCGTTTGATTATTTGAAGACATTAGCAAGCGATGTTCATGTCGTCCGTGGAGATTTTGATGATAATGTCAATTACCCAGAACAAAAAGTTGTTACTGTGGGACAGTTCAAGTAAGAAATATTTTTGTTTGTTTCTTCGTAGAGAGTCTGCTGCCATGTCTGTCGAAAATTACATCTCCTTCCTCACTCCTTTTGAGCCACTTTAAAATATAGCTCTTAACTGCAGTAGTGAAACGTAAATATGGTGTTTTGTATGTTTCCTGAAATAGGACAAAAGCCCCAAGGGACCATAATTGTTTTAGTTAGACTGATTATGACTCGAACTCAAGATCTATATTCTAGGACGTCATCATGATGAAACATGTTTGATTGCATATTATATTACTTTTGACTGAGTTGGTGTAGTTCGAGCACAGTGCTCGGCAAACTGTGGGCCTCCAATAAATTTCAATTATGGCAGATTGGCAGTGATTCACAAAAAAGTTCTATAGATCCAACATTACATATTTTTTTGAAAAATGATTTTTGTTGATATATCAAACGGATAAACATTACATTACTTTCATTCCAACTAAACAATTTAAATGTCTCTTAATACCAAGTTTATTAACTGGTTAAATTTAAAATTTTCGAGCAATGTTGGGCTTTCAATTTTATTATTCGATCCTCGCATACAAAACGTTGCCGACCGATGGTGTAACGCACGCAGGTCCATGTCTTGTGTAGGCAAAGACTCATTGCATGCAGTTTTACTCTGAAATAAGGAAGACTGTCCTCCTCTGACGGGCACGGGACATCATTTACTTTTTAGGAGCTCTGTAGAATTGTGTTTTTATGTAATTTGACCTATTAATTTCAGGATCGGAATGTGCCACGGGCATCAAGTTGTCCCATGGGGAGACACAGAAAGTCTAGCAATGGTTCAAAGACAGCTTGGCGTTGACATTCTAATCTTTGGCCACACCCACAAATTCGAAGCTTACGAGCATGAAGGGAAATTTTACATAAATCCAGGGAGCATTACAGGAGCTTATTCACCTTTATCATGTGATATTACCCCTTCATTTGTACTTATGGACATCCAGTCTAATACTGTCGTAACGTATGTTTATCAACTTCACGGGAGTGATGTTAAAGTCGAACGTATTGAGTTTAAAAAGCCGTAATTTTATTCTATTTATCTGCAATTTTGAAATAATCATAAAATATGTTTTAGAAATTTCTGTTGGAATGTCCCCACAGGTTTTTGATCTTAGGATAGGGGAATGAATCAAATATTCTTATATACAAAATAAAAATCATTTATATCCGATAATAAACACTGATTCTAGGAATAATATTTTCATTCGAATAGGTTTGGAGAGAAATAAATCCAAAATTCTTAATCAGCTCTGGCTTCAGACTATGCAGAGGCCTACCCAAAGGGAGTGGGTCAGAACTATAGCCTAGTTTAGAACATACCGTATTTGCTCGTTTTGTAGCTCGGGCCCATATTTTTTCAACCAACTCACTAACCTGGCCCTTATTCAAACCGGCCCTCATTCAAGCACGGGCGCTTGTTATTTTCGGTCGTTCTAATAATTGATATATTGTTAATTCCAGTTCTCAAGTATGATTAAAACGAGAATAAAAAAAAATTTTGACTTTTTCTACGCACTGCAGGTACAAATTCGCAAAAGAAGAAAAGTTTTGCGACGCCCTATTAATATTGAAACGGCGCACTTGTCGTAACGCCCAGTTTGAGAACCATGGTGTTACGTAATCAATGCTGTTATGTACTTGGACGCCTAAGGCGTGAGCGTTATCTACAGGCGCTTAAAATTCAACATCGTTGTGACAAAAGCGCTTCTTATTTCCTATTGTTCTCTACCACTGAAAAATCTGCTTTTACATCGGGCGGGTATTCAAGCACAAGCCCTTATTTATTTTTATGTTCTGTTCATACGGGCGGCTATTCAAACGGGCCCATAATCAAGATCGGGCGGTAAAACGAGCATATACGGTACTTCATATTCAGTATGCAAAAACATTTTTTCCAAATGTATCCTAGATAGAAAACTATCCCGGTTTAGACTTCTTTGCTTACTGTAAGACTAAGCCAAACCAATTTTCACTGCAACTTCAGCAAAGTCGTTCATTCTTAACTATTTATTTATCATGATCATATTATATCCTATATCAGGGTGGTCCAAGGTTGTCGGCTCCGCGGGCCATAAAAATATTTTTGCATTGTTCGGGGGCCACAATAGTGTCAAGAATAGGTGAACAGTGCGATACAAAACAAACACTTTTATTGTACAATCAAATATCAGGCTTAGCCATTCTAGGCTAATAGAATCCGCATTCGATTTTTAGTTTCCTATGATGCCTATATTGTTAGCAAATATTCCCGACCAGTAAGTTAGTAAGCCAGATAACAATTTAGACTGCCAAGCACATCATTCAACTTCGCTAGTTTCCCCAGCTAGTCATAACACTATTTAATTCAGTGACATTAGTGATGACAATATGTCAAAAGATTTTTCTGATTAATTTTATGACGAAACAACACAAAATGCGATTTTTGATTACTCTCCGAATGTGACGCGGGCCACAGATGATGAAGCAGCGGGCCACATGTGGCTCGCGGGCCTGGGTTTGGACCACCCTGTCCTATATATATCTAGACATGAATCATAAAATTCTAAGCGTACAGAAGTTCTCAACCACGGGGTCCATGGCCACCCAAGGGGCCACAATGCTAGGCGCAAACACCATTTTACTTAGTCCCCATTATTTCTAGTTTCATTGCTTGATAAAGATATTTCACAGGGTGTTTTCACTTCGTTATTCATGAATTGTTTAAACATAATGGAATTTGGAATCTACCAAAATGCCAATGGAATGATAAACAGTGAGGCATGAGTGCTAAAATCCTTTGGAAGGGGGCCCAGCCATAAAAGGTTGAGAATCACTGCTACGCGTACCGTTTCATATTTTTTATGATACTGATATTTTCATGGGACTATTTGTACTATAATGTCGACCACAGTGTGCCAGTTTGCATTATTTTGTTAATTGAAACATGCAACGCTGTGGATTGCATGGGACCAGGGCTGGATTAACCATTAAGCAAAATAAGCACATTTTAGGGCAACAAAGGAAAAGGGCCATGACAGATATTTCCATGGATGAATTTTCAATGGGTGCATTAGTGTTTAATAAAGTAATTTCTGAGTTGGTCAGGTGATCCTGACCTCAATATTGGCCCTGTTGAAATAAGTTTTTTTTTTCGGAAGTTCGATTAATCCAAAGTTCGCCTACAATTAGTAGAGAATACTTAATCATACTTAAGATAACATGGAGTACTGGTTCCGCTAATGTTATTATTTTTATATAAGGCGCCTACGGCTTAGCATGAAACTACAAACCATTTGAAACTTCAGTGTGATGGGAAATTTTGTCTCTGCTTTTTGGGTTTGACATTTCAATTTTTTGAGATTTTGATTATAAATTTGGTTTGTTAAAGCCATGTCACACACTGTCATTTAGAAACAAAGGAAACTCATCTCTTGAGTAAAGCAGGACAGCCAATGAAATACAAATTTTGAAAAAATTCAATATTCATGTCATTGAGTATTTTAACTCTGAAAGAACCTGACTCAAAAGTCATGAATTTGGACTTTTATTCCCATCAAGTTTGAAAATTTGGTACTCTTGTAGTGTGTGTACCAGGTTAGGGCATAATTTTTTCCAATTTTCCCTATTTTAGTTCTATTCAGGTTGGGGACTGTCTGTCTTAGCCAAGTGAATGTACCCCCTGCCCATAGATTTCAGTCCACTTACAGAATTTGAACAAAAGGCGAACAAAATTAGTTACCTCCATATTGGCACACATATTTCTGGAGCGTCAAAAATATAATTTTTACTCCCGAGCATAAAAAAAATGAATAAAAGGATGATCTAATATGTGAGGTTTTGTTATCTCTCCCAAATTAAGCAAGTTTACCTGCTGCTTAATTTTGCCTCAAAATATTGCAGAATAAACTGCATTAGAATTTAATGTATTTTATTCTGTCTGTGTATCTTGATTATTGCTATATTGATTCCAGTGTGCTTTGTTACTTGTTGTCATTTATTTTATCGTCATTTTGCAATATATTATTGAAGATTAAAATTATTAAATCAATTAGGACTGTTTTTATTGGAGAAGCCTATTGAGCAAGGATTCTCAACCTTTTTTCTGTCAAGTACCCCCGAGTCACGAAACAATCAACGCGAACCCCCGGTAATCAGACACTGAACAAAGTTGTGATATATTGACTATCAATTTGTTGCAACACCAATTTATTGACCATATGTAACTAAATTAAATCGTCTTGTTGATATTATTGCCCTTGTCATCTGCCTAACTAATAAATTCTTAAGCATAATCACTTCTCCAATGCTCGCAGCACGCTGTCTTTAGAGATTTCACAGTTTGTACGCAAAGCCTCAGAATTTCACATTGTTGCATCACAATCACAAGGTTCACAACAGCGCTAGATCATGTAAAATCTACGTTTCAATTGGCGTCTAGTTTCAATCGGCACTCGTTTTCCCATGGTGGTGATGAAGGATATTAAAAAACAGCAACATACAAAAACTCGACTGTCATCCAAGTACCCCTGGAAATCTTCTTGTGAACCCCTGCTGTAGAGAATAATAAAGATTAGCTGGGACTTCAGAAGAGGGAACTTGACAAACGACTAGGGCAGTGGTTCTCATCCTTTTTTCTTTCATTGCTCATTATCATTGCATAAAAATTTGGTGGCCCATTCATTAACTTTTTGCAAAATGCACATTTTCTCTTAAATAGTTAGCAAAAAAATCATCATTATCATCCATTTCTACTACAATCAAATTGTACTACATTTTCAATCAATGACTCTAGCAAATTTTTAATGTTTGTAGCTCACCTAAAGATGACATGACTGGTTGAGAGCTCGTGAAAAAGGGTGAATAAACTGGATTTTAATATATTGAATTAGGTATTGTTAAATCAGAAAAAAATGTCTGCCATTAAACATGGGGATTACTGAAAGAACCAGAAGCAAACATAGGCATTGTTGGCTTAAGGAGGAGAGATGGTAGAAAAGAAGGCTTTGACACAGCGGTTTCCAAGCAGGAGCCAGTGGCCTCCAAATTGGCCACAAAGCAGTGGGAGGGAACCACAATACTAGGTGCATACTAATTTCACTTTACAATTCTTCCTAGTTTTATTGCTTGATAAGGTTATTTCAAAGGGGGTTTTCACTTTGTTGAGCATAAAGTGTTTGAACGTAATGGGATTAACTACAAATCAAAATAACAATATAAATACCACTGTAATGATAATCAGGGAGTTCACAAGTGCTAAAAGGCCTCTGTATGGGCCATGAATCATGGTTGGTTGGGAACCACTGCTTTGACAAATAGCAAATAGGGTTTATTAAACAGCGTTTTTTTCATTTTTAAACTTTCTGCCGGATAGGAGAATGTCTCGCAGATCATGGCAAAATGGACATTGCACAACTTGGGGCTATAGAACATAAGGCTTTGGTAACCAGGGTTCTCATAAACTGGATTTTTGGTAAATCGCAGGCTCAAAATCAGTCAGGAGATGGAAAACGTGCTTTTATTTATTAGTAGTCAGAATCAGTGTCAATTTAGTTTTACCACAATGACCTTATTTTTGACTCAATTATGACTTTTGAGCAATTATGAAATCACAGAATTGGTGAGCAATTCAACACACTACATAAATCCATTCTTTCACACATAACTGTTGGACAAGCAGCTTTTGTGCAAGCTGTCTCCCTTCTGTTCAAATATGGGATAAGAAAAGTTCTTCTGTCGGTTCAATTCTTTAGTAACTACACCTCAAAATCGAATACGAATAGAGACTGATGTGACGTGACGTGTTTTAATACATAAAAGTCTGAAAACCTATTGGTCGATATTACAATGCATTTTTAAGTCATCTCTCCTCATGGTTACTGATTGTTTTTTAGGGATTGTCTCAGTTTCATTTTATCGATGTCCAATCTGTAATCTGCTTCATAAAGCTTTCCAAATCATATGAGAAAGATCATGAGAGGCCGGATTCCCCGATCAGATTGGTATCGACGGTAACAAGCAACATGCATGTACACCCAGGAATAAACTTATTTTGGAGCAATGTTACACCAACCGCTAAAATGTCTGTACTGCAGGAGTATGTGAACCAAGATGGTGGACACTGGAACGTAGTATGTGTACCAGGATAGGGTTACGCCATAATTTTATTCCAATATTTATTAAAAGTTTGGGGACTAGACACGCGACTCCCGTATAATTTGTACTTAAACATTATGGCGTAATCTCGGCTTGGTACACATACTACATTCCGGTGGTCGCCATCTTGGTTCACATACTTCTCGAGTATCAAAATGTCAATAGCTGTTGCACACGATTAAGCTACCTTCACCAGCCTTTGCAGAAAACTCAAACATTTCTGTTTTTCCATTATTATCATTGTATTAGAAAGATAAAATGCTGATACAAAAGCAGCATTTAAAAATTCACACCAACTAAATACCAAGTACAGAAGAAATCATGATGTATCGATATTATGTGTGACAGAGGACCATTTCAAGGGATATCCATAACAAATCGAATATAGGAACTGATTTAAGTTTGTCTCCTGTAGAGATGATTCCAGAATACCTAATGTGTTTTTATTTCTAGTTACGTAAACCACATTGCTAGATTAAAACTTCAAGAGCAAAAATATGTGTTTCTTGAGTGTGGTAGAGAGTTATTTTAGCCTTTTGGATGTTGAAAACGAATCGAATATTAGAACTGATTTAATATTAATTTCATTTTAGTTTGGCTTGTGTTTTGTAATTTTTCTTTACCATGGCAGTGGTTCAACTATCTTCTTCCAAATTCAGAATAGTTCCAACTGTTCCTACAATCAAGAATTCAATTTTTATTTCGATTACATTCCAATATTCGATCATTTCTGGGCATCCTATTTTGCTCAACAGTGAAATCTAGAAATCGTCTTCTACAGTCACGCAAATCCATTCCATTCAAAACCTCAAATGCATCACATTTGCTAGAAAAAACTTTTGTTTATGTTTTTTCACAAAAAAAAAACAACTCGACAACTTTGCTTTGACACATACAAAATAGTTGATCTTTTTAAAATAGGGGCTATGTAAGGGGATTAAAGGCACACTGACATTCAATATTCGGCACTCCCGAAGTATGTGCACCAAGATGGCGCACAACCTGGACCCCAACCTGGTACACATACTATGTTCAGGCTGTGCGCCATTTTAGTACACATACCGGAGGTCCCAAAATGTGGTCGACATAAATATTTAGCTTTTGGTGCCATGCTATATGGGAGTGGAACGGTGAATGGGAATAAAAAGCCCAAAAAAATAAGAAATTTGTAGAGCAACGGTATATAACCAATGTCCTATGTGTATATTTATCGCATTATCCCTGACTGAAAATTTAGTCTAGATAATTGTATTGATAACAGTTGGTTCAATGCGTCCCCAATTTGAGCCACGATAAACACGACCCCAGTTCGAGTCACGGTGGCTAATAAATGCACCATAAGAGCTGGGATCACGATTGGCAGTGTTAAACTCATTTAAAGTCTCAAAATCCCTCATTCTTCCTTTTTCGCTGGTGGACGATACATTCCAACAACGACAGCGTGATCTCTCTCGTAGGGTTCAAGGGTCAGCTGTTCTTTCGGTTTCATTTTTTCCATCTTCATTTTCTTTACCTCGGAAGCAAAAACTGCTTCTGGTTTGGCCGTGGAGTCAATACAAGAGGCCTGTAAATTGGGACATTTTTAGAAAGGATTGACTCTGCTGGTCAAGTGATCAATTTGGAAAGTGCCTTTGGTGAGAACCATAAAAGCAAATGAGTCCTTGAATAACTTTATGTTTTTATGTGTGATTCATGACAAAATGGATGTTCTGTGCATGAAGTTTTCTAGGGAAAGACTAGAAGTACTTCATTCTGTATGAGGCTTCTGTAAATAAGCAGCCACTGATACACCTATCTTGACACCTTCATTTTAACATAGGCTATCCAGTAGTCGGGCCGAACACTGTTCAAAATTGGCACTTCTCCGCAGGGCGCACAATTTTTCCTTGTAGGCTGTATTTGGCCCCTGGGTTGCAGGTGCACACCCCTGTACTAGGTCATCGCCCCCACAAACATTGTACATAAGGCAGGAAAAGCAGCTATGAACCTTTCCCCGACATTTGACCCCCGAAAAATTCTTCCTATACCTTAACATTGCAAAATTTTCGGGGCTTATTTTAAAAGTGGTTTCGCGAGTTGGCGCCTGTAAAATGGGGAATGTGTTTCAAACCATTATTATGATTCATCGCATACAACAATCTGTTTTGTGAAAGTACCGGTAAGAACTTTTAGCCCAGTCTATCACAGCTATTTCTATACTAATATTTTATTACTGCAATTAAATTAAAACTCCTAGGAAGACAGAGTGATCATTGAATTATCGGATTTATATTTAAATTTAAGAAGCACAACTGAAAACTAACTGATAGAGTTCAAAAACGCGAAAACGAGGTAATGTTTACAACCACGCCTGAAAATCTGTCTTAGTGAGAAAAGTGTCTGAGCGAATGCAAAATGGGGGCATTGTTATGTCACTTTTGCATCTTGCTGATTGGCCAATGGCACGAGGTAAACAAGGAAGTAGATGCTCGGGGAAAGGTCCATTGATACACAAGGAGCTACTTCTGTGGGGGCCCGAAACTTTTTGGTTCGACATGCCTACATGAGTTATTGTGCCTCGTGTGGTAGGTGTGGAGTTTGGAACTGAAATTTTTAACCTGTGACATTGTCTGGTCTAGCAGTATCCATCATAAAAAAATTGAGAAAATGAACCAAATATTCACCTTTATAGAAATTACAAAATGTCCGCCGTTCTTTAGAAAATGGTGAGCATTCAATGCTACGATTCTTGTTTGGTCAGGTTGTGCAACGTCAGCAAATATTGTGTCCACCATGTCTGAAATAAAATATAAATTCAAGTGTCTTGAGAGATTTTTAGCACCATTTTTTGGTTACTCCTGAAGTATGAGAATCAAAATGGCGGACACCGGAACGTAGTTAGTGTACCAGGTTAGGGTTAGACCATAACTTTATTCCAATTTTCCTTATTTTAGTTCTATTACAAGTGCGGGACTAGCCAAGTGACTCCCGTAGTATTTGTACCTGAAATTATGGCCTAACCCTAACCTGGTACACATACTACGTTCCAATGTCCGCCATCTTGGTTCACATACTTCGGGAGTACCATTATTGATAGTGGAGAATTTTAAACCCCCCTTATTTCCAAAGGGCAAGAATCACACAGAGATAGTGACAATATTTTGAACTCAGAGTCGTAACTTCAGATTTCCAAAGTGGATAGATTAGAAGTTTTAATAAAAGAAAGAAAAGTAAGTTGACCCGAAACTCCCAACAAACAACCAAAGACCAAAGTTTTCTTTGGGACCCTCAGAGTGTTAATTACATGTTTCCACTTATCCATTTCCAAAACTTCGATCCCTTCAGATACTGACTAAGAGTCTAAAAAAATTTGCAAGTTACATACCGACGAGCATTCTGTACTTGTGTGGATGTCTGGCGTCTTCAATGATTGGAATGATATTCGTTCGTTTCTTTGCAACATTCAATAAATCGCGACCCGATCTGTGAGAGAATTCAACTGCATATACAAGGCCTTCCTGTGAAAAGAAATGGAATTTTTGGGGGTTCTTTTAAAAAACACAGACGCTCTTTATATACCAGTGGCAACCATTCTATTTATAACTCTAATATACCAAACTAGAATTGCTTGAAGTGTCGGCAATTCCCAATTTTCAGACATATTATGGTGAGTTCATTTTGTTCAAATTATAAATGATATTTAATTAAATAAATATGTTTACCATACCGGTCCTACAATATCAGACACATGAGATGTTGTCCCATAATTCTATATAGTTTTGGTAGATTTTTGCATTACAACAGTTGTCCATAACTTTGCTCAGAATTAAGCTCCTTAAAGAGGGCACATTACCCAACTTCAAGCAAACTCTCTTAAAACTAGAGCTGCATGCAGCTTTAACAGGCTTCCCACGTAAAAAAAAATTGCATTTTATTGCTAGCTGAGAACTTCTGCACATTTGAGGTGAATTTCAAGTTTGTAGGACCAATTTGAAAAAATAATAATAATAAATAAATAATAATAATAATAAAACACAGGAATACAATAGGTTCCCTGCTGACGAGCAGCGGGAAGCCTAATAACAAATCCCAACTTACTGGTCCTACAATATCAGACACATGAGATACTGTTGTTCCTGATGCTGCTCCTAAATAAAGAACCTTGCATCCTGGTTTCATATGAATGTGGCCGATTCCTCCTAGAACTGCTGCAGCAAGTTTTGATCGATATGGATTCCACGCTCTGTATTCAATCTTTATGCCATCATTCTGTAATTATATAGTTGAAGTTGAGTGAATATCGTTCTTCCATAAAAAACAAGAAAGTGATATACAGAGTGTCAATATAGCCTTTTTTAAAACTGCAAAGGGAATTTGTCGATGCCATATATTGTTTTGGCACTGACAGGTGTGTTAAATTGAATTGAGAACTGATTTCCTAACAAAATTAAAATTGTAAAGGGACTTTATAGAGCAGGGGTCGGGAACCTTTTTGGTCAAGAGAGCCATAAAATATACATATTTTCAATTGCATTTCCATGCGAGCCATATAACATTTCTTCACTTAATCAGGCCTGAAATGTTTACTCAAAAGTCAACACATACAATGTCAATATACATTTAATGTGATTTCTGATGCTGCATGTAGTCGCTGCGGGCCTTGAACGGTTGCTCACATGCAGCACAAGTTGAAATCTAAGATACTCATCACCCTTTTTCGTTTAGGCATCTCCGTAGTGTTTTTAAAACTATATCGCTTTGTGAAGTCACAATATATGTTCCAGATTCCCCTTGTTTGTCACAATGCCTGTCTGGTAATTATCTTACACAACATAGACATGTGCTGGACGCGCGTTCTCAAGCGTACTGGGAATTTCCTGCCAAATTTGGCTATAAAAGAGTTTGAAATCTCGTAACAATAGTAAGCTTAGTCTTGGAACATTAGATTTTTCTGGGAGCCATATGCCGTCACCAAAAGAGCCATATATGGCTCGCGAGCCATGGGTTCCCGACCCCTGTTATAGAGTATAGACGCTCTGTATAAAACATGTGTTAAAAAAAGTTTCCTCTTAACTATCATGGTCCTTCATCCAAACGTATCAACATGTTTACACACTCCAGTTAATTGGATTTACATATTTATCCTGGGAAAGAGAAAAGCCGATAAGATGGTTTAACCATATGCCAAACCAGGGCCTTTTGTCCGGTTACCAGTTTATGTTGAGTATGGAATTAGTTAGCCAGTTACTTGTTTTCGGAAGTATGGTAGTTCGTAAGTTATTTTATAGATATTTTTGTGGGTCTTGTTTTAATGAGAAAAACCGAGAATTTACATTTCATTGAATTACATTGGATACTGCTTGTAATAACATCCAGAACACACCATGGTCGTGTATTTTGAGTGACTAACCAGTGAGCTATTTTCATACCTGACTTGGGCTGAAAAGATATAGTTTTTCTCATTATTAAATCAACCTATTGGCTTTCCCATGATAAAATCACCTCTTTAAAATCGACCAAAGCAACTTCGCAATTTTTTTTTTAACTGCGAAACACCATAGTACTCCTAACTTCCTTACAGGGAACACTGTTCCCCAAGATAAATCATATTTAATCGAATATATTCATAAAAAAAACATTCAATTTCACGAACCTCAACTTCCACTTTCTTTTCTCCATAGACGGTGTTCCCGGGTACAAGATTTTTCGTCAACAAAGCGTCATCTTTTCCTCTAGCTACGAATATTCCTGGATGCTTATGGGGTTCAACAACCGTTGACCTTCCACCTCTGAACCCTCCTCCACCTCGACCTGCCATGAATAAAGTCAACTTCAATGTAATATCACAGAAAATGCCATCACATGGCACAAACAGAAAAATTAAATCAAGCAAATGCTGCAATAATGACTTCAGTAAAATTTGCTAGAGAACAGCAGTACAAGCACTTTCACGTTAGAAGTTCCAGTGGCTCTTGGCATTTCAGAGGTCGGTTGCAACTTTGCTCAAAAATTAGTCTGCTTTACTTCTGATTGAGTGGGCGTAGTTCTTGGCAGGAGTGTACCCAGGTGGGTTTAGGGGTCGGAACCCCACACTTTTGTGAAAAAAGGATTTTTCTGTGTTATACATGAAAATTTTTCCTATCCTCAAAACGTTTTTTTAGACATTTAAGTCTCTTGAAAACCCACATTACTGCTTCCAGCCGGACCCGCCAGCTGTCTAACTCAAGTGCAGTTTCAAGTATTTTGTGGCGTCTACAGCTGCCGCAAAACCATGGCGGGATTTCCAAACCACGGCCACTAAGACCAAACCCACGGCGACTGACTTTTTAGCTGCCACAAACCAATAGCGAGCTGCCGTGGTTACGGCAGCAAATCGAATACCACCAATTTTAATGCCGTAACCACGGCAGGTCGGCTGTAATAGCAGGGCTGCCCCTAATCTGCTGATGGTGATAAATATTTGGTGAGTTGGAATGTTTTTCTTATGGATACAGTTTGGATGGATTTGGGGTTAGGGTTAGGGTTTAAGTAGATATAATTTCGCATGATAAACTAAAATATGGTACATGAATTTGTAAATATACCCGTAATAGCGCCATAAAACCATGGCAGGAGACGGCGTGGTACGTTCGTGGCAGGAGCTGCCATGAAGTGGTAAGAACTGCGCCTCGTCTAACTTGGCAATTAGAAATTTCAGAACTCCCTCTTAAAAATTCTTCTGTTGTCGTTCGTAACTCTGATCAAAGAGGAGTATCCTTCATATTCAAGTGACTATAAGTGTCTTTGCTTTGGACAAAAATGTGATGTGAAAATGAATGCTTTGAGTGCTTAATAACGCCAAACAAATCTTTTATGCGTCACACAGACTTTAATGTTAATTACATTAAAATTTCACATCACATTTTTGTTTGGAGTTATTTGAGCAGTTGCGGCGTTCACTTAACTACACCCCAAAATCCTGTAAAAATAACATTGATAAAGAGTAAGTCCAACTTACCACGGGGTCCTCCTCTACCCCCGCCTCGGCCACCAAATCCGCCACGCCCACCTCCGCCAAATCCACCACGCCCACCTCCACCTCTGCCACCGAATCCGCCTCTGCCGCCCCCTCTTCCTCCTCCTCTAAAACCCCCTCTGCCGCCACCTCTTGGTGAAAAACCTGAAAAAAATGAATAAAAGAAAGTTTTAAACAATAAATATGAGATGAACCCGAGAAACTTAGAAGCACAAAATAAAATTGAAAGATTCAACGTACTTTTGATAAGGATAGGATTTACATATTTACCTAGAGAGCGAAAAGCCAATAAGACGACTTAAACATATGAGCATAAATAACAAGTGGAAACCTATCAAATATTCTTGTGACACATAATGTTCAGATGTTACTCTATTATGCTTACTTAAACAAACAACACATCACTGCTGTACCGTAAAAGCGCCCAACTTCGGACAGTTCCTAACTTCGGACAAAATTTTTGAACGGCCATATCTTGGATAAAACGCGCCGTATATTGCTAATTTTAATTATTATAGGTTGCGCTGTTATATTACCGTACCACATAGGTATAAGTTTATATCGACAGAATAATCAGCATAACTGGCGAAAAATGATTGATAAAAACAAATAAATAAAACTGATCGCAGAATCAGGAACGCTAACAAAACCTTAAGTAAGGTTTACCTTCAATTTATGAAAATATCACACAAGTGTTGAGCCAGCATAATTAATATACAAAATACTATATTTATATTAAACACATCAAATAACTCACCAGGTCTCCCCATTTAGAAGATAGCACAAAATCCTTGATAAAGTTCAGTAAGTCACAACGCGAATGCAAACCAAGAGCTAACGAAACTTTAACAGCGCAAATGCAGCCAAGAGACCAGCGTGAACAACACACGTGCAATGGTAAGAGTCACTCAGTCGTATCATTTTGCTATATACGTCATGTTTCGTGATGTAATTTTGAGGGTACGTTATGAATTAAATATTTAAAAATATAGATAAAATTATAATAAATATATTTATATGTTTGTTTTATCTTTATATAATTTTTTCAATAGCTGGAGATAAATGATTTTTGTATAGTTGAACACGGAACCACAACCGATAGTTTCCTGAGTAATTCACTTGCATACAGTTACAAGCCGAATCCCAGGTTTTTGAGTTCACGCCTCGAGTATTCGAAAAATACCTGTTAAATCTTACAAATCTTATCTATTTATGATTTTAAAAGATTTTAATATTGTGCTAATTTACATATTTTCCATCAGATAACTCTTAGTACATTATAATATTATAAAAATGTCGGAAAATCGGCGGGTCTGCGTTCACCCTGTGGTTTTATTCACCATTATTGACAGTTTCGAAAGGAGGAAAGAAGATGCAAAAAGAGTAGTAGGAACACTTTTAGGTAAGAATTGTAAAATTAGTGCTTTTTAATTGTAATTTAGTTATGTGACAATATTAATTCATTAGTAATATTCATTTGTGCTTTTTTTCTGCAAGTTTGATTTTGTTCTTGTGCAATCATGAGTATTTCAAAAGGAAATCAACCTATAAACAAGTCACTGGACAAGCAGAGATCTAGAGAGCTCCTTTTAACTTTTCAATTTTAAATATTTTTATTTTAATTGCTTCAATTAATTTTATGAATACTTCAAATGGCTTCTTCGTCAATTCGATTATAATATTAAAGTATTCATATTTCTTTTTTCACTCGTATCGTGAATATTTTAACTTCATAATCAGCATACAAAACGAAGAAATAATTGATAAAAACAAAACAAAAACGAACAGAATAAAGGTTGGAAAAAGGAAAACATTAAAACTTACAGAATCAAAATATAAAAGTGATGGTAGAGGAAATGGCTTTACTGACAGTAGCATTTTATGTTGCTCTCATTTCCTATCACATTGCTGATTTCTCTATGTCAGGGATGGCGAACCACTTACCCGCGGGTGACAAAGTGACCCACCGCGTTTTATTCTTGACCCGCCGAGGAACGAATAAAATAAAAAAAATGCTAACATATCAGTGATAAAAGTTGATGAAAATGGCTTTCAATTATTCCAACAATAACTAAACTATTATAATGTACCGTCAGTTGGCAGTCAGGGCTGCGATCGCTCATATTCAAATTGTTAATTTTCGGGTCGGTATGGTAATTTTCCAAACTCCTAATCTTGTACGGTATCTTGTTTTTGGTAATTCGTACTCTAATTTCATAAAATAGGGTGTCATAAAAAGTCCCTGATAGAAGAAGTGCTGCATAAGTAAAGCCCAAAACTTCACCAACACAAACAGAAGCTTAGGTTCAGGAGTTTCTTATAGATACAAACATTGCTTAAATATCTGTGACCCACTCTCTTCTGTTCCGCGATAAAAATATAATTTTTGACCTATTCATTGAAAAAGGTTCGCTACCCTTGCCCTATGTCTAGGTTAAATCTTGTTGGAGAAAAATATGTCATGACATGAGCTCATCAAATCTTATCCTAACTTCTTCCAGGTACTGTTGATGCAAACGCAGTTACAGTCACGAATGCTTTCTGTGTTCCTCACACAGAATCAGACGATGAAGTCGCATTTGACATGGAGTACGCCAAGAATATGTACGACCTTCATAGGAAGGTCAATACAAATGAAGTGATCGTTGGATGGTAAGAACAGTTTTCCACATTTGGTTTGTTCCCAAGCACACTTCTCAGATTTCAAGGATGTCCTCAGGAGAATATTTATATAACATAAAAATTAAATTTTTTTTTCAACGGGGCATCTGGTAAGACGACAGACGCATTAAAAATGACGATTTCGCAGTCTTTAAAAATAACTGCGAAGGTGTCACTCACATATCGCAAAAAAAGTGCGCTAATAGTGAACACTGCGGTGCATGATACCAATAATAATAACATTTTTTATCAATAAACACTTCTATTTATTCTTCACCAGGTACGCGACTGGGCATGACATTACCGAACACTCTGTACTTATCCACGAGTATTATACGAAAGAAAGTAAAAATAAAATGCCAGTTCATCTCACTGTTGATACAACACTGACTAACGGAGAACTTGGATTCAAAGCATACATAAGGTGGGGAGTAATGAATAATAAAAAAAATTTCATGAGAATTTTTTCAAGGCAAGGTAATAATGCACTCCCACTCAGAGGTAAAAAAGATTTGGTTCTGAGTGAAGTTGCCTTGAGCTACTGTAAGTCTGAAACTATGTAGATTTATTCATTATAGGTTAGTAAAAGCTGATTGACGAGACTTTAAGCTGTTTAAATCAGGGTTGTCCAAACTCAGGCCCGCGGGCCACATGTGGCCGGCCGCTGCATTATCTGTGGCCCGCGCCGGAATCAGAGGGTAATCAAAAAATCGCATTTGGTGTTGTTTTGCCATAAAGTTAATCAGAAAAATCTTTTAACATATTGTTACATCACTGATGTGACTAGTGTTATGGCACTTTTTTCCAGTACACCTGTAGTATGCGTCACAATAATAGCGGACAACGGAACGTGGTATGTGTACCAGGTTAGGGTTAGGCCATAATTTTATTCCAATTTTCTATATTTTAGTTATATTACTAGTTCTGGGACTAGCTATTTGTACGTGAAATTATGGTCTGACTCCAACCTGTTACACAAACTACGTTCCTGTGTCCGCCATCTTGATTCACATACTACAGGAGTACCATTTTCCGTCGAAATCTTACACTAAATGTAGATATAAAAAGACTTATGCAGGTTTTTTTTGGTGGTTTTTGCATATTTTAGCTTGACAAAAGACAAATACTGACAAGTACTTGTTTTGTATTGCACTGTTTACCTATTCTTGGCACTATTTGTGGCCCGCGAATAATGCTAAAATAATTTTGTGGCCCTCGGAGTTGACAACCTTGGACCACCCTGGTTTAAATCTAAAAGTATGATCAAGGTTGAACACAATTTTATATCAATTAGGTGCCAATTTAAGTGATCCTGGAATACAATAATATATATCTTTTCTTTTTACACAAGCTCACCCATTGGAGTCCCAGGCAAAACCCAAGGAATGATGTTCACACCCGTTGATGTGAAATTACTTCAATACGATGCAGAGAGGGTTGGAGTCGACAGAATTCAAACTGTAAGTATTTATGACTCCTTGCACCACCCAGATCTACGCATCTGCAATAATCAACTTACTGAAACTGCAAGACCCTAGTACTCACCAGGCGAGATTAATGTCTTCATAGGATCTTTATTTGTACAATTTAGTTCAAAGCAAGATACAAGCTCTCACGACCCCTTATGTAATAATATCGGTATTTCTGAAGTATGCGTACCAATCTGGCGGACCCCAGAACGTAGTATATGTACCAGGTTAGGGTTGGGCCATAATTTTATTACAATTTTCCCTATTTTAGTTCTATTACGATTTCAAGTGACTCCCGTAGTATTTGTACCTAAAATTATGGCCTAACCCTAACCTGGTACACACACTACGTTCTGTTGTCCCTCATCTTGGTATGCATACTTCATGAGCTCAATATATCATCATTTTGTAGAAAAATATCAGATTATGTTGGACACAGGACTTGGAAACAACTCAACATTGATTAAAGTGCATTATTGTCTTTCCCCTCACTCTGTGATATAATGATATGATCTCCACAATAAAATTTTATTTGATAATTTGTCAAAAAAAACTAGTAAATGTTCATGAAATTAATTTTCATTCCTGTGCAGCAGCTTATGAATCCCCCATTATGCTCTCGCTATGATATAAATGCATAGTTAATCACAAAATATATTATTTTTTAGAACAGAGTTTCCCAAACTTTTTGAGCTGCGGACTCCTATTTGTGAATATTAGTTTTGACGTACCCCCTTCCTATGTCGTAACAATTTCTGTGCTTAACTAACGAGGAAGGATAATGTTTCTAGAACAGTAGGATACAACAAAACAACGTTAATGTGTTTCGCTGCACAATTTTTGGAGCAATTTGTGGCAAGCAAACTCGTAGGTCCGACTTTACGCAAGTCTCACCTGTATTTTGCCATCATATTGGTGATAGCTGAAAATGCTGCCTCACACATGTAGGTCGTTTTAAAATAAAATTAATTGCATTTTCTGACAGCAATAGATATTCATCCGTATCGCTCAACTAAAGCAAAACAATGGCCTTTTTGATTGAAATCAATCATCAAAGATCTACCAGACTCTTCTTATATTGTTGCGAACCCCCTGTGCAGTCATCACGGACCCCCAGCAGGCCCCAGTTTGGGAAACCCTGTTCTAGAATAACAAATTAGGATGGTATTCCAGGACACTTCTTCCAACAAGGCCGTTAAAATACATAAAAGAAAAACTTTCGCATAAAAAAAAAATTTTCCAGGGTTGCACAAAGAAAGCAGGTGTAGTAACCGTACCATCAGAGTTCCAGCATGTAACAGAAGCAATCGAAAACTTAACTTCAATGCTGGATGTCTGTTTGAATTATGTCAAAAGTGTTCAGGTATGCTGGTGAATTCAGGGTTGTCTGAAGTAAATCACATATTTAAATATCAATATTTAATAAAATTGTGATAGTGTGCAGCGGGGGCTCCCGAAGTATGCGAACCAAAATGGCGGACATCGGAATGTAATATGTGTACTAGGTTAGGGTTAGGCCATAATTTTAGGTATAAATACTACGGGAGGCTCTTGGCTAGTCTTCGAACTGATAATAGGACTAAAATAAGAAAAATTGGAAAAAAATAATCGCCTAACCCTAACCTGTTACCCATGTTACGTTCCGATGTCCGCCATCTTGGTTCGCATACTTCGGGAGCACCGTGCAGCGAGACTCTTGAGTCACTTAAGATAAAAAAAGCACTGAGTGTTTAGTCAGCTAGTCATTTGTCCCAGATGCTCTGACTTGACGGTAAAGGAGGCCGTAACTAGGGATGGGCAATATAGAATACCGAATCCGGAGGATTCGAATCCCAAAGTATTCGAATCCAACGGGATCCGATAACAGGATTCGGTTTCCGCCTCTCTGGCGCCAAGCGTCAATTTTTGTATTTCGGGTTTCTAATTTATCAATTATAGACGAGCGTTTTTCTCGCGTGGAAATCTCTCTCGTTTAATTAAACTTGCGTCTGCTCGCAAAGAACCCGTAAATCGGTAAACATCAAACACTGTAATTTCAATCGGCATATTAAGGACAAGAAGTCGGTAATATAACCTCACGGCGAGGACTCGTTATTGCACCACTTTTGCGTTTTCCTTCTTTGCTACCCAGCTAGCGTTATTTGTGCCGACTTATTGGTGATATTCCGATAATCTGAATGCAACAATCTTTAATTGTTTACAGACGTGCCTTGCCTCATTTTAAATTAAATGATTTTTCGCGACCTACGAGTTTTCCCAAAAAAATGATGCACGTAAACCAAAAGCCAGGCGTTAAATGTTATAACATTACTCGCCATTAATTTAGATCAAATATTATTCACGAATAATTTTATTATACCATTTTCCGAAATACAAAGTTATATCGCAAAACGCGAACAACTCTCACATTTAAATTTCACTCTTAAAAGATTACATATTTTTCGGTCCGTTTCTATCGTTCAAGATAGACGCACGTTTGATCGAGTAGTCTGTAGTATTTTAGCCGCCGATAAATTTTGAAAAAAGTTGCCGCATCTGGCGAAGATAGTGACGTATTGAATTTGAGTAGGGCTAAGTCTGGGTAGATAATGATTAATGATAACATTTCTATCGTTCAAGATAGACGCACGTTTGATTGAGTGTCTGTTGTATTTTAGTCGCCGATAAATTTTGAAAAAAGTTGCCGCATCTGGCTAAGATAGTGACGTATTGAATTTGAGTAGGGCTAAGTCTGGGTAGATAATGATTAATGATAACATTTCTATCGTTCAAGATAGACGCACGTTTGATTGGAAGTCTGTAGTATTTTAGTCGCCGATAAATTTTGAAAAAAGTTGCCGCATCTGGCTAAGATAGTGACGTATTGAATTTGAGTAGGGCTAAGTCTGGGTAGATAATGATTAATGATAACATTTCTATCGTTCAAGATAGACGCACGTTTGATTGGAAGTCTGTAGTATTTTAGTCACCGATGAATTTTGAAAAAAGTTGCCGCATCTGGCGAAGATAGTGACGTATTGAATTTGAGTAAGGCCAAGTCTGGATAGATAATGATATGTAACGATAATCATAGAAAAATGAGTTCGTCTTCAGATGTTATTACATAATAACTAAGTACGAAATCGCGTTTACGGGAACTTGGTTTTACGTGTCTT
This sequence comes from Styela clava, assembly GCF_964204865.1. Taxonomy (NCBI): domain Eukaryota; kingdom Metazoa; phylum Chordata; class Ascidiacea; order Stolidobranchia; family Styelidae; genus Styela; species Styela clava. The sequence goes on along the minus strand of NC_135253.1, from coordinate 21,919,468 downwards.
GCTCTCACAGAATAAAAGGTTGATTTTAATTGATAGTGGGTAAATTTAATATTTTGCAACGGCGCATAGGTTGCATTGGCCACACGCTGGTTCTCAGCGGGTTCGTTTTAGTATACTCGGCAGACTTACATTAATAATGATTTAACGCCGTTTCATGTCTATTTTGTATTTAACCGCTTACTATTAAAGTGTGTAAAGCGTGTCTTAATTTAGCATATCGGTATTTATTAGTATTTAGGGATTACATACATCTTTGGAACAATTGAAGGCAAAAAATATTGTAATATTCCTAAATTTTATTGTCCTGGGAACTGCCTGTTTAGTATCAAATGAAATCCAATGTTCAGGACATTTCCAAATAGATGATACATTTATAGTAAGTAATACATTTGCAATTTTTTACCATCTAAATCCAGCAATGTAGAAATTCCCACTATTTGAATAAGTATAAAAATAGAATAGGATTCGGTATTCTGGATTCGATTTAACTATTCTAGAATAGTAAATTATTCTACATTGCCCATCCCTAGCCGTAACTGACCAGTGACAGTTAGCAATTGATAGCATTTGAATATCAATTTCATTTATTCGAAATGAATAACTGTTTAATAATAACTGTACCCATATCCAACATGGACTAGTAACTGGACGAGAGACTGTTTGCCGTATGAACCGACTTTCCTCTCCCCCAAAAAAACATTTTATCGACCAGTACGGTATATGGGAATTAACCTGCTGGAGTACGGATAAATATATGACATCGATCTTCAATTGATTTGCCTATGTAGACATATTGAATGCCTTATAGGCAGGAGATTTGATTTTTAGGGAAGCGCACAAAAAGTTGACTAGTACCGTCAATCGACTTGTTCTTTCAAATGGTGATAAATGTGAGATCTGTGCACTGTGTGTTCCCAAAATTTTGGTGACAGTCTAAAAAGTATTTGTTGAGATATTTTGAACAATGTTTTTTATTTCAGGATGGGACAACACCTCCAGATTCTAACACTGGCAGATTTCTACTTGATCTTATTTATTCAGTTCCACATCTCTCAGAGAAGGAGTTCGATACAATGCTGAATAATAATATAAATGTAAGTGTGAACCTGGTTGCTGTGATATACTGTAGTTTGGTAATTTAACAGGTAATTTATATCAAGGGTGGGCAAATTGCGGCGGCATCTGACCTACCGGTGTGTTTCTAAATTGATTTTGAAGGTATTGATGAAGATCATGTCATAATGATCCTGATTGATAGATTGTGCTTCTTGTTATTATATAAACGTTAGTCCACATGGTTTTTATTCATAGTTTTTCATATTGAGCCATGAGCCTCCGGCCCCGTAATCAAGTCTATTATGTGTAACTGGCCCACTCATGGGTGGACATGGGGGTATCTTCAAACTGTATCGCATATATATCTGGGGCCGGCATTGTGACGACTAGGTCAGTGGTTCCCAACCTATTAGGGCTTGTGGCCTCGTGTAATCTTTTATTTTGTCTTTTTCCGCAGGATCTTCTCATGGTTCGTTACTTGACCAATGTTCTACAAGCTCAGTTGACATTGAATGAGAAATTGGTCAACACCTCTCTCATACAACAAACATAAAGCTATTAGACAATTTTATTTGAGGATTTTCATTTTTTGGGCTTGGGATTATAGTTATTATTTCGCTTTTAAAAGAGAATTGGGAGACCAGATGGTTGCTTTTTGCCTTTAAAGATAGAACCGAGAATATTTGGATCATAGAGACAAATTAGAAGATGTTGAGGAAGATTTATTGATTAATTGATTTGCTTGTTATTCTGTGGTCATTTTCATTGAATCTCATAACTTTTTACACTTGTGAGTTGTGACTGCTTGCATCTCCCCCAGAGTTTTACCAAATTAAGGCTTTCTAAGAGTGTATATGTACAGTGAGTGAAAATATTCCAAATTTTTGTGGTATTAATGAAATCATAAATTAGGAAATCGATCAAAAACAGCAGGTTGGGGATTGGAATTATTATCGCTCTTAGAAAAATGGGGAAACGTTTTGGCTTCAGAGGGACCACCAGGGAAACAATGAATCATGAACACAAATCTATCATAAAAATGTCTAATAAACACTATGATTTCCTGACTAACTATTTTGGGTCCTTGTTATCAATAGTGTGACATTTTATGCATGTTGGAGTTTTTGGCTGGTTTCCCACTTTTAGGGTTCAACGTCCACAGGGTGCATGTGTACAATATATAAACAAAACGAGGGAAAACTGCAGGTTTAGGGATATAATCATCAACCCCCTTTTAAAACAATTGGAGTCTGTATTTTTACTGTCAATATAAGCATCCCGAAAAGATCAATCATAAAGTCCAAATATACAAATCTTGATGCTCGTTTCATATTATAGATTTAGGTCCAATAAATATTAGGTATTAAACTTTTTTGGGCCTCCACATTTGAATTCTGTGATATTTCACACTTGTGGTTCCCTTCTGGTTGTTTGAAGGGGGAAAAATAAAAATTGTTTCAGGATTTATATATGTTGTGAAATATTTGAATACTCTTCTTTTGCTTCAGTGTCTGTATTGAAATATCCGTGTAAAAAATCATTTTGGTGCAGAATAAAAGACAAGTTAGCCATATGTGTGTTTTAAATTTATAGGATGGCCGGTTTGCAATTGGTCATTGGAGTTCATGGGGTGTATATATGCCATTTAAAAAAATTCAAATGCTCTATTTCTCCAGCGTCTGTTCTCCAGCGTCTGTATTGAATAATCAAAAAAGAACTTATTTTGGCGCAGAATGAAGGTCAGATTAACTATATGTGTGATTTGAATTAAAAAGCTGGTCGGTTAGCAGTTCTGGGTATTGCAGTCTTCAGATGTCGAATATAAACCAGGCATTGTAGGCTGTAGTCAATTCCCGATAGGCTGTTCTTTTAATTTGGCTTCATTTTCACAGGTTTCACCTATGCAAGGCCCCAATATTCCAGTGTCTGGACAGACGACATTTTAGTTGAACAAGAGCATTTTAGTGAGCTAATAATTGCATTTTTGCGCGTAGTCAGGAATCGCAAAATTAAAACAAACTTGCCTGCCTGCCTTACTCTTTTCTCTGTGTTACGCTGATTTGCGTATTAGTTTGAGGGATAATCTAAGACTAATTGCTTGATTAGGGGAAGGGCCGCTATAGTTCCCTGGACAGGGGGATCGAAACCCTAGAAATGTAAAAAAAAGCATTTTTCTATATCATACACAGCAATTTTTCGCTTTCTTTGAAACGCTTCTCAGACCCTCAAGACTTTAAAATCAACGTTTTCCTAGCTGATAGGCTCTAACTTGGGAATTAGAAATTCCAGGGCCATCAGAGAAAAATCGCAATACTGCAGATTTGGTGAGCTATAGCAAAGCTTGTGAATCCGCCTCACTTAGCATTGAAACTTCAGTGTTTTTATTTTGAAAACCAGACTAGGGCTTAGTCATGTATTGTCAAATCTACAATTTTGCCAAATCAAATGAGCTAATTGCCCTTAGTTAGGTGAGCCATGACTGCGATAGCTTTTCTAGAAATGAGAATTTTTGTACACAACTCGCTCAGTGTGACAATAAATGAATGCTTCGGTAAATTATATTTAACTCAAATAAATCTTCTTGAATTCAACCTAAAGTCAGGCGAAATGTTACAGAAATACATTTGTGTTAGTGTGCAGCAAGACTCGTCGACTGCTAACCGACTAGCTTTAACTCAAATAAATCTTCTTGAATTCAAACTAAAGTCAGGCGAAATGTTACAGAAATACATTTGTGTTAGTGTGCAGCAAGACTCGTCGACTGCTAACCGACTAGCTTTAACTCAAATAAATCTTCTTGAATTCAAACTAAAGTCAGGCGAAATGTTACAGAAATACATTTGTGTTAGTGTGCAGCAAGACTCTTGACATCATTGCGTTACACGCATACAGATTCACTTCCACAAAGACATTGAGCAAGGAAAGGTTAGCTTTGCGTAACCCCACTGATATTCACATTAAAGTTGCAAAACACATTAGAAGTTATGTCACTCATATTACTACCATGCACAACAACATAAAAATCATTATAGGTGCATTCAGTGTATTCAAACTAAAAATGTGAAATGAAAAATACAGTGGAAAGAAGAGACAGTGTGTTGCTACTTGCAAAGTAAATTAGAAGCTGGTTACTGTCCTGATATTGTCCCATCACTAAGTCATTGATCATACCCAGGCTGGGTTACTATCCAAGCCTTACTAAGCCAGAGGTGTGTACCTTTAATACAGGAAGGCCAGATACAAATTACTGGATGAAATCGCGGACTGCACATTCATTTGTCACAGGCTTAACAGTAGTTGCACGCCAGGGATGGCCAATACCGAAGAGTTCACTATTTAGAGTACATTCGAAAGTAAAATTAAGTAAAATACGCTTATCTATTGTATATGAAAGAATTTGCATACAATAAACAATGGAATAACAGGCTATATTACCAGGCATTTCATATTCACAGATTACTGCGATATATATATTAGAATAGTAACGCTTTCATTTTTTTTCAGTCGACGCAACCATGAGTTACGTTTAAATTAGATTCAAATTAATACGACAAGGCATTGAAATCAATAATTAATTAAATTCAGTCACTTTGCCACACATTTTAAGTCCACAAATCGCCGTTGTATTTTGAAGTAATAATACTTTTATTACTTTGTGAATATCAATCAAAATTAATTATATTCGGGCACTTTGCCACAGTTTTTTACGTATGCAAATCGCCGTTGTATTTTGAAGTAATAATACTTTTATTACTTTGTGAATATGAATCAAAATTGATTATATTCGGGCGCTTTGCCACACGTTTTTAAGTATGCAAATCGCCCTTGTATTTAGGAGGAATAATACATTTATTACTTTGTGAATATGAATCAAAATTGATTATATTCGGGCACTTTGCCACACATTTTAGGTCCACAAATCGCCCTTGTATTTAGGAGGAATAATACTTTTATTACTTCATGAATATGATTCAAAATTGATTATATTCGGGCGCTTTGCCACACGTTTTTAAGTATGCAAATCGCCCTTGTATTTAGGAGGAATAATACATTTATTACTTTGTGAATATGAATCAAAATTGATTATATTCGGGCGCTTTGCCACACGTTTTTACGTATGCAATCGCCCTTGTATTTAGGAGAAATAATACTTTTATTACTTTGTGAATATCAATCAAAATTAATTATATTCGGGCACTTTGCCACACGTTTTTACGTATGCAATCGCCCTTGTATTTAGGAGAAATAATACTTTTATTACTTTGTGAATATGAATCAAAATTAATTATATTCGGGCACTTTAACACATTTTATGTCCACAAATCCCCGTAGTATTACAAAGTAATATCATAACACTTTTATTATTTTGTAAATACGAATCAAAATAGGAATCAAAAATTAATAATATCGGACAGTTCACCACATATTTTATGCTCGCAGATTGTGGACACAACCATAAGTAAGTTACGTTAAACATAACTAAATTAATACCTTATAATAATTTTATATGCTGGCATCGGTCATGGATATGAATATTTTGCTCAACACAAAATCATCCTAGTAAAAAGTCGAAAATTTTATCTATCATTAACAAAATTATTCGCCAAAAAGCGGGAAATAGTATGAATTATTTTTTCTAATAAATTCACTTGTTTTTCCGACTTGCGACAATTTATTGGGTATCATAACAATTACGACATAAAATAATCTTCAATTTTTGGACGTAAAGAAAATGAATGTGTAAATTAGAAGCAGTGTAGGGGAATAGCGGCGATGTCCACCACACAATCGTGCAAGGGTGTCGCAACACACGCTTGCACAGAATATAAACAACCCTAGTGCCGATTTTATTGTCATTACAATATGCGACAAAGCGCAAAACTTCGTTTGAAGATTCCCGCAAAAGCGAAAAACCGTGTTTACGGCGAAAAGTGGCTACCATTCGAAAATCAGCCAAAAAGATATTCGAATACTTTAGTACGTCTTTGGGAAAAGAATTTTTTTGTTTTTTTGTTTAGTTTATCCTTTGCATGCGAAAGTTAATGAGCCTCAGAAGTTTTATGCAACGAAAGTGGGTCATGAAAGAAAAAAGGTTGAGAACCACTGTGACCTGAGCAAAGAAAGGTGGGCAATAACTTCTTCTTAACATATCTAAAACAGGGTGGGAGATGGAGCGGACCAGAATATTAGTTGTGGTGCAATAACAAGATAGTACCATCTGTTTAGCATTGAGACTTCGGTATAATGATAAAAATAAAAAAAATGATAGAAAAATACTGCGTTTAAAAAATATAAAATGGATAGACTGGTAATTGCTAAATTATTTGAGACTGCCATGATTTTGCAAGACTTGAAGAAATACAGCATATGCACACACTAGCAGAGAAAAAGATGGACTTAGGTGTGGTGACCGTACATTTGAACCCACGTACATTTGAACTCATACATTTGCACCCGTATATTCGTCGTTTCAATTTATATGCGGGTGCTAAAATCCATGGGTTAGGGTTAGTATGGGTTCAAATATCCATAAAACAAAAAAAATTTTAATAGGCGCAATAGTATACAGGTGAAATTGTCGTGGGTTCAAATGTAATGGAACCTTAGGGGTTACTTAATAATAAGAAAATGGATTGAATTAGTTTTTTAAAAGGTAGGTTTGTGGAGATAACCCTAAATTGACAAAAAATTTGATTACCGTAAATAATTCTGAATACCTTGAGTTTTTTTTATCATAGCGAAATCCTAGTAATTTCCAAAACATATTCTGTAAAACTGCTCATAAAATATCAATTTCATCCATCGTTATTTTTAACAGTGAATAGAAACTGTAAATTCAATTACAAATTATAGACTTTTATATTATCAGAAAATCAAAAACCTTAGACTAATTATCACACATGCAATCATGATCCCCAAAGTCCCCATGACCATAATTCCTTATTTAGTTTTCTCATTAGGAAGATCGATACAGAAGGGAACTGCTTAGACCATTTTTACAGTGGATGAGTACAAAATCATGTTAAAAAATTTAATCAATTATGCGATGAAGTACTTTTAGAAATTAAGAGAAACCATAGTCTTATTGTCACACCCACACTTTGGGTCACAAAAGCCCCTCAGTCCCCCCTTATCCTCACACTACATGCCATAAACAAGAGCAGCACAATGTAGGTTCATAGCAGATGCCTTGTCTTGCTTTCTCATGAAGGACAGAGTAAGGTTTCCAAGCTTCAATTATCCAGAACGGTGCAACAAGTACGAAGTAACCTGGAAAGTAAAAGATAGTTATTTTGAATGAATAATTTTTAGTTGACTTGTGGGTAGGGCTGGGCATTTTCGAATACCTGATAATTTCATAATCGTTTATTTTTTTCAAATCGAATCTCGAATACTTGGGCGATAAAAAATTGTATGTAACTTTCTTATTGTATTAGGTCCTCCAGACACATAAATTACTGAAAACACAGAATACATCACTCAGGCAGATTGCTGAGCGTTCACACACAATAAAAAACATGTTTTCATCAATAACTCACTACAGAAAAGAGTTATATGTCAGAATTGAGAAAATATGGCTTCAATAAAAAAAATTGAAAATTTTTCATCTCGACCATTGGGAGAAAGAAAAAAAAACAAGATGGCGGCGATTCAAAATTTCGCTCTGAACCGATTCGAATAATTTACTATTCGATTTGAAATGCCCGGCCCTAGTAGTGGAATTTCATATTTAACCCTGGAGACTGGAACCTGGCAGGGATTTTCAGTTAACACTCCACTCCAGACATGGCAATACTTCACTAGGTAATTGTTCCAGATGCTTGTTTAGTGAGAGAAGGTGTGACCAAACAATAGTTTTGTTGAGGTAACTGCAGACGCTAGGAGCCAAGCGGAGGAAACTCATCTACAAGTATTTTGTGATGAGGGAAACAGCATAGCACAATTCAACCTCAAAACTTGGCTAACTAATCCCATACCCGAAATGAACTGGTGACGGGGCAAGAGGCTGTGGTTAAGCCGTCCTATCGGTTCTTCTCTAATTATGTAAGTCCTATCGTAACTCAATAAAGCAGGGGTTGGCAAACTATGGCCCGCGGGCCGGATGTGGTATAATTCGGCCCGGCCCGCGACGCTTCACTGAATTATATTAACAAAACAGCTGCATTGACGATTATATTCTTTACTTGACAGGATCTGTTTGTTTGCAGTTTAGTTCGATCCAACCAAAAAATGCTATTCGAAAAGATCAGATTTAAAAATTCAGATTGTCACTGATTGTGCAAAATAATCTATTTGAAATGTTCAGAATCAAAATATATTACATGAAAGAATTCTAGAACAATTGACCCTACAAAAAAAAAGATATTTCTATCGTAATTCAAATCTAAAAAATACCATTGAATTTACCAAATTCAAAAAATAACTATTCTCATGTCAGCTTTCTTGCCCATAAGCCTGAAACTGTGTCTATTATTATTCTTACATACAGTGACACAACTTACCTGTGCATATGAGAGTTAGTATTGTGCTGACATAACACCAATAGTACAGTTCTGTAGTTGTTTCAGACTGAAAAATATTATTTAATAAACTCAAATTAGTAATGGCTAAGTGATTAAAGCAGTAGGCCAAGAAATCCCAGAATACCAAGCTGCATAACCATAGCAAACAGTAACGAAGTAAATATATATCATTATTCTGGGCATTGCAAAGGGTTGTAATGCCATTGCAAATACATTATAGACCAATAATAAATAAGGCCTATAAGTTTATTTCGACTCCATAATCAGCAGTAGACGATAAAATAATAGAAAAAAAATAACTGAAAAATAACTTCTATTCAATTAATCACTGTCACCATTTTCCCCTCGCTTGTCGTTTGTTCTTTATATAACTTATATACATTTATCCAAATATGCCTTTTTTATAAATTTATACTTGAGTTGTTTTTCTTTTTTTTTTTCTATTATATGATTTTAGTGAAGTTGTGTTTGCTGCGAATTTTTTCAATGATTCAAAATATGTTCACCATAACGACTATTGCATAGTCAATGTTTGTAGCAAATGTAGTTATTTTTTTACACTGAACCAGTGACAGCGCTTTAGGTGTCGCTGCTTGAAGACCTAATATGGTCCTTCGCGACTCCTGTCGCACAAATATCATTATTATTATATTTATTTCCTGTACCAATTTTTTGTGCATTTGATGTTTTTGTGACGACGAATAAATGATTGATTAATGATTAAAAATTAAAGCACGCACGCACACACACACTCATACAATCATCGAGACATGATAAGGTTGGAAGTAAAAAAAGCGAGACTGAACATCAATTAAGCTTGAGCTCTGTATTTTGAGTGTTCATTCATCCAGAACCCAGAGAATACAAGTCTGTGTGCTCAGAACAAATAATCTGACAAGGCAAACGAATACCAGTCCTATACAATACATGGCAAGAGTAAATATTTGTCTAAGTGAAAGCATGAATTGAATTATCGATCTGAATTTATAAAATGGGTGTTTCACCTATGTCAGCCAAATTATCTAGTTGTCACTTTTTAGAATACAGATAATCAAATTTTCGGTACAATTTGGTAGAATCTAAATTCTAAATGTTTTTATTGATTATTTTATCCCCTGATATGCTGATCATGGAGTCAAAATGAACTTATTCTCATTTACAGCGTGTCTAAAAAACTTTGCCCGAGTTCATAGTGAGAACACTTGAAAACATCTTTGTCTTTGTGTTTATAAACAATTCTTATTATGCTTGTAGTTCTCATTTATCATACAATAAAATTTATTTAAACTTTGATTGTTAATACTATAAAATCATGCAAAATTTTTTGGACACTCTGTCTTATATGAAGTGCTGAGTGTTCTCTGTATTCAATACGGCTTTTCCGAAGCAAACCATCCTACAAGCCGATTTTGATGGGCATGTTATAGGCTCGGCGGTGTGGCGCATCATACTAAGCATTAGGTTAATTAGGGTTCACAGGTTGAAATCCCATGCGAGGATAGTTATGTACAAGACGATTGCTGGACTCCTTCGTCGCTGTAAGGTGGTTCACATAACCGCTGGTCGGTTACATCTTCCTCCACCATCAAGTCCATGCTTCCGAAAACAAATAACTGGCTGACTAATCCTAGTAACCGGACGAAACGCCGTGGTTCGCCATATGATTAAGCCGTCTTATAGCTTTCTTCACCCCCAGGATAATAATGAGATCATTGAAAAGACTATCCATTGATAATTTTAAATATAATTCGAATACTTACACATGCAGTAGCTTGAAACGTATAAACTGTTGTTACAAGCCCAAGAATGAAGGAAAGGATTCCGAATACGTGAAATGCCAAATTCACTATTCTCGGTATCGGCTCAAACAAAGTGAAGAGAGTCCCAAAGCCTGTGTAATATATAAAAGAGTCACGATAGCCAAAAATAAATATTTTTTTTAATTTAACGCTTATTTATGACTTTTGCTCCGAACAAGGCCTGTACAAGAAACTGATTATGTGACCCTATGAAAAGCTGCTATTATTTATAACGAGCTAAATCGATTTGTCACTACCTCAGTGCCTCCCCAGTTTATCACACCCTTGACGAGATGGCGGGCATGAGATTTGAACCAGAAATTTGTAATCTGTGATGCCATCACAGCAAAGTTATAGCGCTTCACCCATGAAGCTCCCAAGAATGCACATCAGGGACATGTATACTCCACCGTTACCTCTGTTACCACACCCACCTACCCTTCTTGCACAACTGTCTGTATAAGGGACCATATTATACGTATTTGATTTACCTTATTATAATTTATACATATCAAAAGGGGTGTATGCCGCTCATTCGTGTTTTAGGCCAGTATGGTCTTGTGCATACATCCCGTCTTCAGTATTTATGACTACTAGGGCTGTCCAAGCGAACCAAATATTCGAAATCGAATCGCAAATTATTCGAATCGTTTTTCAGCTAATTTTCGAATCGCTAAAATTAGGTACCGGTACATGAAGCGGAAACCACCCTTACGGGATGTTTTTCATCGGGCAAGCGGCGGCGCTCCGAGCTCAGACCACTTTCGCTCCCGGCTTAATTGGTTTCCCGATATTTCTCTCGCCTTCATGTTGTGATAAACATGTCATTACTAATGTCATTACTAGAAATGGCACGTGATTAGCCATTTCTACATGGTCATCATAACAAGTTATAATTGGTCATGACGTTTTTGAGAGAGAACACGGAGAAAAAGGAGACAATTTAGAAAACGATAGTTCTATAAATAGAATAGATTTGAAGCTGTCGAGTTAGTTATCATAGGAACATGGTACAGGCAACTTAACCCTTTCCATGCGATTTTTATTGAATAATCGTATTTGCTACGCCGATTTTATGCATTTGTACCCCCACAACTGATCGATCTACTAACGAAAAACTAATGATCCTCTGCTGCCCACTGACGGCTCGTTGGAAAGCTTATTTGAAGAGCTTGCAATTGGCAATTAAAAAAAAATTTTTTTTCAAAAGTGGTGGTCTGAGTCACAAACCGGATAAAAAAAAAGCATTTTTTTTTCTTGGGAGTTGAAACTTCAAAACGTGATAAAAAATAGAAATATTCGCTGAATCCTTTACTGTTACCGCTTCGTGGTTGGCAAACAATAACATAATATTGCTGTAGCAATTTCGTGATCTAACTCAAAATACTTTGGTAGATGGAAGGGATAATATGTCTTCTATTACCACCCAAAATACAACGAAATTTCAAAAATTTCAAAAACACTCCCTCGTTCCACCGCAAATAAAATTCCAGTCGTGAACGAAAGCGAGATTTACCGTCGCTTATGTTAATCCCGTAGAAGACTTCTTGTCAATAAACTAAAACCAGGAAAAACTAGACCAACAGTTTGCGACCGATTGCTAAATAAAACAGTGGAGTACATCAACGTACCCGCCGCAATCTAGCGAGTTTTGTCGTTGGTACGTATCCGTGCCCACCGCACGGAAAGGGTTAAAGCTGAAACAGGTGTTTTGGGATCCTTATGATGGCAATACCTTCTTTGAATGGAATTTGTAATTTATTATGATAGCATTACTGTATTATCCATCTATATACCAAGACAAATAATTGCACTCTTGCATTTTGATGGCTGTTGTACACTAACAATATTATAGTCATCAAATAATATTGTCATCAAACTAGCTTGGAATTTTTAAATGAAATTTTGAACTTGAGCAACAGTTTTATCTATATTGATGGTTGTCATTATTTTGCTGGAATTTACACAAAAAAACATAAGACTAGTGAATAGGATTAAAATAGCATCTACAGGCTTTACATGTCCTATTAAAACTGAATCCATCAAAATTGAGATTGCAATTTTTGAATATTGCAATTTTTACTCTTAACACTCAACAGTTTTCGAGACCCAAATTTTGGAGTTCTCCAATTTTTTTGACCAGTCCATACAAGCGAGTGATCTCCTTTCATAAATCTAAAAACATTGTATTGCAAAATACCAGCAGTAAGTAAGATGTAACTGCACATACGTTACCACAACATCGAAGGGCAGGCGTTTATAGAGACAGATTAAATATTGCGCAATAATATTCGATTATTCGGTTCGATTCGGCGAAAATATTCGATTCGATTCGAATCAAAAAATTATTCGATTTTGGACAGCCCTAATAACTACTAATTATTTTATATTGCTTTTACGAGACGAATAAACATACATACATCAGTGTTTCCCAACCTATCACGACCCAAAACTGGGCCAACTTGGAATTTTCTTGGGTCGCTTGTTTCTTTAACAAAAACTTAAAAGTTACTGTGGGGAAATAAATGTTATATAAAAATGATTGTTTATATTAGTCATTTACCGTAATTTTGCTGTCAAAATGTATTACATGTCGTTTAGTATTTAAACATATCCTTGTGTCTTGAGATTTTACAAAAAATTATCTTTTAAAAAATTTGGGTACCTTGAAAAAAAGGTTGAGAATCACTGCACTATATCACCCAGTGTGTAATAAATTAGTTCGGCAATGCTGAACCAAAAACGCTTGAACCTAAAAAGTCAGATTCATGGTAAAATTGGTAGTTCAAGCGCAACCTTTCCTCACTGAATTCAGGAGCCCCTACAAATAAATTCTTTCTTTTTGCCTTGAGCCGAGGATGTGCAACCTTCACTACAGGAGGACCAGATACAAATAACTGGGTAAAACCGTGGGTCGCACTTTTATATATCTATTAGTTGCAGGCATAACAATGTTGGTTATTGATTTTGTGACATGCGTTGTTCTCGTCGCACAATCAAGCTGTTGGGCATTGTAACATCATAGATAAATTGGTTGGGCCGCATAAATTTTCCCAGAGGGCCGTATTTGGCCCACGGGTTACACACCCCTGCCTTGAGCAACTATTTACTAAACTGATATTATAACAATCAAATCTCCCTTACCGACAGTGAAGAACAGGAAAATAGTGCTGGCCACTAATATAGAAAGCAAGGGTTGTTCGCACGCTCGTTCCGACCTTGGCAGCAACAGAATATACAACTCGGGAATCAACAACGACAAAGAAATAATGAGTGCAAGTATCCGACTGAAAATAAAATTTATGAGATTAATATTTCAACTTTACAAAACAAGAATAAAATAATACAGGGTATCCATAAAGTCACAATCAACCAGTGGCCGTTTTACTTTTCCGAAATTGAAGTATCTCACAAAAAGATTCCAGTGTTAATTAATTTACACTTATGCATGCAAAAAACACATATATATATATATATATATACAGGGTGTCCATAAGTTCCCCTTCACAATTTCAATTTTGCTATGAAGTAAGTTCTCAATCTATCTTAACCAGGTTTGTTGTTTCAATCAGTAATTGTTTAAGTATTTTTACTCCATTCAATACATCTGTGAGAGCTAAAACTAGGCTATATATTATGGTATTGATAAATTCCCTTTGCAATTTTAATTTTTTTTTAAGAATTTATGGACACCCTATTTTGGGTGCTCCCGAAGTATGCGGCGAACCAAGATGGCGGACATCGGAACGTAACATGGGTAACAGGTTAGGGTTAGGCGATAATTTTTTTCCAATTTTAGTCCTATTATCAGTTCGAAGACTAGCCAAGAGCCTCCCGTAGTATTTATACCTAAAATTATGGCCTAACCCTAACCTAGTACACATATTACATTCCGATGTCCGCCATCTTGGTTTGCATACTTCGGGAGCCCCCTATTTTGTTTGATAATAAAATAGGTATATCATCAAACCTCCCAAAGACAGGGATGAAAGCAAAAATTCTTTATTTTCAATATTGAATTCATAACATTAAAGTTTTTGCAACAACTAGCATCACTTTTTTGCGAAGATACGAGCATAGCGGTTCTCAAACGCAGAGCAGTCAGAGGGGGGCCACAATGCCACACAAAAAATGATTTCACTCTTACAAGAAGACTCCTCGTTCCTCCTAGTTTCATTGTATGATAAGGTTATTACTCGCGGTGGTTTCACTTTGTTAATCATGAATTGTTTGAACATAATGGGATTTGGGTACTTCTGAAGTATGCGCACCAAGATGTCGCATAACCTGAACCCTAACCTGGTACACAACCCGAGTTCAGGTTGTGCGCCATCTTGATGCGCATACTTCAGGAGGTCCGAGATTTGGAATCTACCAATCAAAATATCACTATAAATACCACTGGAATGATAAACAAAGGGCCACAAGTGCTAAAAGCCTACTGAAGAGGGTCTCAAGTTGTTTCAAATTGCTCGGCGGTGTGGCGCATCGTGCTAAGCGTTAGGAATACGCACGCCACCACATCTCTGATTACCCTTTGTGGGATAGCAGGTTCGAATCCCATGCGGGGATGATCATGTGCAAGAGGATTGCTGGACTCCTCGCCGCCGTAGGGTGGTTCACGTGACCGCTGGTCGGTTACGGCTTCCTCCACCAAGTCCATGCTTCCGAAAACAAATAACTGGCTAACTAATTCCATACCCAAACCTGGACTGGTAACCGGACGAGAGGCCGTGGTTCGCCATATGTTTAAGCAGTCTTATCGGCTTTCCTCTCCCCCGGAATAAATATGTAAATCCTATCCTATGTTCAAAGTAGTAGTAGTAATATATATTCATCACCATGTTAAAATTAAAAACACATTTACAAACAGAAGCAAAGTATTTTGTTATTCACAGATAAAGGGAGTCACAGAAAACCTCAAGAAGTTATCTAGCTGTGACAACATATGGCGTATTGCTGCTATTAAAGGATGAATATAACAATAAAAAACTGCATTAGTCAATTGTTTATCAAAGTTAAAATAAGATGGATAAAAAATATCTCAGACTTTAGATTCATTCCATCAATACCGTGCTCCAGTAGTATGTGCACCAAGATGGCGGACAATGGAGCGTAGCATGTGTACCATGTTAGGAGATCTATTACGAGTTCAGAGACTAGCAAAGTGACTTCCGTAGTATTTGTAACTGAAATTATAGCTTAACCATAACCTGGCACACATACGTTTCGGTGTCCGTCATCTTGGTTCACATACTACATGAATAGCCTACCCAAAAATACTTACAATTTGACTCTGTTATTCTTTGGGAACCATCTCGTCATGTGAAACAGTATGTGAGGATAGAAATAAAACCACATATTTCTTCGTGTTCTATATTACTAATAATACAGGAATATATTGAAAATATACAAGACACAAAAATAAGAAATCTAAGCGGCATGATATATTATTACTATGAGGGGTGCTACTATAGTAATAGGGGGGCATAAGGGTACATCCCCCCCCCCAATATTTTTTAAATGCAGATATATCAGTGGCTACTTTATCTGGCTTTGTTCGGTGCAAAATGCACGTGTGGGCATCTTTTTAGGTCATTATACAGAAAAAAATTTGAAATCCCCCCCTTGAAATTTCGAGCTGGCTACGCTTTGGTATACTGTCTCGCAGTTGGATCTCGATAATTTTAATCACGGTTAGGAACTGAATTCTATGAGAATTTCTTTATGTGGTGAGATCATGTTAAGCAAGTGGCAAACAACAGTAGTTCCTATATGGGTATGAGAGCATTAGTAATTAGGATCAATGAGCCTATGGGAGAGAATAGATCAACCGGTGGGCCATGGCCCACTGCTGGGCCCAGGAACATTTTCAGTGGGCCAAAGGTAGATTAAAAATTGCTGGCTGCTGATAGAGTTAGTTAAATTTGATGGTAATAGCAATGGATGATCATGTTTTTGTTACAGGGTGGTAATTTTCGCCTAATTATTATCAGTGTCTATTTTTCCAGGAAGAATTCTATGTTTTCCGTGAAGTTTCCCCCCCCAGCACGAAAAACTTAGTGGGCCACGAAAGAAAAAAAGGTTGAGAACCACTGGGATAGATGATTGGACAATTCAATAATTTAGTGAAGCATGGTATCTGTCTGCTCAGGGGCGTAGCCAGAGAGAGGGGGTTCTGAAACTTTAAATTGCTGTTATTGGAGTCAGACTGTATCAGTTAGCGAGTCTGATCGGAGGCGGGAAAGCGAGGGTTTTTAAAAGTTGTGAGGGTCTAAAAAGCGTTACAAATTACGAAAAATTGATATTTATGATACAGTGAAATGCTTTTTTTACATTTCAAAAGACAATTACTCAAAAAACTATTTAAAATTTGCTGAAAACTTTAAACCAAAAAAGGTTCACAATGTTTGAATTAAAAGCCATTGTCGAAATCAAAATTGATATTACAGAATAGTCAAGATAAAATTTGCATATTCCACATTTTTACTTTTCAGGAAGATATAATCATGCCAATATAGACTAGACGTAAGACATGCCAATGTAGACTAGACGCAGTGGCGTGTCTATAAATGAGGGAGGGGAGGGGCAAGGAGGAACCCGCCCAGACAGCACGTTATAAGGTGAGTTTGTTGATTAGCTTGGTGATTTAAATAATAATATTTCACTCTTACTTGACCTTCAATTTATTTATTCTCATGTATAACAACAAATTGTTTTTCCCCAAAATTATTTTCGAAGTTAGTTATAACAGGCATCATTATCAGAAACTCGTTTAGGGCAGCAGAAAAACTTGACACGCCACTGACTAGACAAGGAACATGCCAATTTAAACTAGACATGAAAAGTTACATAATCACACCTGAAGCCAGTAGGCAGAATAACAATAACCAAGTCGAGTTTTATATTTCTGACATTACTTTTGTGAAAATGATAGAACTCATCCTGAAGAAGTATTACGAAATATTACATGAAGTGTAATAATACACTAAAAATATATGAATAAAAAAAAAAACATTTATATCTATTAACGTGAAGAAAAAGGCTTAGTGGCATTGCTTTTCGAGATTGGAACTTTTTACCTCAAGCGCTGTGATAAAATATTACATGAGAGTGCACAAGAAGTAATTAATATATACAGAGTACACACAACAAACAAACAAATATTACAAATATACAGAAGAAATCATATTCATTACTGCATAAAAAGTATAATAGAAAAAGCTAAGATATTCTAACCATAACCGAATAACGTTGCTTATGATTCAATTATCAGTTTAAGTTATTAAAGTTGATTATTCAAATATTCTTTGTTGATTTTATGAAATCCTAGTTGCCAGTCTTTCTAACAAAAGAAAGATTAGGATTTTCATATTTCATCTTGATACCCAGTTTTTCAAGCTTAAAATTCTGGAAATTGTATCATACATGGAATTATATTGAAAAGTCCAATATTAGCTCTGAGTTTCTTTGTTTTTTGGAACATCCTCACTAGTTACAACTTTAATCCCTGCTTCCTTCATGTCTTTGAAAGTTTTTTCGATATTTTCTTCGTGTACTCCACGACAGCAGTCCTCGATAATATACGTTTCAAACCCAAGGCTGTGAGCATCAAAAGTTGTAAAATTTACGCAAACATCTGTCGCTAGTCCACACACATACACTGTTGAAATCCTGTTATCTCTCAATACTGATTGCAAAATAGTTTCAGAGCGTCGACCATTATCGAAAAAAGCAGAATAGGAATCTATGTTTGGATTCAAGCCTTTGTGTACAACTACACCTCCTTCCACAATTTTCAAATCCTTATGGAATTCAGCTCCTTCTGAGTTCTGTAGACAATGTACAGGCCACAGGTCTTGCTCCACGACGGTGCTATCAACATCATAAATAACATGGTCAAAAACGCAAGGATTGGTAAGATCACATTTGTTGTCCATATGGGGATGAAATAAATGAGTGTTAGACACAAATGAGATGTGATTTGGAGGGTGCCAGTCTTTTGAATAGACCACCAAATCCCAGAACGGCAATTTCACAAGCTCATTAATTTTCGGCACAACTTCTTCCCCCTTATGTTTTGAAGGGCAGTTACACAGTGCCAGTGATCCAGAAATAAAATCATTTTGAACGTCGACGACGATCAGTGCTGTCTTTTTTGTAGCATTTCCGTTTGAGTGAGAAAACATCCTTGTTGGCCAGCCCTGAAAACCTAGACTAGTAAATGCTCGTGTCAGCCAATTTCCGCACATATTTATATATCGACAGCGTTTTTCTTTCTCTCGAAAATATACAAACACAAAAACATTTAGTAATAATTAACAACCTTGTCGCGTATTACAAAACAGTTGCGTCTGCTTTGCGTAACTCGCGGAACTAAAATCTGTCACGCAACGTCAGTGTCGCTGCGGAAACGACGCTAAACCACGGAAAGAGGAAATGAACTCAACTCGCCATAGTTTGGAAAAAAATAGATTTGATAGATATATTGAATCTTATGCTAAATAAAATTGCGCAATAAAATATCAGCAAGTGTTTCTTATAAGATTCAAAGAGGCTAATTAACTGTGGCAAAAAGTTCAAGATATGAAACACGCGCCAGCTCACCTTTGTAGTAAACGAGCCCGAACAGTAATGTAATAAAATGGGGAATTCTAACATTTTTTGAGGAGTTTGAAACAGCAAAATTGATAATAAATGCTATATACTTGTTTTGAGACCTAAGCATGACTTTAAGTTTTCGGTAACTAATTATGGAAGCGGCCGCGAGTATATTTTTTCAAGTGGGCCTACTGCATAGCCGATATTTGATTCTCCTTCCATGACAACACGTACGCGTGGATTTATTTTACTGTGTCTATTTTTATTCAGGATAGATAGATTTACATATTTATCTTGGGGGAGAGGAGAGCCGACAAGACGGCTTAATCATATGGCGAACTACGGCCTCTCATCTGGTTACCAGTCCCGGTCCTTTTATTTGATTCCTTTATTTGTTTGTATTCATTTGGGCCGTACACATGTATTCATCGTGACTTTTTATTTGTGTTTTTGATATGTGCCTTTCAGAACAAATTGTATTAAACAATGACATGTCGTTACGTATCATTGATCAAATCAACAGCATACATACATGTTCATTGATCAAATCAATTATACTCAAACGAGACTTCGGGCATGCCGATGGCAGTCGCGATAACAAATCGCGCTAAATATTGCTTTCTTTATCTTTCCATGCTTGAAATCATGCTGCATCACGGTACTTAGTTCTAGGTGTTTCATGGGTACATACCGTGTTTTCCCGAAAATAGGACCTAGTCTGAAAAATGGGTGCTCCCGAAGTATTCGTACTAAGATGGCGCACAACCTGAACATAGTTTGTGTACCAGGTTACGGTTGTTCAGTTTGTGAGTCATCTTGGATACGAATAGTTCCAGAGTGCCGAAAATAGTACCTACCCTGAATTTTGAAAATTATTTTATTATAAGCCTTCCCCCTAAAATAAGATCTAGTCGATAGCGCGAATTTTTTTTTGACTTAGTCGATAGTAAGAAATCTCTCTTACGCGTTTCAAATAATTTATAATCTATGTTTAGCAGTCATTTTGAATAAAAACGTGTTATTTATAAGTAAATGGATATCGGTTTTCATAATTTGTATATTTGAAAATCTTTTAATTCTGTACTCTGTAATTTTGTTTTTGATAAATGAAAATAAAAGACATCCACCCAAAAATAAGCCCTGGAGCTATATTTCAAAAAAAAAAATAGAAATAACACCCTGTCTTATTTCCGGGGAAACACGGTAGTAATTATTGGAAAGAGTGTGAACATACGGAACTCAACTGAAATTATCGCACGTCCATTTTTAGAACAATTTCCGTATTACGTCTCACAAAACAGTTGCGCCCGCTTTGCCTAACTCAAGGAACTAAAAGTACTCGAGCAAATTTGACGCAACGTAAGTGTTGTCGTGGAAACGACGTCGCGAATCATGAAAGTGAAAACAAACTCCGATCGCCATAGTTCCGCTTTGGAAAAAATATTACATCAGGCGCGTAGCCAACAATTTTCAATGGAGGTCTGAAATATCTAACTTCCAAATTAGGCCGTAACATTTAGCGGGTCAGTAGAGAATGAGTATTTCGACCCGCAAACCTGCCCCCTGGAGGGCGAAAAATTTTAAATTCAAGAAAAACTGGAACTGGACAAAGTATTAATATATAATGAGATTTAGAAAACCCGACGCCTATTCTGGGCTTTTGGCTGTCCAATTCTGCAAATTTTTGTGGGCTTTGCCGGCCTTCCGCTTGGAATCGCGCTGCACTGGGGCAATTAGCTTCAGTAATTAGAGGGCGGACTAGGCTAAAATGATCGCACGTTCATTCTTGAATCAGTTACCATGTAACGTCTCAAAACATTGTTGCGCTTAACTTGCGTAACTAAAAGTATTTGAGGAAATCTCCCCACGTAACGTAAGTGTAGCCGTGGAAACGACGCTGTGAATAATGAAATAAACTCCGATCGTCATAGTTGCACTTTGCACAAAATAATATTTCGATAGAAAATTTTGAATTCAATAAAAAAATGTCATTGAACGAAAGAATGTCTGATGGAATCTCATGATGGAAAACCGTGTAACGTCTCACAACATTGTTGCGCTCAACTTGCGTAACTCAAAGTATTTGAAAATTTTCCCAGGTAACGTAAGTATAGCCGTGGAAACGACGCCGTGAATAATGAAATAAACTGCGATCGCCATAGTTTCCCTTTGGAGAAAAT
The DNA here is from genome assembly GCF_964204865.1 of Styela clava. Lineage (NCBI taxonomy): Eukaryota > Metazoa > Chordata > Ascidiacea > Stolidobranchia > Styelidae > Styela > Styela clava. The sequence goes on along the minus strand of NC_135253.1, from coordinate 21,898,309 downwards.
AATATTTCGATAGAACATTTTGAATTCATTAAAAAAATGTCATTGAACGAAAGAATGTCCGATATGATTTAGTGAACCTGACGAAATCAATAATTTTAATCTTGAAACGCCTATTTTTGCTTCAGCTGGACATAGTCGAATCGGTCCAGACGAGAATTCGAAATGCGGCTATTTTTTTCTGTCTATCAAACGTCGAGGTGAATTCTACAAGTTTTTTTATTGAAACCACATTTTAAATTGTAAGTCTGACATACGACTCTTGTGTGTGAATACTCGACGAGCTGCCTGAGTGATAGATTCTATGTTTTCATTAATTTATGTGTTTGGAGGACCCACTCCACTAGGAAAATTACATACAAATACATATCTTCCGAGTATTTGATTCGAAAAAAATATTCGATTCGATTCTGAAATTATCAGGTATTCGAAAATGCCCAACTCATTTTTTTCCCATCAAATTCCACATTTCATGACCGATTTGTCTCACTTCTTAAAATTAGAGATAATCTCCGTTAAGGTGAGATCTGTAACAATATCCCCGTGTGTATTATAACACTCCTAATAAAAACTACGACGTATATCCAGATAATATAACGCAAGTTAAAAACTATTGATCGCTTATAACAATGATGTTGCGCCAGTCGCCTTCAAACTATCTATCCTTTTTGGTATACATGTGGTACACAATAAAATATGTGTTAGCGCAATATTGCTGAGTTTTTGATTCGCGTAAAAATGAAACGTTCTCTTGATTAACCCAATGGGGAATCTCATCAATACCTCTTTCGAATCGAGTTTATTACGTACAATACTTTCTCTAGCAAGGGAGCAATGGAAAGCATGGAGAGTATTAGAACGTTTACATGAACTACTAAATTGCAAGCAGATGTACCACATTGTATTGACGACGAGTGGCATTTTTCTACCATTTGCGCACGCGACATAGTAAGTTTACGGCTAGAAATATCTGGAATTATGGGAAAACATTGTAGTCAAAATCTTTTTGTCTTTCATACTGACATGCAAGAATTTCTGAATAGCCGCCCACAATTGACGCAAGGGGGTGGGCTGGAAATCCAGTTCATAGGCAAGGCGCACATTGACCCACGTTTACGTTTGCATTATGGCCGCCAAATGAGAGGAAAAATATATTTTTGAAATGATTCAATAGCTATCTGCGGAACCATTAGGCAAAAAATATGAGCTACGACGTATGTTTGTGAGCGCACGATGCAGTAGCATGGTCAAAAAGTGTTTTGCTGCTTTTACATTGTGACGTCACGGACTCGGAGGATTCGATTCGAGTCTTTAACCTATTACTCGGATTCGTCGAATCCCTGTAATGCCGGACTCGTCCCATCCCTATAGGCCGGCTATGGTATTGGCTTTAATTTTGCGAGTAAAGCGGTCCAGCCCACCAATATAACTCCTGTTAACTAATTCGATATACAATTTGGCAATTCTCACAAAATTATTGATATGTTGTGGCAAAATTTTTGATTTGGTTTTTATTTGTTTGTATATTTTTCTTTTTCACTATGCAATATATTTTATGTTCCTTCGTTTTATTTTCTCTTCTCATTTTATTATGTCTCGTGATTTTATGTTTGTGTAGGTGTGAGCGAACACGCACCAATTTCTTTGACAACACCTTTCAATCTAAAATCTGTACGTTTTAAGGTGTTCTCTTGATATGTGAACCAAGATGACGCACAACCTGAACATAGTATGTGCACCAGGTTGGAGTTATCAGGTTGTGCGCCATCTTGGTGCTCCCATTTTAAAGCTTACTTTGCTCTCCTGATTTCATAATTCGTTTTTATCAATTATTTTATCGCCTATTATGCTTACTATGAGGTCAAAATAAACTTGTAAATTCGCCACTACTTAAGTCCAAGTCCATGCATCTGAAATGATGAATTGGTAATTTCACGAACACCATATCCAACGTGGAGTGACGACACGACAAGAAGCCTCATCGCAGCTGTCCCCAACCGGAGGCCCGGGGCCCACAGAGCAGTTGGGAGGGGCCACCATGTTGGGCGCAAAACTGATTTTACTCTTCACAAGAAAACTTCCTGCTCTTCCTAGTTTCATTGCTTGATAAGGTTATTCCATGGGGTGATTTCACTTTGTTGAGCAGGGATTGTTTGAACATAAAGGAATTTGGAATCTACCAATCTTAATAACAATATGAATACCACTGGAATATTAAACAGGGGGTTTCGTGAGTGCTGAAAGCCTACGTAAGCAGGCCACGAGCCATAATAGATTGGGAACCACTGCCTTATCGCTTTTCCTCTCAACAGGTTAAATATGAAAAATCTTAATCTAAATTTCGTTTCCGACTTTAACACACGGCAACCAAAAAAGGTTCACAATGTTTGAATTAAAAGCCATTGTCGAAATCAAAATTGATATTGCAGAATAGTCAAGATAAAATTTGCATATTCCACTTTTTTACTTTTCAGGAAGTTATAATCATGCCAATATAGACTAGACGTAAGACATGCCAGAGTAGACTAGACGCAGTGGCGTGTCTATAGATGAGGGGGGGGGGGGGGGCAAGGAGGAACCCGCCCAGACAGCACGTTATAAGGTGAGTTTGTTGATTAGCTTGGTGATTTAAATAATAATATTTCACTCTTACTTGACCTTCAATTTATTTTTTCTCATGTATAACAACAAATTGTTTTTCCCCAAAATTATTTTCGAAGTTAGTTATAACAGGCATCATTATTAGATACTCGTTTAGGGCAGCAGAAAAACTTGACACGCCACTGACTAGACAAGGAACATGCCAAATTAAACTAGACATGAAAAGTTACATAATCACACCTGAAGCCAGTGGGCAGAATAACAATAACCAAGTCGAGTTTTATATTTCTGACATTACTTTTGTGAAAATGATAGAACTCATCCTGAAGAAGTTTTACAAAATATTACATGAAGTGTAATAATACACTAAAAATATATATGAATAAAAACGAAAACATTCATATTTATTAACGTGAAGAAAAAGGCTTAGTGGCATTGCTTTTCGAGATTGAAACTTTTTTTACCTCAAGCGCTGTGATAAAATATTACATGAGAGTGCACAAGAAGTAATTAATATATACAGAGTACACACAACAAACAAACAAATATTACAAATATACAGAAGAAATCATATTCATTACTGCATAAAAAGTATAATAGAAAAAGCTAAGATATTCTAACCATAACCGAATAACGTTGCTTATGATCCAATTATCAGTTTAAGTTATTAAAGTTGATTATTCAAATATTCTTTGTTGATTTTTTGAAATCCTAGTTGCCAGTTCTTCCAACAAAAGAAAGATTAAGATTTCCATATTTCATCTTGATACCCAGTTTTTCAAGCTTAAAATTCTGGAAATTGTATCATACATGGAATTATATTGAAGTCCAATATTAGCTCTGAGTTTCTTTATTTTTTGGAACATCCTCACTAGTTACAACTTTAATCCCTGCTTCCTTCATGTCTTTGAAAGTTTTTTCGATATTTTCTTCGTGTACTCCACGACAGCAGTCCTCGATAATATACGTTTCAAACCCAAGGCTGTGAGCATCGAAAGTTGTAAAATTTACGCAAACATCTGTCGCTAGTCCACACACATACACTGTTGAAATCCTGTTATCTCTCAATACTGATTGCAAAATAGTTTCAGAGCGTCGACCATTATCGAAAAAAGCAGAATAGGAATCTATGTTTGGATTCAAGCCTTTGTGTACAACTACACCTCCTTCCACAATTTTCAAATCCTTATGGAATTCAGCTCCTTCTGAGTTCTGTAGACAATGTACAGGCCACAGGTCTTGCTCCACGACGGTGCTATCAACATCATAAATAACATGATCGAAAACGCAAGGATTGGTAAGATCACATTTGTTGTCCATATGGGGATGAAATAAATGAGTGTTAGACACAAATGAGATGTGATTTGGAGGGTGCCAGTCTTTTGAATAGACCACCAAATCCCAGAACGGCAATTCCACAAGCTCATTAATTTTCGGCACAACTTCTTCCCCCTTATGTTTTGAAGGGCAGTTACACAGTGCCAGTGATCCAGAAATAAAATCATTCTGAACGTCGACGACGATCAGTGCTGTCTTTTTTGTAGCATTTCCGTTTGAGTGAGAAAACATCCTTGTTGGCCAGCCCTGAAAACCTAGACTAGTAAATGCTCGTGTCAGCCAATTTCCGCACATATTTATATATCGGCAGCGTTTTTCTTTCTCTCGAAAATATACAAACACAAAAACATTTAGTAATAATTAACAACCTCGTCGCGTATTACAAAACAGTTGCGTCTGCTTTGCGTAACTCGCGGAACTAAAATCTGTCACGCAACGTCAGTGTCGCTGTGGAAACGACGCTAAACCACGGAAAGAGGAAATGAACTCAACTCGCCATAGTTATAGAAAAAAATAGATTTGATAGATATATTGAATCTTATACTAAATAAAATTGCGCAATAAAATATAAGCAAGTGTTTCTTATAAGATTCAAAGAGACTAATTAACTGTGGCAAAAGGTTCAAGAAATGAAACACGAGCCAGCTCACTTTTGTAGTAAACGAGCCCGAACGGTAATGTAATAAAATGGGGAATTCTAACATTTTTTGAGGAGTTTGAAACAGCAAAATTGAAAATAAATGCTATATACTTGTTTTGAGACCTAAGCATGACTTTAAGTTTTCGGTAACTAATTATGGAAGCGTCCGCGAGTATATTTTTTCGAATAGGCCTACTGCATGGCCGCTATTTGATTCTCCTTCCATGATAACACGTACGCGTGGATTTATTTTACTGTGTCTATTTTTATTCAGAATAGATAGATTTACATATTTATCTTGGGGCAGAGGAGAGCCGACAAGACGGCTTAATCATATGGCGAACTACGGCCTCTCATCTGGTTACCAGTCCCGGTCCTTTCATTTGATTCCTTTATTTGTTTGTATTCATTTGGGCCGTACACATGTATTTACCGTGCCTTTTTATTTGTGTTTTTGATATGTGCCTTTGAGAACAAATTGTATTAAGCAATGACATGTCGTTACGTATCATTGATCAAATCAACAGCATACATACATGTTCATTGATCAAATCAATTATACTCAAACGAGACTTCGGGCATGCCGATGGCAGTCGCGACAACGAATCGCGCAAAATATTGCTTTCTTTATCTTTCCATGCTTGAAATCATGCTTCATCACGGTACTTAGTTCTAGGTGTTTCATGGGTACATACCGTGTTTTCCCGAAAATAGGACCTAGTCTGAAAAATGGGTGCTCCCGAAGTATTCGTACTAAGATGGCGCACAACCTGAACACAGTATGTGTACCAGGTTAGGGTTGTTCAGTTTGTGAGTCATCTTGATACGAATAGTTCCAGAGTGCCGAAAATAGTACCTACCCTGAATTTTGAAAATTATTTTATTATAAGCCTTCCCCCTAAAATAAGATCTAGTCGATAGCGCGAATTTTTTTTTGACTTAGTCGATAGTAAGAAATCTCTCTTACGCGTTTCAAATAATTTATAATCTATGTTTAGCAGTCATTTTGAATAAAAACGTGTTATTTATAAGTAAATGGATATCGGTTTTCATAATTTGTATATTTGAAAATCTTTTAATTCTGTACTCTGTAATTTTGTTTTTGATAAATGAAAATAAAAGACATCCACCCAAAAATAAGCCCTGGAGCTATATTTCAATAAAAAAATAGAAATAACACCCTGTCTTATTTCCGGGGAAACACGGTAGTAATTATTGGAAAGAGTGTGAACATACGGAACTCAACTGAAATTATCGCACGTCCATTTTTAGAACAATTTCCGTATTACGTCTCACAAAACAGTTGCGCCCGCTTTGCCTAACTCAAGGAACTAAAAGTACTCGAGAAAATTTGACGCAACGTAAGTGTTTCCGTGGAAACGACGTCGCGAATCGTGAAAGTGAAAACAAACTCCGATCGCCACATTTCCATTTTGGAAAAAATATTACATCAGGCGCGTAGTCAAAAATTTTCAATGGAGGTCTGAAATATCTAACTTCCAAATTAGGCCGTAACATTTAGCGGGTCAGTAGAGAATGAGTATTTCGACCCGCAAACCTCCCCCCTGAAGGGCGAACAATTTTAAATTCAAGAAAAACTGGAACTGGACAAAAGTATTAATATATAATGAGATTTAGAAAACCTGACGCATATTCTGGACTTTTGGCTGTTCAATTCTGCAAATTTTTGTGGGCTTTGCCGGCCTTCCGCTTGGAATCGCGCTGCACTGGGGCAATTAGCTTCAGTAATTAAAGGGCGGGCTAGGCTAAAATGATCGCACGTTCATTCTTGAAACACTTACCGTGTAACGTCTCAAAACATTGTTACGCTTAATTTGCGTAAATAAAAGTATTTGAAGAAATTTCCGACGTAACGTAAGTGTAGCCGTGGAAACGACGCTGTGAATAATGAAATAAACTCCGATCGTCATAGTTGCACTTTGCACAAAATAATATTTCGATAGAAAATTTTGAATTCAATAAAAAAATGTCATTGAACGAAAGAATGTCTGATGGAATCTCATGATGGAAAACCGTGTAACGTCTCACAACATTGTTGCGCTCAACTTGCGTAACTCAAAGTATTTGAGGAAATTTCCCCACGTAACGTAAGTGTAGCCGTGGAAACGACGCCGTGAATAATGAAATAAAACTGCGATCGCCATAGTTTCACTTTGGAGAAAATAATATTTCGATAGAAAATTTTGATTTCAAGAAAACAATGTTATTGAACGAAAATGTCTGATGGAATCTCGTGATGGAAAACTATGTAATGTCTCACAACGCTGTTGCGCCTAACTTGCGTAACTAAAAGTATTTGAGGAAATTTGACGCAACGTAAGTGTAGCCGTGGAAACCACACCGTGAATAATGGAATAAACCCCGATCACCATAACTTCACTCTGGAGAAAATAATATTTTCGATAGAGAATTTTGAACACATTAAAAAAATGTCATTGAACGAAAGAATGTCCGATATGATTTAGTCATTAGTGCATAGGTGCTCAAAGTGCTCCGTACGGAGCCCCAGGGCTCCGTGAGAGAAACCCAGGGGCTCCGCGAGCTATTCGATTACTTTTCAAAATACTGAAGTGGCTAATTTTACTATTATTAGGATTACTGAATTGAAAGAATCCTATTCTGAAATACCATAAAATACGCTATAACTATAAATAAACTGTACATAAATTGCAGTCGTATTTTTGCGATCTTGGGATTTGTCAAGCTTGATTTGTTCTTTCGCACTCACGAGCAGGATATCGCCGTTTAAAAAATCATGAGGTCGGGGCAAAATACGAAAGATTGAAATTTATTTCATTGCATGCGGCTCCGTCGGTAGTTTCGGAATGGGAAAATCGCGCGCACATTTGACCGTGTTTCGGTTTCGCAGTTACTACGACGAATAACCAAAGAAATCCCAACAAAACACCAAATTTTGTGATTTACAATGTCTATGAAAGCGTTTTTAATCTGACGTGAGTCTGCTGAAACAAAACTTATAGTGTTATCTTCCGTTTTAAGTTTTAGTTTTAATATTTCAGAATGCCGCTTTTCAATCAAGAAATTTGAGTTGCGGATTTACCTCTTTATTATTTATTATTTTTAGCATTTCGTCCCCGATGACTATAATATGGTAACATGTTTTTCACATTGAACTCATAATTCCCCACGAGAACAAAAAAGCTATACTCGTTGTCATTGTGGAACTATACATGTATCTGTCGGGGGAATTTTTGATTTAGGGAGAATAAACACCGCCATGCTGACGAAAACAATCGGCGATCGTAACAAAATGCAATCGAGTACGTTTTAGCGGCCTTTTAAGTCAATCAAAATGTCTAAGGGTAAAGATCCGACCCCTAATTTATTAATATGTTTGTCAAGTGTCAAATTTACAGCTTTAGTATATATAATTTATCTTTTACATTTAGATTTATTTATGACTTGTATTAACCCTATTAAAAAAAGGTTTAGCATTCAAAATAAGTACAGTACTTTTAACTTACTCAGGAATATTATTCGGAAAGTAACAATTTTAACATTTATTTTGGGGCTCCGTGAATAATAGTCAACTTTTTCAAGGGCTCCGCAACACAAAAAGTTTGAGAACCCCTGATTTAGTGAACCTGACGAAATCAATAAATTTAATCTTGAAACGCCTATTTTTGCTGGAGCTGGACATTCCAAGTCGAATCGATTCAGACGAGAATTTCGAAACGCGACCATTTTTTTTTCTATCTATCAAACGTCGAGGTGAATTCTACAAGTTTTTTTATTGAAGCCACATTTTAAATTGTAAGTCTGACATACGACTCTGACATACGGGCATGCAGGAATTTTTGTTACGACCAATGTTCCAGACGTGACCCAAACAAGGTTCAGAACAATAGTTCGGTGTCTTTTAGGAGAACGTCATATGGAAACCACCGATTACGCCGTGATTCACACATTCTAAGCAAGGGTTGTGCAACATTTTTTTTCATACATCTCACTCCTGTTATCGGTATCCAGTTTGTCAACCGTCACACAATTGTTATTTTGTTGTGAAAAATTGTTATTTTCTGTTTTTTATTTGTTTGTATATTTTTTTACTATGTATCGTATCTTATATTTCTCTTTTTGTCTGTTCTAATTTTATTATGTCTCCTGATTGTATGATTTCACTTTCAACCTGAAATATGTACGTTTTAAACCTTACTTTGCTCTCCTGATTTTACAATCCGTTTTAATCAATTATTTTATCGTCTATTATGCTGATTATGGAGTTGAAATAAACTTAAAAATCGCCATTACCTAAGTCCAAGTATCTGAAACGATGAATTGGTAATTTCACGAACACCAACCATATTCAACGTGGAGTGACAACACGACAAGAAACCTTATCGCAGCTGTCCCCAACCGGGGGCCCGGGGCCCACAGAGCAGTTGGAAAGGGCCACCATGTTGGGCGCAAAACTGATTTTACTCTTCACAAAAAAACTCCCTGCTCTTCCTAGTTTCATTGCTTGATAAGGTTATTTCACAAGGTGTTTTCACTTTGTTGAGCAGGGATTGTTTGAACATAAAGGAATTTGGAATCTACCAATGATATTCACAATATAAATACCACTGGAATATTAAACAGGAGGGTTTCGTGAGTGCTTAAAGCATCCGTGAACTGGCCACGAGCCATAATAGATTGGGAACTACTGCCTTATCGGCTTTCCTCTCAACAGGATGAATATGAAAATCCGATTTCGTTTTCGGCGTTGACACCTAGCAACCAATGCAAATATTCGCTCTAATTTAATTTAGCTTCACTTAACTTATAAGTTAATTGAAGATATGAGCGGGTCCCTGAACGACATCGGGAATTCTCTCGCAGTTGTCTGCACACAACCCAAACGAGTCGGAACTCGCGAACTTCAACTGAGTGATTCGTAGTTACGGCTGGGCATTTTCGAATACCTGAAGATTTCAGAATCGAATCATTTTTTCGAATCGAATCTTGAATACTTAAGAGATATAAAATTGTATGTAACTTTTTATTATATAGGTCTTCCAGACACATTAATTACTGAAAACATAGAATACATCACTCAGGCAGATTGCTGAGTGTTCACGCACAATAAAAAACACGTTTTCATCAATAACTCACTACAGAAAAGAGTCATATGTCTGAATTGCGTTGAAAAAATATGGCTTCAATAAAAAAAATGAGATATTTAGCTCGACCATTGGCAGGAAGAAAAAGAAGATGGCGGCGATTCGAAATTTTGCTCTGAACTGATTCGAATAATTTCATATTCGATTCGAAATGCCCAGCCCTATTCGTAGTGTGAAAAGGTATAGCGCCAAAATCAAATCCGCCCGCTTGTAGCTGGACACACACACCAACATGAAGGCACAAAATGAACGCATTGTGGTTATATTATACGGTTATGACACGTGAGAAAAAAACACAGAAAAAGTGGTAATCTATATGAAAAGCATAGTTGAACTGAAAGTGCAATAAAAAGGGACATACATTTAAGAAAATGTAAATGAAAGTCTTTTAGAAGTAATGGGCACATTTTGAAAAATATGAATGCACAAATCTGGTACATTTACCGGTACAATCTTTTATGAGCTTCAAATAAGGCTTCAGACCAGTGATTCCCAAAGTTGATTGACGAGCAGACAGAATTAGAAGCAGAAGGACATTCGCGGGCCAGGAAAAGGGAGAGCTCGCAAGGGGCCAATACCGGTCGTATAATTAAGATACTGGTATAATAGAATTGGTATGGATATACACGTGCTTACACTGTGATGATGATATAACAATTAGCAGAATATAGAACGCGAAAAGGTTAAAACATAAAGTGTTAAACTATTTCACTTCAGTTGGGCAAGTCGTATTAAACCATTATGCTTGGCTCGCGGGCTGTAATTGGCCCACGGGCTGTGGTTTGGGAACCACTGCTCTAGACAAGCAGATATTAATATATAACTAGCTATTACTTTACAAAGAAGATGAATATATTTGCTAGGATTTTATGCTATGCTCATAACAGATAAAGATAATATCAATAAGCAGGGTACTTATCAACACATTGCCATTAAAGTTAGAAAAGCTTTAGAAAATTCTCAAATAGTCAACTATAAAAGGTGAACACTCTTGCAAATAGGGAACAAATAATCCCACAATCTCCGATATTTGCTGGTTTGCACCAGAATTTAGTGCAAACATAGGAATACTGAACTGGCATAAAAATTTTGGGCGCTTCAAAAGTGTGTGTACCAATATAGAGGTAAATAATTTTGTTCGTCTATTTTACATCAAGTTGTGTAAAGAGACTGAAACCTATGGACAGGGGGATATCCACTTGCCTAACACAGACAGTACCTGAACTCGTAATAGAACTAAAAACAGAATAAAATTATGGCTTAATCTGGTACACACACTATGGGTGTTGCCAAATTTGTATGCTGAATTACTTCATTTACTTGAAAATCAAAGCCACCATTGAACCTGAAGAAAAATTCCTTTTAATGGTGATAAATAAACTATGCTATGTTTTGGAGAAAAATTAGTAAAACTTTTATTATGTGGGATTATATTCTGCTCTTTAGTTGCCAGAAGTTTACTGCTTCATCTCATTTAATCATCCTTGTGGCACAGGTCACATAAGGATGCAGCAGTACAAGAACGAATAATAGGCAGCTCGCAACATTGCCGCACAACATATCACTAATAATTGCTTATGAAGAAAAGATTCAAATTTATATCATGGATATTAAAAAACATGTTCACTTAAACGAACGTACAAAAAGGGGGGTGATAGTAGCTGCTCTATTCAATGTTAGGTAGTACCAGCTTGAAGAGTAGCATCATAATATACAAAATATGCTATTGCTCTTGTAGCCTAGTCTAAAAAAATTGCAGAAAACTTCAATGAATTTAGTAAAAACAGGCTTTTCAGGCTAACAAAGAATGAGCTTAAAAAGCTGTTGAGATTTTTATATTAATCCGGTATAGAAAAGCAAGACCTAAATTGAAAATTCGTCCAGTTCCGAGTTTTATATATAGAGAATAACTAACCACTTTAGGGTTCCAAAGTATAGCCTTGTTGTCAATATTAGATTACAAATTGGATTCAACATAACATAAAAATATTCATTTTTAATGTTATTTATTTTTCATTTATTACTAAAACAGGAGGTACAATTATCAGGAGCACAATGGTGTTTTTATAATGTGACATTGCAATTTTATTATTGCAAACTGTTCAATTTAACGCCCCCTGATCCTAAAAGTGATACTAAATTCAATTACGGTGTTTCAACTGCTTTTCGTATCATAGGTGGAGAAACTGGCCATCTTGGGCGAGTTACAGTTAAATCAGAAGATGTTCCATCGACAATTTGTATACCAGCGTCAATTTCATGTATCGGTTTTGGTTCTCCTCGTACACAAAGAAGTTTGAGTTCTAATGGCCCTAGGTGAAGGTATTCTTGCTGTGACAAAATATTATCTTCATCATCTACATGCAGTGCCAATTTATTTTCCACATCTACATGCAGTGCCAATTTATTTTCTTCATCTTCACTCTCTTCTCCCTCAGATGAATCATCAGCGAATTTAATAGAAAACACTCTATCCTCTATCGCGGCTTGCATAGCGCTCCGTGGCCTTTCTTTTCCCGGAGTGATCGCACGACGTGTCGGTGTTCCAGTGGGACTTTTATATCCCGGTTCATATATTGACATTTGTTTCCGGTCCATTGCATCTGTTTCTTCCCCTTCAAACCCCACATTTGCAAAAGTCCGTGAAATTTTTAAATCTTCAGCTTGGCAGTCTATAAGTTCACAAATTAATTGTATGTTTTCGTGCTCTAAAGTTTCGACAATGGAGTACAACGACGCGACCTCTTTTCTGTGAATTTCAGCCTCTGTTTTCAGCCACTCATTTTCATGAATTTCCTGTACTCCAATTTTATCCATTTGTTCCATTGCTTTTTCGGAAGCAAGATGTTGCTGTTCAGCCATACATTGATCCATATACGACTTAACTTCCGATTTTGCATTATGAAGTTGACGTTTCAAATGTGCACAAATATCTTCGAAACTTCTTTTCATGTCTTCCAACTCAAGTTCTAAAACTTGGATTTGATCAGCATGTTGTTTTGCCCCAGAATCACGGTACGCTCTCCACATTTCAACTTGTTCCCAAACGTTTGAATACTCTTTATCAATCCCATTAATTTTTGTTTCCAAGTTCTTAAGCTGCTGCTCTTCAGTGCGGCTCAACCACCAAACCTGTCGCATTGCTTTTTCGACATGTTCACAAGTAAAAGACTCCTTACTATCTTGTTCTGTCTCTTGTTCTTTAGCTTGACGCAAAAGAACTTTAATATGTATGTCCTGTTCTTCTTTAAGCCTTGTATTTCTGGCTTGATGTCTTTTATTTTTCTCTTGAAGACCTTTAATTTCAAACATAAGGTCCTCTACTGCCTTCTCTTTGACTTGAATTTGAAAGGCCAAAACGGCTTCTTGGAGTGTCATTTCATCTTCGCGCTGGCCGCTTTTCTTGCCTTTTTTCCCTCCCCCGGACTTTTTGCCCTTCCCTTTCTTTTTACCACCTTTTTTACCCATTTCGTAACGCTATTTCATTGCATTTTCTGGCATACTTAGGCACACGGCGATGTTGTCTGACGTCACAGTCGTCTTGGAAACGAGAGCGCCTCTTGTGTCGATTTTATACACACATTGACACTTTTTAACAGCGAAATAATAAGATATGATTTTCTCATTTAGCCCAGGAGAGGAAAGTTGATGAGACAGCTTACTCATATTGTAAACCATGGACAGTTACCATTTTATGTCATGTATGGGATTATTCAGTCAGTTATTCGTTTCAGATGCCTGGACTTGAGGTGAGGTCCGTAACTGATCGGAGATTACGTAATCGCTCTTTGGTAAGGAGTCCAGCTTCCAGCAATCTCCGCGTATCGTTGGCAGTTGTGACGCGAATCGCACTTAATCATCTCCCGCGGAATAGGAACCTGCACTCACATGTAATCAGCAGAGCAATTCACCGTGTTCCCAAAGCTTGGTACAATGCAGCAACCATTGAATCATGAATTTTGTGAGCGTCACTTGGAAAATCTTAAATACCCAAAATTTGGGCAAAATATGGGCCGTATAAATAGGCTTACCCTATATCTTACCTTATAAGCAACAAACCGGGACAGTGCGGATTGGGCAAGCCAACCTTGGTTCGATTCCAGAGGCTTAGTGAGAGTTTGAAGGTTTTCCATACCATTGTGGGTAGATTATGGGCATTAAAATTACCTGTATATTATTAAAATACCGGTCTCTTCAAATATTGGTCTTTGCTTCAAATAATAGAAATCGTTCAACTCATTAGAAAACCTTGTTTTCGGCATTTTGATGATTCAACGACAGTACAGTTGGTTATTGAATCAACGCATGGTTCATACTGTCATATCATAACTATAAATGACATAAAAAAAAAACTCTATCTGAACTAGTGAAGTCAGACGCAAATCAGTAGTGAATCGGCTTCCTCCGTTAAAAGAAAACAATTGTGTAATACTGTAATAGTATCATGACCATGTAAAATTATTCATGACTGCCATACTGCAAAACCGGGTCATTTAGTTTTACCGCCGAAAAAACTTGCTTGGACGTATGGTGGGCCTACGTATAAAAGACCTAAAAATGTTTGCATTGCTACAATATAAAATATCGAATAAGGGACAGTCAAAGATGACTGAACTTGTAGACAGAAGCATTCATTAAAAGTCCCAAAATTAATAACACGAGCGCTTGTATGCATATCGCGAGGTGACTTTTCGTCAAAAGGTTGTGTAAAGGCATAGGCGTAGCCAGGGGGGGGGCCAGAGGGGCCATGGCCCCCCCCAAAATTTTCAAGAATTCCATTCCTAATCCACCAGTTTTGTGGCATCTTGTCTCGTCACGCTTGCTGATTGTCATTGTTACGTCACAAAGACTTGAACGTTCGCTCTTATGAGCAGTATGGGAAAGACTGTTTCGCAAGCGGTCAGTTACTCGGTCTTGATTTGTTCTCGCCGGATTTTTATTCGAAACGCTTGGAATTTGATGACCTAATTACTTCGATGGCTAAATTTAAACAGGCGAAATTCGCTGGTCAGTTACTCGGTCTTGATTTGTTCTCGCCGGATTTTTATTCGAAACGCTTGGATTTTGATGACCAAATTACTTCGATGGCTAAATTTAAACAGGCGAAATTCGATAGTTTTTTTCAGCGAAATAAAGACTCGCTTTCCTCAAATACATCAATAAGCGCTTCTCAGGCTGTGGATGCACCGGTTACGTCAGTTACGTCTATCACTTCTAATCCCGAAGATGAACTAATAATCAACGAAGGGAAAACAAACGATCTTGGATATATTTTTAAGAAACATACACAGCTTACCGATGCGGAGAGATGCAGGCTTCTAACTTCGGATGGTCCGAAAAAACGTGACGATTCTGGATACTGTTAGACAAAGTCGTCGTAAATTTCTCAAAAAATGGATTGACGATAACAGATTTTGCAGTTGGTTAGTTTACACCCAACTCTCTGATGGGGGTGGTTTGTGTGAGATATGCATAGTCATGCAAGCACGTTTGAAGCATGGAACACTCAGGGACACTGCCTTTGTTACAAGACCATGCATTGACTACAAAAAATTTATGGAAAAGGCTGTAGCACACCGAGACACAAATTACCACCGAGAATCAAATATAGCTGCGAAAAATTTTGTCAAAAGCATGGAAACATACCCTTGCGCGGACATTCCGGGGATAGTGGAAATTTTGTGAACCTTCTTCTATTTCGTATCGACGCAGGGGATGAAGATTTGAAAAGGCATTTCGCTCGAATGGCCGGAAACGCTAAGTATACAAGCCCGATGATACAAAATGAAATTCTCAAGGTAGCAAGCAACATGATAGTGCAAGATATCGTTATGGAGGCTAATAAATCGTTTGTGTCCGTAATAGCCGACGAATCATGTGATATTTCTGGGAAAGAACAACTAAGCATCGTTTTGAGGTATGTGAAAGGTGGTGAAGTGTGCGAGCGCTTCACAGGATTAGTGGAAATGGATTCTGTTTCTGCCGAATCAATTTTCTCAAATATTTTGACCCACCTCTCTGGTATAGAAGTGGATTTGCAAAAACTTGTGGGGCAAGGCTATGATGGTGCAACGACAATGGCAGGTCACGTCAGCGGTGTGCAAAAACGCATTCGTGATAAATACCCGCGCGCAATATTTGTGCACTGCGCTTCTCATTGTTTGAATTTGGTCATAAATGACCAAAGTAAAGTTGCAATCATCAGAAGCACCTGTGATATGATTCGTGAGACTATTCGTTTTTTCAGGGAGAGCCCTAAAAGGCGCGCGGGTTTAGGAATTAACATCCCTTTGTTCTGCCCCACCAGATGGTCTGAGAAGTACAAGAGCATCCGAATCTTCGAATGCAACTTCAAACGAGTACTTGAGGCTCTTGATTCTTTGGCGAGAGATGCTAACAGTGAGACGCGGGCGAAGGCTTTTTCTCTGAAATCTGCTCTAGAAAAGTCGTCGGTTATCTACGCCGTATGTTTGATTGGTCGATATTCGGCACTAATGGAGCCACTAGCGCGCACTTCAGGCGGTCGGAGTCAGTGTGCCGTCAGTAAAGAACCTCTCTTCAGAGTGTTCTAGCATTGAATATTTACAAAGAAGCTTGTGAAATAGCTGGCTTGAAAGAGTTGACAATACCCAGAGTAGTCGAAGTACAAGTTTATCACGACCATGTCTGTGCTGATTCAGCATCCCAGTATTTTAAACGTTCCGTATATCTCCCATACGTCGACGGCTTGAGCTGCTCTATTCGGGAACGCTTCATTGACAACCCATCATTTTTTTCATTGCTATCAATTCTTCCACCGAACAAACCAGTTCACGTGGATGAGGTAGAGCGTCTGTATTTATTGGATAACCTCCAGAATGAAGTGAGACTGTGGAGAACTTCTCTAAGTTCCGACGTTAACGACGAATGTTTGGAGGGGCTTCTTCTGAGCGCTCGAGATTATCCGTGCGTGTACACCGCAATGCAGATCGTTATGACGCTACCAGCAACCACCGTTGAGGCTGAGCGGTCTTTCTCATGCATGAAACGGGTAAAGACATGGCTGCGCTCACCAATGACGTCCAATCGTCTTTCTGATTTGAGTGTGCTTCACTGTCACCGTGAAATGGTCACCGAAGAGAAAATTAATCGAGTTGTGTCGGGCATAGTTGGCGGGAAGCGAAGGATGGACTTTTAATCGCGGCGATGTATTTTACTTATTCACATTGTTTCAAATAAAAAATTGTTTATTACTGGATTTTGTATTCACAAAAATCCAGCTGAGTAATTGAATCAGTTTGCTTGTTGACCATCTGTTGTTGTTTTGCGCTTGAAGAACGGGTGTTTTAAACCCAATATAATTTCTATAATTTTCAAATTTGGCCCCCCCCCAAATTTTGGGCTGGCTACGCCACTGTGTAAAGGGACTGAAACCTATTCACTTGGCCAACACAGACAGTCTCCGAACTCGTAATCGAACTAAAATAAGAAAAATCAAAATAAAATTATGGCCTAACCCTAACCTGGTACACATACTACGGGAGTACCAGATATTTAATGCGCCGTTACCATTGAGTTAGTTTTTACACCTCGGTGGCGTGACCTGATCGTTGACCTGAGCCATAAAATACTAAGCCATTTACACAAATATTTATAACAGAATTTTCTTATCCATTCCGAAATAAAGAAGGGCGAGAACGACTGCTCAATTGGTACTCCCGTAGTATGTGTACCAGGTTAAGGTTGGGCCCTAATTTTATTCCGATTTTTAGTTTTATTACAAGTTCCAGGACTGTTTGTTTTAGCCAAGTGAATATCACCCTGCTCATAGATTTCAGTCCGTTTACACAACTTCATGTAAAGTAGGCGAACAAAATTAGTTACCTTCAAATTGGTACACACACTTCTAGAGCGCCGCTTAATCATATATATGACGAATAGTTTATTTGTCTGTTCGAATGTTAGGATGGCGCAGAAAAACACAATTGACCAACGGTTACGTGTACGACGAGATGCCCTTCAATTGTTTCTTTTACCCCTCGGGAATCGGAAGCACACAAGAGTTCCCGGCGGAGAGATGGCAAACGTATTCGAACAGTTAGCTCGATGTAGTAAAATCCTAAACCAGTATAATTTCGGTTCCATTACATTTGAACCCACGTACATTTGAACCCATGACAATTGCACCTGTATGCTATTGCGCCTATGGAATTTTTTTTTGTTTCACGGATAGTTAAACCCATACTAACCCTAACCCATGGGTTTTAGCACCCGCATATAGATTGAACCCGTGGATATACGCATGGGTTCAAATGTACGGTCACCATAATTTCAGTTGAAAAACAAACGTTCATGTTCTGTTTTGCTAGCTTGATATGCAGTCGATGAAACCCCATGAGATAAATCGACAGTCGTTTGAGATGATATATCGTACTAACGTTTTAAAAGCCTACCAAGAATAGAATAATCTCTTTTTACGAAATAGCACAAAATCATGAAAGTATATTAGTGAACTTCCGTTAGATCACAGTCTAACTTCTTCAGACTAAACAATATATAACTGCAAATATCAAAATAATTGTTGAGTCAAGTTACTGCAGGGCAACCATTAAGCAGAAAAGGCACGTGTTCAGAGCATCAAAGAAAGGGACGCTCCGGGAGTGTGTGTACCAATATGGAGGTAACTAATTTTGTTCGCCTACTTTACACCCAGTGGACGGTCTCTACGCTACCCGCGAGGGGAATCGTTGGAGAAAAAGGCCTTACCCTAACCTGGTACACACACTACAAAAATTTACGTAGCCAATTTTAATGGCGCCTCAGTGTTAAACGAAATTATTCGAGTTGGTCAGACGATGTTTCGTTCTCAAATATCATATCTGTAAGTATGAGAACTATTCTCGAAAATAATGCCAGTTTCATTATAACTATATTTTATACACTCGTTAGAAAAGCAGAAAATTTGTCAAACAGCTATTTATATTTACAAATGATGATTCGAAAACGAGTTTGGAAAGAGCTTGGAACGATATCTTACAAGTTAACCTTCAAAATGCCATACAAGCTTGACTTCTAGACACTGCTCTGAAGTTCACGGATGGCATTTTGAGCTTCTGTACGTATAATATAACTTAACATCAATATATAAACATCAAACATATGCCTTCAAAAAACTCTGTAAAAGGTATTCTTTATAAAAATAAATGGTTGTTTGACAAATTTTCTGTTTTTTTCTAGCGACCACCCTGTATATATAGAATCTTAAATACTTAGGGCCTCTAAAACGCATGATCCGGCCCTGAATTAGTGTAATAAAATTCGAAAAGTGTCGCAATGGAAATAGGAAGTTGCATGAAACGATTGACTGCACTCGCCATTACAACAATAAGATGTAAAAGTATAAAAAGGAAAACAGATAACGTGATTCGGAGATGAAAGTTAAATGCTCAAAATATGGGCCGTATAAAAGACCTAAAAAAGTTTGCATTGCTACAATATAAAATAAGGGACAGTCAAAGATGACTGAACTGGTAGACAGGAGCATTCATTAAAGGCCCCAAAATTGATAACATGGACGCTTGTATGTATATGGCGAAGTGACTTTTCGTCAAAAAAAAATTGCTATGTATAAGAAGACATAATTTCACATGACCACTGATGCTATTCTCGAAAATTTTGTTTTATTTATATATATAACCAAAGTCTAAAAGTGCCTAGGGTCTCTAAAGCGCATGATCCGTCCCTGAGTTAGTATAATAAAATTCGATACATGTAGCGATGGAAATATGGAGTTGTAATAAAACAGCTAGTTACATGAAGCGGTTGACTGAATTCGCGATTACCGAGATAGGAAGTAAAAGTGTAAAAATGAAAACAGACAACAGGAGTCGGAGATGAAAGTTAATAAGATGGCTTCCCGCCTGTTTAGCAGTCCAGATCGGGTACTCCCGTAGTATGTGAACCAGGTTAGGGTTGGGCGATAATTTTATTTCGTTTTTCCTTATTTTTTTTAGTCCTATCACGAGTTAAGGGACTGTCTTTGTTAGGTAAGTAGGCGAACGAAATTAGTTACCTCCATATTGGTACACACACTTCTCGGGCGCCCCAGATCGGGTATGAGAATAGTTAGTTAACCAGTTTATAATTACAAATGCAGGGCCGTGAATCGCAAAGGAAATCGTAATCAGTTAACACTTGGCGTGAACTATACGTTGCGCAGAATAAAGCGCGGCGAAAGGCTTTTGAATTGAGGGCAGCGCGCAGAAGCAATAAACGGACAAGTATTTGAAGAATAGACCGTACATTTGAACCCATATATTTGCACCCGTATATCCGCGGGTTAGGGACGGTTAGTACGGGTTCAAATATCCGTAAATAAAATTCCCATAGGTGCAATAGTATGCAAGTGCAATTGTCGTAGGTTCAAATTACGGGTTCAAATGTACGTGGGTTCAAATGTAATGGAACCATTTGAAGAAGTTGCTGCTTTTCCGATTGGGTATCTGAATAGTTATGTTAACCAGTTTATAATTACAAATACATGGGCTTGAATCGCAAAGGAAGTCGTAATCAGTCAACACTTGGCGTGAACTATACGTTGCGCCGAATATAGAGCGGCGAGCGTCTTTTGAATTGAGGGCAGCGCGCGGAAGCAATAAACGGACAAGTATTTGGAGAACTTGCTGTTAAACATAAGCTGTAAATTTACTAAGATTTTGAAGTTATTCCATTTTCAAAATTTGCGATCATCTATTAGTATTTGATCAGTATTAATATTCGAGGCTTGTTTAGTAAAATTTAGTGAAAAATTCGTATATACGCCGTTTCTACAAATCGTAACACGGCGCACGCATCTATTACAGTCAATGATGTTCAATTCAAATTTAATATTCAAATATGGCTATTCACTACCTTCTTGTATATGGCACACACATTCTATCGCCGCTGTCCATATTTTGATTAAAACAATTTTCGATTATTATATTTTCTGTTTTGTCGTAATGGAAGACAGCACTTTGCGGCTCTAACTAAATTACTGCCAACATGAAAGGAATTAAATCAGCGCCGACTTGAAGTACCAAACGTATAACATGAGGACATTTTTGATTGAAAATATTTTACAATCATTATTTTACAGTGGCGGCGCGTGGTGATTTTGACAACCGGGGCAAGCTACTGCGGGACCAAGTCACCCCCATCTACGGGGACAGGATGAGCGCTGTAAGTTCTCCCATCATTTTATGAGTATAAAAACCATTCCATCGGTAACAACCAATCGGCAAAAGCGACAATTTTTAACGATAAGAAAGTGTCTTTAAAACCGGTCCAAGTCAAGGGATTAATAAATATAGACATAGTTTATTTTGAAACCACTTTCAAAAGGAAAGGCAATATTTACCCAGATAAATACAATGACATATTAACAGAAACTTCGGGAAAACAGACAAAACCTAAAATAAGGTTTAAAACGTTACTATGAAGAAAGGAAAGGTAATGCAAAAATAAGGACATGCGTCGCTCACTCATAGATATATATGCTGCTAGACTTCTACTGCTTGAACATATATGCAACACGCCGCGGTTTCTTGGAAGCAAAATGCTCAATAACGCGCTGATTAAAGTCATGCATCCCAGAAATAACGTCTCTGACAGAAAAACATCCTAAAACCGGGACTGTCCCGGCTAAACCGGGACGTATGGTAAGCCTACGTATAATACATCCACGTGATAGAATATTGTGGAGAAAAAATGAAAACTCACCATCTTCTAGCAGACGCTTTAGACCTGCCGCCTCCCTCACAGAGCGTTCGTCCCAAACCGGAGAGCTCTGAATGCCATTGAAACACTCAATGAGCTCAGACCTAATTTTGGACACGCCCTGCACCACGCGTGATTGGAAGTTCCAACGTGTTGGTGCACAAGCTGGGAGACGGCGGCTACATATTTGGCGAAGGAGGTCAGAGCGCTTCGGCGAAACGGAAAAAAAATGGAGAAAACCCCGAAACATTTGCAAAAAATATACGGACGAGAGGGGTATCAAGACACATATTTTTAATAACGAGGTTAAATTGGTGTGCATAACAATGTAAAAAATGCGCATGAGGAAAATCTTCTTTTATATAAACTTGAACACCATGTTTCGACCCACTCATGACTGCCGCGCCGTCATAAGTTTGAGCTATCAATTTTGACTTCGCGTTGTAAGGCTGTAACACTTCTTTCAGTACAGCCGATATCCCGCAAGCCGTGCGATCAACGATTGGTACAAAGCTGTGGAATCTCTCGGTAGGTTTACCATCTTTCACAAACCGAAAAATCACAGCCAGTTGGGAAACGCACGTGATGTCAGTTGTCTCGTCAGACTGAATCGAAAGGAACTGGCAATTCTCAATTTCCAGAGCCAAATGTTGTAAATAAATTTTATACATTGAGTCGAGCAAATCATTTTGGATATCCTTAGATGTCCCTTTCGAAACAGTTGCGGCATCAAGATGATCTCTCAATACTGTATCTAGGGATGCGGTGTATTCCACCATATCCAAAAATACCCCTCTATTAGAAGAGCCAGCCCGTTCATCGTGCCCACGGAGGGACAGCTCGTGACAACCAATGAACTTCAAAACATCTATCAATCGACCGAGAACATGGCGGTTTTTCTCGACGATTTGGTTGTGCCGACGAATAGAAACCGCGCGTCCTTCATCCAACTGTGCTGCAATATTAACATTTCCGAATGTTCGGTATTTTACTGCATTGTCCAGATGCTCCATAGAAGATTGATGATCCCTGGCACGCTCGGAAAGATGTTTAAGATCTCTAAAACCAAATTTGCACCAACGTGAGTCACGGGCGGTAGCAAAAAGTAGGCAATAAAAACAAAAAAGTGCATTTTTGTCCTCGCTGTAACACAACCATTCGTGTTTTTATACCAAGTTTCTGCGCAGAATGTACGCCGACGCTTTCCTCCGTCATGGGATTGTTCCAGTGAAGAAATGCGAAGCCGGAAAGAAGTGAGGAGCTCAAAAGGAATGTGGAAAATCGAAAGCAAATGGACTAAAGGTTTCTAACTGATTCAAATAGCGAAACAAGCGACAAAAACGAAGGCGAGGAAACTATCAACTCTTCAAGCAACCAACGAACGAGAAGGAATGCGTGAATATGTCAACACGTTGTTGTAAGAAACGTCGGCATTGTGTCGTCATAATTTCGGGGCTAGCCCCGATCGGCCCCGATGATTTAGTAAAAGAAACAGATAACAAACGAGACAAACGCGGCGAGTGGAAGATAAAAGAGAGAAAACGATATACAATGAGCAACCGGGGCAAAATCGGCGTCGCCCCGTCGACGTTCGGCGAAGGCTTTGCGAGCGAAAAATGAACCATGTCGGGAGAATATGGCTAGTGTAGACAGTCTGTGCAACCGATATTGAGGTATTTTCGAATATTTTTTATTATACCGAAAAAACAACCGGGGCATTGCCCCGGTTGGCCCTATTGACGCGCCGCCACTGTTATTTTATATTAACGTGGTCGAGATATCCTGAGCGGCAAGGGCAAAAAATTTGGTTATTTTTCGCGCAAGTCTTCTCAAACATGATTGTGTAAGCTTCATATATGGGCTGATATATTTTATAATGTATGCCAAAGTGTCTGCCGATTATTTAATTGACTTTGTATACCAGCTGTTATTTGTCTTAATCCTTTTAAAAACAGAAAACGTGGCCGGTGCAATGAACCACTTCCTGCCCGATAACGGCACTTCAGAATAAAATCGGCAACCAAGAAATAAAGTGATTGATTTATGACCCTTCCGTTTTGCTGATTCAGGAAAAAACAGCTATTGCCTAACCCATGGACGTACAGCACAGTATTTATCACACCATATTCGTATGTTATTTCAACCTTTCAGTTACCGTAAGCCAGGGGTCACCAAACTTTTTTGACCGCGGGCCGGGCATGACTCAAACTGTGTTGAAACGGGCCGGACAAATATTTTTGTCAACGTAATACAATAAATTCACAAAAGTTGGGAAATCCATTCAGTTTATTCAACAATATGTATTCTACATTTCTGAAGACTTGAATATTAAATTCTATCTATATCGCAGAATATAGATCGAGAACATCCTAGGAAAACAAATATACAAGATTTCTATATCTAGACAACTATCCTGAGTTTAGCTGTTATCAAAACGTTGCAGTCATGGATTAGGAATGTTACAAAATCCGCTTTTTCGCGCCCAAAAATGTACGCATCACGTACCGTACATACGTAAGTACCGTTACGCCGTGTCGGAATACTGCTCATAAAAAACGACTACGGACTGCCTGCTGTAGCATTGAATTCCAAAAAATATTGACATAATTAGATAAAATAAACAACTATTATCTGGTATTTGATTTTATAAATTCCCCAACATTCGGAGCTTTTAAAAATTACGCTCAAGTTATACGTAGTGCAAATTAATGATATTGTCCATGGGCACCAATAAAATTTATGTCGACGTGTGTATTTCTTTCCTAACTTGATACTTACCAATTTTTATGAAGTTTGTACTATCAGAACATTGTTAATTATTACCCCCAATGAATCACTGTCAAACTGTCATGCACAACTCCAGCGTTTATTTGCACGATCTTTCGGCGGTGTCAAGACCGTTGCCAGAATAAAATCCTGAAATAGTCTCAATATTCCATAGTGACATGATCGAAAGGTTAGTGATTGATATATATGTACATTTCATATTTATTACAGTTCTTATCAAAAAAGTAATACAATCTTTATGAAAAAAATTGGCCTGTCGGGCGGTTCTAAAATTCCGATATCTCCCTAAACTTGGTATTGTTTTTCATTTTCACTCAGATCTATCCAATGACGCAGTTTTTATTTAAATCGGATGAACTTTAATTTTTTTGTAACATACCTACATGAATATCCGCATTTAGGCAGTACAAAAGTTAGTGTGACTTGTGAAATTGGAGCAGTACGCGAGGGATTACAGTTACTGTTAGCGCGACGTGCACATTCGGCATTAATTTTCAGCACAAGAAACGTAAACAGTTTCGCCTCACGAGTGTACGAGTGCATCTTTCACAGAAACGTTGCGTACCCGGTAAAGAATTCTAGCCTATTTTGTCACAGCTATTTCTAGACTAATTTTTTATTACTACTATTAAAACTACAATTCCTAATGAGGCAAATGATGATTGACTTATTTGATTCATACTTAAATTTCCCAAACCCAACCAAAAACTAACGAATAGCATTCAAAATCGCAAAAACGAATTATTGTATACAACCACGACTGAAAATCTGTCAGGGTGACAAAAGTGTCTGAGCGGATGCGAAAACGAACGACGATGCTCGGGAAAATTTCTCTTGGAAAAAAATTTCGCTATTTTTTACGTGTTATTGCGGGCCGGATAAAATGACGCCGCGGGCCGGATCCGGCCCGCGGGCCGTAGTTTGGTGACCCCTGCCGTAAGCGGTTGTTCAAAATGATGGGAATTACAGTTTTATTGTTAAGAATTATTATTGTGTCATTACTTCAACAGCGTGAGCGATGTCATGCATGATGTGCCGGTAAATATTTAAATTACAACGGAGGGAGATAAGAGTGCTTATCAGCGCAACTAAAAAGGATAACATATCGTAAATGTGATTAAAATTCTGGCGTTAGTTGCTAACGACGATTGCGCACAAATGATAACGTTTTGACTACGAGACGGCTGGCCGTAGATCAATGCTGTTGCTCTTATGCAAAAGATACAATCAAATACAAGTCACGTTTATGACAGACAATCACACCTGGACAAGGATCGCGTGTGTGCCTGCACGCTTTTATCGTGAGAACTAAGCATGGTTGGTAGCTGTTGCAATTACCGGCAGGTCAGCATGATATCATTTCGTTGCGTGATCAAAGTCTCGATGCGCGAAGGAGCCGATTTTTTGGTGCTATCTGAATTATGCGAGAATAAGACGGTCCCTTAGTTGGGCAACTTTTTTTTGTGTTTTAAACTCGGCGTATTTGCGAGAAAATACGGTAACTATATTTTATACACTCGTTAGAAAAGCAGAAAATTTGTCAAACAGCTATTTATATTTACAAATGATGATTCGAAAACGAGTTTGGAAAGAGCTTGGAACGATATCTTACAAGTTAACCTTCAAAATGCCACACAAGCTTGACTTCTAGACACTGCTCCGAAGTTCACGGATGGCATTTTGAGCTTCTATACGTATAATATAATTTAACATCAATATATAAACATCAAACATATGCCTTCAAAAAACTTTGTAAAAGGTATTCTTTATAAAAATAAATGGTTGTTTGACAAATTTTCTGTTTTTTCCTAGCGACCACCCTGTATATATAGAATCTTAAATACTTAGGGCCTCTAAAACGCATGATCCGGCCCTGAATTAGTGTAATAAAATTCGAAAAGTGTCGCGATGGAAATAGGAAGTTGCATGAAACGATTGACTAAACTCGCCATTACAACAATAAGATGTAAAAGTATAAAAAGGAAAACAGACAACGGGATTCGGAGATGAAAGTTAAATGCTCAAAACATGGGCCGTATAAAAGACCTAAAAAAGTTTGCATTGCTACAATATAAAATAAGGGACAGTCAAAGATGACTGAACTGGTAGACAGGAGCATTCATTAAAGGCCCCAAAATTGATAACATGGACGCTTGTATGTATATGGCGAAGTGACTTTTCGTCAAAAACAAAATTGCTATGTATAAGAAGGGTGACCGTACATTTGAACCCACGTACATTTGAACCCATGTGTATATCCACGGGTTCAATCTATATGCGGGTGCTAAAACCCATGGGTTAGGGTTAGTATGGGTTTAACTATCCGTGAAACAAAAAAAATTCCATAGGTGCAATAGCATACAGGTGCAATTGCCATGGGTTCAAATGTACGTGGGTTCAAATGTAATGGAACCTATAAGAAGACATAATTTCACATGACCACTGATGCTATTCTCGAAAATTTTGTTTTATTTATATATATAACCAAAGTCTAAATGTGCCTAGGGTCTCTAAAGCGCATGATCCGTCCCTGAGTTAGAATAATAAAAATCGAAAAATGTAGCGATGGAAATAGGAAGTTGTAAAAAAACAGCTAGTTGCATGAAGCGGTTGACTGAATTCGCGATTACCGAGAGAGGAAGTAAAAGTATAAAAAGTAAAACGGACAAAAACAGTCAAAATGGAAAGTTGATAAGAGGGCTTCTCGCCTGTTTAGCAGTTCAGATCGGGTACTCCCGTAGTATGTGAACCAGGTTAGGGTTAGGCGATGATTTTATTTCGATTTTTCTTATTTTTTTAGTTCTATTACGAGTTCAGGGACTGTCTTTGTTAGTTAAGTAGGCGAACAAAATTAGTTACCTCTATATTGGTACACACACTTCTGGGGCGCCCCAGATCGGGTATGAGAATAGTTAGTTAACCAGTTTATAATTACAAATGCAGGGCCTTGAATCGCAAGGGAAATCGTAATCAGTTAACACTTGGCGTGAACTATACGTTGCGCAGAATAAAGCGCGGCGAAAGGCTTTTGAATTGAGGGCAGCGCGCGGAAGCAATAAACGGACAAGTATTTGAAGAATGGACCGTACATTTGAACCCATGTATTTGCACCCGTATATCCGCGGGTTCAATTTTTATGAGGGTGCTAAAATCCGTGGGTTAGGGACGGTTAGTACGGGTTCAAATATCCGTAAAAAAAATTTCCATAGGTGCAATAGTATGCAAGTGCAATTGTCGTAGGTTCAAATTACGGGTTCAAATGTACGTGGGTTCAAATGTAATGGAACCATTTGAAGAAGTTGCTGCTTTTCCGATTGAGTATCTGAATAGTTATGTTAACCAGTTTATAATTACAAATACATGAGCTTGAATCGCAAAGGAACGGAAGTCAACACTTTACGTGAACTATGTTGCGCCAAATATAGAGCGGCGAGCGTCTTTTGAATTGAGGGCAGCGCGCGGAAGCAATAAACGGACAAGTATTTGAAGAACTTGCTGTTAAACATAAGCTGTAAATTTACTAAGATTTTGAAGTTATTCCATTTTCAAAAGTTGCGATTATACGCAAACGCGTTTTTTTTGCCATGTAAAATTCCATTTTTAATTTGGTTTCAATAACGTCTAAATACTTTTAAAATTTACTGTTTTTTGGTAACAGCATACTTGACGTATTCGCTAGATGCCAGATTTTACTATTTAAGGTTGCATGCATGAATGAGCTCGTTCTGAAAATTTAGAAGCTAACGCACAATATGGAAAATTGCGCGACCGCCTCCCTTGTTGTAGCTGAATTATGTGCGTCTGAGGAAGTCTGGTTTTAGTAAGATAAAACGTTACAGAAATACATTTATGTTAGTGTACAGCAGGACTCTTGAATAGCTTACAATAGTCATCTTCACTATAGCTACGTAACGTTGCATTATACATATCCACCAGCGAAAAGCACAGTGTGTCTGATGAAGTCTCGGATAAAACGTTACAGAAATACATTTATGTTAGTGTGTAGCAAGACTCCTTGAATAGCTTATCACTCTTTTTACAGCAGTCATAGTCAAGTTTATTTTTTCCATCCAGTAAAAAAGAACATGCGAAGTTTACAAATTTCACTGCGGAAGGGAAGCCAAGAACTAAAGATGGTTATCAAGCGGCGACATCCAAGCATGGCGTATCTAATTAAACATTTTAAGTTTTAACATTTTAATTATATGAGTATTGTTTTTATTGAAGAGCGAGGCTTTAGTAGTCGAATCACAGAAAATAATAAATGTGGTCAAACAACCAACTTTGCAATATACAGATCCATCAGCAAAAAGCACAGTAGATTGATAGTCATGTATTCTTAGCGAGACGATAGTCAACACTGTTTCCCAACAGGAAGGAATTCTGATTTTCTGGTGGAAAAAATATCACTTCGTATTAGGTTTAGTTTTACAAATATTGATTGATTACTCTAAGAGTCTAATTAAGTGATTCAATCTTGTGTGCAGTCTTGCTGCACGCTAACACAAATGTATTTCTGCAACGTTTCGTCTGACCAAGGTCAGGCTTCCTCAGTTCAACTGAGCTGAACTATGTCTGTAAAAGGAAGTCTGACTTTGGTCAGACGAAACGTTACGGAAATATATTTGTGTTAGCGTGCAGCGAGACTATTGAATCACTTAGGATAGTTATTATTTACTCTTGCTGCAGCATCCTTGCATTATATGCATACGGATCCACCGGCGTAGGAGCATCGAAGAAGGATAGGTAGTGAGTCTCGTAGAAACCCAATCGATAGCACTGTTTAGTCTTCAGCATTATTTTAATACGTATTTATGAATATAATTTAAACGATTCAAATCGTGAAAAAGCTAGAGTACGAGGTGCGCGTAGCGCTAGCCTCAGACCTATTATGATTAAACAAAAAATAATGCCGAAACTTAGCTCGATACCCTGAATAGGCAAAGCAAGGAATTGATTGAAAAAGGTTGCGAACCTCTGCCTTACAGAAATATATCTGTATTAGTCGGTTCCATTACATTTGAACCCACGTACATTTGAACCCATGACAATTGCACCTGTATGCTATTGCACCTATGGAATTTTTTTTGTTTCACGGATAGTTAAACCCATACTAACCCTAACCCATGGGTTTTAGCACCCGCATATAGATTGAACCCGTGGATATACGCATGGGTTCAAATGTACATGGGTTCAAATGTACGGTCACCGTATTAGTCTGCAGAAGATTATTGAATCACTTAGCACAGTCAGTTCAGTAATTCGCGCCCGACAAGGGAGGCTTAGACAATTTTTTGAGGAGGCATGAAGCTAATTGAAAATAAAAAAAAATTGTTAGATTTCATCTTGTCCGCCTTATTTGTTTTTAAAACTTTTCATTTATTTCATTATTTACCTTTCATTCACGCATTTGCAACGCGTTTTTTTGAACAAAACTGAATCACTGATCTAAACGGTTCAAACTGTGCAAGGACCATAGTGCGAATTTCATGTAGCTTCAGGCCTATTAAGATTAAACAAATAATGCCCGAACGAAACACAGCAATACCCAGAATAGGCAAAGATATGAATTTATCGAAAGAAGGTTGCGAACCACTGCGCTACAGAAGTATATCTGTGTTAGTGTGCAGAATTATATTAAATCGCTTCCAAAAAATGGCAGAAGTCCCACTAAGTAGCATGCATAACAATAAATGGCTTGTAAGTTTCTGTCCTAATCATGTTGGTTGGTGACATTTACAATAAACCAGCATTAATACAGAGCTGAATAAAGGTAAATCTGATGTGTGTTCTTGTTTATAATGCGACTCTTCGCGGGAATAAAGTACGAAATGCGGCTCTTGGTCTTTGACTGGTTGGCCACCTCAGACTTAGAACAATGGGTAGACTACTTATTTATTCTGCCAGCGGTCTCGCATGAATGGTTAATAGCTCGAGGCTTTATCTGTGTTTAGCGCAGTATTGAGAATGCGCGGAATGCAAGAGCGTTTGGTTTATGGTTGAAAGTGTTGAGATTACCGCTATTATTATTATTAATTGTTGAGGTTATTTTGAAATAGGCACATATAGGATATGATTTACATATTTATCCCGGAGAAAGGAAAGCCGATAAGACGGCCTAAGCATATGGCGAACCACGGCCTCTCGTCCGGTTACAAGTCCATGTCGGGTATGGGATTATTTAGCCAGTTATTTGTTTTCAGAAGCATAAACTTTAGAAGAGTAGTATGCTCTTATTGCAGCGTCGCTAATATTTCCATTCGTTTTTTCGTTCTGTTTATCTTACGTTAAGCTAGGATCAGTTAAACTTACTTGAACACATTCAGAGAAAACAGAACGCTATACCGGGGACATAGCCAAGAATTTTGACCGCACCGATTATTAATTGTTGAGGTTATTTTAAACTAGCATATTCAAAAAGGGTAGTATGCTGGCACAGTATCGTCGCTAATATTTTTATTCTATGTTCTTCTGTAATCTTACGTTAAGCTGCGATAAGTTAAACTTACTTAAACACATTCGGAGAAAACCAAACGCTATTCCATCCCCATTATTTCACCGACACTAAATTTTGGATTCTTTGATTCTGTATGTTTTTAAATTAGGCAGTATAATTAGAGATGCGGTGGCAGCGTATTCCTAACACTTAGCACGATGCATTGCTGATCTTACGTAAGCTAAACAGAATAAAAAAAGGGGGCTCCAGAAGTATGTGCATCAAGATGACGCACATCCTGAACATAGTATGTGTACCAGGTTAGGGTTCAGGTTGTGCGCCATCTTGGTGCACATACTTCGGGAGCGTCAAAAAACATATTAAAAATGGGGGAGGGGGGGGGGGGGGATTGCAGGTTAATGGTACAGCGTTCAGTTTTCTTTGGTTTAGATAAGTTTAACTTATCCAAACTTAACGTAAGACAAGCAGAATCAAAGGAAATGAATCAGAAAATTACTTGTCCAAGTGTTACTTTGCGTGAACTCATTAACAACGCTTTCGGATTTCCTTTATTGGTACCGACGCTATGTAGAACAGCAAATGGAATCGTTGAGCAATGAGATTGAAATAGACTTTGCCTTAGATTTGAGTTCAACCCGTAACCGAATAGTATTCGAATTTCATTAGAAATAAGGTAGCTATGCTCAGATCATTGGACACGAAAGTCGCGTATCGGTAGCGGCAAGGAAAGGACTGAGTGCGCGGCGTTTGCTAAAAATATTAGCGGGCAATCAATGCAAAAGCGGTCGAGTAACACGCAATAATTTAATGAAATGAAAAAAGAAAAGTTTTGTCGAATTATCTGGTCCCATGGGGAAATTGTAAAATGATTTAAGTTGCCTAATCGCGTTCCAGCGACTTGCACTGTCTGTAAGCACTGAAAAGAACCAGATCCTAAAATAGTTTATTTTGAAAACTCCATATTACACACAAATTTAAAATGTAGAATTCCGTAGAGCGAGCAGAAAAATTTGAAAAAGTTTAAAACGCGAGTAATATCATGTGCCCGCCCAGCAGCACACATACACAAAGCATTACCGGTATGTAAAAAACAAGAGAGCTATGCTCAAATATATGGACACGTAGAGTCACATAATTTTGATGACGTCATAGCGAAAAAAAAAGTAATAGCCTTCTGGAGAAAATTTTTATCTTTCACCACTGAAAATTTCAAAGCAATTGGTCCAGTATTCGAAGAGAAAAGCGACTTTTTAAAAACGTGTCAAAGAACAAAAACAACAACAACAACAACATAATATTGAAACGATCGTTATGTCCACTACGTGTCCAAAAAACCTAGGAAAACGAGGTTTGGACCAGGAATAAACAAACAAAACTGTAATGTATTGAACGTTCGGGCTGTCTTAGCTCCGCAACAGAGAAAATAATATCCAAATTCCATTTAAGATTACAAGAGCGAATATGGTCAATATCAGTGGACCTAAAAGAGAGCGTAGAAATATGCCTGGACCAGGCATGCTTTCTGCAACCACGAATTCCAGATGAGTAAATATAAAAGATTCATTCTCTCATAGTTGTGGCGTGCCGTCTGTCCTGTCCCGTGGGAATATCGGAATTTAATCACAGCGCGATTCGTCAATGAACTCTACCGCGTTTTGTGCGGGTTATTTATATATATTGGACATGTGCTATTATATTTGGATCTTTTGTACAAAGACCCCGCCACTAATGCAAGTATGTGAGATTTGAGAAAAGCACCCGCGCCACGTTTTAAAATAATAAATTAGTAATTATCCGTTTAGGGTTCGGGTTAGAAATTATTTAAAAATTCGAATTTCCAGTGCAATCTGCATTCCTAGCTCTAACTGGATAATTTTTTTTTTATTTTAAGCGTTGGCGTTTGTTTTTATTTGACGGGGGCTTTGAACAAAATGCGTTGGATTTTTGTAAATAGTTTAAATATAATAAGTACGTAGTGACGAACATGCATTTTCTGAAACGAGGTAGCCTGTTGATACTGAGGTCGACACATAATCTTTTTTATTCTTCATTTATAATTTTGAATCCCACTAGAGCATGTGCTAACCCGCTATTGCATATCGCTATATCAGATATTTTGTTCAGGTAAGGTTAAGATAAGCGAAGCTAGAAAACTATGATAATCCCGTAGTGTGTGTACCAGGTTAGGGTTAGGCCGTAAGTTTATTTTAATTTTCCCTATTTTAGTTCTATTACGAGTTCGCGGACTGTCTGTGTTAGCCAAGTGGATATACCTCCTGCCCGTAGGTTTCAGTCCCTTTAGAGAACGTGATGTAGAGTAGGCGAACAAAATTAATTACCTCCATATTTGTACACACACTTCCGGAGGGCCAGAAAATTTATTGAACAACGTAGGATGGACAGAGATAATTGAGGCAATAACTTAATTTAACTTAAGATAAACAAAATCAAAGAGAAAATTAGCGTTGACGTAATATAGCAGGATAGCACACGTTTTTGTAATTCAATACCAGGATTTTTATAGTGCAACCATACTGCGAAAATATCCGATTCTTCTGTGAATCAGGAAACGAAATTCGATCCTACTCGAGAACAATACGACACACGGATTTTAGACGGTGTTTACCGCGCGAAAAGCAACGTTCACGTCCAGGTATTCTATTTATTTTCGAGCGGAAAATTCCAAAGAAGAACGTTTGTGTGGCAAATAGATTTGAAAAATAATATTCGTCGACAAATAGTTTGAAAATGGTAGATGTTAATTGTAATTGTTAAAAATGGGAATGCGTATTATAATCACCAATCAATTGACGATTGGACTGCAATATAGACAGCAAGTAGAAAGTGGGGTGGATATTATGGCGGCAGTGGCTGCATAATGGCCTCTTTCGGGCTGGCATATATAAATAGGTGACCGTACATTTGAACCCACGTACATTTGAACCCATGTGCATATCCACGGTATCAATCTATATGCGGGTGTTAAAACCCATGGGTTAGGGTTAGTATGGGTTCAACTATCCGTACAACAAAAAAATTTCCATAGGTGCAATAGCATACAGGTGCAATTGTCATGGGTCCAAATGTACGTGGGTTCAAATGTACGTGTGTTCAAATGTGATGGAACCTTCGTCGACAAATAGTTTGAAAATGGTAGATGTTAATTGTAATTGTTAAAAACGATTGGACTGCAATATAGACAGCAAGTAGAAAGTGGGGTGGATATATGGCGGCAGTGGCTGCATAATGGCCTCTTTCGGGCTGGCATATATAAATAGCCTACATCAGGTTACAGATATGGAGGGGTAGTATGTTTCCCAGCTTTCTATTTTTTGGGGGGGGGGGGGGGTTATGTTTCGAAATTAGGGGGTGGTTGATATTTTGTTATTAGTCATAAAAACCATTTGTAACTTATAGAAACGTGTCATGTGTTTGACTGATCATTTTCAACGACATATAGAAAGCCGCATTTGGCCTGGTTAAGTTAATAGAAAAATATTGTGCTGCGCATGTTATTATTTTACCCTGATTTCTAATTCAATGGTTATAACTTATAACAGTATTCTAAAAACCAAATTTTCGACCTTAGAAATTTATTTAGATTTTGAACCTTGGGTGTCGCTGCTCGATAACCAGTCTTGGTTCCCCGCGACTTCCTTTCCCCAGTTAAAATGTGTGTTTAATTTTATTTTTTCTCAATTTCGCATGTTATTTTTTACTGAATGGAAAAAATAAACATGACTATGACTATGGTTGAGATATAGATCAGAATGTAATATGGCTCGAATAATCACGTGCATGTGACTAATGTCTATATATACGATTGGACTGCAATATATACCATCAAGTTAAAAAGTGGGTGGATATTTGGCAGCAGTCGCCGCACAATGATCTCTGCCGTAAATTACTATCGGGCTGGCATATATATATGGTTCCATTAAATTTGAACCCACGTACATTTGAACCCACGACAATTTCACCTGTATACTATTGCACCTATGAAATTTTTTTTGTTTCACGGATAGTTGAACCCATACTAACCCTAACCCATGGGTTTTAGCACCCGCATATAGATTGAACCCGCGGAAATACACATGGGTTCAAATGTACATGGGTTCAAATGTACGGTCACCCATATATATATATATATCAGGTTAGGAATAGGGGTAGATATAGGTTGCTAAACGGGACCCAGGACCGCCAGTTCAAAGTGCCTTGGTTTGGTTCATGGCAAAATTTTTAACCCTATTTATAATATTATGATTGAGATATAGATCATAATGTAATATGACTCAAATAATCACGTGCATGTGACTATTGTTTAGATGCAAACAATATGCCCCAGGGATTTGACAAGACGTAGGCGTGTGTTAGTCGCGAGAAGAAGCGTTAGGCAAATTTTTTGACGGGAGATTTCACTGTATATAACCAGTTCGGCGATAAGGCGTATTTATGTTTCGAGAATATATATTGAAGGTTTAAGCGTTAGGCAGATTTTTTGACGGGGAATTTCACTGTATATAACAAGTCATGTTTCGAGAATATATATTGATGGTTTATTAGGCGTTTCGGTAATGTTGTGTTAGGAAAAACTTGACGAAAACGTTGAAAAAAAAATTAATTAATTAGGAATTAATTATTAACCCTCTACTGTACACAGAATTTCTCAAGATCCAATTTATTTTTTAGAAATTTTTGAGATATTTTTGCAAAAAATTTTTTTTTCGGAGTGTGTTTTAAAGATATATTGCTGAATAGAACTCTAGCACACGGTTTTAAAAATCCATAAGAGAAGCTTTAGGGCTCAGTGGTTGACAAAAAAAATAACTTTAAAAAGACCATGTCAAATAAATTGGGTCAATAGCTGGAAGAGGGTTAAGCGTTAGGCAGATTTTTTGACGGGAAATTTCACTGCATATAACCAGTTCGGCGATAAGGCGTATTTATGTTTCGAGAATATATTTAAGGTTTGAACGTTAGCAATGACTTGGTTATAGTTTGCGCGAATCTTTTGTACAAAGTCCCCGCCACGTTAAAAATAAAAATAGTAATTATCTAGACAGGGTTAGGAATGCAGGTTGCGCTTGAAAATCAAATTTTTAAAATCATTCCTGACCTCAACTGGAAAATTACTAATTTGTTATTTAAAACGTGGCGGGGTTGTTTTCATCAAATATCACAATTTTGCAAATTTTACAAAAGATCTAAATAATGTTCGTAGGCAATTAGTTAAATCTAAATGGGTCGTGATTGCAAACTTAAGAATAGAGTAGTGTATTATGGTCGCCAATCAAATATGAATTAACAATTGGACTGAAATATACAGAGTGTTAAAAAAGTTACGGAAAATAAATGTAGGTAAAATTTTTTGTCATGGCAAGGTTAAAAAAAGTAACTGTTAAAAAGCGACAGTCGGGAAATGTTTGAATGGCAGTTCACCGTGATTTGATACTGTTGAAAGATCTTATTCGTTAAATGTTTTAAGTAGCATTCCATATTAACTTATGTTAATTTAGCGACATTTTTTCAACACCCTGGACACAGTAAGTTAGAAGAAAGTTGGATGGCGGCAGTCGTCGTATAATGGCTGGTTATATATATATACACCAGGTTAGGAATAGGGATAGATATTGTTTTATTCGAAGGAGCGACTTCAACCGCCCACGCTATGTGGGATTAATTATATGTGGTATCTATTTATCAACTTAAAACTTTACCCAAAATGGAATATTTATCTCGGTGACGTTTTATTTATCGTGTTTATTGGAAAAAACTAAAATAATACTTACCATACCGTTACCGATGTGGGAATTAAATTGCGTTTAAAGTTTACCTAAAATGAAACATTCTTATCTGAGCGGTGTTTCATTTTTTCCCATGCA
This sequence comes from Styela clava, assembly GCF_964204865.1. Classification (NCBI taxonomy): domain Eukaryota; kingdom Metazoa; phylum Chordata; class Ascidiacea; order Stolidobranchia; family Styelidae; genus Styela; species Styela clava. Next base: position 21,861,727 of record NC_135253.1, on the reverse strand, counting down.
CGTCAGAGGAAACGAAAGTTTTGCTACGAAGTGCGCTACCATTGCATCTTTGGAAATTATAGCCTTGTCTCGTATTTTTTTTAATACGACGCTTTTTTATGCGTTTTTCACTCGGAGCGAGGCATTGTATAAGCATCCACTTATATCTGAAGTGGGGTTACCATATTTTTTGACTTCAAATCGGGACGCCTCCAAAGACACGACCCCTTAGGTGTGATCCTGTAACTTTACAGTTTCCGATTTTACTACACAGGTCTATATTCAAAGCCATCCCGGCTGTCTTCATTGGCCATATTGTCATCGAGAGTTTATGCGCATATTCTCTGTCTAAATATCGGGTTTAGTTCGAAAAATAGAAAGGAATAGACGCTAACGATACAAATGATCCAAATTTAGATTTTTTCAAGTACAGCAAAAGGAATAAAGAATAATGAAATAGTCTGCCGTTTTCAAGAATTTACTTATTCGCCCAGGCATGTTTTTCTGTAGATAAGACCTTAAAAAAAACGTTGTTAAATGTTACATTCACGTGAACGTCCGAACAGGACTAATTAAAATTTACTATTTGATTTACAATTTGAACGCAATGAATCGTATTCTACGTTAACGACAGAAGAACCAATTGAAATTGCAACTTTTGCACATATGGTTTTTATTGTTGAGAACTTCCATCCCAACATTTTAGCATAGAATTGATTTTGCATGTGATACGTTCTCTAACAATGTTAGCGGGAAACAACGAAACAAGCAGAATAACGCATTCACCTTCAGTAAGTACGCTAGCGTTGCGCTACACAGCAACAACAGTAACGAGAACATGTTCGTGTATTATGCTGGATGGCTGAACGCCAAACGTTTTGGCTGACTTGTCGGGACGGCGGGAATGCTATTTTCGGAATCTTAACTGTTCGTCATTACTCATCAAATTGTAGTTTTTTATGACTTTTGAGTTTGACCCTTTTTCGTCACCTTATTACATTACACTTACGCCCGTTGTATTTGTATCAGATTTAATTTGTATTCACTTGTAGAGTATTTTAAAAGTACAACAGACTGAAAGTAAATACATTCGCGTATTTTTTTTGTGTTTATTTCTGGCCCAAGCTTTTTAACAAGATTTTTTTTTGTAAATGTGTGTTGATGAGCGGGCACATGATACTCATCATGTTTTAAAGGTTTTACTCGCTCTCCAAAATTCCTCATTTTTAATTTCTGTCTATTGTGGTGTGTTCAGAACAAACATAACAAAGTTATTAGTGCGATGCGGCCATCAATTTTGTTCTGTATGCACATTACGATTATTACCTTGATTATGAAAAGCGCTGTATCTTTGTAGAAAGTCAAAAAAACACAGGTGAACAGAACCACTGGTTAATCATTAGCTCTGATTGAAACTAAAAAAACCAGCTTTCATATTATTATTTTCAAATTATTTTACTTAACAGGTTGTAAGACTTAATATTAATAATAAAATAAGGAAAATGCAGACACAGCAGAACTTACGTGGACGATGGGGATCTAAAGTTGAGTTTCTATTCGCATGCATTGGATATGCCGTTGGACTTGGAAACATATGGAGATTCCCGTATTTGTGCTATACCAGTGGAGGAGGTGAGGCCTTTTCTTTTTTGGTGCTTCTGAAATATGTGCTCTAAGATAGCGCACAACCTGAACATAGTATTGTACCAGGTTAGGGTTCAGGTTGTGCGTCATCTTGGTACGAATACTTCCGGAGCGCCTCTTTTATAGGGTTGTGAAGTTGAGACAATTTATACTCAACTTTGAAATGCGAGCCTTTGAAAACGGGGGATACGAAAATACAAAAATTAGAAATTAAACAAACATTATAGTTTCTGATTCTACAGCTCTGTATGTTCATTGTTCAAACATGGTATAACTTGAGATATTTACCAAAATGCCCCACCAAATCACGAAACGACAGTGAGGTAGCTTTTTGTGTGCATTTGAAGAATAAATTTGGACAAAACCTGACAGCAAATTGTTGATGGGCACAGAATAATTGTTTCTATCTTGTAATAAATTTTTAAAATATTGTCAAAAAAGGTGCTCCCGAAGTATTCTTACCAAGATGGCGCACAACCTGAACATAGTATTTGTGCCAGGTTGGTGTTGTTCAGGTTGTGCGTCATCTTGGTACGAATATTTCCGGAGTGCCTCAAAAAAATTCCTATTTCAAAAAATTTGTTTTCAAAATAATTTTCTGGACACAACAAATAATCACAGGTTGACTTTTCCAATTTGGTCATCCCTCAATAATAAGTACGTTAAAATGTAAACAATAAGGTCCTTATTAACCACTCAGTTGTGTTATGAAGAGCACTCGATAACGTGAAAATGAATATTTTGAAACGAACGATCAGTAATCAGTATTTTATTTTTTCACCATCATGTAAATACACTTTGTACAAACAATATAAAAAACAAACATGAAAATGATATCTCAGGGTGAAAGGGGGGCGAAAAAACCAATACTGGTTATCAAGTAGCAACACTCGTACTTAAGCCTTAACAGTAATCAAGTTATCCCGTGTTATCCCGTAACTCCACGAAATAGAAATCAATTGTAAGTGACAATGAAATGTAATGTTCAAATTAGCATGAATTGTGAATTTATCCATCTCTTAAATTCATCTGTAGAGGTTCTAATGTTTTGAATTTGTTAATAAAATAGGTTTCTTTAGTTTGCCCGTATACTTGGTCTCGTATACGTGATCTCGATACAGTTTTTCTATTCCAATTACCAAAAAGTCGTTGATGGAATGGCCTGATTGATTGAAATGTTTGCCAATTGTAAGATCTTTGTTTTTTTGATTGATGCTTCTGATGTGTTCTGTAATTCTGTATTTTAAATGGTTACCTGTTTCAAATTTGTTTTCAAAATAATTTTCTGGACACAACAAATAATCATAGGTTGATTTTTCCAATTTGGTCATCCCTCAATAATAAGTACGTTAAAATGTAAACAATAAGGTCCTTATTAACCACTCAGTTGTGTTATGAAGAGCACTCGATAACGTGAAAATGAATATTGTGAAACGAACGATCAGTAATCAGTATTTTATATTTTCACCATCATGTAAATACACTTTGTACAAACAATATAAAAAACAAACATGAAAATGATATCTCAGGGTGAAAGGGGGGCGAAAAAACCAATACTAGTTATCAAGCAGCGTAAGCACTCGTAATTAAGCCTTAACAGTGATCAAGTTAAAAAAATAGTCAAGCATTACATCATTAAAAAAATTTACAGCAAAAAAACCCATCCCATCACATACAAATGAACATTTGATATCAAGGCAGTAATGGGCTATGCTAATGGATATTGAATAAAATATATGCTTCATCCCGGGAGAGAAAAGTCAATAAGCTAACCTAATCATAATTGGCGCACTAAAGCCGGCCACATTTTTCAGGAACGGACTTCCTTTGATCTTATGCCATCTTTTGGTTTGCCATCTGAGTTTCAGACTTTGCCTGTTCAGGTTTTATTTTATGCCTTATGTCCATTTTTTGATTGTTCATTAAATTATTATTAATTATGATTTTCTCAAAACCTTGAATTATGACATAATCTCGTTTGGTTTCACTGTAATTACTTTGGTCTCTTCCTGATGTTCAGTCAAACTTTGTATCCAATTATTCAATTCAGGTACATAGAGGCATTTGACTTTGATCCTACCCCAAAGAAGACTTGTAAAAATGATGATGCTATTCTTTGTGATAAAATTTACATATTGGTCATAAATTATTCGCTGAATTTTTCAATGTATATGAAATGTTTTGTAATTCATTTACATACGATCTTCTGATTTGATTTGGACAAAATATACAGAGTATCTTGAACAATAAACTGGTTAACTATTCCAATCTACATTATTATCTACAGTGCTATGTTCATCTTTTTTTTCATCATTACCGTAAGTGTGTTTTGTCGGTATGGCCTTGCTACACATCAACTTTAATAAAAAGGTGATCCAAATGTCTTGACGGAATGAAGTATTCCTATCAAGCATGATATTATGTTAAATTTTATTTTGCTGGAGGGCAAAATGCAAGATATCATCTATAGCATTTGTATATCAGATAAAGGGGTATCATGTTTCATAAACAAGTTATTACTTTATCATCAGGCAAACAATTTAAACAGTTAGAGAAAATCATTTTACGTTTTACAATGAGCCCTGTTGTGAATTACTAATAAGACAAATTCCTACTTTGCAGAATCAAATAGGTCTGTGAAAGTGTAACCCTCGATGGCCCTAACTAGTAGGGGCCCAGTTTTGGTACAGATGACGATGGTCACTGACAATTGAGATTGTGTAATATAAAATGAATTCGTCTTTGCACTTTATTAATGTGACTGGTCACCAGATGAGAGGCCATAGTTTTACATACGATTAAAACCTTTTATCACCTTCCCACCCTGAGATGTCCACTTTGTGCTTTCAACTCTCCTCTCTCTCTCAGGATGAACATGAAACAAATCCTTCAAACTAAATTCTCTCATGCTTATATGGGGCTGGTAACTGACCCACAGGTCATAGTTCACCACTTGGTCGGGTCATCCTATCAGCCTTTCTCTCTCTGGGACAAATATTACATCTTGTCCGCAATATTATTATCAGTAGTAGTTATGCGAGACTAACTCCCAATCCTTCCTCAATACTTTTGCGCTAGTTGATACGTATAATGCAAGAATGCTGTAGCAAGGATAAACATGACCATACTATGCAATTCACGAGTCCTGTTGCACACTAACACAATGGATTGTTGTAAACTACTTGTCTGAAGAAGTCTGCTTTTGGTCAGACGAAACGTTACAAGAATACATTCGTGTCATAGTGCAGGACTTTTGAATTGCATAATCTCATTCGCCATAAACTGTAATAAAAACTTTCCTCTCCCTGAAGTCATGTGAAAATCCTTTAGCCAAATTTCCCCATCCCTGAATGAGGCTGGTAACTAAACAAGAGGCCATGGTCAACCATATGATAAAGCCATCTTATTACCTTTTCCTCGCTTCTTTTTTATATAACACTTTTTCACACCATTTTCTCTTGTCATGGCCCTTTTGTAAAGCCAGCAGACTTTCTGTTCCATCATTTTCTCCTTTTTTTGATCACACCCTGGGTGAGGGAAGATGGCATTAAATTTGAACCGAGATAAAAACAGTTGAGTCCAACGTTTTAATTACTGGGCCATCATCTAATCTGGGATGAATATTATATCTTACCCACTAAATAAGATAAAACTGCTTTTCTCCAAAATAAACACAAAAATTAATTATCCATTTTCAATTTCACAGGTGCTTTTCTCTTCCCGTATTTTATCATGCTGATACTGTGTGGAATTCCACTTCTGTACATGGAGATGGCTGTTGGACAGTTAACACGAAGAGGACCTGTTCATGCTATTGCTAAACTATGCCCTATACTGAAAGGTAAGATTGGATTTATAAAGTGAAACAATGTATTAGAGATGTATACAAGGTTAGAAGTGCCCCTTTGATGTATGCAGTGATTTGTTTTCTAAAATCTGGCAGCAAGTTATACAGTCACAACATATGACCTTGCAGATGTATACTGTTCGTTCTTCAACGCATGATTTTTTGATTTGAAAGTCATTCGTTTATCAGCGATGAAACATAGTTAGGTTTCTGGAATGTCCATTTTGAATACTTATTGTTACTAACTTTCACCCAGTGGTGTATCTATCCTGTGGCAGCCAGGGCTCGTGCCATGGGCACGTTTGGACAGGGGTGCAAGAAGAGCAAAAAGTTTTATTCGTAAAATATTTCAATAAAATTTTTTCAAACTCAAAATGATTGAAAGTACTATTTTTACTCAATAACGTAAAAGGATCTCATTTCCACCACCATTGTTTAAAAAAATTGCCAACTAACGATCAAGGAGGAAAGAAAACAAATCACAACAAACATAAACATGAATATAAATGGTTAGTCATTATTCAGGAGGCGAACTTTATAATATAATTACGCCTCTACTTGTACCGGTAACCAGACGCTACCGTGCTTTTTATCTCCTTTTGATAACAATAAAAACCTTGTCTATTTTCGCCACAGGTACAGGAATTGCAATGGTGATGCTGAGTTTTCTGCTATGTACTTACTACAATGTGATCATTGCTTGGTCTCTGCATTATTTTTTTCATTCATTCTTTAATCCATTACCATGGACTGGTTGCAATAATACGTGGAACACAATTTTCTGCTTAACAGGTACAATTTTAGTTGGTACTTCCGTAGTTTGTGTATCAGGTTAGGGTTAGACCATAATTTTTTTTCCCATTTTCCTTATTTTGGTTCTATTACGAGTTCGGGACTGTCTGTGTTAGCCAAGTGAATATACCCCCTGCCCATAGCGTTCAGTCTCTTTACACAACTTGATGTAAAGTAGGCGAACAAAATTAGTTACCTCCATATTGGTACACATACTTCTCGAGCACCAAAACTTTAATACATTAGCAAACCTTTCCATTTCTGTTGAAGTTAAATCGAACTTTTATTTTTGCTCCAGGTGATGAGGTTCAAAATTTCACATCAACAATATCAAATGGTGATAGAAATTTGACCGACTCAGAATTAGATTATTATAATCCTGAATATCTTGTGAAGCACACGTCACCATCCTACGAATATTTCAAGTGAGTATAACATTTTATTCTCCATATTTATAGATTCCGTTGCTAGTCCGTTTCAGGTGTTTGGGACAATTAACAGATTGGCTATCATCAATTTATAAATCTATCGCTGAACGTCGGTGTGGCGAATCATGCTAAGCATTAGGAATACGCTTGCCACCGTATCTCTGATTACCCTGCATGTGTTCGCAGTTCGAATCCTGCGGGGGTCACGGTAATTATGTGCGAGAGGATTGCTGGACTTAGGATAGGATTTACATATTTATCCCGGGGGAGAGGAAAGCCGATAAGACGGCTTATCCATATGGCGAACAACGGCCTCTCGTCCGGTTACCATTCCAAGTCGGGTATGGGATTAGTTATATTGTTTGTTTTCGAAAGCATGGACTTGGTGGTGGAGGAAGCCGTAATCGACCAGCGGTTACGTGAACCACCCAACGACGGCGAGGAGTCCAGCAATCCTCTCGCACATAACCATCCCTACATGGGATTCGAGCCTGCGAACCCACGCAGAGTAATTAGAGGTGCGGTGGCGAGCGTATTCCTAACGCTTAGCGAACAAACGACTTTCCGTTGTAGGTTAGTTTACGTACCATCACTGCTTTATAGCGGCCCCCTTGACACCTTTTTTAATTATGTTTGTACAATGTGCACTTTCGTCATGTGAAAAAATTAAACTTCTGACTGACTGATATCAACTATTTTTCAGTTATAATGTCTTGGGAATTTCCAATGGCATCGAAGACATGGGACATATGCAAGGAGGTCTAGTCGGATTTCTGTTCTTAGCTTGGGCCATCTGTTACTTCTGCCTGTGTAAAGGAGTAAGAATTGCTGGAAAGGTGGGTGTATTATTAAAACCAAGTAGTGGGGTAAAAAGTTCTGGGTTTGCATGGGTAGTCACAGTAAATGGGTTAGGTCATAATTTCAGGTAGAAATACTCCGAGAGTCACTTGGCTAGTCCTCGAACTCATAATAGAATTAGAATAAGGAAAATTGGAATAAAATTATCGCCTAATCTTAACCTGGTACACGCACTACGTTCCGGTGTCCGCCATCTAGGTTCACATACGTCAGGATTACCAATTTTTTATTAAAAAATATTTAAAAAAAAACTTCTGGAAAATTCTTGGAAAATTGGATAAAATTATCGTCTAATCCTAACCTGGTACACATACTACGTGTTCCGGTGTCCGCCATCTAGGTTCACATACTTCAGTATCACCCCTTTTTTATTGAAAAATATAAAAAAAAAACTTCTGCTTAACAGGTGGTTCTTTTCACTGCTACATTTCCGTATGTCATCCTGTTTGTTCTCCTCATAAGAAGCGTAACATTGCCAGGCGCCGAGAACGGAATACGATATTTTATGATTCCACACTGGCCTGATCTGGGAAATCCTAGGGTAAGTCAGTTAATTGAGAATAGGATTTTCATATTTAATTAATATGATTTTCATAATAATTATCGAACCTGCAAACAGGATAATCAGAGATGCGGTGACGAGCGTATTCCTAACTCTCAGCATGATGCGCCACATCTCCGAGCATTATCTCGTAATTATTGCTAATGATGTCAAATTTTGCTTCAAATACGTCATAAGTGTGGGAAGCATTTAATGAGTTTGAAAAGTTTACAATCTCTTACTTAATCATATGTTTGAAGAAAATTTGCTCACAGCAAGCTCGCATCCACTCGCTCAGAAATAACGAAGGTTGATATCTGAGCAAAGATTTAGATGACAACTAAAATGATCGAATATTAAAAACTTACGGTATATTAATATTAAAAATTACTTCCCTGATTCAACTTCAATTTTTTTTTTCTGTTATAGATATGGCTACTTGCTGCAGCACAGGTCTTCAACTCCATTGGAATAGGATTTGGTTCCTTAATTGCATTTTCAAGTTACAATCGAAGAGATAATAATATTTTACACGATACTCTTATTATTGCCATCGTCAACAGTTTGACTTCGTTACTCGCGGGTAGAAGTTTTTGTGTTTTTCGATAAATTCAATTTTTTCGGTTTATCTAAACTTTCACAGTAATCTGTAATTTATTTTTCCACTATTTGTTCAAATTATTTAAAGGAAAAACATCAAACATGTGTGAAGGGATTTATAATCCAGCCAGTGGCGTATCTAGGGTGTGGCAGCCATGGCTCGTGTCATGGGTGCCGTTTGGACAGGGGCGCAAAAAGGCGAAAAGTTTTTATCGTTAAATGTTTCAATAAAATAATTTTGAATTGTTAAGCCTGTCAGCCATTTATTGTGGCCCTTGTCAGCAGTCGTCAGCCCTTGTCAAAAGATTTTGGACCTCCTGAAGTATGCGCACGACCTGAACTCAGGTTGTGTACCAGGTTAGGGTTCAGGTTATGCGACATCTTGGTGCACATACTTCAGGAGCACCCAGATTTTTCCCCACCGTGCATAAACTCTTAATCCAACAGTTTATGTTTCAAAAGACGCTCACATGGGTATAAATACCTAATGTTTTTTTTCATCGCCTTCGTTTTGCCCAGTGTCTTTATTACTGTAATGCTAAGCGATAGCCGTATTCCGCATTTTTGTGTGGCTCATGTACCGTAGATGTCTGAAGTTGGTTATATGCCCCACCAACAAAAAAGTGGTACTCCTATAGTGTGTGTACCAGGTTAGCGTTAGGTCATAATTTTATTGCGATTTTCCTTGTTTTAGTTCTATTAGAGTTCGGGGACTGTCTGTGTTAACCAAGTGAATATATCACCTGCTCATAGGTTCCCGTCCCTTTATACAACTTGATGTGAAATAGGCGAACAAAATTAGTTACCTCCATATTGGTACACATACTTCTGGAGCGCCGAGTATGTCGCACATCTCTGGTCTAGATTTAAATGATCTTTTTAGGTTTTGTTGTTTTTTCTGCTCTTGGAGGAATGGCTGAGATGATGGGGGTAGGAATACATGAAGTTGTTTCAGGTGGACAAGAACTTGTGTTCGTTGTTATTCCAACATTGTTCTCTCTTCTACCATTATCAAATTTGTGGGCTGTTCTTTTCTTTTTGATGTTGATTTGTCTTGGAATTGATAGTCAGGTATAGTTGTGATTTCTTTTTGTTTAGTTTGGAGAGAGAAAAGCTAGGTAGATCGCTTAGTCATCATATTTGCAACAATAGTGGAGGTGGAAATTCACAAAAAGAAATATTTTGTATCACAAAATATTGCTGTCACAATAAAAAACTGTGAATTCATAATACCTTTGAACAACCTTACCACCTTGGCCCAAAGTGCATTACTATATGCAGGAATCAGATCAGTCGATCAGGAATTAAAAAAAATTCAAAACTGTTATTTAAAACATTTTTTAGTTTGCAATGGTAGAAGTCATCAACACAAGCATTATGGATGAACTTAATAAAAGATTCAAAAACTCTCGATTCGTCAGAAAAGAGATCGTAGCTTTGATCGTCTGTCTTGTTTGTTTTTTGCTTGGACTTCCAAATGTTGCGCAGGTAACAATAATTTATTTTATAAAATTTAGTTTTACTCAACATGAGCATGTTAGTACTAATTGTACCACTTAAACAAACTTTGATGGGTAGCTGGCTGACGGTTTCATATAGCTGACGGCGAGTCTTGCAATCTTTTTACACATAACTAACATGGCGCACTCATGGTTGAAAATTTTTATAAAAAAATTATACGTCATGTTTCTATGTTAGAATTTTGTGTCGTGCAATATCAGCAAAACTTCACCCAATTTTGAAATGTCCGTAACGCAGCTAGGGAATAACTCTTCTTCCATTTGTTATTCAATGAACTGTGATTGCCACGGTTACTTCGCCTGTTGTGTCTGGAGTACTTTTCTTCCATTGGCAAGAGTGACACCGGGAAATAGCGTCGCTTAAATGTATCTCAATGTCTGGCTTTTGTTAGTATTCTATGTTTGAATTTTTCTTCAGTTTAATTTAATGTTAGACTCCCTCATAGGTGACACTGCTCGATAACCATCACTGGCTTATCGCGTCTACCTTCTCACTCAAATGTATTTTTTTATTTTTCTTAGTTATGTTTGTAAAACATGTACTTTCGGTATGTGAAAAAATAAATACTGATCTGACTGATATCATATAAAGAAGGGTACCAGAAATGTGAATGAATTGCGTAGAAAGCAAACTTTGGTGGGAAATATTGGGTTCCGTAGAACTCTGAAAATATTTATAACAAATAAAAGTAACAGTTTTCTAGCAACACTTTCGGTACTCCCATAGTGTGCGTACCAGGTTAGGGTTCGACCATAATTTTATTCCAATTTTCCTTATTTTAGTTCTATTACGAGTTCGAGGACTGTCTGTGTTAGCTAAGTGAATATAACCCCTGCTCATATGTTTCAGTACCTCGCTTTACTGGGGCGCCACTCTTTTATTTGAAGATTGAGAGGATTGCTGGTCTCTTCGCCGCCGTAGGGTGGTTCACGTAACTGCTGGTCATCGAGGTCAGTTATGGTTTCCTCCACCATTAAGTCCATGCTTCCGAAAACAACTGGCTAACCGGACGAAAGGCCGTGGTTCGTCATATGATTAAGTCGTCTTATCGACTTTCCTCACACTATGAATCAATAGGTAAATCCTATTGCACTATACTTTCATGACTTTTCCACTGATGGTTATTTTTCTTTACAGGGTGGCATGTATTTCTTCATATTAATGGACCACTACAGTGCAGTTGTGTCGTTAATGTACGTTGCTTCGTTTGAAGTTATGGCCATTTGCTGGTGCTACGGAGCAAGCAGACTTGCAAAAGAAATCAGCTTTCTATCAAAATGGCGACCTCCATATTTTTTTCCATTTTGCTGGCTTTTCATTTCACCTGCATTACTCACGGTAATTATTTATTGAATTTTAAAAGATGTTAGAATATATGGATATTCTGGTTCTGTATATATTGTCATTTGAATGCCCTTTTGCGTAGGATATTGGGATGTATATAGATAACAAGTTGGTTCAAACCCAGCCCGCGGGCCACATGTGGCCCATCGCTCCATTATCTGTAGCCCGCGCCGCATTCGGAGAGTAATCAAAACTTTGTATTTCAAATTGCTTCGCATAAAATAAATCAGAAAAATTGTTTGACATATTGTTGTTATATCACTACTGTGACTGAATTGACTAGTATGATGGCTAGCTGAAGCAACTAGCGAAGTGAAGATGTGATGAGCAGTCTAAATTGTTACATGGATCTATCGTTTCGGTCGGGAATATATGCCAACAATATGGGCATGATAGAAAACTAAACATTGGATGCCGATTCCATTAGACTAGGCTGGCAATGCCTGATAACTATGTGTTTACACAATAGGAGTGCTTGTTTTGTATTGCACTGTTTACCTATTCTTGGTACTATTGTGGCCCACGACCAATGCCGAAATAATTTTGTGGCCCGCGAAGCCCACAACCTTGGACCACCCTGATATAGATAACAGGTTGGGGATAGGATCTACATATGGTCCCGATTTTCATTTGAGTTGCCTACATAAACAAATTATCATACCATTTGAAAACTTGATTTAAACAATATTGTTATCGGGTCTGGTATAGTTCAGTATCACATGCACTTCTAGTTGGCCTGGCTCAACAATTTTTGCAGATGTCCATCCTGACTACGTCACCGAAAAATTATGTCATTTCGACGTCACAGTGGCGTAATCGAAAATGCGGATGGTCGTCCAAATCGCGCAGACGATCACCTGAAATCGAGCAAGCAATTTCTCTCGTTTTCTCGTCACAATGATCACGATAAAAGAGAGAGAATGCTGGTTTTAGCAAGTTTGTTATCGGCGGCGCAGATGCCATTTCGGGTGATCATAATTATACTTTGGCAATCCCTATGACGTGATGGTGACGTCGAAGTGATGTAATTTTTGGACGGCATAGTCAGGTGGGGGTTAGTAATAACATATGAAAAATTTGTTATGCTACGCCCACTGGAGGTACTTGTGGTACTAAACTATACTAGACTCTTGTTATCTAACCAATTCAAGAGCCAGTTATACAAATGTATATTTTATTAAACAGTTAGTGCTTAATTTAAGCAGCTTAAACATGCTTTATACTTTACTCGTAGGTATATTATCTGCAGTGATTTTTGGGTACTCCTGAAGTATGCGCACCAAGATGTCGCACAACCTGAACCCTAACCTGGTACACAACCTGAATTCAGTTTGTGCACCATCTTGGTGCGCATGCTTCAGGAGGTCTAATTTTTGTTTGTTCATTCCTATTAGGTGGAAGAACTAGCGCTAGCACATCTTCAAACTTTGATTTGAGTTTGAAAACCAGTAATACCTCTTGATCATATGTTGTACACCTGTACCACGGCCTGTCAAGCCTGTCATGTTTCCAGTCCATGTCTAGTGTGGAATATGAATAGTTAATCAGTAGAGCTCGACCGATATCACTTTTTGACGCCGATACCGATATCGATATATCGGCCGATAACCGATATCGCAATGCCGATATTAGTATAAATCATATTTTGAGCCACGCTTTTATGATGCACCTTGTGAGTCTGTAGTTTCATTTTGATATTTGTTATCATGGCAGTAAGACTTTTATTTAACTAACTTCAGAGACTCTCAATACCTTATTTAGTCAATAATAATGGATTAGGTTTTTATTTTGTAATTTTCAGCAAAATGATAAACAACCATCAATATAGACAAAACGGTTACCCCCAGAAAATCAAAATTGAATTTGGGGAGGTCACAAATTCGGAACTGACATTATTGCTTTGAGCTACCTGTACCATGTGTCTATGATTACTGACTCACCAGCTTCCAATCGATTCTATTTATAGAACCACCGTTTATTGCTGTTACTAAATTTGCCTTTTTCTCATTGTGTACTCTCTCAAAAACGTCACTTTATAAAAGGTCATTGTTACTTCAGATATTAACTTTTCAGTTATGACCATGCATGAACTGGCTAATCATAAGACACCGGGATTTAGGAGAGAGACACCGTTATAACGCAAAATGAAAGCGAGAGAAATATACGCTGGTGGCGAGAGCCGTTGCAGCACGCAGCCCGACGCTTGCCGAGTATGGCCGATATATATCGGCAGTTTAAGGCATCGGCAAACACACAATATCGGCCCGATATATCGGTTGGCCGATATAACGGTCGAGCTCTATTAATCAGTTATTACTTATCGATCTTTAGATCGGTAAGTATGTTGATAGGTATTTGTCTGTCTGTCTGTTAGATGCACGCGATATCTCACGAAGGCATGGTTGGATCTGCTCCAAGTTTTGCATGTGCATTCATCATATCTCGGACCAGAAGCCTATTGATTTTGGATAAAATATGTCGTATACTTAGCGAATTCTTAATTAATTAGTGATGGGACACGTGGTGTCACTATATGGTCATGAATTGAAACCGCAGTTTCGATCGATAAGTCTTCGGTCTCCGACCGATATTCTCGTTTGTTCAATTGCACAGATGTGTCACGAATATTATTACTAAATTAATTATCAGACTCCATAATTCCTGTTGTTATGATGATTATATCTCACATTCACAACTCAAAAGTCCAAATTTTTTTGTACTATTTAAGATTAGGGATTTCTGTTTGTAGCCTTAAAATCAGAATTGAAATCCCATTGAGATAAGATTTTCATTTATATCCCAAATGAGGAAAGTTGATAAATCGACTCACTCTTACTAAAAAATAACCATCAGACACCAAACTTTTTGTTTTCAAAATTTCATTATCCTATAGGTATAGGAGGTATCGAGTTTTGTTGGTCTCAGTAACATGAATCGAATTTGAAATTCTGACAATAGTTAGGAGAGAGGAAGAGATAGTTTATTCCATTCGTAAAACCACAAAACACACAATATATGCAAACGCATATAAACAACAAATAGACAGATGCTTTGGTGTATGACAGGGAGGCAACGATATGACCTTTCGGGGTCATCAGAGTATGTTGCTCCCATACAATCACATTACCAGCAACAAATTGTGATTTGTTTCCTAAGAAGCAAAAATGACCATTAAGTTATGTATCCTGAGGAGAAAGAGTTTATTATCTTTCTGTAACTCACATCAAATTTTATTTGCCTTATAGTTGGACTTAAAATTATTTAGCCATTTGTATCCCAGTGAATATCACTTTCTGGAATTGCTTGCAATGAACTTGGGCAACGAACTGTTTATCTGTAAATTCAAGCAGTGCTTAGAGAAAAATTATCTCTATTTTTTCAGATGCTCTCCAACTTCACATACTCATCTCAATCCGTTCAACTACACTATGGAGACTACCTCTATCCAAGATGGACACAAGCTTTGGGCAGTTTCATAGCGTTGAGCTCAACAATATGGATTCTAATAGGAATATTACACACAATATGCACCAATGTAGGAACTTGTAAGCAGGTGGGAAAATATTTGGCATTTGGATTTTATATTGTGTTTGTTTTGTTCTGTTTTTCGACTGTTTTTGATGAACGGACGAGTACTTGTATGTCTTTTAACTTTGTCCTTAAGTTATACCCTTCCCCCAGGCCTTCTGCATTTTGTTTGTCCGTTTGTTGTTGTTTTGTTTTATGTCAGAGGAACCAGAATGAAATTGATTGATTGAAACATGTGTTAATTCCATTTTTGAGATATTTAATTTTTTTCCAATTTCGAACCTAATACTAAACAAGAAATAAGGAATTGAGCTTCCACTATGAAGCATAAACATTCATATATAACAAGGATCTACATATTTTTATTCCGGGGGAAAGGAAAGCCGATAAGATGGCTTGAAGATATGACGAATCACGTCCGGTTACCAGTCCATGTCGGGTATGAGAATAGTTAGACAGTTATTTGTTTCAGGGCTTAATGGCGAAGAAAGTCGTAACCAACCAGCGGTTCTCTGAACAAACCTACAGTGGCGAAAAGTCCAACAATCCTCTTGCTCTTGCACATAATTATCCCTGACAGGAATCAAACCTGGGAACCCACGCAGGGTAATCAGAGGTGCGGTTGCCAGTGTAACGCATAGCCTATGCGCCGAGCCAAGTTACATGTTCTAAAAAATTATTTTATGCTATTAGTGTAGAAATAAGTTCCTCACTCACACCTTGTGCTGGAGAGGCTACAGTCATTGACTAAATCTGAACTGGTATCACAAATCACCAAAGACTCGAGTCATTTTAATGGAATGTCCCTGACCAGTGGTGGGATTTGAATTTTTTGTCAGTCGGTTCCATCACAAAAGTCATATTTTTCAACCGGTTCTGTTACAAACAGAACATTGACAATAACTAGTGATGCTAACCGGTTCGGTGATCTCATAAAATTACGTGAGACGGTTCTATAGAACCCATGTGAACCGGCTGAATCCCACTACTGGCCCTGCCTAACTTGTCATCAAGGTACCATGAGGGAGACTTGACTAAGTCATAGGTTCTCAAAGTGCTCCGTACGGAGCCCCA
Organism: Styela clava; assembly: GCF_964204865.1. Taxonomy (NCBI): domain Eukaryota; kingdom Metazoa; phylum Chordata; class Ascidiacea; order Stolidobranchia; family Styelidae; genus Styela; species Styela clava. Next base: position 21,845,571 of record NC_135253.1, on the reverse strand, counting down.
GGGCTCCGCGAGAGAAACCCAGGGGCTCCGCGAGCTATTCGATTACTCTTCGAAATACTGACTCAAAATTTTGTAACTGTTGAAAGAAGCAATAACAGCGTTGATAAAATCTGACAACAATACAGCCTCGAAATATGGTAAAGAGGCTGAATTAAAAATGACATTATTTATAAGCAGGAGCGCAGCCAGGATTCTTAAGAGGGAGGTGGTTCAAAATTGGAATCGGAAATTTCCGCGCAACATTCTTCGCCATTAAAAAAACGGATGACGAGATTTCTGTTGCGTAAAATATTCAATCCATGACCGATGCGAGCATTCAACGTGTCTCTTCGTTATAATGTAATTGTGATCATCGTTACTCAAGTTTGATTCGAGATTAGTATTAGTATTACTTAAATGAAAGAATACTATTCTAAAATAACATAAAATATGTAATAAACTGCCAACAATAAATAAAGTGGAGTCGTATTTTCGCGATCTTGGGATTTGTCAAACTTGATTTGTTCTTTCGCACCTGAGATTATTTTTAAGCAGGATATCGCCGTTTAAAAAATCACAATGTCTGGGCAAAATACGAACAATTAGAATTCATTTTATTGCATTCGGCTCCGTCGGTAGTTTCAGAATGAAAAAAGGTACATCGTGGATCGCGTGCACAATTGATTGCGTGCGGCTTCGTCGGTAGTTTCAGAATGGGAAAAAAAGGTACATCGCGCGCACAATTGACTGTGTTTCGATTTCGCAGTTACTACGACGAAAACCTGACATCACACCAAATTTTGTGATTTACAATATCTATAAAAGCGTTTTCAATCTGAGGTGAGTCTGCTGAAGCCAAACGTGTGATCTTCCATTTTAAGTTTCAGTTTTAATATTTTAGAATGCCGTTTTTCAATCAAGAAATTTGAGTTGCGGATTTATCTCTTTATTAATTATAATTTTTAACATTTCGTCGCAGATGACTATTATATGGTAACATGTTTTTCACATTGAACTCATAATTTCCCACGAGAACAAAAAAGGAATTAACGTCGTCATTGTGTAACAATACATGTATATGCCGAGGGAAATTTTTGATTTAAGGAGAATAAACACCGGCGTAAAGATGTTCAAAACACGCCATGCTGACGAAAAAAATCGGCGATTGTAACAAAATAAAATCGCGCACGTTATTAGCGGCCTGTTAAGTCTTCCATAAATGTCAAAAGAGAAAAGATTCGACCCCTAATTTATTAATATGTTCGTCAAGTGTCAAATTTACAGCTTTAGTATGAAATTCAGATTCATTTATGGCTTGTGTTAATCCTATTAAAAAAGGTTCAGCATTTTAAATAAGTAAAGTACTTTTAACTTGCCCAGGAATATTAATCTGAAAGTAACAATTTTAACATTTATTTTGGGGCTCCGCGAATAATATTCAACTTTTCAAGGGCTCCGCAACACCAAAAGTTTGAGAACCCCTGGACTAAGTTATTTGTTTGATTTCGAGACTTGACTCTCGGATGACCTGTGACTCTCAACTCTGGGTTTACAGGGCTTGTACCCAACATTTCTCATACCCCTTAGATATGCACATACTAGTATGCTTCAGAGCTTTTCATCTTAGAGAGGGTGATTCCAAATTTAGGGGGTGATGGATGTTTGGTATTAACGATAAAACTATTTATATTATATAAAAATGTGTTATGTATTCGATCATCTGCACTGTATATATACGACTATATTAGTAGTATATATGCGACTTCCTGGATATTTAAATACAATTATATTCAAGTTAGGGTGCTTCCGTAGTATGTCTACCAGGTTAGGGTTAGGCCATAATTTTATTCCAATTTTCCTTGTTTTAGTTCTATTACGAGTCGGGGACTGTCTGTGTTAGCCAAGTGAATATATCCCCTGCCCACAGGCTTCCGTCCCTTCACACAACTTGATGTAAATTTACCAAACAAAATTAGTTACCTCCATATTGGTACACATACTTCTGGAGCGCCGTAATTTGTAAATCTAGTGTGTTTCGAGTAAAAAATAAACTACTGACTTACTGGCTGTATGATATTTTAGAGAGAGTATTCACTCGCCTATGAAAGGGGTGCAGAGAAATCACTGACCCATATCCCCATGGTTGACAACACTTCTGTGAATTAAATACTCATTTACTAACCAAGTACTATAACTAATTAATAAAATCACTTTTTCGCAGAGATGCGGCATGGGACTTCGGCCAACTTTCCAGCCAGTGTATGCATCGATTACTAATAAAAGAAGCGAAGGGATAGAACCTACCAATGACGAGCCTTCAACAAACATTGAAATGGTGGCCCAACCAATTGTTGAGCAACCACTTTTGGTCGAAGCTACTGTGGAACCGACGACACAATCAACTGCCAATGAAGGGGATTGCTCTTCTCCACCACCTGACTACGAGTCTGCGGCCGTACAGACTTGAGATATTTTGAAAAAATTGGCGAATCTTAAAAGTGCAAACTAATATGGCATGAAGATTGCGACATGAATGTTGCACAATGAGAGCAGTAGACAGCAGATATTGTCTAAATTAGGGAAAAATTTACACATGTATCAATACTAAACATCATTTTTATATTTCTCCAAAAAAGCCTTGGCTTTTGGTAATATTAGGGTTTTTAAATTTCATAAATTTATGAGTGCAAAATTGCGACACTCATGTATCAAAACATTATCTTTATATTTCTTGAAATTGCTTTGGTAATATTATCAATTTTGTAACTTGAGATACTATATGTTCCTATATGTCTCGAAAATGCTTTGATAATGCTAACAGCAAGTTTTTGATCTGGATATGATTTTTGCTAAGTAGTCGTAAATTCATAAATTTACTGTTTTTATGTCTGTGGGGCGATTTTTAAAGCCTTATATGAAATGTTTCTGTTTGAGTTATTAAATTTCGTTTTTGTGTCTGTGGGAAGATTTTAAAGCCATACATAAATTGTCATTCTTGCCGACCTGAGACACTAATTTAGCAATACCTAAATATTGTTTTTGAATTTCATAAAATTACAAATTTTGTGTTCGTAGTTTGATTTTTAAACCCATTGCCATTCTGTTTGACACTTTATTAGTCCACTTGCAGACTAGAGACACTAATGGCGTTTTTATATTCCTTAAGAGTGCTTCCATGATATTACTGATTTTAAAATTTCATATCGTTTTCCTTGGTCTTATTTTGATCACTTCTTTGCATTTTTGAAACCAATCATTGGTGTTCGACATTTCTTTCAAATGCATAATTTGCTATTAGACGGTGGCTTTTTCGACTTTGAATGTTTTGAAAAAATTTGGAAAGATTTGAAAATGCAAATTATATGGCTGTGCAGATTGAGCTTACTTATCGACTTACCGGTGGATGCTTTGAAAAATTAATTAGAAGTTTTAAGACACTAATGTATCAAAATGAAATAAAGTTTTTATTTTTTGAAAGTCCTTTGGTATTATTAACATTTTTAAAATTTTATATAGTTTTGTCGAAATTAAAACATAGTTTCTATATTTTCTGTTTTATTAATATCAATTGCTTATTGACAATGAGACTATAATGACTTGAAAAATTGATGAAATTTATGATTGCAAACTAATATGTGTTTTATATTTTCTGAATATGCTTTGGTAATTTGTATTATTATTGACCGAACTATGATACTGCAGACTAATCGACTTGAGATATGTCCAAAATTATTGAAATTTAAAAATGCAAATTTTTTATACCGCGGACCCTTGTTTGTGGATCTTATTTTTTACAGAGGTCTACTTCGCAGAAGCTGAAAACAGGGTTCGCCTACATTTACAACAACTTGTTAAGGGCTCTTAACAATTAAAATTTGCGACTTTATCTTGTTCACGAATGTCTATACACTAAATGTATAGATTTAAGACTCTTAATATCGCCGCGGCCCCCCAGTGTAGTTCTCACACACCCCCAGTGCCCCACGCACCCCAGTTTGGGAAAACCTGCACTGATGTATCAAGATTGAGATAGAAATGCAACAGTGTTTTATATTTCTCGAATATGCTTTAGTAATTGGTGAACATTAATGTATCAATATTATAAAGAGTTTTCATAATTCTGCCAGTTCAACTTCCTTGTCCTGAATTATGAACATACTTACTGGATATTTTATTGCAAAAACAATGAAAAACCATCAAAAACCACTGGTTTTTACAGATTTTTGTGAGCTAAACCATGAAGAAAAAATAATAAATGCTATGAATTTCACAATGAATTACTATTTTTTCAGAATCATTTTGGAGCTACCTTCATCAATTTTTTCAATTTTTTTCCATCCAGTTTGAACTATTTTTTATGAAGTTGAATTTGCATTAACATGTCTCATTCCACAAAGTAGAAGGAGAATTTCTTAGCTTTTTTTACAAAAGTTTTTATTTGCATTGGATGGTATTTTCTGAATCTTCAGTGTATTCCTACCTCTCTTAAGTTGTGTTCGCCGATTAATTTTATTTTCAAAATTCTATTTCCCAATTAAAATCATTAATGTTGCAGCATGACTGGCATTTCATTTGCATCTCCCAAGTCGAGTCTGTCCCAAATCTTCCAGTACCCACAGCATTTAGGTACTCCCGAAGTATGTGAACCATGATGGCGGACACCGGATTGTAGTATGTGTACCAGGTTTGACCATACTTTCAGGTACAAATACTACGGGAGTTACTTGGCTAGTCCCCGAACTTGTAATAGAACTAAAATAAATTGGAATAAAATTATGGCCTAACCTCAACATGCTACACACAATACGTTCCGGTGTTCGTCATCATGGTTTGTTTACATACTTCGGAAGTACCATTATTTTTACTCATCATATCATATTTGCACTATCATCACCTTATTACAATCATCTGTATTCATTTTACAAAGTTAATCATAATTTTGGTGTATGAAACTTTTGCTTGAAGCTATTTTTTTACTTTTGTGATCCAGAGTTTTCACGAAAGCCAATATTATGCAGACAGGCCAATCATGAAATGCTCTCAAAAAATTATCAGATAGTCACTTGCTCTGTGAGCCTTCTAAATTTTTCAGGAGATAAGTTTGCTAGTGTTTATATTAGTACACAAAACTTAACTTTTGAGTAGCAGTTTGACCGTCCTAAATTTACCAATAAGCTGTAAAGCAGCTCTTTTTTAAGGTTACCCCGCCACTTTCATGGGATCACGTTACTGCAAAAAGTACGGGTAATAAGCTGCAGAGATAACTCTTTCGACTCCATAATTAGCTAGCTGTTCCTTATAATATTAGTTTCTGATTATCTTACTGAAACATGCAACAATTGAATTTGCTGGCTTGCGTTATTTTTTTAGGGCGTAAGTTATTAGCTTCCAGGGATGAAGTGAGTGTATCAGATGAGGTTTTCGATTCAGTACCAAAAGGGGAGAGACATAATTTTAATACTTAGAAAAATTGTCAAGTCTGCCCAAAGTAGTCCCAAAGTTTTTAGGTCAAAATTTTGTTTCCTTGGGCGTTATTAACACAAAGTTGGAATTAGTTTTTAAATAGCTCAGAGGTTGGAGTCAGGTGTGAACTGGAGAGGGAGGATTTTCATATTTATCACTCATCTATCACTTTTTTTACAATTTAGATCGACAATGGGCAGGCAAACTGCAGCCCAACAAAGCATTTTGTGCCGGCCTCTGCTCTTGCAGAAAGTTGTATAAATTATTACAACTACATACAAAATTTAGATTTATTTTCACAATTTCTTTAAAATATCTGGACTATGAAATAATATAGATGTCTTTTTTTTTCAACTTCGGTTCAATGCCAATCATGGTATTAATTAAGTACTCTTCTTAACGCGACCCTTTGCAAAAAAGATTTGGCCGCCTCCCTCGGTTGGATCATGTCGCAGAAAAAAATAAAACTACCAAACTGATACATGTTAATTTAATGGAACGGTTCTCAGATCAAATACCAAAATTTGAATGAAGCAATATAAATATAATCAAAGAAATACAGACCATAAAAAGTTGATTAAAAAGTTAAAATTATAAATTCCTAATTGACTAATGTGCTGCATAGCATGAAATTCGATTACAAAAAAGCTTTACGAAACATATAGTAAAAGAAAAATTGAAACATTCATTTTCTGGTAGAAAGTCACCGCTGCTGGACAGTAAAACATATAGTACATGAAAAAGTTTCCTAGAGGTAAGATCGGGCTTAAAAATTTCAGCCTGAGCCGTGCCCATTGGTATTAAACCCGACCGGGCTCGACTAGTTAACTGGATTTGCAAGCCGGAGCTCGAATTTCATATTTTATTTAGGGAGTTCTTTGAACAAATACAAATAGTTTTAGTATATATAGTTTATAAACATATATTTATTTAAAAAAAAGTCATGATGGAGAAGCCTGACCCGGCCCGAATTTCGGGTCAACCTCGGGCTTCATATCTTAGCTCCAGTCACTACCAGGCTGATTCATATGACAATATGCGTAATTGATGAAAGTTATGGATTCAAACGCCTCCCTTATCAATGCAATACAATTTTATTTCAATCTTTCGTCTACAACACAAATAAAATAACTCAGACAAGGGCAACTGAAAGATCAGGAAAATGAGCAAAACCTATATAAAGGTTTATAACGAGCGCTGAAACGACACTCACACAAGTGAAAACACATAACGACAATCATACTAGAATAACACAGGCTTTCTGCGATGATTATTTGCACACTAACGCCATCCATACCCCGATTATGCGTTTCTGATCATGCAACGGGTAGTGTTCAAAGAGAGTTTTTTTCTCAGAGGAGTTATGCATTCAAATGCCTCCTCGAAAATATATTCAAATTAATCTATAAGGTTTTCTAAGTTTATGCACTGAAGCACGTTATTTATTTTGCCATCGATTCGTTATTTTCAACAAAAATTTAAATCCATAAAAACTATAATCGTTATTCCAGCAGGCACAAGTGGGCCAGATATAACAGTGTGGTGGGTTGGATCCGTCCCACGGGCCGAAAATTGCCCACCCCCTCATTCAAAATAATATAAATCTGTAAGATCTGTGTATATACCGTTAGTTATGGCTTACTTGATGAGTTTTATAATCTATAATGGATCTAAAATTGTTTTCTCGTGTGGTTACTGCAGGGCTGATTCATATGACAAAAAGCACAAGTGATAATAAAGTTTTGTTGGTGTTATGCGTTCAAACGCCTCCCACATCCAGAAGCTTCCTGTTTTGATCAACAGTCAATAGATTACACACATTCCCACACAAGTGCCATCAATATCGTGATTATGCGTTTCTGAACAAGCATTCAAAATAATATTAAATTACAAGGTTTGTGCATGTACTTAAGGTTTACCCTGATTCTTTGTTGGGTTTTATAAATTCATAGTGGATCTAGAACAGATGTTGTGAGGTCTGTGTATATACCGGTACTTGAGGTTTACTCTGATGAGTTTTATATTTCAAACGTCTCCCACATTCACAAACTTCTTGTTTTGATCAACAGTCATTGAATCACACAAATTCCCACACAAACACCATCAATACTTTGATTATGCTGGACATGCATTCAAAACAATATAAAAATTATAAGGTTTGTTAGGTTCTTTATGTACTTTAAGGTTTACCCTGATTTTTTTGACGTGTTTTACAAATTCATATTGGGTTAAGAACAGTGGTTGTCAACCATTTTTTTTCGTGGCCAACTTTCTTTGGATAAAAAATTCTGTGGCACACTAACTTTCTCATGCAAGGAAAAAACTACAAGAAAAAAAGACTATTTTTGCAAAAATAAATACTTTATACTTCATTAATATGAATGATAAGTAGCAGCATCATTCATTGCTACTAAAATAAAAATTTGACTATAATGACACAAATAAAATAAACTTTTCAATAACCGTAGTAATTTTTTGTAGTCTCGTGGCCCACTTAAAGATGTCTCTATGGCCCAGTGTCGGGCCATGGCCTACTTGTTGAGAACCGGTGATGTAGAATTTGTCACAATTTTTTAGCTGCTTGTTTAAAAAATTTGAAAAAGTGTAAAAAAAATTCAAAGTTTTCCCGGTCAAAAGATTTATAGTATTGAAGATTTATTTAGTCTTTAAGTGCCATTTTTTGAATGGTTAGGGGACAAATGACAATTATCTTCAGACTGCCGGTTCTCAACAAGTGCGCCATTGAAACATTTTCAGATGGAACACAAACGTAAGAGTTATTGATAAATGAGTTAAACTTCGATTGCAGTAGCAATGAATGATAATACTGTTTTTGCTACGGAGTGGCATTTTATTTATTTAGGTGAAAATGTCTATGTGTGTGGGAGAGTTGCATGAGAAAGTTAATGGGCCGCAGAGTAATTTGTGCAATAAAAGTGGGCCCCGAAAGAGGACGAAAGTGGGCCACGAAGAAGAAAGGGTTGAGAACCACTGCTCAAGACAGAGTCAGACAAAGAGAAGTAAGCTTCACCACTATAAAAAATGTTGACACAAAAAATACAAAATAATAAAAATCAAGATAAAATATTGAAACAGTGTGATTAAAATTGAAAATAAAATTCCATCTACAAAACAAGAATAAAGAACTAATTTCGATAATTTTTCAAAAATGCTTTTTATCTAAATCAGTCGTTCTCAAACAGTGGGGAGTGCAAATTTTTGAGGGGGTTGTGAAGTTATTGAAGAATAAAAATATCTGTTGGATGTGATCTTACCCGCCTTATTTTGGGTATTTACATTTCTTTATTTTGGATATTTACGTTTCATCCACGCATTTACAACGTGTTTATTGAATAAAACATAATTTCGCCTTACAATCTGTTATGTGTAGCTTATTGTTAGCTAGTAATTTTTGAGAAGGGGCGCGAAACTTGACAAATTCCAAAAAGAGGGCGTGGCTTAAAAAGTCCGAGGACCACTTGTCTAAATTTTATCTCCATAGGTATTTATGTATAAAAGTACAATCCCCAGGGTCACGCAGAATGACCTAAATGCTAACCGACTAATCAATAAACCTCATGTTGTTAAATATTTGAAGCATTTTTGCTGATATATGTAAAAAATGATCAGTCAAGGATTAAAATATAATTGGATTGCCGGTTGTTGCACGCACTAAACGTGAACAGCACTGCATGTTTTTTACATTTACCTACGAGTATAAAAAAAGAACTGAAATATTAGAAATATGAAAAAAATCAGATTTTCGATAAGCCTGGAATTTTGTCACCATGCATAAACCAATCTTTTGCATTTCAATTTTATATGAAATATAGGTGCTCCCGAAGTATGCGAACCAAGATGGCGGACATCAGAACGTAACATGGGTAACAGGTTAGGGTTAGGCGATAATTTTTTTCCAATTTTCCTTATTTTAGTCCTATTATCAGTTCGAAGACTAGCCAAGAGCCTCCCGTAGTATTTATACCTAAAATTATGGCCTAACCCTAACCTAGTACACATATTATTTTCCGATGTCCGCCATCTTGGTTTCGCATACTTCGGGAGCCCCGAAATATATATATACAGATACATAATTATCCAAAACAGGGGATGCTAGAACATTGAGACCTCCAGAAGTATGCGAACCAAGATGGCGCACAACCTGAACTCAGGTTGTGTACCAGGTTAGGGTTCAGGTTGTGCGACATCTTGGTGTGCATAGTTCAGGAGTACCGAACACCGAGTCTTGACATCGTATTTAGTATTCGTATGCGACAGCTTATTTCTGTGAAATATATATGTTATAATAAGCAGCAAGAATCTTGAATCACTTACTTATGATATATATATGTTGTGGATTTTCTACAGAGCTCTTTTGCAAAAGAAAATTTGAAAAATAATACAATAAACGCAAAACTTCAAACCTACTTCAGTATCCCTATTCCTTTTAATGACACAAAAATACCTAATTATGGGTTGGGTTGCACGAGACTAACTCCCACTCCTTCCTCAATGTCTTCATGCAAGTGGATTCGTATAATGCAAAGATGCTGTAGCAGGAATAAACATAACTATACTGCTGTACACTAAAACAAATTGTATTTGCGTAACGTTTTGTCCGACCAAAATTAGAATTACTCAGACAAGAAATTTAAAACCATTTTTTTTACTCTAACACAAATGTTTTTCTGTAAACTGCTTATCTGGGGAAGTCTGACTTTGGTCAGGCGAAACATTACAGAATTACATTTACGGTATGTTAGTGTGCAGCAGCACTTTAAATAGCATAAAAAACTTTATTTTACTTCTATTTGTTTGAAGCAGATGTTATTCCTATAAACTTTTATTTCAAATAAATCCCTGAGATTCTATATTCCTCATACACTACAGTCAGTTTATTAGGTGCCTCAGAAGTGTGTGTACCAATATGGAGGTAACTAATTTTGTTCGTCTACTTTACATCAAGTTGTGTGAAGGGACGATGAGCAGGGAGTATATTCACTTTGCTAACACAGACAGTCCCCAAACTCGTAATGGAACTAAAATAAGGAAAATCGGAATAAAATTATGTCCTAACCCTAACCTGGTACACACACTACGGGAGTACCGTTTATTTTGCTTCTGTTGTACTTCTATATCTGACTCCATTTGCCATGTCACCAGCTGCGTTTCCGTTGGTATGTCCGTTCATTTCTGGTTTCGATTCTTTTTCTGAAGTTGTGAAGGTTGGTTTTGATGGTTGTTTGAATAACAACTTCTTAGCTTTGTATCTACAAAAGTAAAAATGACTTAAATCAGCGGTTCACAAACTTTTTGTGCATACGGTGCCAAATTATCAGGGAAAAACCTCATGGCGCACCTATACAAAGAGAATGCTGCTTTAAATAAAACTCAATTTTGTTTTTGTTAATTTTCACGGCGCGCTCTTTGAGAACAACTGGCTTAAATAATGGGGATGATGGGATCTAATAAAAAGTCAAAAAAAAAAAAGTTAAAAAAATCAGAGCAATGTTATGAAGGGTTAGATTTTTGCTTGAGAGTTCAACATTAGTCTAACAAGCCTAGCACGTATCAGAGTTGGGAAGACTGCAATCATGGGTTCGGCTCCAAGTCTGCATTTATTGAAGACTAAAAAGCTATCAGAGTTGTTTAAATGAAATGACCAGGAAACGTACAACTACCCAAACTAATATTTTGTTAGATTAGTGGCCATGGCCACTTAAAACTCTTCTATCAGTTTTGTTTTAATTTTTTGTTGAAAATGCTTCAAGCAAATTTGCATAGAAACATGTTTTCTCAGAGAGTGAATAAAATGAAAAATTCATATGCAGAAATTAAAAAAAAAAGCGCAGAGCGCAATCGAATATAAGAAAATTATAAAGTTTATTTATAGGCAGGGATTCCATACCGTCCTTGGTCTAAGATTTGTCCTTATTTTTGGCTTGCGTGTCCTTATTTTGTTCTATTTGGACTTCATAAAGGAAGCTTTGTGTTGTTTGTTTTATCGCCAAAGCTTTATTGTGGCATCATAAAAGTAACACAATCTTATTTGGAACACAAAGAAGCAAGGCACAGATAAGCATGAAACATTGTTAGTGTGGCGATCGTTAGGTTTTGTTGTGGTGGTGGTTATTTTAGCCTAAATTTAAAAATGAGCAAACGTAAGAACGTTTTTCGTGATGAGTACGGGAAAGAATTCAAAGTTAAACGAAGCTTGAAGGGTGAGTGCTTGGCACACTGTGTCTTCTGTAATTGTGACATTAACCTGGAAGCCATAGGAAAGCCATCTATTTTTGCTTACAATGCAGAAAATTTTCAAGTCGTCCTTATTTTGAGTTCCAGATCGATGGAATCACTGTTTATAAGCCTTGTGACACTTAATGAAAGAAGACTGAATATTGATTGCCGGGGGAGAAACAAGAAATTGACTTACCTTGCAAATGATAGAACTTGGAACAGAAATACACAATTGACGAGGTACATGCATGAACCACCGAGCTTCATAATGATGGGTGCCGGTGAAAGAAGTTCACAGTATGCGAGGTATCCTCCTGGAAAAATATGAAGAAAAATTTAAAGTCTCCATACTGATTGAAAAAAACATTCAAAATTTTACTAAAGTTGTCCCAACTGAATGTGTTTTGACAAAAAAAAATTTCTGTCTAAACTGCAGCAATGATAAATACAAAACAGGCTGAACTGATTGTCAAAGTTGATCTGTGTACCTGAGTACATATATAAATATATATTTCTGAAATTTTTCACTAATAAATTTAGAAATAAAAAACTTAAACTTACCAAGAAATATTCGAAATCCAACGAATAAAAGAACAAATAAAATATCATTTGTTATTCCCACAGTTGTATCATGCATCTTATGGTATTTAATGAACCATCGTAGCTGAAATAAAAAAAAAATTTCCATCAAAATTCGAGCGAAAACGTATGGTGATTTTACAGAAAAACATTAATTCTGATATTTTAAACCATAAAAGACTTTTTGTGCGCTATTACATGGTGACCCGAAACCCAGATCAGGGGAGGACTTCCGGGGGTCAACCCCGCCCTCCAGATGATTTTGTCTATATCTTATTAACATATGTTGTTTTCGACTTACAAAAACATCAGTGTGTTCGAAAGGTGCGATAGGCGCAACTTGCAGCGGGAACAAATGAATAACCGTGCTTCTTGGTTGACGATCCAAGTTCGCTCCCCCAAATATAAGAAGTGTCCACCCCTGACCCAGGTCTATAGAGAACATAGCTTCTGTGTAAAGTGTCTTAGATTATTGAACCTTTGAGTACAATCATCCACAAACAGTTATTTTGATAAAATTTTCTTCATTTTCGTATGAGTAATCGAGAAATTTATGAATTCTAAGGGGTCATCACCCTGTGCTTTAAAATCGAAATACTTCCTATCTTGGATACATTTTACAAAAAACTTGTGCAATGTGTTAAAAAAAGTTGCAAAAATCATTGTGAATTCCTCTGATTTTACAGCAGAGAGAAAAAGAGATAAATATTCTTGTATTTGTATCTCTTTTCTCTGTTGCCAAAAGTTTATTTAATAAAGCATATTTGAGTGTAATTGACAGATTTCAACTCAAATCGACAAACTTTAAAATTGAAATAAATCAAGTATTGTAGATCCTTCTGCTTGGCGATCTTCCAAGTTCCCCTGTGACTCCTGCCACACAATTCAAGTCAAGTTTATGTTATCCAACCAGTAAAAAACAATCACATAAAATATCCAAAAAAGAGGTAATCGTATAATTTTACTGGGAAGGGAAGGCGTGGGGAACCAAATATGGTTATCCAGCAGCGACACCCAAAGAATGCCGGTACACTCAATTAGTATATACATAAATTTGGGGATATTTGCAATGTTTTTTTTTCATGATGTGATTTTATTGTGTCAATAAAAAAAGGATGAATGATTTATGAAATATCTCTAAAATCTTGAAAATATAGAGCAAATTTTAAATTTATTTGAATGAATGTTGAATCCCTTAAAATGCCCCTTTCTTAGGGGAACCAATCTCAAAATGTAAAAAGATGCATTTTTTATTTCTGTACATCCCTCCCTTCCTCCCAAAAAAAAAAATTAAAAATGTCCCCCACCCCAATTAGGGGTAACACTATCCATACTTACATCTAAAAATATTGTTGAAATTTCACTTCCAAAGATCGTTGCTAAAACTTCAACTCCCGACACCCCCATCCATAAGCTGATGGACATTGTCACTATACTGATCATATGATGAATAAGCATGATTGGTCCTTCTGTGTTATAATGGAGGCACCTGGAATATACAACAGTATATTGAAAACGTTGTCAAAATATGTTTTTTTATTATTTTTCTCTATGCGGGTTTCGGTCCAAACAAGGGGAAGATTCCTGTATCATACATAGCCATTTTTCATAGCTTAAAACGCTTTTTAGACCCAGGTCATGGGGTCATTGGGGTCGCTGAGGTATGGAAGAGGATGGATGTACAACTCATCTAAGATTTGACAAACCATGTTAAATTTAGCAGTTTGTACCATGGCTTAATGTAAAACATAGGCATCACTCTATGCTTTTGTTATTGAAAATGTAGGTGTTTATTGTGACATCACTGGTGGGTTTTAGCTTATTTTACTTAATACCACCACATGACCAAACTCAAAAGTCCAGTGAAAGAAGCTCTAAAGTTTTATGAAAAATATATATATTGACCTGGGGTCGCACTGGACACTTGAAAGTTTGTCTTTGGGGTCGTCCTGAAAAAAGCTTGGGAACCCCTGCTTTATACAAAGAATATGTAAGATCAGGGGCGTAGCCAGAGGAGGGAGGTTGAACGGTCGGACCCCCTCCCCCCTTTTTTAAAATGTAGAAAAAAACTTTTTTCTGTACGATACACTACAAATTTTCGTAGCTTGAAATGCTTTTTCGACCCTTGAGACTTTTGAAAAGCCACATTAAGCTGATATGGTCTGGATAGGATTAGGATAGGATCCACATATTTATCCCGGGGGAGAGGAAAGCCGATAAGACGGCTTATCCATATGGCGAACCACGGCATCTCGTCCGGTTACCATTCCAAGTCGGGTATGGGATTAGTTATATGGTTTGTTTTCGGAAGCATGGACTTGGTGGTGGAGGAAGCCGTAACCGACCAGTGGTTACGTGAACCACCCAACGACGGCGAGGAGTCCAGCAATCCTCTCACACATAACCATCCCTGCATGGGATTCAAACCTGCGAACCCACGCAGAGTAATTAGAGGTGCGGTGGCGAATGTATTCCTAACGCTTAGCCCGCTGAGCCACACCGCCGCCTGGCTTGGCAATTACAAATTTCAGAATGCCCCCTCCCCCCTTTGAAAATTCCTGACTACAACCATGTGTGAAGGGCTGCTATATTTTAAAACATCTGAAAGGATTCTGTGTTATAATGGAGACACCTGGAACATATAACATCATATTGAAAACCTTGTCAAAATTCGTGTTTTTTTTCATTATTATTATTTTTCTTGTGTAATAGAGTAGTTCTCAAAAATATGGACACCAAGATCAGATAACTTATATTGCGACCTTTAATGTCAGCAAAATCCCAGTCCAAAGATATTAAATGTCATGTCAAGGTATCATGTCAATAGTATGTAAAGGAGCAATACGCGAACATATATACCAGGGTGGTCCAAGATTGGCAGCTCCGCAGGCCACAACATTGCTTCTGCATTGTTCGCGGGCCTCAATAGTGCCAAGCACTTCGCTCGTTTAACTTCGCTAGTTGCCTCCGCAAGCCATAACAATAGCCAATTCAGTGACATTAGTGATGCAACAATATGTCAAAAGATTTTTTGGTTAATTTTATGACGAAACAACACGAAATGCGATTTTTTGATTCCTCTCCGAATGCGACGCGGGCCACAGATAATGAAGTGGCAGGCCACATGTGGCCCGCGGGCCTGGGTTTGGACCACCCTGATATAGACACAGAAGTCTAATGAATAATATGGCAATCCGCAATGTCAGCAGAATTGCAAATAAAATTTTACCAATGTCATATGAAAGAGTGATTTATAGGGCCACTACAATGTCCTCAAAATTCCCAAAAGAATTTTATCTAGCAGAAGCAACAAGCTCGACAGTAAATGAGAGAGCAGTGCTCAAACATATGGAAACAGGAGTCTAATGATTATGTAGTAATTCACAATGCCCGAACTGCAGCACAATTGTTAAAAATGTTCAACAATGTCATTATTATGAATGAGTGACAAATATGGCCAGCAAAATTCCTAGAAAGATATTATCCTAAAATATTTTATTGAACTGCATATGGAGATGTGCTTGTCAAACACTAAGTGGCAAGCTTGTTACTATATATATGGGAGAGTAAAAGTCAAACATATTGACAAATAAGTGAAATGATTAATATGGCAATCCGCAATGTCAGCAGATTTGCAGGCACAATTGCTAAAATTTTTTACCAATGTCATATAAAAGAGTGATTAATATGATCACTACAATGCCAGCCAAATTCCCGCCTAATGTTAAAAAAAATATATATGGATACAAAAGTCCAATGATAAACATGCGATTCAAAACGTCATAACTGCAGGCACAATTGGTAAATTTTTTTGTTACCAATGTTATATGAAAGAGTGGTTTCCAATCAATAAATTTGATAGAATTAATAAAGAAATGCTCAATATATGGACAGAGTTGTAATGAATAACAAGCACAATGTCAGTAAAATCCCATCCTATCAGCGCATGATTGCCACCAGGTACCGTATATTCATGTCAGGGATAAATAAAGCACAACCGGTATATATCGAAACGTTGTAATTCGCCAAGTAGTGCTTTATTTATCCTTGACATCCCTGCCTATTGTTGAGAAGAATTGTACAGTATATCATGAACGATTTTCTAAGTCATATAATGAAGGTGTGCTCACAATTATAAGAATCAGACAAATTTAGAGTGAAATATCAGTCCCCATCAAAAATTAAAACAAAAATGTTATTTTTATTTTCAATTAGTTTCATGCTCCCTCAAAATATTATCTACACCTCCCTTGTGGAGGCGCCCCACCGTTTGAGAAAGATAATGAAAAATAATACGTCGAACATGGCAAGGCTAAAAATTATTCCTCATCAATTTTAGGAAAACATTTCATATAATTAACTTCAAATATTACTCACCATATAAAATCATAAAAGAAATATCCTAACGAGACAGAAATAACATCAATTTCAATCGGATTATTCGGAAGGCCTGAAAAAAAAATAATTTAGAAGTATTTTTAGTTGCGACTGGGTACACTAGGAGATGATTATATATTGAACCATAAAGCCATGAAATAGCAATTATATTCGTGAGCCTTCGTTCGATCACACTCTAACTTTTTAAGATTAACATCCAGATATTTATTATTGTCATGCATAAAACATTGTATCGATACAATAAAAGAAAAGATTGTATGTATATATCAATTAAAAACAGATACAAAATTTCAACCGCAATTGACAGGGGTTGTAAAAGACTATTCAGTAATTGCATAAGCGACACCGTATTTCCTGAGTTCAGCAGCAGATGACGTAGAACAAACATGAAATAATATGAACTATTGTTTTTCAAAAAAAAATGAAAACAATTTGGAAATATAAATCGGGAGTCAGTCCGGAGATTAGTGATTGAATAGGTCAGTTCAGATTATTAATGTCAGGGCCGGGGGCTAGTTTGGGAGCTCTGGCCCAGGTCCACATAACTAAAATGTGACGGCTCTGTGACACTGGCTCTCCAACCCTGGTTAACGTCATGCTGAGACAAAACAAGAAATAACTCAAAAGAGCGATCACTTTAGTGTAGCTCTATCCATGTTTAGCTGAATGCTAAATGGTAAAAACCTTGCTACCAAATTTATATATGAAAGCTTGTCTAAATTTAACTAATTTTTGAGAAATTGGAAATGCGTGAAAATGACTTCAGTTCCATGATAATTTGTCTGTGGTGCCTTTAGTTACTATACTCTCGTCCAAATTGCTTGGTAGCAATACTGCTGTTTTATGCGCAATTTCTTCTTGGGCGAGAAAATGGCAATAAAATCAGAAAGAATGCCCTTATAATAGAATAGAAATGCATTTACCTAACATATCAAACGGCCATGTCCCTGAGAAAAACAAGAGTTTGCAGTTGATCACAGTGATTATAATTGCATGAATAACTGTTATAATTCGACAGCTGTACTCTGGGCATTTTGTGCTGAAAAAAATAAAATATCAAGTTTTGAGACTCTGATTCACAGACTGATTATTAATTTGGGGAACTTATTCAGTTTAGTATAAGTTTATTTGGACTCTATAATTAGCATAAAAGACAATAAAATAATTGATAAAAACTAAATAAATAAAACTGATTACAGCATCAGGAGAGCAAACAAAACCTTAAGTAAGGTTTGAAATGTACAGATTTTAGATTGAAGGGTTTTGTCACAATTTAAAAAAATTAGTTCAAATATGTGTCAATATCTCAAAAATGTGTAGTTGATTTATACTTTTTTCTCTTTACAATATATAAAGTAAAATATGTTGAATATTATATCAGTTTTAAAAATAAACTGAATGAAAAATAGGGCGGATAGGATTCTGAAATTAATTCAGTAATTGGGAGAAGAAAAGCTGATATGAAAATCATATTCCTAACGATGCAACACTAAGCACAGAAGCATGATGTGCCGATAGTGTCCGAGTGTGTCCAATAATTCTGTAATTTGCATAATATTGTAATAGGTGACAAGCAGTAAGTAATAGTTGACAAGTGACGTAATTTTTCGGTGACGTAGTCAGGTGGGGGTTAGGATTGACATATGCAAAAATTGTTGAGCCATGCCAACTAGAAGTGGATGTGGTACTAAACTATACCAGACACTAAAAAAGTTCTGAAGTTTAAAATTGAAAGGCAGAAAGGAGAAATCATGAGAAGTCAGGAAGTGTGGTAAACAATTTTAAGAAAACTCCATAGTCAGACAGTACACACACATTAAACATGGCATGGAACCTTTGAATAAGTTCAAAAAAAAGTTAAATTCACAGATTTACCTGTTAAATCTCTTCACAAATCTATATGAAGTATACCACAATATGGCCCATCCTATTACTTTTCTCCAAATTGAAAAATCTTCCATAATGAAGCACAGGTGACTACCGCATTGGTGGATTCTATCCTAATCGATGGTTGAGGAGCTAACTAGCTGCCTAGCTAACGCTAAATGCCGAGTAATTCAGAAATCATGTCTGATAAACGTTTCCAAGGCCAGACGCTTAGGATAAAACGCTGACTATCAACCGCTGTTATGTATGCTTGAAAGGATGTGGTCGTTACGTCCGCTTTTTTTCAATTATTTCGGATTTGTTTGTTTTGAATCCGCGAGATGATGATAGTGAGACATTTTAATGGGGGTGGACGGAGTCAAATATTATCGATTAGCATCCATACATTTTTACAGATGATAGAAAAACTTCCGCATAATCAAATGGCGAATCACTCACTCTCACATGGTGACCAGCCCGTGTCGGTTATGAGAATAGTTGATTACCGTTGATAATCATTTTAGATGTATGGACTGAATTATTCGTAATCGGTTTTATTTATTTCGTTTTTATCAATTATTTTAACTTCTGTCACATCGTTTCTCAAAATTTTTTTTTTGTCCTCGGAACACATACGCTTTTTGAATTTAAAGGTAAAATTGATTGGTGGTTTCCTAAGGTAAAATTAGAAATTGCTTTAGGCCGACGATATTGAAAGATTGACAATAACGCCATGCTGTCCGCCTGTTTAGATAGCCTGTTAGTCGCCAGTTGAGACACATAAATTTGCGACCCAGACTTCCAGAGTCGCCGAAGTACGGCCGAAATCGCCATGGCGACCAATTTAATCGCAATTTCGACCCCTATTCTGCAGAACACTCCGAATAAGCTCGCGAAACAGCAGTGGATAGGATAGGATAGGATTTACATATTTATCCCGGGGGAGAGGAAAGCCGATAAGACGGCTTATTCATATGGCGAACCACGGCCTCTCGTCCGGTTACCATTCCAAGTCGGGTATGGGATTAGTTTTTACTGTATTGTTTGTTTTCGGAAGCATGGACTTGGTGGTGGAGGAAGCCGTAACCGACCAGCGGTTACGTGAACCACCCAACGACGGCGAGGAGTCCAGCAATCCTCTCGCACATAACCATCCCTGCATGGGATTCGAACCTGCGAACCCACGCAGAGTAATTAGAGGTGCGGTGGCGAGCGTATTCCTAACGCTTAGCCCGTTGAGCCACACCGCCGCAGTGTTCCACAGAACACAGATTGTGAAACGCTGATCTGTTATGCTGATTATAGATTTGAAATAAACTTATGCTTATGAATTATGATGGTGGAAGAAGCTGTACTGACCAGCGTTTACGTGGACCAAAGCGTATATACAGGGTGTCTCAAAAGTAAGTATACACACTTAATTTTGATTTGCTTTTTAGGTACTCATCATAGAGCTTCCATTTCTTCAGTAAACAGCAGTGGCGTAGCAAGACTCTCGTGCCCCCCCCCCCCTGCAAAAATATTTCGTGGAAATGACCCTAAAAACTCTCGGAAATAAGCTAAAACAACGCTGTTTTTATTTCGTCAAAAAGCATAACATGTCGCTATTAAATGGCAATGGTAACCTAAAATTTGCCGTTTATCTTGGTTACTTTAATTTTCATCATACGGGCTTCCTTTTCTGCGTTTCTGTGCCTCACTGAGAGGTTTTGCTTTCGACATCATTCTGACAGCCTTCGTAATTTTGCCGGTGCGATCAAACCACAAGACGCGGAAAATCGACTCCCTGGCATTGTTACGTAACAAAACAATTTGAGCAGAAGTAACATCAACGTTATAAGATATGCATTACTGGTTTTGCAATGCAGCTTTTGGTTTTGCGGCTTAAATTTCTAAATTCTAACCGCGTGGACCCCTTTGTGCTGTGGGCCCTCCCGCGACTGCGGGGGTTGCGGGGGTGGATGCTACGCCACTGGGAAACAGTATGAATGAGAGATAAAGTTTAGATATTGTTTGCATTTTTCAACAGTCCACAGAATGACATGAGATTGACTCAAGAAATGAGGAGCAAAATTGGTGTTTGGCAAGAAGCATGTAAATCAGTAAGGCAAACCCATCGCTTCGTTAACAGAAAATTTGAAATTATTTCATCTTCGAATGTTTTTCTCAGAGCGTCCGCTCTTTGGTCTTCCTGATCTTTGTGCAATAACCACGGATTCAGTTTCCATGAATTTTCGAAGAACTTCCTAATTCTTCGTCGTAAAAGTGCCGAATGCCTTACTGTTTTATATGCTTCTTGCCAAACAGTAATTTTCCACCTCCTTTCTCGGGATAATCTCCTTGTCATTATGTGGGTTGTTGAATAATGCAAACAATACCTAAATTTTACTACTCATTCATACTGTGTTTCCTGAAGAAATGAACGCTCTATGATGAGTACCCGAGAAGAAAATCAAAATTAAAAGTGTATACTGTACTTACTTGCGAGACTCCCTGTATATGTTATGAATCACGTTGCGGGGGCCAGGATACCTCTAACACACAAATATTTCTGATGGACTTCCAACTTGCTAGTCTGTCGATACCTACAAGGGGTGAAATGACAAACGTGATCAACACAAAGTAATGAATGATAATAAAAAACTAATTAATTCTGTCGTTTGGAGCAGGGGTTCTCAAACTTTTGGTATTATGGAGGTGACAGCACATTTGAACTCATACATTTGCGCCCGTATATCCGCGGGTTCAATCTATATGCGGGTGCTAAATTCCATTAGTTAGGGTTAGTATGGGTTCAGATATCCGTAGGTGCAAATTTCCATAGGGGCAATAGTATGTAGGAGCAATTGTCGTGGGTTCAAATGTAAAATGTTTGTTGTCAAATGTTTTAATAATATAAAAAGTTATTTACCCATGTATTTTATTCCTAATAATAATATTATTTTAATACATAAGTCTTTCACCAATTCCATGATTAAGACAAATCACTCAAGAGTGGAAGAAAACAGAGGTCCCACCGAGATTTGAACTCGGATCGCTGGATTCAAAGTCCAGAGTGCTAACCATTACACCATGGGGCCGACGACGCGGCAAAGTATTAACGAGAGATTTTGTTCATGGTGTTTGCTAATCGTCAGGTAAATGGTGATTTTGCGCGCTTTATGGGCGCATGTCTTGTCAAAATAAGTTTGATTTTTTGGAGATGTGCAAATTTTAAGCCGTGAGTAGTGTTATCTCAAAAACAAGTTGAAAATTACGGCAATAAAGCCATCTCCGCCGGGACTCGAACCCGGAACCTCTGGATTAGAAGTCCAGCGCGCTATCCATTGCGCTACGGAG
This sequence comes from Styela clava, assembly GCF_964204865.1. Taxonomy (NCBI): domain Eukaryota; kingdom Metazoa; phylum Chordata; class Ascidiacea; order Stolidobranchia; family Styelidae; genus Styela; species Styela clava. Next base: position 21,823,710 of record NC_135253.1, on the reverse strand, counting down.
ACGAGACGCTCGGGGAAGTGTAAACAGCGTACTTGAATCTCGAAGACTTCCTTGAAGTAAACTTGATTCGGTCGAGTCTGTTCCATGTACGAGCGGCGTACGTCGCTTAGCCAACACGTGCCGTGAATAACAAAATAAAGCAATATATATATTAAATGAGCGAGGAGTCATGAGAGTGAATAAACACATTGCAAGATTACCAAGAATAAGAGTACCGACAAAACAAGAGAGCTATGCTAAATATATGGACACGTTTGAAATAAATGAAAGTAATAGCCTTCTAAAGAAAAAAATTATGTTTACCCACTGAAAATTTTAGAGCAATTGGTCCAGAAATCAAAGAGAAAAGCGACTTTTTAAAAACGTGTCAAAGAACAAGAAGAGTGCCAGCATAAAATGCAAAACGATCGTTATGTCCACTGACGTGTCCAATAATTGTATTGAAGTACTGAAATTGATGCATCGGACAGAAGGAAAGAAAATGTGTTGGAGCAGTCACAATGACCAATCAGCAAAAAGGCAACAATGATATAACAATTGCAATTATTGCAGACGCTCAGACACTTCGTTCGACCAGACATTTCGTTTGCTCAGACAGATATTCATAAACATTGCCTCGTCTTAGCGGTTTTACGTGTTTTTGTCAGTTTTTAAACATTGCCTCGTCTTAGCGGTTTTACGTGTTTTTGTCAGTTTTTAAACATTAGTTTTAATTAAATGAAGTAATGTAATTGTCATTATGTCTTCCGACGAGCTTTAGTTTAGTTGCAATAATCATAAACTAACTCGTCAAGCGAGGAGAAAATCTTCCGCTTGACAAAGCGCTGATCATTTTACGCCGGTATAATTACTACATTAGTTGAGTAATAATTACTGTAATTTAGCAAAGGAGAAAGTAGATACATAGTAGCGGATTGATTGTTTAACACTGCAAAGTTCTGCAGTCGGAACTGCGGTAAGATCAGGGCCGTGTTATGCCCTTCTTGAGGCCCCTAAGGCTAGGGTTACCATATTTTTGTGACTTCAAATCGGGACGCCTCGAAAGACAACGACCCCTTAGCTGTTGTTTTATAACTTCACATTTTCCGATTTTACTACATAAGCCTACATTCCTACATTTAAAGCTGTCTCGGCTGTCTTTATCGACCATATTGTTCTCAAAATTTCATGCGCATATTCTCTGTCAAAATATCGGGTTCAGTTCGAAAAATAGGAAAGAATTGACGTTAACGATACCGGTAAAACTAATTCGAATTCAGACTAATTAGTATTGGTTTTACATGCGATACGTCCGCCATCAATGGGAATCAGCGGGAAACGAACGCATTCGCCTTCAGTAAGTAGGCTAGCGCTGCGCTACAAAGAAACAACAGTAACGAGAACATGTTTGTGTATTCGGCTGGAAAAGCGGGACTTTTGGCTGACTTATCGGGACGGCGGGACAAAACGCTAAAAAGCGGGACTGTCCCGCCTAAAGCAGGACGTATGGTAAGCCTACCTAAGGCTAAGCGCTCAAGACTTCGGTGCCCCATATACAGTTATGAGCTGTAGCCGGAACGTCGTTCCGGTTGTTGGACATTTTACTGCATTTGCGTTCCTTTTGTTGAAATAAAATTATGGTACAAAAAGTCTAGTTTCTCTGGTATACTTAGTTATTAATTTATGTTTTGTTACATCATATTAGGTCTTTTTACGTCACATCACGCAAATAATTAGTACAGCAGTTACGTGTATTAGATGTTTCCCCGACCTTTAACCCCATGAATATTCATTCTATACCTTTTCATTAATATGATTTGTATTGAATTGCTATGAATACTCTTGTAATTTTACACAAACACATTTCATATAATTTCTTCACAGTTCATTGCAGTTCTGTGAACGTCCGCGTCGTGTTGTGAATATATTACATTTTTGCGAATTAGATGCGTTCCGGTTGTTACGATTTTTCCAGCTCATCACTGCCTATATATAAATATTAATAATAGTGAAACGAGTGTTCCATGTTATTTGAATACTGTAAATATGTTTTCAGTATTTAAGGCAGGGTTACCATCTACCTAGAGCCAAGAATAAGCACGGGTGTCAAAAAGTTATTTTTTTTGGGGGGGGGGGGGGGGTACTTAACAACGACAGAAACGCATCTACCCCCAAATGTGCAAACATATTAATTATTTAATAACATAAACACATAATTTCAAATCTTAACTACTTTACTGAGTCCAAACATAGGTCAAATCATTTATATTTATCGCCATCAACAATTTGCTCCAGCAATCCTTGGTGATGGATAATTGAAACGTCACAATAATAACACAGCGAAGTGTGCCGTGAATACGCATTTCCTATAATAATAAGTATCATCCCTCGTTTCCACTAGAGATGTACCGATGTATCGGCAATATCGGCCATTTTTTTGGTATCGGCCATGTATCGGTATCGGTTAGATTAAGGCCGATATTCCCGATATATTTACCTTTTTGATATGGTCTAGAATGTTTACAAACTTTTAATTTATTTTTGTCTGGAGAGATCGTGAGCTATGAGCCATACATGTCCCCACCCCCGCGAGAGAATAGGATTCACGTGTTTTTAGCTATTTATCAGCTAAACTAGCTAAACTAATTTGGCTATTTTCGCTGTCAAATTTTTATATTGACATTTTAAATATTACATAGTTTTTATGAAGAAATATATCAACACAGCACATAACAAAAAGCAACTAGGCGCCCAGTTTTAAATCATACAATGGAATTGGGGTCTTTCCTTATTAACGGCACATGAACTTTTGGCACGGGTATAAATTCTGACTGGTTGTCGTCAAGTACGAGTGTCATTTAGTCCGTCGACATCGATAAACTAAATTCCGACACAATTATCCCACTACACAGATATTAATTTTAATTCTGCTTAACTACACGATTTCTTTATAAATATATTGACTTGACCGCCTAGGGCCTAGACTGTCTCAAAATATATTTATTTACGACTTGTTGCGTCGGCGATTACGATTAGCCACTAAATAAAATATTTGTAAAATGCTTTTAATTTGAACGTAGGACGGCGGCGCTAGAATGTGTGGGTGATATTCGATATTCTTTTAAACACGAATAACGATATTCGAAGCTCGCGATATAAACATTAAATTCAAATTGGACATCCCGGCTTATGAGTTTTCCAATTGAACACCGAGATTACTAGCGTTACTGTACAATGTATCTTAATCAGTTAAAGCATATGGATACCAAACATTAATTTCATATTATGTGATATATATTTTTTTCCGATCTGAAATGATGTGTACTATGAACAACGCTCAAAGACCATTGTTTTAACCCGTCTTCCCTACACAGCATACCTAATTAAGTAATAATTACATAGTATCGGATCGGTATCGGCGACAAAAGTGGTATCAGTACATCTCTAGTTTCCACGGAAGCTTTGTACCCAAAACACAAACGAGTCATTCATGTTTCTAAGACAAAATAAGCACTCAACTCAAAAATAAGCACTTTTCTTAGAAATAAGCACATAGTTACTTTATTTATAAGACGCGGGCTAGAAAAAAGGCACAAATCTTAGAAATAACCACGATATGGTAACCCTGATTGAAGGCCAAGTTATGAAACTGGTTAGCCATACCATACCTGAATTGTTAACTTAGCTTTAGGCCATCTTATCGGCATTCTTTTCCCCAGAATAGATATGAATAATCATATGTTTCCCAACCAGAGAGAAATTATAATCCTCTTGGGGAGCGATTTTGCTTTATACTTGCTGTAGTATTACCAGTATTTTTCAGTTTTTTTATTATTCTTCATTTACAGTGTTTTTTTTGTGAATAGTGAGGAATAAAGAGTTCCGAATTATGCGAAGAGGTGAATACGAGAAAAGTTGGAAACAATTAGATTAATATTTTTCATGTTATTTTTTTTTCAAATTCTCCACGTTTCCGTCATTCAACGAAATATGCCGAGAACCAATTGAGTAATGATATTCCAGCTTTTGCCAATGGTGGTAGATTAGTAGTTATTACTTATCGATCTTAAGATCGGTAAGTATATTGATAGGTATTTGTCTGTATGTATGTCTGTCTGTCTGTGTGTCTGTTAGATGCACGCGATATCTCACGAAGGCGTGGTTGAATCTGCTCCAAATTTTGCATGTGCATTCATCATATCTCGGACCAAAAGCCTATTGAAAGCCTATGGATGAATTATGTCGTATAATTAGCGAGTTATTAATTAATTAGTGATGAAGAGATCTGGATTTTCACAAATCGAGAGATTTTCGAGACGCGCTGAATGTGTGTGTGCGTATCAGATGCGCAAGTTTTCACGCTAGTGAGTCAGAGCGAAGGATACACACCGCTAGATCGTATCTCATGATTAATCTTTGAGCCTTGTCCATATCTCTCTTGTAACTTTGACGTCGTCGCAATGCGCAAGTTTCCTTCGAGAAATTTTCCACACTATTGAGTCAGAGCGAAGGATACACGCCGCGAGATCGTATCTCGTTACTTATAATTACTCCTTAAAGTTTAAGCAATGTCCATATCCCTAAATCAGGTTCGGGGTTGCAGAATTCCTCACCAAAATATCGCTAGGCTGTGTTTGAATAGCCGTCGCAACCTGGGTTAGCGCCGTTGTATTTGACACAAACTATAGGATTGGTAAATACAGAAATAGGCTATTGGCTGGAAACTAATCGAAACAATCCAGTTCGGATTTGCAGAATTCTTCATAAAAGTATTTCCTCGAGTAGTATTTCGACGACATGGGGAGTTGGCTATTGTTTCCTACATTTCTGATATTGGCTGAAAACTAATCAAAACAATCTAGTTCGGGTTTGCAGAATTTTTCGAATCGAAACTGCAGTTTCTGTTTTGGGGGATCCCCTAACTTTCGATCGATAAGTCTTCGGTCTCTGACCGATATTCTCGTTTACTGGTTCTTCGTGTATTTTGACACCGGCAAATATTTTTTCACAAATTCACTTTTCCTGAGGCATTAAGAATCACATTTTTGCAAACTTAGTAATTGCGTGAAACCGCTACAGACGATGAGTAATAACTGGGGGCGGAGAGGTAACTGTGTTGCCGATATCACAGATTACAGTTGTTTTTATGTAAGTTCGGCACATAGTCATTTTCTTGTGACAGAGCTCGTAAATGCACAATGCAAGTAATAGTATCTTTGCGGGAATTGATATCACTAAACGGAGCCGACCTTACGCAAGCAATGCGGAGATGGGATCGGTATTTTTGTCGTGGCTGGAGAGGGTATCGGCGGGGTCTGAAATTTCCAATTGTCAAGTTAGACCGAATCAACCAGCGGTTCCAGAGTTTTGAGGTCTACTAAACTAAAGTAATTTTCAAGCTACGAAAAACGCTTTACCGGCTTTTAAACGTGCCATAACCCATTACATTCGCAGCCTAAAATGTGAATGTTGTTGCCCAATGTACCACCCCAAAGATTTTTATCCATGATAATAATTAATATGTTTCTTTTTTCCTCCCGGCAAAATGAGTTTTTTGTTTCAAGTTTTGTAATAGACTAATCTACTCTGATTTTTAATATTCAGAAGTCGAGAGCAAGTAACTACATAAGGCGATCACGATGTAAAACCTAACAGAAATTATACGGATTATCATCTCACGGACTATAGGTTAAACCTGCCGTGATGCGTAAGTCAAATTCCTGAATATTTAGCATTCTTCCGAGGTTATGTCATGGTTAACGTAACCTATCGGCGTACCTGAGCGCAAAATCACCTCGCTACGCGTACTTTACTTTAAATTAAATAATATAACATTTATCCTCCGGGAACAGTAAGCGTGTTGCACGGTATAGTGGATAATAAAGAAACAGAAGTGCTCGATGCACCGAGAGTGGGATTTTTATTAAAGAAACAACAAGTAAAAATTGTCACCCAGCACGTGCACGGTCATCTCGATTGTACAGTAGTACAGTATTGAGGATATATTTTCAATATTTCACTGAATTGTAATATTTTTTGGCATTATTGACTGATTTCATTGTTATTTCTTCTCCCCGGTGCTGGTGTCGAACTTTGAAATTGCAGCAGTCAGAATTTTCAAATTTTCAATGCTGATAATAGAAACCAATATTCTCTGCAGAAACCCGAAAATATATCAAGTCTGTATGCAATATGCCTGTTAAAATAGAATTGCATACCATGTAATTTTTATCATAAATAATGAATTCATATAGAGCAGTGGTTCTCAGTGTCGCACGGCACTGTGGTTTATAAAGAAACAAAAATGGTGAGCGAGAGTGAGAAATTCTCTAAAAAAATCAATGAAATGGATATTTTAATAATAATAGCACGTGTATGAAACTTTGATCACGGGCAAAAGAATCGCGAAAGTAGAAAAAATTAAAGTGGTCTGTTGTGGTGTTAGTGTTTGCTAATAGTTGCATTCTTTGGACGCTAAATTCTTGTCAGACTTGTCCCTTTATCTTCCCGACAAAGCAGGTGCTTTCTGCCCAGCTACCGATATGATTTGTTACGGCGGTGTAATTTTGATTTGAGGATTTTGATCCGATAATGGGATTCAGTATAAACTCCATAGGTTATCGATCTTGTGGCCAGCCGCGTGACCTCGGTCTCAATGTATTTGGGCATTGCACTCTCTTCCAAAATTTGATCAAGTATTAATAACAGTTCGCTAACAAAGGCTTTCATTGGGGCAAGGTGTTATTATCAAAATTTGATTCATTTGGAAGCTCGAAGACTAAATTTTCTTCAACCTTGAGACAACAGAATCAAAACTTCATTCAACTCACAGTCGGAGTCGATTTTACGATTCTTCCGACTTCACACTGCATAAAGCTCTGAATTCGTTGATTATTGCTTGCTGGTGTAATAATTGTAACTGTGTGCTAAAAACAAACTCTAGTCCACGAAATTAAGGTCGTCGTCGTGAAAGTGATGGCTATATTCGATAATAATGACATGTTTAGAAAAATCATTGGTTTGTCATAATCGATGGCACGTGCTTTAGAAATCCATTTGTTCGGTTGAGAGGCTTTGAATACGTTCAGTCGAGCATTTGAAGTGCCCGTTCGCGCTGTTTCTAAATCTGAATAGTTGTTTAGACAGACTTGGCCTCAGTGCCAGTGTTTATGGAATGTTTTTGTCGTTTAGCAAAGCAGAATTCATAAGTAGCTCGCCAGAATAATATTGTTACAGGTTAAACTAGAGTGCGATATGCCTAATCTCGTCGTTGCAGGGTGCCGTAAGAAACTTTGCACAAATGTCTTAGTCTGGTTTATTTTGGTATTTAGTGCCTGACCTCGCTATAACCATAAAATTTGTTGCATTTGCAGTCACGTTATGCCATGGGTGTCATGGACACTAAATTTCCGCATCCGATGAGGCCGTTCTCGTTCCGGATTCCGGGTTGCAAACAAAAAAATCGTAATTACGAACGAACGATTTTTGACAAGTCAGTTAGGAAAAAAGGTGGTGGATACATAGTCGTAATTGATTGCCACTCCTTTGTAGAGAGAGCGGGCTATATATATGTATGAGCAGATCGCTTGGCGGAGGCCAGCTAACTTTTATTACCCCTCAATATTGAGCATTCGAAATAGCATTGGGGGCGTTTACATCCCCCACTCTGGTGGCGATGATTACCGTCATTGTCAGCCTTTGTTATTGGTGTTGCTACACAAGCTAATGTACGCAAGGGATCCTAGATGTGGCAGTGGCGTATCTGTGTAAAATGTCGCCCGTGGCAAAGTTTGAAAATGCGCCCTCTTGCTCGTTTACTGAGAACTACTGAGAATAAGATACTTCTCCGTTATTATTTAAGTGAAAATATGAGCTTCCATTATATCAAATTTGAAATTATTTTATCGAAACATTTTACGATTGAAACTTTTTACCTATTTTCGCCCCAAACCACACGCTATGGTTGTCATATTCTAGATCGCTACTGTCATTGGGGTCACAAATATTTGTTTATATATTAAATTAATTCAGTCGAATATGCTTCATTTATTCACCTGTTTTGATTGTTATTTCCTGCTTTAATAGCGAAACAGCAAAATGTCCGCAGAGACGTTTCCGACTTCCGTCGTGAAATCCGTAGGGATTCAGCGTGGTGTATAA